>NC_056739.1:208435336-209090336 GCF_019279795.1 Protopterus annectens | reverse complement strand
CAGTGTCACCAGGGCTAGAGCATTTGCTACTGTAATCCTGCAAAACCTTATTTCCTAGGTTCATGCTGTTTGCTTTGGAAGTCCTCCCAAAAATCAGTACTGCAACACTAGGAAGTACATAGTACAGTTGTCCCACTTACCTAGTTGTAGATCTTTGCGTAGAGCAATGTTGCAGTACGTACTTCACCCTCCAGCCCTTCGATCTGCTGACCACTTTTCTCCCCCCTTGCTGGGTAAAGGGATAGTGGAGATGTCCTTCAAGAATGCAACTGCAGTCATAACATATGGGTTGTCCTGCCTCAGGCAGCTCTCGGTCGGCCGAATTCCAAAGTCTGGGTCCGGCGTCGGCTGGTGTCGCCTCCTCTCCGACGTCACAACGGCCGGAGTATAAAGGCATCGGCCGACGCCATCTTCTCCAGTCTTTCTTGCCGCGCGGTGCCCGAAGTGGAAGCAGTTCGCAAGTGCCGGTCGGTCAGCTCCTGTGTTTTCAGTACCGAAGTCATCTAAAAAAGCCAAGTACCCCGTTGGGGAACATTTTTTCTTGCCTCAGCCGATGTCAGAACAAATTGAAAAAGTTAATAATTGTTTGTCTTGTGGTAAACAAATACCTCATAAGGACTTCCATTCTTACTGCCTTCCTTGCCTGGGCCCAGACCACGACGTCTCGGCCTGTGCTGCCTGTGCTTGCTTTAATAAGTGCACCCTCAGGCGCCGGGCAGAATTTGCCGAAGACTTTTTCGGTGAATTTTTCGCGTATATCATGCTGTCGGATCAACCGACAACTCAATCTGCCAAAAAACGAAAGGACCGGGACCGATATCCTCGGCCCGCGTCCACCACCGATGCAACTCCTAAACCCTCCGCTAGTGCTTCGGTCCCTTCGGAAGCGGTAATTCAACCGCTCCAGGCCGACGACACAGCGTTAACACGTCTTTCGGTCTCTGAGATCTCTCCGGTGCCGGTTGTTGATTTTCCTCCGGAAACCGAAGTTCTGGATCTACCCGACACCATTTCTGTAGACAAGGTTACTCCTGCACGTGGGGCTGCTAGGCCTCCTGTATCCATGTCCATAAAAACCTTTGCACGTGCTAAGGCCGCCAGCCAGGCCAAGGCCCATCCTAAACCTGCTGCTCAGGCCCCTTCTTCTGATAAACAGATCATGTCACTTGCTGCAGATCTTATTTTTCTTATCAGGGGGTCTCAGCCTCACCCAGACAGAGGTTCTCAGCCACCTGCAGAGAAAAGACCCAGAACTGAGCTGGCTGACAACCTCTCTTCAGATGAAGCCTGTGGGGATTCTGAGCATTCTGATACCCAAGAAGAATCCTTCCAGGCCTACGAGGACTCTGATGCTGAGGAATCAATTCCCTCTGCCTCCCCTCCAGCGGATTTCTCGTTTGGTGAAGTCCTGCACTCTGAGGGAACATTTTAAATGGCAGGGTCAGGAATTCTCGGATTCCAGGAAAAGGCTGCGTACCTTCCTCAAGCTTCCCCAGCACAGACATTTAGCTATTCCTCCAGTTATGGATGTTTTGGATGATGTTTTCTCTGACTCCAGTGCTAACCCTGATTCTCTCCCCCCTGCTCCTGTCAAGCCAGACAGATATTATAGGGTCCCTGACACTCACAGGCATCTCTTTAAGGCCCACTCTGTGGATCTAGAAACTATTTCACAGGGCCCCAAGGGAGTGGCTACTTCCACTGCCAAGAATCCACTGCCAGCGGACAGGGAAGCTAGGTCCCTGGAGAGATGGGGTAAAAAAGTTTATACCTCTACCACCCTAGCCATGAGGTCACTTAACTGCCTTTTCCACATGTTTCAGTACCAGGATTTTTTACTGGATGATTTACAGAAAAAGTTAGCCTCTCCTGAGCCTATTGATAGAAAGGCATTGCAGGATCATATACATAACACTCAGCAGGTTAACAATCATTTTCTTCAGTGTGGCTATGATGCATTGGAAGCTTCGTGTAGGGCAGCTATGACTGGGGCTGTGATTCGTAGACATGCTTGGTTAAAAGATCAGTCTTTGCCTGAACAAGTTAAAGTAAAGTTACTTGATGCACCTCTGGAAAAACAAGCTTTTTGGTGCTAATGCACAAGATGTGTTGAAATCCATTGAGGAAAAAGCTAAGTCAGTACAGACAGTCAAGGATTTCCTTCAGGTTCGGCCACCCAGATTCAGCAGAAACTGGCCTTCAAAGAATTGGTCCTTCCCAGACTCTGAAAAGTTTCAAAGGGGAAAAAGCAGGCGTGCCCGAGGTAGAGGGCAATACCGAGGATCCTACAGGGGCCGCCAATGGCAACCTCCAAATCAAAAAAGTGGCGCAGGCAGCCCAGCTGCACCACAAGGACAATCACAATGACTTGACTTTCATACCGCCTACAAAGGCTCAGAGAAGCACCTTTGGGCGGAAAATTATCCTTATTCTCAAAAAACTGGCATATCTTAACCAAGGGCAACTGGATTCTGGATTTAATAGACAAGGGTTACAGATTCCACTTCCATACTTTACCAATAAGACAAGGCATGCCAAACCTGCCACATCATCAAAGGGCAGAGGCACTCACTCAAGTTTCAAAGCTGTTAAGTATAAAAGCAATAGAAAGGGTTCCTCCGCAGGAACAAGGCCAGGGATTTTATTCGACTGTTCCTTGTTCCAAGAAAAGAAAACAAATGGAGACCTATACTGGACTTGTCAACTCTAAATACTTTTCTCATTGTGCCAAAGTTCAAAATGCTGACGCTGCAGCAACTCCTTCCCATGCTGGGCAAAGGGGTCTTTGCTGGTCACTCTGGACCTCAAGGAGGCATACCTGCATGTCCCAATCAAAGCTGCAGAAGATACCTCAGATTTCTTGCAGGGACAGAGCTTTATCAATTGTCAGCATTGCCGTTTGGCTTATCTACTGCGCCCAGAGTGTTCACGAAATGCTTGGCATCAGTAGTGGCACACTGCAGACTCCAGGGGATTCAAATATACCCCTACCTGGACGACTGCCTCATACAAGCAGACAACAAACAAACCTTAACAGCAAACTTGGACTATGTCATTCAACTACTGCAGGCCTTTTGGATACACAGTCAACATTCAGAAGTCAAGACTACTGCCATCCCAACAGATTAATTTCCTAGGAGCCAAACTGGACACAGAAACTCAAATGGCCTACCTCACAGAAGGAAAAACAACAGCAGTTACCAGAGTACTTCAAAGGCCTAGCAAAACTCTCCCAGCTGACTGCAAGGAAAATCCTGCAGGCCCTGGGGTTCATGGCATCTTGCATTCTTCTGATACCTTTGGCAAGACTTCAAATGAGAAAGCTGCAATGGTACTTAAAAGCTTATGGTTCCAACACAGCCAAAGCTTAGAGGACGTAATCCCACTTATTCCATGTCTGCAAAAGGAATTTTTGTGGTGGGCTCAAGCAAGTCAGTTAAACAAAGGCATGTCTTTCAACAGACCTCAAGCAGGTCAAATGATTACAACAGACTCCTCAGATCATGGATGGGGGGCGCACATAGAGGGCAGATGCATTCAAGGTTTATGGACACCAAGGGAAAGACGTCTGCACATAAACCAAAAAGAGATGTTGGCAGTGATGCATGCAATCGAGACTTTCGAAAAATCACTACAAGGACATTTGCTAATAAGGACAGACAACACCACTGTCATGTGGTATATAAACAAGCAGGGAGGCACTCATTCTTATCCCCTCTGCAGACTAACAATGCTTCTCTGGGAAAAATCCCTGAGTCTGAAGATATATTTGCAATCCCAGTTTGTGCCAGGCAAGGACAATGTCCTGGCGGAGAAGCTGAGCAGAAATTTCTTGGTTCCACACGAATGGATGCTGCATCCTCACATTTTCTCAGCTAACAAAGACATGGGGAAGACCGGACATAGATCTCTTTGCTTCCCACTTAAATCATCACCTGGAAAAGTTCTGCACAAGGGCCCACCATCCTCTAGCCTGGAAAACGGATGCTGTCTTTCAGCTGGAATTCCCTAAAAATGTATGCATTCCCTCCTCTACCTCTGCTGACCAAGGTGATACTGAAGATCAAAGCAGAACAACCAACAGGCATTTTGATAGCTCCAGACTGGCCAAGGCAATACTGGTACCCATTGCTGTTGAGCATAACTCGGACCAGACCGTGGCCTCTGCCCCTATGGCCCCTGCTTCTAACAACACAATTACAGGACTGTCCATCAAAACCTGAAAACATTGCATCTGACAGCCTGGAGGTTACCATGACTCCTCCAGCTATCTCTTTCCAAAACATTTCAAGAGATCTTACTGGAAGCACGCAGACCTTCCACCAGAAAAGCCTATTCAGCCAAGTGGAAGAGATTCAGCATCTGGAATGCCAACAGGGGTCAGGATACAACATTACTGAATATACCTCAGATATTAAAATACTTGGCAGAAATGTTTCATACTGGACTCTCATACTCTTCTATAAAGATTCACGCCTCGGCAATCTCAGCAAAATACAATTGTGACCCACCAGTGTTTTCACATCCTTTGCTAAGACAGTTCCTAAGAGGGATAAAGAATATCAAACTTCCCAGAAAACAGCCAGTACCCGCATGGGACCTCAATTTCGTTTTGGAAAAATTAACTCTTCCTACTTTTGAGCCAGCAGCAACTTCAGAAATGCAATTTCTATCATGGAAAACGGTCTTTCTATTGGCAGTCACATCTGCAAGAAGAGTCTCGGAGATACAGGCACTCATGGCAGTGCCTCCCTTCCTCATTTTTCATCAGGACAGAGTTTCTCTAAGAACCAATCCTACATTCATGCCAAAAGTAATTTCCAGGGTGTCTCTAAATCAAGCTATTCACCTGCCTACTTTCTTCCCCAATCCTCAAAATAGGGGGAAAAAAACTGCTGCTTACTTTGGACATACACAGGCAACTACGCTACTACTTGGACAGAACTAAGGCCACCAGAAAGTCTGACCAACTGTTTGTAGCCTATGTTGCTGGAGTACAAGGAAAAGCAATCTCCAAACAAACAATTTCAAAATGGATTGGACACTGCATCAGATTCTGCTATTCTTTCCATGGAAAAGGTGTGCCAGCCAATATTAGGCCACATTCCACCAGAGCTATAAGCCACATCCACAGCTTTCCTAAGAGGAGTGGCTACAAAGGACATTTTAGAGGCTGCTACATGGAGCTCCGTGCATACATTTACCAAGCACTACAACCTGCCCTTATACTCCAGATCCCGAGCAGGCTTTGCTTCGGCAGTCCTGCAGGGCATTTTAGCTACACCATCCCTCTCTTAGTTCCATCCACCCCCAGCTTGCCTATGGTATTCAACCCATATGTTATGACTGCAGTTGCATTCTTGAAGGACATAGTACAGTTTTGTACCTACCATAAATGTAGATGTCCGATAGATATGCAACCGCAGTTGGATTTTCCCACCCTCCTACCCCTCTGCAACTTTCCCTATGGGTCCCTACCCCTATTCCTATTAGCTGGGGGTATCTCCTATGGTGTATCTGTTTATTACTGTTGTGCATGTCTGGAATTGTTTTATCCATTCACCAAATTTAGCCTCCCTAGGAGGGCACCTGGCATCTGGGGCAAGAAACACTGAAGAAGATGGCGCCGGCCAATGCCTTTATACTCCAGCCATTGTGACGTCAGAGAGGAGGCGACACCAGCCGACGCCGGACCCAGACTTTGGAATTCTGCCGACCGAGGGCTGCCTGAGACAGGACAACCCATATGTTATGACTGCAGTTGCATATCTATCAGACATCTACATTTATGGTAGGTACAAAACTGTACTTTCTCTACATATAGTCCTCTTATCTAAATCATCCCATCTGTGCCTTCTATGATTTTCCTCCTCTTCACTCATATTCAGACAACTGGGGAAGGTATGATGCCTTCAGGAATCTGACATATTGTTCACTGTTTAGAAAGAGTTGGATGGTGCAAACAGATGCCCTGGTCATACCCTGATGTCAAGGCATTTCTTGGCTAGGTATGATGCAAAGAGACGGGAAATTGGGTCATTTCTGTTGCCTTTGACTCCCAGCCTCCAGCACTCAAAAGACCAGACAGATTTTACAAAGTCTCTGATGATCTTATGTTTGTTTAAAAATCCTGTGATGGACTTTCTGCAGTTTCCCCTCTCATCTGATGACCCTTCTGATGTTCTTCCCAATGCCAGTGCCCTTCCTTCAGACAAGAGTAGCAGGGCTATGGATAAGTGGGGTAACTAGATTTATACCTCTTCTTCTTTGTCATTCAGACTACTAATTACCAAACCCATATGACCAAATACTTTATATCCATTCTTGATTCTTTACACGAGGCATTGGTGGATTTACAGGATACTGATTGTAAACCACAAGTGTTATCCTTAATCAGTGTACACAAGTGGCCAGACACAGCATTAAATGCAGTTATGATGCTGTAGAGTGGCCAGACACAGCATTAAATGCAGTTATGCTGTAGAGGCCTCATCCAGAGCAGCTGATACAGGTTCTGTAATCCATAGCTATGTATGGCTGCTTAGCCAGCCTATTTCTGAGGACTTGAAAGCAAAAATAGTGGATTGCTCAGTAGACCAGGATCTCTTGTTTGCCCCAAAGCTGCCAGCCTTTTCAAAACCCTTCAAGAGTAGGGTACAACCATGAAGAATTGTGTGCCACTCCTGCTAACCTCTGTACTTGGGTACTAGAGAAATTACCCAACCGAACCTACCATTTTTGTCATAAGGGACTCTAGGCCTAGCCAGAAACTCGGGTAGGCTCCCAGAAAGAGATTCCCAGATAAACCACATAGTGATGCTTTATCTGGGAGGCCTCCCTTTGGGAGATGAATCTTTTTGTATCTGATTTCAACCTTCTTTCCCCCTTGCCCCCAGCCCTACTGTGCCCCTATCAAAAGGCTGATCCAATCTTTCTCTACTTGGAAAAAATTACCATAGAGAAATGGGTGCAATCTATCATAAAAAATGGTAATGCCATGTCTTGTATATCGCTTCCCCCTCTAAATGGCATACCCCTACCTCCACACAGGTTCATCTACTACCACCTGTTTTGCAGGAACGTTTCCTAGTGCCAAGGAAAAAGGGCAGTGGACACCCATACTGGATCTCTTCTTACTAAATGCCTTCTTAAAAGTGCCAACTTTCAAAATGCTGTTCCTCAACAGTCTACTACCTTTCACTTTGCCCCAGGCTTTTCTAGTATCTCTAAATTTAAATAATGCTTTCCTCATACCAGTCCAGATACCTTACAGGAGATTCCTCAGGTTTTGTACAGACTAATCTCTCTCTTCACTGCTTTGCCTTTTGGGCATTCCACAGCCCCAAGAATTTTTACAAAGAGTCTGGCACCAGTGATTGCCTTCTGTCGAAACCAAGGAATTTGATATTCAGAGTTTCCCATACTTTAGACTACCTGTTAATCCAAGTTAATTCACAACTTCTCCAACAGCATCTCCAGTTCACCCTCCTTTTTCAGTTGGAGTTCACAATCGATTGCAAAAAATCCTCCCTATAGTCATCTCAGGACCTTGTTTTTCTGAGCTGCAGGCTAGATGTCAGAATGCCTGCTTTCTTTTTGCATCAAGAGACCATGCTCAGTAAGGAAGATCCCCAAGGGCTTTGGGGTTTATGGCAGCTACCATCCCAGTGATCCCCCTAACCAGAGGGGAATGAGGAAAATCCAATAGTACCTGAAAAAGTTTGGTCTCTGCACTCTAACTCTCTGGACACAGTGATCCAGCTTTTACCTCATCTCGGACAGGAACTGTTGTAGTGGAAAGAACAGGTGAATCTCAACCCAGGGCATCCCTTAACACCTCCACACCCCATTCAGAAAATGCACTCTGATGTCTTGGCGAGGCATGAGTGGCTTGGAAAGCCAACCAATGAGTGCAGAGCAGATGGCATACAGTTCCACTAAAAACACTTCAACATGAAGGAAGTGAGGGCTTTCATCCAAGTTATTCAGGTCTTTTCACATATCTGGAAAGTGGGTACCCTACAGATGTTCAGACAACACAACAGTAAGGTGGTACATAAGCAAGGAGGGACAAGATCTTAACAGTTATGCAGATTAGCATAGAAAGCCTGGGATCTTGCCATCCAGAAAAACATGTTGCTCACAGCCACATACATCCCATTATAGGACAGTGTGCTGGCAAACCCTTTAAACAAGTCCTTGGAGGACCCCCAGGCATGCACTCTAAACAGAAAGGCTTTCCTGGGCATCCTTCACTTTTGCGGACCCCTCGGGTAGACCCGTTTGTTTCAAAGACTAACAGACAATGTTCACTATTTTGCACCAGGGACCTTTGCCCCTCAGCTTGGATGACCGCTGTTTTCTCTCTCTGCTGGGCAGGGAAGTTCCTCTGTGCCTTCCCTTCACTACCCCTCATTCCAAAGGTTTTTAAAGACCCAAAAAGAAAACAAAAACTGTTGGTAGTGAGTCCCTTTTGACCAAGACTGCATTGGTTCCAGTTTTTCTTCTAGTCAGAGGCAAGTACCGCAAACTGCCACACAAAGTGGATCTCCTCACTCAACAAAGGGTTATTGATACACGTAAGTATGTCATCCCTAAACTTAACTGTGGGGATAAATCAGACTTCTTGGAGAACTGTAACCCTGAGAATCAACACTCGAAGATCTTACATAGTGAAATGGAAGAGATTATCCTGTTAGTGCCAAAGAAGTGGACAGGACCCCAACCAATGGGAGGTACCGGCCATTTTGAAATATCTATGTGAGCTATTATATTTAGGCCTGGGCTATTTTTTTTCCATCAAAGTCTACCTGTTAGCTGTCTCCATCTTGCTTACCTCTCACTCCCCCACTTATGTCTAGACCGGAGGTCAAGTTATTCCTTAAAGGGGTCCTGCATCTTTGGCCACCTAGAAAGCCAATTACCCCATTACTCCTGCTTGGAACCTCAGCTTTTTGCTGGAGTAACTTTACCTCATTTTGAACCAGCAACATGAGCAAACCTCAAATTCTGTACTTGTAAAACTATTCTCCTCCTGACCCTCACTTTAGATAGGAGAGTCTGAGCTTCAGGCATTCATGGCCATTACCAACTTTATTTTTCATCAAGACATGGTGACCCTCAGGACTAATCCTTCATTCGTGCTTTAAGTAATGAACAGCCTCTCTAAGTTTGGCCATAAATCTACTTTCTTTCCTCACCCACAGAATTGGGGTGGGGGGCTATTACACTCTCTGGTGGGCTATCACAGATTAAGAATTTCTTTAGACAAAACAAAATCTATTTGAAAATCTAAACTGGGCCAACCGGTATTCAAACAAACCATTGCAAGCTGGATCTCTTAAGGCCATCTGTTTGTTGCTCTCTACATGGCAAGTACCACAGCAGTAGCAGCCCCTGGAGCTTTCTACAAAGGACTGGATGCCAGATCCATTTTGGAGGCTGCCACCTGGTCATCTGTACACACTTCACGAAACACTACAGAGTAGATGCCTTTTTAAGGTCCGCAGCTGCTTTCTGTAGGTCCTGTCTCGCCTCTTGGACAGTTCTACTGCCTCTTAACCAACCTCTCTTACTTTCCCTTTAGCTCTGGGACTCACTCATGTGTTAGGAATACTACAACAGTGATTTCAGTCAGGACATAGTGCAGTTTTGTAAGATTTTACCATAACAGTAGATTTCCTTCTGATCCCTGTTGCACTATTCTAATCTTAAAGACCATCTTAAAGACCATGGACCACCCCTAGGGTCAACTTTCACTTATTCAACCACCAAAAATAGAAAAAAATGATCATTATATTCATTAAGTACCTGTCTTTCCGAAGGTAGTGTTTAAACTGGGTGTCGCTCTTAAATGTATGTTAGAAAGAAATCGAGTAACACCCTCTAGACCTGGGGGAACGCTTAAATGTGGCTCATGTAATCGATGTAAATACATAAAGGTAACTAATAAATTTACATTGAATATGGCTGATTATTCCGTTAAGGATAGGTTTACTTGTAATAGTAATGGTGTAGTATATTTGGGTGGGTGTCAACGTTGTCCACAATTTTATATTGGGAAGACAGAATGCCACCTCAAGCAGAGTGTGTATGAACATCAGTACTGTATAATGAAGAAAGACTATACTAACGCTCTGGCTAGACACATTAATGAATATAATGATCATTTTTTTCTATTTTTGGTGGTCTAACAAGTGAAAGTTGACCCTAGGGGTGGTCCATGGTCTTTAAGATTAGAACAAAGGGAATTGTGGTGGCAATTGTTGACCAATGCCTGTATGTACCCTGGACTTAATGAAATTAGTTCCCTGAAATGTATACTTAAATTGAAGGCTTTAGAAAAACGCTAATAACATAAACACGCAAGTATTCTGGGGAAGTATTGTGTCTTTAAGTACACAATTATTGGGAAGTACATAAGTATCACCTTCCATTGTATATATATTTGTATTAGGCATTGCGTGTATACATATATTTGCACATATATTTTTATTTTTCATTTATTTTTCATTTTATGGAATATGAAAGCTTATATTTATATATACATATATTTGATATGAATTTGGAATAAATTGATTTTTGTATGAAATGTACTATCATACATGGATTATACAATGAAAGCTGCTAGGGATTTGTATTTTTTATGACAAGAAGGGGGTCTTGTTGCTTTAAATTTTGAGCTTTGAGCTGATGTAATGATGTCACTTGAATGTTTTTTTTAAAATGTTTTCCAATTAATTAACTGATGTCTGAAGGTTGCACATTTGCAGTGCGACTGGAAGTGCTTACAATATTGGTTCGTGAATAAAGAATTTGAGATTTTTACTACATCCTTGCCTTTTATACTTTAATCATGTTCCAAGTACCCTAGAGAGAGAGAGAGAGTGTGCCCATAGGGTGGTACTGAAGATGGAGCTGTCTGAGACTGTATATACTACTGACATCCTGACATTGCAAGGGATTGGTAGAGGTGAAGTCTCCAGTATTATGGCTGGCTGCTGACTTCTGCAAAGAATAAATTCCCAAGAGTTGCTACTGCAGTTGTGAAGCTACTAGAGCATCTACATTTATGGTAAATAATTAATACTGTTAGACTTATAGTAATACATGTATAGGCGTTTGCCCGTCATTTTTAATAACCCATAACACTTTAACTTGGCTGAGATTATTTAGGCATTAAGATTTGTAAGTCTTGTTGCCTTAACGTAGCTGTCTCACATTTTGAAGGGGAGAGGTGATGCAGTGCAGAGGCCTATGAACAATACTAATACTGCATCCGTAGTCCTAGAGATTATGGAGGATAGACCGGCTGTTAAAGATTTAAGCACAAAACCTTAGTCACTAGAATAACCAAAACTGATGAGTTAATACTTGCATGCACATCTGTTGGTGCCAAGGGAATGGAGAAGTGAGATCCTTGCCACCTCATGCTTGTGCATGGGGGTTACACATGCAACTTCAGTCTGATGAAGATGGCTGAAAGAGGCGATTGGAATGCCCAGGTCAGGTGCTGCAGGTCCGTCAGCAATCTGTTAAGGGCAGTTAGTACAACTGTACTTCAGCTGGAGTACATCAGGAGATAGACTGGTGTGTTAAAATTGCAGATACAGAATATTCTTGGCAATGCTTGTTTGTCTTAACAGAATACTGTTTTTTGTTTTTTAGGAGCATCATGAGGAAGATTTTTTCTTGTACATTGCTTACAGTGATGAGAGCGTTTATGGAATGTGAAGACTGCTTTCAGTTTATCAAGCTGCTTTTTCAAAGGAGACGTTCTTCACAAAGACCTGCACTTTGAATTGTAGTAAACTCCCTGAATTAAGGAAGAGAAGATGCTGCAATAAAATTAAACTCTGTTCCTTCCCTTTGTTGATTTATTATTTTTTTTTTTTTATTTTTTTTTTTTTTTTTTTGTAAATTCTTGTTTTTATTTGTAAATGTTTGTCTTGCTTCTCCTGCAGTTCCCTGACATTTTCTTTGGAATATATATAATTTTAATTGGTTATTCTTTAAGGTATTCTGATTTAATACACGAGTCTAAGATGATTCTGCCAAATTGAATAAAGCTTGTGTTAAACCTTCTAATGAGCAAACTTAAAAAAAAAATATATGTATGTATAGAGCCTGTGAAATTATTTGTGTTTTTTACTTAGATGCTAAAATTTGAATGCTAAAAACAGCTAATGTCAATTCTTGCTCGATTGTTCAAGACCAGCTCTTGGTAGTCAGAAATGGTAGGGAGTATTTCATGGGGAGTGACTGGAGGTGATGAGGGGATGAAATTTAAACCAGATTCATCAGCCATCAGGTTTGCGCTTTCTTCTGGCTGACTAGTAGTAGTGCCATTTACAATGAACTCAGCACAAGTGTTTCCTCTAAGAAATTGGACATGACTGAAAAATGCTTTGTGGTTATTCTTTGCTTGGGAGACTATTTTAGTCTCGTATTTAACTTTTAAAGACTTTATTAGTTCCCTGATTTGCTTGTTGAGATTTTTTTCCTTCCTCCTCTCTGTAGTGCACTCTCCCACTTGCTTCTAGACAGGACTCTCTTTTTTCCTTCTGCTGTATAGTTTTATGCCAGGGGTCCACCAGGGTGACTTGTTTTTCGGCTAGACCTGGGTTAAGTTTGGGTCAGGTACTGCTGTTTCTGTACAGTTTAAGTGGCTGTACAGGGCATTTGCATATACTTCTGCATAGGCCTCCATGTTTTCACTGTTACCTATGCTGTCACTTAGCAAAAGGTAGTTTACCTTGGAGAAACACTTTAGGTTTTTAGGGTTTGATGGGGTTCTACCCTTAACATTTATTTCAAAGGAGACCATTTTATGATTCGATCATGCCAATGAGGATATTATGCGGGGGGAGAGGTGCAGTGCATTCCCATGTTTGTGCATTAGTCAAGGATATCTGAGCCCCTAGTCGAAGTGCAGACCAGCTGTTTCAGAGTATTTGTATTGACAAAGTCCAGGAATCTCTGAACCTGTATGTTAGTGGTCATATATGTTTCCCAGTTTATAGTGGGGTATTTAAAATCATACTTGTAATGTGCTGGGCTGAACAGTAAGTGATTTATAGCAACTTCAGGTATATGGAGTGGTTTCATGGTTGGGGACCTATAGCCAACAATGATATGGTGGGGGATTTTGCCTATGGTCACCCAGACATGGAGTAAATCAAGCGTGTCATCCTGCTTGACCAGTCTAGAAGTGTGATTGTTTTTTATATAAAAGGAAACTCCTTCTTTCATTTCTTTTCCTTTTTAGAGTGTGTTTTTTTTTTATAAAAGGAAACTCCTCCTTTCATTTTTTTCCCTTTTAGAGTGTGGTCTGAATTTGTGACCCGCATTATAGATGTACACTGCTGGATGCTTTCTGCAGCCTTGAACCACTTGCCTGTAAATTCACAGCTCTCCATATTCTCAGAGTGGAGAGAGCTTTCAGGGAGTGCAGTTTCTTGTTAAGATTCCTAGCACTGAGCATGGCATTAGAAAAATTTGTTACGTTGGTAGGTCTGTTGGTTTGGCACCACCTAAAAAGGCACTGTGGGGGTGGCTAATGCCTTGGCCAGGATTTGAAAGCCTAGCAACAACAGGTGGCAGACTCTCTCTCTCTTTCTCTCTCTCAAAGCAGTGTGGTCTGTCAGTCATATCATCTTGGGCTGACAAATACTGGATCCCCTTGGATTGACACCAGTAGCTAAGTCAGTTACTGAATTTAATCATTTTCGATTTATATTGTGGTATCATTCTTAGTGAAGGTAGAATGCTGCACCATGCAAGGCTCATACCAGCTTGTAACACACATTGAGAGGTCCATCATGTCTCACTTCATATAGTTTCAGGTCATTCATACCAACATGAAATATAACAGAGCCATACTGCTACTTGTGTTTGATTGCCCTGAGTGCCTGCGTGCTCTGTTGAATCCTGGCCCTTGACAGGCCACTGACTGTAACCCTCTCTTTATCAAATGGGAGGGGGTGCTGTGTGTGTCTCACGATTGAGTCTGCTATGACCAAGATGTTTGAAAGTGTGGTGTTTTGCCTTGGGAGCTTGCTTGTGGAGACACTGTGATGTGTATTTGTATGTTTAGTGGTTGGTATTGTGTTAACTTGAGTTTTGCATGTGCTTTCTGAGGCCAACATACTGGAGGCCTCAGAGGTTTTCGTAAGTTACTTGTGAGTACCTCCTCATTCGTGGGTTCATGTATTGAGACCTTATTTAGTGAACGAAATGAGTGTGTTTGTGTGCTGACTGCTTGTCATTTGATTTTTCAGTATTTAAGAGATGTCTCGATTTTCGTAGTGCAACTACATCTATCCCATACTGTTTGTTTCAGGATAAAGTGGCAGTCCGTATACATGAAACAATTGCTGCATTGCCTGAGGATGCCCGTGTCCACTAGGCAGGCCGCAGAGATAGAGAAGTGCTTATCCTTGGTTTCAGATTTTTTATTATGGGTTTAACCGTGGGTAAGAGTGGGGAGATTTAAACTGTTGTGGGATGATAGCACACGACAGAGTGGGTGCTGTACTCAGTGTCAACTGCAGCTGTCCAACAAGGAGATTCGGCTCTGCATGCAACTCGGATGCTCCTAGAGCAGGGGGACTGGGGAAGGTTGCAGAGATGTTCTAAGGGAAACTAACTTGAAGGTATTTTCATCTATACATGGCACTGCTAACTGCCACTGAGTGAAGAGCAGTTTAGTGTAAACAGTGGACTTGTATAGAATCAGAAGAACAAAATTTACAGCAGCAAGGCCTACAGACCAATCAGGAAAGCACATAAGCTTTCATCCAGCAGCCCTCAACCTGGATAAGTTTGCAACAGCAGACTTGCCACAAAGAGTGCAGTCAGAAAACCCTTTTAATGTAAAAATGCTGTTTTTTAGAGCTCAAGTGCAGGGAAACCACACAATCTATATACTACTGTCCTGTAAAACTAGCAGACCCAAAGTAATTAAGTACTACAGCAGCAGCAGTGGAAACAGTTAACTTTGAAACTCTACTAAACTGTGAGAAATGTTAGTTAACATGGGATTCCTATGAAATACAGTAAAAGTAAGCAGCAGAAGGGCAAAATGATACTTAATTCCATTCTTTAGCAGCAGATGGCTTTAGATGTAGCAGATTGTCCAACACACAGGCGAAGAAGCCAAACCAAGAACAGCTCTGAGGAATTGAGTTAAAAGAATTTTGCACTCCATGCCATTGTCTGCCAGGTCCCTGAAATCATTCTGGAGACACACTTGTCGCTGCAAGATATAGACTATGAAGAATAAGGGTAAAGGCTTGTCTCAGTGTGTTAGTATGTTTCTGGTCTTTTCCTCTTCTGGTGCCAAGGTTGACAAAGGCTGTTCAAACTTTTTATTTCTGTTTTCCTCACAAGCCTCTTCCTGCTCATGTTCCAGTGAGGCTAGTTACAAAGGTTAAGGCATCAAAATGGACAGTTTTGTCATTGTTTCTTTTGGTCTTGTCATTGGGGCCACAGTCTGAGGACAACGGCTTTCATATTGATGCAGCCGATAGTGGGTTCATCATCAGTGCTTTCAGCATTAGAATCTGTTATAGCTCAGGTGTTGGGCAGTATGGATTCGATACTGATATTTGGGTAGGTCAGCTTTGGAGTGCTCAGAAAAATAATTGGTTTCAATGGGTCTTTTGGCTCTGCAGCTATCTCTTCAGGTACCTGTATGCCTCATTACCAAAAATTCTCTGTTGCTTCCCCATAATACAGGAAGTGAGAGGTGTAAGGATTTATTTGGAAGCTACCTTCTCACCTCAGAACACATTTGATTTGCACAGTACCCACACACAGGATAGAGCACTTCCATCTTACCTTGAGGTTGATAATAGAACACTACCCTAGTCTTCCAGGCTAAAGACTAAGAAACCACAAACATTAGTTCACACATAAACACCCCCACCTTCACCTTTCACACCCACAGCCAGAACATATGTCTCTCAAGTCACAAGGGTGCAGACTCCAAGCCCTTGCAGTCTACTGAGACTGCATCTAGTCATAGTAATTTAGTAATAGGTGAATATAGTCAGGAATATGGACCCCACCTTACCTTCTTTTTGGAGCCCGGATCAAGGATGTAACAAGGGCTCTTAGATCCCACCATCATGATAAATGCAAATGTTATTCTATATCAGTGTTGCAGTATTCTTCACCTTAGGGGGGAATTTCCTGCCAAGGACAGCCCAGTGTCCAACCAGTATACCAAAGCCTTTAGATCTTGTATGCATCGTACCTTACAAGTATACTACCCATTCAGGAGTAGGATAGAAAGGTGATGTATGAATGCAAGTTATGCAGAACAACCTTGCTGCCAGTCCAAATGCCATCATTGCATGGCAAGCTGAACTCCCTATGCTCTGCTGAATACCTAGCCTCAGATAAGTGCCCTGTTTGGGTGCCTCTTTTTTTTTCTGTTTTTGTTTGGTTTCCTCTTTCTTGGTTACCTGGAGTTCATATCATCCAAAAAGGGAAAATGTGTGTAGAAGGCAGATTCCCCATAAGGATTGTCATGAACAGTGCGTTTTTGTTTGGGTACTTCCCACGACCATACATCTTGCAGCGTTTGTAAGGCGTTTTTTCCTAAGACTGTTAGAACTGGTTGTCCTCCTTGGTCATCTAGCTAGAAAACCAGAGGCTTAAACTGTTAGCCCACAGTAGCATGGTGGACTCTATCAGTCCTGAGGTGGTATCAAGTAAAAAGGTGACCAGGAATCTTGGCCAGACTCTCTGGATGTCCAGCCTCCACTGGATGTTGCTCTAAATTGGGTGCTAGCTCTGTAGGCTCTCCCATGTCTACATCAGGTTCCTCTACCATGACCCCATCTGAGGCCAGCATGGATCCTTCCTGTTACATGTCTTCTGAGGCTTTGCAGGTGTCTACCCTGGATTTCAAAGGGGGAAACTGTGGTTGATTATCTCTGAGGGTCCTAGTGGGATTCTGGTCAGGGAAACAGGTTCTGTGTGCTCTTACTGAATCCTGTCAATGGCTTGGAACTTCCATTGTTGGGGCTGATGGTCCCAACCAAAAAAAGCAGAAGATGAAGCATTCTTCTGTACATCCTAAGGATCCTCAAAGGGAGTAGCAGAAGTTTGCTCAGGGCCTGTTTAATGCCTTAATGGCCCTGAAACCTCCTCATGGAGTTTCTGTATCTACTCCCCCTTGGACTTCAACTCCTTCCAAGTGGCCTAGGGATCACGATTCCTTACAAGAGGATTCAGCGTCTGATGAAGGGTCCTTGTCTTACTCTTCCCAGATGTTTTTACCTTTGGCTTGTAGTTCTGAGGAAGAGTCAGTAAGTCCTGAGTTTCTTTTTGAGGAATTGTTTTTTGGGACACAATAGCTAGAATGATGGAATTCGTTAAGTGGGATTCATCTAAGGTGTCTGATATCCAGAAAAGTTATTGAGTTGCTTCAGGTGGACACTCCTAAACCTTCTGCAGTGCCTCCTGTGTTGCCTGCTTTGTTAGATTTCTTTATAGCTGCTTCTAAGTCTCCTGATTCTCAGCACCCTGCTCCAAAGTAATCTGACAAAGTTCTACAAAGTTCCTGAAATTTGTCTGTTTTTATTTAGGTGTCCTGCTTTTGTGACTCTGTAGTGGTGTCAGTCTCATTTAACAGGCCTTATAAGCTTTTGCCCTCTTCCAAGCTTCCGTCTTCAGATAAAGTTAGTAGGGCAATGGAAAGGATTGGTAAGAAGGTTTACACTGCTACTTTGGCCTTTCTAGTCATCAGTTACCAGACATGCATTACCAGATATATCCTGGCCCTGACTGTCCAGGCTTTTCAGGTTATTTTTGATCTCACTGATTTTTCAAGAAAGTCTTCCGTTTTATCTATTTTGGGTTCTACCTCTGAAATGGCTTGCCACTCTGTCAAGTGTAGCTGTGATATTGCTGATGCTTCTTCCAGAGTTGTGCTGCCTTAGGGTCTGTCATGAGTGTTGCATGTCTCGTGTATTTAAATGGGACACTGAAGCTGGGTATATGTTCAAGCCATTTATTATACAGTTACACATCAGGAGCTGTAATTTGTACATGCACTTTGTACTTCACATGCTTACTGACTGAATTGTTACTTCTGACACGTGCATCTCCATTCAAGCTTACATTCACACTGACTACACAAAATGGCACTGATCTCACACGTGCTCAGTAACTTGTATGCACATGCTGTCTAGCTACAGTGGCTGACTAGGTTCAAGATGCACACTGATCTGCAATGAGGCATTACTCTTGGCTTCAGTCTGTACCTGAAGACATTAAGGCCAAGTTGCTGGATGCTCTTTTAGATAAAAATATTTTTAGGACTGCTGCTATGCTTAAGTCTCTTCAAGAAAAAGGGTAGGCTTCGCAGGACCTTAAACATATTTTTGTTTTTCCTATCCCTAAGTTCAAGAGAAATTATCCTACTTGGCTTGCTTTTGTTTACTGGCAGCCTCATCAGGCCACTAATGGCAGGAAGAGTGGTAGGCAAGCTCCTCCTACTAAGTCTCAGGCTTCTGTGGTCCAGACACCTGTTTCTCTTTTATATCTTTTCCCCCTACCCCCCCCCACCCTTTGGGCCAGGATCCCTTGTCCCTTCATTTCTCCCTTTGTCTTCCAAACTGTCATCTCATCACCTTGGGTCCTATCATCCATCATGGTTGCTTTATGGTGTGGATGTCTCTCCTTCATTTTCAGGGATTCCCCAACCTTTTCTGGAGCAACTTAATTTCTCAAAGGTCCTTCGTAGACCAGGGCTATTCAGCCCGTCTCACTCTCAAGTAAGAAAGGGATTTTACTCTAGTATGTTCCTGGTCCCTCTAAAGGAGGGCACTTGGAGACCTAGTCTGGATCTCTCCTTGTTTAACACCTTACTCAGGGTTCCTTTTCAGATGCTTACCCTTCAAATTGTGTTTCCTGTTTTAATACCCCAGGCTTTTCTGGTGTCCTTGGATCTGAAGGATGCTTACCTTCATAGTCTTATTCACCCTCTTTTTCAAGAAGTTATCACATTTCTGTGTTTGTTCCTCTCATTTTTAGTTCTTTGCTTTGCCCTTTGACTTCTCTGCTGTCCCAAGGGTATTCAAAAAATGCCTAGCTCCTTTGATTCCCTTTTGCAGGCTCCAAGGCATTTGAATATTTCTTTATCTCAATGTCTTGTTGTTTCAGGCACCTTCTCCCAGTTGCCTTTTAAAGGATCTGGAGTTCACCAGATCTCTCCTTCAAAGTTTGGGGTTCATTGTTAACCTCAAAAAATCTATCCCGACTCCCCCTCAAGATCATGTCTGTATGGGTTGCAGGATTCAGACAGTGCCAGTGTTGGCCTTTCTTCTACCTCTAAATGTTCTGCCCATAACTTTCTTTTTGTCTTTTCTTCCTCTGCCTGCTGTTCCATCCAGAGAGTTTCTTCAAGCTCTGGGATCCATGGTCTCTTCTGTTCCAATGCTTCCTGTTGCCAGACTGGACATGTGGAAGCTTGTGGTATCTGAAATCACTTTGGCTTCAGCATGGACACCCTCTGGATTTCAAAGTGCCTCTCCCTTCATTTGAAGGAGGAATTTGATTGGGGTGTTCAGCAACTTGCCTTCAACCTAGGCCTGCCTGTTTGGCTATCAAGAAGTCTTCACTAACTCTTCAGACATGGGGTGTGAGCTTCCTGTGGTCACATGAAAATTCAAGGTCTTTGCCCCCCCCTTCAGAAGTCAGACCATATCAACATCAAAGAGAATGAGGATCCTGATTCTGGCCCTTCAGGCTTTTCACCCCATGCTATCTCCAGGCCCGCTGGATGTTTATACGGACAATACCACAGTGGTGCGGTATGTCGACAAGCAGGGTGGAATAAAGTCTTACATTCTCTGCAGGCTGGCTCTTCAGGCCTGGGATCTGGCTCTCACCAGTTAACTCCTCAAGCAGTGTATATTCCTTCAGAGCACAGTCTAGTGGCAGACATTTTGAGCAGGTCCAAAACACAGGCTCATGAATGTGTGCCTCACAGAGATGTGTTTCTGGACATAGTCTGTTGGTGGGGTATTCCTTAGGTAGATCTTTTTTCCTCCCCTCTGAACAGGCAGCTCCCTCTTTTCTGTTTGAGTGTCATGCCTTGCCATCTGGTGTAGAAGACGGATTTCCTTTCTTTTCTTCAGAAGGGAATGTTTCTCTATGCCTTCCCTCCCCGTCCCCATACTTCCAAGAGTCCTGCCGAAGATTCAGCTGTACTCTCCAAAAATGTATCCTTTTGGCAAGATAGCACTGGTTCTGCCTCTTAATGCATCTGGCCAGGGGCAGTCGCCCCATGTTACCTTTCCAGTTGGATCTCCTCACACAAGACAGGGGTCTCTCATCCATCACTTGCAAGTCTTAGCTGACACTGTATGTGATAAGGTTTTGATCCATTTTAGGCACCTCTTTTACTGAGTATGTGCTCAGGGTTTTGCTGGAGGCAAGAAATCATATGACTAGAAAGTCCTGTATGTCCAAATGGATGTGATTTTCTGTCTGGTGTCATGCTCATAACCAGGACCCTTTTTTAGTGGGGGGGTCCCTTTGTTTTTCTGTCTGCGTGATCTGCTGCAGGCTGGCTTGGCCTGTTCTTTAAAGGCCTATTTGTCCGGTATTTCTGCCCGTCTGCCATTGAGTCCCCCTTTGGTTGACCTCGAAGCAATAAGCCAGTTTCTTAAAGTTGTCCTGCTTCTTATGCTCCCAAGGAAGCCTGTTCCTCCTCCTCCTTGGGACTTTAGTTTTTGTTTTGGAAAAATTGACCCAGTCTGCTTTTGAGCTTGCAGGTTCAGCTTGTCTGCAACATTATACCTATAAGACTTGTCTTATTGCTTGCTCTTCCTTCTGCGTGGAAGATTTCTGAGCTTCACACCCTTGTGGCCATCCCTCCTGTTTGGTTTTTCACAGGGACAGGGTGTCACTTAATACTAATCCTTTCATGCTCAGTGGCAGTACAACTTTCTTTTTTCATTCTCAGTCTGCTAATGAGAGGGTCCTGTATAGCTTGGATTTATACAGACAGCTCAGGTATTTGTATAAAACTAAAACCATTCATAATTGACCAACTTGTTGCTTCTTTTCATTTCAGGATATCCTTTTGGATATCTGAAGGTAATTTTCTGCGTTATTCTTTTCATGGTGAATGTTTGCCTACTTGTGTTAGAGCTCACTCCACTAGGGCTGTTGCATCTTCTGGTGCTCCCTTCAAGGGGTTGGACACCAATTCCATCCATGAAGCTGCTACTTGATCTTCAGTGCATACCTTTACTAAGCATTATAAATTGGATGTGGTTTCTAGGGCCAGAGCAGGTTTCACTAGAGCCATTATGCATGGGTTTGAGGGTTCTTCCCAGCCTTAGACCTACCATCCTTTCCTTAAGCTATTGTACTCCCTACAGTGAAGAAAACTACAACAGTAATATAGGATGTAGCACAGTTGTGCAAAATATTCCCATAACAGTAGATTCCTTTCTCTTAACTATAGTATTTGCTCCCGCCGTCCATCCCCTTTTTCTTTTGGGCTTTGTTTTAGTTTTCCTCCTGGCTGAGGGGCTCCCTTTTCCATCTGTATTTTTTCCTTTTGGATGTGCATAGCCTCTTTTTGTCCTATGAACACTGTTTTATATGCAGGGGCAATTCAATTCTGGGTAATTGCATCTGTATGTCACCTTTATGCCCTACAATCCTGAGCAGGGAGCATACTTGTGACGTACTGTGCATACAAGATCTGAACATTTTGGTATACTGGTCGGACATTGGACTGTCTGTTGCAGGAGATTTTCTTTTGGTGAAGAATACTGCAACAGTGAAGAGAACATAATCTACTGTAACGGTAAGATGTTCTTCGTGTTTCACTGTTGCAGTCATTACATTTGGGTTCTCTGCTTGCAGTAGCCCTCCGGCCTGATTAACAAAGTCTTGGGCCCTACGTCAGTTGCAGTCTCTTCTTCCATGACATCAGGTTGTCAGGGGTATAAAACATGCAGCTGACATCATTACATCAGTCTTTCTTGCCATGTTGTGCCTGAAGCAGAAGCAGTTCGCAAGTGCCAGTCGGCCGACTCCTGAAATTTTTGATGAGAGTGTTCAATCTCGCCGTTTGTTCTTACACATGGTTTCGGAGCCGATCCTCTGCTCCGAGTCGGCTGCTTTAGCAAAGCTCTGCATCGAGAAGAAGCTCAAGACCAACCTATCTCCCACAATTCCCTCTGCCCTCACCCCAGATCTAGTTTGCCGCTGCATCTGATCACAGCGTTTGAAGAGCTCTGAGCCAACTTCAGATAAGATTTATCTTTTTCTTGAGAATTTTTTGATAAAAAATTATTGGATTGTGACACTTGTTGGTGTGTGTGTTTGGGTCTTCGGTTCCGATTAACTGAATCTTTAGTGTTTTTAAAACAGTTTAGGTTTAAAGTTAGGATCCTAGGGCCTACCCCACTCACTAATTCCCGGATTTGACTGCTTTCATTCTTCATAGCATTATTTCTTGGCCTTTAGCTAAGATTAATTATATTGGTGTTATTTCACTAGTTTGTGACTTTTTGTGACCTTTTTGACATGTCTGACGAGGTTAAATCAGGTTTCAAGAGATGTCAGTGCGGACAGAAGATGTCTGTCACAGACAACCATAGCTCCTGTGTCTACTGTCTTGGCCCTCTCCATCTTCAGGAGGACTGCTCCATATGTCACTCCTTTAGTGGAAGGGTCATGACAGATAGGCGCAGGAAGCTCATGGACAGGGGTCTTCTGAAGCCTTCCGTTCAAGAGGCTTTAGATAAGTCAGACCAGACCTCTAAATCTTCAAAGGAGTTGAAGACTTCGGAGCCCACGTCATCGGCTCCAAGTTCTTCTTTTAAAGTTCGTTCACCAGTTCCACAGACTTCGGGGCCGAGTATCGAACTAGTGTCTGTTACCGAGCCTCGAGTCTTGGAACCGGTGACAGAACTGCCACCTCCGGCTCTTTTAAGGTTGGCACCATCTTCGATTTCTTCGACGTGGTCTTCCAGGCCCCTTTCCGACACCGACATAGACCGTGTGGTGCAGAAGCTGATGGAGAACACGGCCCTATCCAAACTCATTGCAGTCTCCTCTCAGTTGGTGTCGAGACTCGAAGGCCTTCCCTTGTCTCCATCTGATCCTCCTCCGAGACCTGTTCAGCCCTCGGAGCCGGGAGACGCTGATTTGTTGATTGTAGAGCCCTTGGTGCCGGAACCGTCCCTTTCTCGGCCGGCACAGTTTACCTCGACTCCGTCGGAACCTCTCCCGGAGTCGTGGAGCCGACTATCTATCCTTGGTTCCGGGACCGAGTGCCGAACCGATACTTCGGTGCCGACTCTCCCTCTCGGTGCCTCGGTACGGATCACCTCGGCTCCGTCCTCGGGGTCGGTGCTCTTGGCTTCTGCGTCGGAGATTCCTCCACGTTCTTCGGAACCGGGGGATTCCTCGGCTCTGGGCCGGGGGCCTTCAATCTTATGAGGAAGGTATTGTCTTCCCAGACAACTACCTCAGCAGAAACAGCGTCCCCCTCCCATAAAGGCCCGTTATCCTCTTCTGCACCTACAGCTACTCAAAAGCGTCGAGCACCAGTGTCTCAGCCGCTCCCAGAGGGAGCCCCCTCTTCCTCGGAGGCCTCATCGGATGCCCCCCCGAAGAAGTCCCGAGGAAAAGATTGTGTAAGAGGAGGCACTTGGATTCTCCACAAGAGTCCTTAACATTGGACACTGACTTGGATGAGTCAGAAGGGTCCCCAAAATCACCCTCAGAGGATGTCTCCTTTTCTGACATCCTGGAGATCCTAAAACAGAGAGGTGATTGGCAGGCTCTACCCCCTTCTGAGGATGAGTCAGTCTTGCTGAAGGCATTCGGTGCTCGCCCTTCTTCCTCCTGGGTCACTCCACCCTTTGAGTTGATGGATTTGATTGCTCGAAGGGCATGGGAGACACCTGACAGTGGAGCCAGTCCCCCGGAAAGCCTAATAAGTGCATTACGGCCCCTCAAGACAAGGCATACCTCACAAAGGGAGTTCCAGTGGACGCTATGGTGGTGGCAGCTGCCACTAAAAAGGAGATGTCTGAATCTTCCTCATCTGTCCATCCGCCTAACAGAGATTGTAGGACTATGGACAGGTATGGGAAGCGCATATTTAGTTCAGCGGCTTTTTCCATGCGATCGCTGAACTATTTGACACATTTCACGCGTTTACAGAGGGATCTAGTCAAAGAGTTGGGAGATACCCTCCAGGGTACTACAGATGCTGCTGTCACGGAAAAGGTTACAGCACAGCTCAATACCCTTACATCAATTGTGAACTCGTCCATGAGGCTCATCTCGTATGCAGCTGAAGGGTCGAGTAGGGCTGCGGCTTCAGCGATTGCTCTCCGTAGACAATCCTGGATGCGCTTATGCTCCTTTGCGGAAGCCTTCAAGTCTTCCTTTACTAACACCCCATTTGATGGTGCCACTCTCTTTGGCCCCAAAGTAAAGGAGACCCTTACCCGGTGTGAGCAAGAGGGAAAGACTCTGCTGTCTGAGTCCGTTTTTCCACCCCATCCAGACCGTACCCCAAAGGGCAACGAGGTGGGACAATGTGGTTTCGTAAACCCCAGGGTTCTTTCCCAAACACACAGGGTGATGCCCCCTCCAGAGGCAGAGGGGGGGCAGAAGTGGAAGACGTCGCCCTGGCGGCAGAGGGGGTCTGCAAAACCAAGGTGACAGGGATACGCTCCTTGGGAAGCCTTTCCAGCACTCCTGAAGGGAGGCCTGACTGTCCTGCTCTGGAGGCAGTCGGGGGTCGCTTAGCTTTATACCCTCAGGCCTGGCAAAGAATTACCTCAGACAGATGGGTAAAAAGCATTATTACCAAAGGTTACAAAATTCCATTTCTATTTCCCCCGGTACCGCAGAAAAGATTCCCAGATGTACCGCCCCATCTGCGAGAACCTGCAGCTATAGAAATTTCGAAGCTGCTAGAAAAGAGTCATCCAACCAGTCCCGGCGGACCAAAGAGGATTCGGAACTTACTCAAGGTTCTTTTAGTTCCAAAAAAGACAGGGGACTGGAGGCCAATTCTGGACCTAAGCAATCTCAATACCTTCGTCAAGAAAGAAAAGTTCCGGATGGTCACGCTTCAATCGATCCTTCCATTCTTACAGAAGGACGACTGGATGTGCTCAATAGATCTCAAGGACACATACTACCACATCAAAATGGCCAGAGCGTCCAGGGATCACTTGCGCTTCAGGCTGCGACTGGCTCCTTACTGCCACCACCGAGTGTCGACTGATACAGGCCAGGGATTACACACTCGAACTTTGTGTTCAGCTCGGAATTTCCATAAATTTCGAAAAATCTGCATTACAGCCGTCACAGCATATCTCATTCATAGGAGCAGATTTGGATACCCGTTGCTTGATTGTAAGACTTCCCCCAGAAAAAATAGCCTCTCTACAGAATCACATATCTCTACTCCTGTTGTCCAAGAAATCCCCGGCCAAACTGGTTCTAAAAGTTCTGGGACTCATGTCGGCTTCCCTCATTGCAATACCTTTGGGGAAGACTGCACATGAGAGTTCTTCAATGGCTGCTGTTCGCACAATGGTCGTTCCAACAGTTACCGCTGACACACGAAATTCACATCACGAACATCTGCAAGACACACCTATCTTGGTGGCTACAGAATTGCAATCTCACCGGCGGCCGGCCGTTTGTGCTACCCACTCCAACAGCTACGGTGACCACGGACGCTTCCCTGATAGGGTGGGGGGGCATCTTTCAGGGACAGACAGTCCAAGGCGAATGGACCAATCTAGAGTACAACCTGCACATCAATGTTCTGGAGATGAGGGCAGTGTTCCAAGCGTTGCAACACTTTTCTCCCCTTCTACCTCTAGGGACCATTGCAGTTCAAACGGACAACATGTCCGTAGTCTGGTACATAAACAAGCAAGGCGGAACCAAATCTTACCAGTTGTGCAGAGAGACCATGAGAATTTGGCAATGGGCAGAGTCCACGGGTCGCTTTCTGATAGCAACGCACATCCCGGGGTTATCCAACGTCATAGCGGACAGGTTGAGCAGAGCCATCCTGTTACCTCACGAGTGGTCCCTCAAACAGACAATAGCGGACATGATATTCCGCAAGTGGGGCCAGCCTTGCTGCGATCTGTTTGCGTCTCCAATGAACGCCAAATGCAGAAGCTACTTCGCCCTGTTACCCCCGCCAGGGGAAGTCCCCAGGGACGCTCTGATTCACGATTGGCCCCCGGGCCTCCTGTACGCCTTCCCTCCTATACCTCTGATACCAAGATTTCTGCAGAAAGCCAAGAATCTGGAAAGGACTGTAATTCTCATTGCCCCATTCTGACCTCGTCAAGTTTGGTTTCCCTTTCTTCAAGCACACCAAATACGGGACCCCTGGATCCTGGACCCGGAGCCGGATTTACTGACCCATTCGTTGGGGGCTCCCCACCCGTCGCTCCTGTCCCTCAGACTAGCAGCTTGGCTGCTCCGCTTCCCTTCTTAGCCAGGTCTGATCTTCTTTCTCCTGCGGTTCAGAACATTCTAGTAGCCTCTCATAAAGCTTCCACTACAAAAATTTACACTAGTAAGTGGAAGCGCTTTGTATATTGGGCAACTGCACAACATTTAGATCCCTTAATAGCCCCGCTAAACAAAGTTTTAGAGTTTCTATCCATACTATTTCACCAAGGAGCTTCTCCTGCCACCTTGAGGGTTCAATTGGCTGCTATTTCAAACTTTCATGTAGGAGAGAATGGGGCGCCTATTATGACTCATAGGCTTTGTAAAGCTTTTCTAAAAGGGTCTTTTCATATTAGACCACCAGTCAGGTTCCCTACAGCTCCGTGGAATCTAAACCTCCTTTTATCCCAACTAATGCTACCACCCTTTGAACCAGCCTCGTCCTGTTCTTTAAAGCTCTTGTCATGGAAAACTCTTTCTAGTAACTATCACTTCAGCCAGACGGGTGTCAGAACTTTAAGCACCCATATTTGATTTTTCACCCGGATAGGGTATCCTTACGCACCAACCCGTCCTTTCTTCCCAAGGTTTGTTCAGTCAACAACATTAATCAGTCCATCGAACTCCCCACATTTTTCAAAAACCATTCCAACAAGCTGGAATATATGTTACACAAGTTAGATGTTCATAGACAACTCATATTCTATCTAGATAGAACAAAGGATCACAGAAAAACAGACCAACTCTTTATAGCCTTTGCGGACAACAGAAAGGGCATGGCAGTGACGAAGCGTACTCTCTCCAAATGGCTATCTGATTGTATTACTTTTGTTTATGCTACTACTGAGCAGAGTTTGCCCGCCAAACCGAAAGGACATTCTACTAGATCAGTCTCTACATCTCTGGCTCATGCGGCCCACCTACCTTTGGATACTATTTGTGCGGCCGCCACTTGGTCTAAACCACATACGTTCATCACTCATTACAAAGTGGATAGGATTTCCAAGGACAGGGCAACCTTTGGTTCCACTGTGCTCAGGAACGTTCTTCCGTGAGTCCCTCAGGGTCATGGAGCTAGGGACGCTACCCATGTGTAAGAACAAATGGCGAGATTGAACACTCTCACATATAGAAGTTATGTCCTTACCATAACGCTCCATTTGGAGTGTTCATCTCGCCTTTGTTCTTACATTCCCACCCTCAGGTCAGGAAGAACGTCCAGTTTAGAGGTCTGGTTTGGCTCTCCTGCTACTGATTTCTCTCTGCTGTTGCTGCTGTTTTCAGCTACGCCCTGGTATGTATGTATGTTTACATCCTGCTATGGGATCTGGTATGGTTTTGCAAACTAGATCTGAGGTAAGGGCAGATGCAGAGCTTTGCTAAAGCGGCCGACTCTGAGCCGAGGATCGGCTCCGAACCCATGTGTAAGAACAAAGGCGAGATGAACACTCCACATGGAAAGTTATGGTAAGGACATAACTTCTATTTTTCGAGTTTCAGAACCGAAGTCCTCAATTAAAAGCTAAAGTACCCCGTTGGAGAAACGTTTTCTTGCTCTAAACCGATGTCAGTAAAAGTAAATAATTGCATATGTTCTTCGTGTTTCACTGTTGCAGTCATTACATTTGGGTAATCTGCTGGCAGGTTGCCCTCAGTCAGCCTGATTAACAAAGTCTTGGGTCCTGCGTCGGTTGCTGTCCCTTCTTCCATGACGTCAGGTCGTCAGGGGTATAAAACATGCAGCCGACACCATTACATCAGTCTTTCTTGCAGGGTGCCCGAAGCAGAAGCAGTTTGCAAGTGCCGGTCGGCCAACTCCTGAAATTTTCGTTTTCGAGTTTCAGAACCTAAGTCTTCAACTAAAAGCTAAGTACCCCGTTGGGGAAACTTTCTTGCTCCTTACCTATGTCAGTAAAGGTTAATAATTGCATTACTTGTGGGAAGCAAATACCTCCTAAGGATTTTCATTTGTACTGTATTCCTTGCATAGGCCCTGACCACAACGTGCCTTGCTGTCGGATTTGTGCTAAATTTAATCAACGCACGATTAAACGTCTGTATATTTTTGCTTCTAAATATTTTGGCTCAAGATTTAACTATCCAGAAATGTCATTGGTTAGCAATCAGACTACCAGAATACCTAAAAAAATAGAAAAAGACAGGCAAGACCGTCTAGGTCCAAAACTAACGACGCTTCTCCAAAGCCAGTCGCCGGTTCACCGTTACTCATTGAGGTGCTTTTGCTGCCCCTGATACTCACTACTTCTGATTCGCAGGCCTCTACTGAGACCCATTCGGACTCCAGTATGCTGCGAGATGCTTCAATTATGGAACCTGCAGATGTCTCTACCTTAGATGAGTCCTGAGCTGCCGTGCAGGCACCAGCTTCTGAGGGTGATGTTCATCATGCATACAGCTGCAGTCATAACAGATGGGTTCTCCTGCCATCAGGCGGGTCATCTGTCGGCCGAATTCCAAAGTCTAGGTCCGGCGTTGCTTTTCGTTGCTTTCTTTCCTGACATCAGTGCGACAGGGGTATACAAGACACAGCCGACGCCATTTTCTTCAGTCTTTTTTTGCCGTGCGGTGCCCGAAGCAGAAGCAGTTCGCAAGTACCGGTCGGCCAGCTCCTGAAATTACGAAAATTTGGAAACCGAAGTCTTCTTAAAGCTAAGTACCCCGTTGGGGAAACTTTTCTTGCCTCAGACCGATGTCAGACAAAGTTAACAATTGTATTTCTTGTGGGAAGCAAATACCGCATAAGGATTTCCATTCCCTCTGTATACCTTGTTTAGGCCCAGACCACAACTTCTCGGGCTGCCGCTTTTGTGCTACTTTCAATAAACGCACTATTAAGCGTCGGGCGGAGTTCGCCCAGCACTTTTTTGGTAAAGCTTTTGATTATAAAATGTCGTCGGAGACTCAGACTACCATTTTGTCCAAAAAAACGCAAGGACAAAGACTGACACGCAAGGTCCGCGGCCTCCACCGACACCACGCCAAAACCGGCTACACGTGGTCCGGTTCTCAGTGAGGCGCCTACGCAGCCCCTGACTACTGATGACACTTCTCTGGCGGTGTCTTCTGTAACCGAGACCACAGGTACCTCGGCCCATACTCTGACTACAGCTACCGAAGCCGCTGTGAGTGTTGAGCCTCTTAATGTGGACAGGTCCACTTCCACCCATGGTGTCTTCAGACCCTGATTTTCCTTTTCCATTAAGGCCTTTACTAAATCCAAATCAGCCATGCATCCCAGGAGGCCTGTTGCACAGGGCCCATCTCCAGGCCCCATGCCTAAAAAGCAGATGTTCAAAATGGCTGAGGATTTAATTAGTTCCCAACCCCCTCCGGACAAGAGACCCAGAGTGGAGGAAGATTCTCCCTCTTCTGACCAGGGCTTCATTATTTCAGAACATTCTGATGCAGAGGAGCACTCGTACTCTCCCTTTGAAGATTCTGATGCAGAGCAGTCCATTCCTTCTGCATCTCCCCCAGAGGATTTTTCTTTCGGGGGAAACCTTGCATATCTTGAGGGAACACTTCCATTGGGAAGGCCAAGATTTTTCAGATTCCAAGAAAAGACTTAGGGAATTTCTTTTGCTACCTCAGCACAGACCTCTGGCGATCCCTCCTGTCCTGGACATACTTGATGTTTACTCGGAGGCTTGCCTTAATCTGGATTCCCTGCCTCCTGCCCCAGTCAAGCCTGATAGGTACAACAGAGTTCCTAACTCACACCAGTTTCTTTACAAAAGCCATAATGCTGACCCTGAAACCATTTCTCAAAGCCCCAAGGGAATGAAGGCCTCTACTGCTAAGAACCCATTACCTTCTGAAAGAGAGTCTAGATCCTTAGAAAGGTGGGGAAAAAAGGTATATACCTCGGCCACCCTAGCCATGAGGGCCTTAAATTGTCAGTTCCATATGCTTAAATATCAGCAGTTTCTGTGATCACAATTAAGGAATAAAATGTCACAACCTGAACAACCAGATTTGAAGGAGTTACAGGATATGATGCATAGTGCAGAACAAGTGGGTAAACACACATTACAATGTGGCTATGATGCTCTAGAGGCCTCAAGTAGAGCTGCTGTTACAGGATCAGTCATTCGTAGACATGCCTGGCTTAGGGAACAAACCTTGCCTGATCATGTTAAAGCTAAACTTCTAGATGCTCCTTTACAAAAGGATGTATTTGGTACTAATGCTGAGGAGATACTACGGAAAATGGAAGAAAAAGCTAAATCTATGCAAACTGTCAAAGCCTTTCTACAGGTACAACCACCACGTTTTAGCAGAAATTGGCCTTCAAAAAACTGGTCCTTTCCAGCCACGGACAAGACCCAAAGAGATAGATACAGGCGCACAAGGGGCAGAGGACAATCTCAAGGATCATATAGAGGCAGACAATGGCAAACTCCAGCACCAAGAGGTGGCGAAGACAGTGCACAACAATACAGGAAACAAACCCAATGACTTTCCCCTTTGCATGCCAAGCAAGTCTTAGCTGGCAGCACCCTTGGGAGGAAAACTGACATTATTTTCAAAAAATTGGCATATCACAACAGACAAATGGATCCTGGACATTATAAACAGAGGCTACAGATTTCATTTTCACACACTTCCAAAAATGACAGGCATGCCGAACCTGCCACACAATCAAAGGGCAGAGGCTCAAATACAAATTTCAAAGCTCATGGACATGAAAGCTATTCAAGAGGTACCTACTCACGAACAAGGTCAAGGTTTTTATTCCGGACTATTCCTGGTACCAAGGAAGGGAACCGATTGGAGACCCATTTTGGACTTATCCATCCTAAACACATTTCTGCTCATACCAAAATTCAAGATGCTCACCTTACAGCAGCTTCTTCCCATGCTGGGCAAGGAGTCTTGGCTGGTAACATTGGACCTCAAGGAGGCATACCCGCATGTCCCAATCAGACATAACTGCAGAAGATACCTCAGATTTCTTGCAGGTTCAATCCACTATCAATTCTCTGCATTGCCCTTTGGCTTATCTACTGTGCCCAGAGTATTCACGAAACGCCTGGCATCAGTAATTGCCTACTGCAGACTTCAAGGGATACAAATTTACCCTTATTTGGACTATTGCCTGATCCAAGCGGACAGCAAACACATACTTCTGGAACATCTGGCTTATGTAACACGGTTATTGAATTCTCTGGGATACACAGTCAACAAAGAGAAATCCAGGCTAACACCATCTCAGAAAATAATTTTCCTGGGTGCCAACTTGGACACAAACACCCAGATGGCCTATCTTACGCCAGAAAAACAGGGGCAACTAACTCTACTTCAAAATACTAGCAAATTGTACCAGGCTAACTGCAAGGAAAATCCTGCAGGCTCTGGGCTTCATGGCATCTTGCATTCTTCTAATCCCATGTGCAAAGTTGCATATGAGGAAACTTCAATGGTACCTAAAAAACCTATGGTCTCAACACAGCCACAGTTTGGAAACAATAATACCACTAATCCCATGTTTGCAAAAGGAATTTCTATGGTGGGCCCAAGCATGCCAAACAAACACAGGTCTACCATTCTGCAAGCCTCAAGCAAATCAAGTCATCACAACAGATGCTTCAGACTATGCCTGGGGGGCACATATGACAGACAGGTGCATTCAGGGCAAATGGTCCCAAAAGGAAAAGCACCTTCACATCAATCAAAAGGAAATGCTAGCAGTGATAAATGCAATTACAGCTTTCAAGGACCTCCTGCATCCAGGGCAATTATTGATAAGAACAGACAACACCACAGTAATGTGGTACATAAACAAGGAGGAACACATTCATACCCCCTGTGCAGGCTGGCCATGTCACTTTGGAACTTGGCTCTGGAATGGCAAATCGAACTTCAAGCACAGTACCTGCCAGGTTTGGAAAACACACTGGCAGACAATCTAAGCAGAAATATGACAGACCCACGAATGGAAGTTGCATCCTCAAGTGTTTACAAAGATAATCCAAGTGTGGGGAAGGCCAGACATAGATCTCTTTGCCTCCCACAGGAATCTTCAATTGACAAAATTCTGCTCAAGGACATTCCATTCAAAGGCCTGGAGAGTGGACGCCCTTTCTTTCAGTTGGGCAGCACGGACAGTTTACGCCTTCCCACCTTTGCCTCTTCTGCCCAAGGTGCTCTTGAAAGCAAGAGCAGACAGACCGAAGATGATACTGATCGCTCCAGACTGGCCAAGACAACACTGGTACCCACTCCTGAGGAGCCTAACACATTCTCCTCCCTGGACTCTACCTCTAATGCCTCTTCTACTGACTCAGCACAGCTACAAAACTCTTCAGTCAGTTGAAAACACTCAATCTGGCTGCATGGAAAATTCCTTAACACCACAACAGGACCTACTCTCCAAGGAGGTGCAGGATGTCATTTTGGAGGCCAGAAGGCCATCTACTAGAAAGGCTTACCCCGCAAAATGGAAACTGTTTTGCACTTGGAAGGAGAAAAAAGGCCAGGATCCTAGAAAACTGAATTTACCTCATATTACAGTATCTAGCTGAGCTGTTGAACAGTGGACTTTCATTTTCCTCCATCAAAATCCATGCCTTAGCCATTTCTGATGAATACAACACTGATCTACCATTATTCTCCCACCCACTCTTAAGACAGTTCCTCAGAGGGGCTATGAATATAAGACCTCCAAGGAAACAACCAATTCCAGCCTGGGATCTTAATTACATTCTAGAAAAACTAACATTGCCTCCCTTTGAACCAGCTGCCTCAACAGATTTGCAATATTTGTCCTGGAAAACAGCTTTCCTTCTGGCTATTACCTCGGCTTGTAGGGTTTCGGAACTACAAGCCCTCATGGCTGTGCAGCCCTTTCTCATCTTCCATCAGGACAGGGTTTCCCTACGAACCAGCCCGTCATTTATGCCTAATGTAGTATCCAGGGTAGCTTTAAATCAGGCCATACACTTACCTACCTTTTACCCCAATCCTCAAAACAAAGGGGAAAGGCTGCTACATTCCTTAGACATCCATAGACAGCTACGTTACTATCTGGACAGAACAAAGCCTTTCAGGAAATCAGAACAACTCTTTGTGTCCTATGCTGTAGGAGCTCAAGGGAAGCCAATTTCCAAACAGACTATTTCAAAATGGATAGGCCACTGCATACGGTTTTCAGACCCCACTCCACAAGGGCCACAGCTACCTCTGCAGCCTTCCTCAGAGGAGTCCCTACCAAAGATATTTTGGAGGCAGCCACTTGGAGTTCTGTGCATACCTTCACTAAACACTACCCACCTTCCTTTATACTCCAAAACTAGAGCAGGCTTTGCCACTGCTGTGTTGCAGGGCATTCTCGCTCCTCCCAGTTCCACCTAGTGCCTACCACCCTGTGCGTAGCTTTGGGATTCTACCCATCTGTTATGACTGCAGCTGTATGCACGATGAAAATAGTACAGTTTTGTACCTACCATAAATGTAGAGGTTAGAGTGCTAATGCAGCTGCAGTCCAGGTTTCCCTCCCTCCCTCCTTCCCCTCTGGGTACAGACCTAATGGCCAACTCCTCATCTCACAACTTGATTGGGTTATCCTTCTATGGTGTATTTGCTTGCAACTACTGGTTTTTGATTATATTGCAATGCATGATTATATATTAGATAGATATATATATATATATATATATATATATATATATATATATATATAGTTTTTTTTTTTTTTGCCTTCCTTCTGGGGGCACCTGACATCTGGGGCAAGAAAGACTGAAGAAAATGGCGTCGGCTGTGTCTTGTATACCCCTGTCGCACTGACGTCAGGAAAGAAAGCGACGACAACCGACGCCGGACCTAGACTTTGGAATTCAGCCGACCGAGGACCCGCCTGACAGCAGGAGAACCCATCTGTTATGACTGCAGCTGTATTAGCACTCTAACATCTACATTTATGGTAGGTACAAAACTGTACTTTTTTTAGGCCTACAGATTTGTATATTAGACCGACGCCATCATCAAAACTAAGGCAAAAATGTAAATCTGTGTCTAAAAAACCGACGTCTGGGCCACATGTGCAGGCCCCTATGCCTAAAAAACAAATTATCAAAATGGCTGAAGATTTAATTACTCTGATCAGGGGGTAGCTAAACCCCCTCCTTCTAAGAGACCTAGGCAGGGCATTTGATTATGAATCTTCGGAACAGGATTCTATTTCTTCTGACTCTTCTAATGAACAGGGTTTGTCTATTCCTACTTGTGAGGACTCTGATGCAGAGGATTCCATCCCTTCCACCTCTCCCCCTGAGGATTTTTCTTTTGGGGAAACTTTACATGCCTTAAGGGAACATTTCCACTGGGAAAGTCAGGATTAAGAAGAGATTTGGGGATTTTCTTCTATTTCTTCTACTTCCTCAGCATAGGCCTTTGGCTATACCTCCTGTTCTGGACATTGTTGTATTTTCAGAATCTAGTGTGACTCCTGATTCTCTGCCTTCGGCTCCTTGTAAGCCAGACAGATACTACAGAGTTCCTGACTACCACAAATTTCTTTTCAAAAACCCTATTGCTGATCTTGAAACCATTTCTCAGGGTCCCAAGGACATTAAGGCCTCTACTGCCAAAAATCCTACCCCTTCTGATAGAGATTCCAGGGTGCTGGATAGATAGGGTTAGAAGGTTTGCACATCTGCAACCTTGGCAATCAGGGCTTTAAACTGTCAATTTAATATGCTTAAATAGCAGCATATCATGGGACTACTTAAACAGAAAATTGTTAATCTCTGTGTGGAAAATAAAGAATTGCAGGATTTATTGCATTCAGCTGAACAAGTTGGAAAACCTACTTTGCAATGTGGTTTTGATTCCTTGCTCGGCTGCTGTAACTGGATCTGTGCTTAGAAGGCATGCTTTGCTCAGAGCAAACTCTGCCTGACCATGTTAAAGCAAAATTGTTGGATGGTCCTTTACAACAGGACCGTCTCTTTGGTAATAAGGCTGAAGAAGTGTTAAAGATGGAAGATAAAGCTAAATCTATGCAAACTGTGAAAGATGTCTTACAAGTGCAGCCTCCAAGATTTAGTAGGCACTGGCCTACTAAGAACTGGTCCTTTCCAGTCCCCTCGAGAGCCTCTCAAGTCAAATCAAGACATTCCAAAGGCTCCATGTTTCAGTCCCAAGGAAATTTTAGAACAAAACAATGGGGTGCCTCCACCTCCAAATCTGAAGGCAACAAGGCACCTCCCTATGGTAAACAGTCTCAATGACTTCCCTTTACAATCACCAAGCACTTACCTCTCAGCCGCCCCTTTGGGGGGAAAACTAGCACTTCATGCATGAAACTGGCAACTTATTACCCAGGACAAATGGGTTTTAAATGTAGTATCCCAGGGATACCGATTTCCCTTCCAGACATTGCCAATCCCAAACGGATGACCAGATCTGCCTCCATATTTGTGGGCAGAGGCCCAAAAACAAGTTCTGTTCCTCATGAACATGGGGGCTATTCAACCAGTACCAGAAGAGGAAAAGGGACAAGGTTTCTGTTCCAGACTTTTCCTGGTACCCAGAAAAGACAAGTCATGGCATCCAATTCTGGACTTACCCACTCTAGACATTTCTGGACATTCCAAAATTCAAGATGCTGACTCTTCAACAGTTACTACCTATGCTATGCAAAGATGCCTGTTTGGTAACTCTAGATTTAAAAGAGGCTTACCTGCATATCCCAATCAGGGAAACTTGCAGAAGATACCTCCACTTCAAAGCAGGCTACTCGCATTACCAGATCTCTGCCCTGCCCTTTGGCTTATCTACTGCGCCCAGGGTCTTCACAAAGTGCCTGGCACCAGTAATTGCATTTTGCAGGCAAAGAAATATTCAGATATATCCATACCTGGATGAATGTCTAATTCAAGCAGAAAACAAGGACATTCTTCTAAAGCACCTGGCCTTTGTAAAAAAGGGTTCTAACTTGTCTAGGGTACACCGTAAACGAAAATAAATCACAACTGGTACCCTCTCAAAATTACATTCCTGGGTGCAAGCTTGAATACAACTGCCCAGATGACTTACCTTATGCCAGAAAAGCAAATTCAATTGATGACTTACTTCAAATTCAAACAGGTGGCCACAAAAACCCATCTATCTGCAAGACAAATTTTGCGGGCCGTGGGGTTCATGGCCTCCTGCATTCTTCTAATTCCATATGCAAGACTGCATATGAGGAAACTTCAGTGGTACTTAAAAGGTTTATGGAATCAACATTGTCAGAGCCTGGAAACAATGATTCATATTATACCTTGCCTACAACTGGAGTTCCTATGGTGGGCAGAGGCCTGCCACCAAAACAAGGGACTGCCATTCACTCCACCCCCTGCCGCCCAAACCCTGACAGATGCATCAGACTATGCTTGGGGGGCTCATCTGGCAGGGAAGTGTATTAAGGGCAAATGGAGCCCAAATCAAATGCACCTACATATCAAAGAGATGCTAGCTGTACAGAATGCTGTGACAGCCTTCAAGGACTACCTTCATCCAGGACAGCTAATGATAAAGACAGACAACACCATAGTTGAGGGGTACACATTCCTACCACCTTTGCAGACTAGCCATGGCATTGTGGCACACGGCCTTGACCTATCGGATTCAACTACAATTTCAATTCCTGCCAGGAAAGCTAAATATTCTGGCAGATGAACTAAGCAGAAATCTTATGGACCCACACGAATGGAAATTGGAACCACAAGTTTTCAACATGTTGACACGCAAATGGGGGAACCCAGACATAGATCTTTTTGCTTCACCCCAGAACTATCAGTTGGACAAATTCTGCACAAGAATTCATCACAAAAAAAGCTTGGAAAGTGGATGCTCTATCATTCAGCTGGAAAAATCTGTCTATGCCTTTCCCCCTCTGCCTCTGCTCTCCAAAGTTTTACTAAAAGTCAAACAGGACCAACCAAAAATGATTCTGATTGCTCCAGACTGGCCTCGCCAACACCTGGTACCCACTCCTGCGCAATGTGTCACACCTTCCTCCGTGGCACCTGCCTCGGACACCTTACCTACTGTCTCAGCAGAACTACCAAATTCTGCACACTGCTCCAAAGTTTGAATCTTGCAGCATGGCTAATCAACTAATTTCACACTTGGCATTCCTCAGCAAACCAGTGGTGGATGTCATTTTGGAGGCTAGAAGGCCTAGTATTAGAAAATCTTATGCTGACAAATGGAAAAGATTCTGTGCCTGGAACCAATCACAAGGAATAAGCACAGCAATGCCCAATATTCCTCAGATTCTACAATACTTAACTGAGATGCTTCACAAGGGCCTTTCTTTTTCTTCCATAAAAATCCATGCCTCTGCAATTTCAGCTCATTACAACACGGAACCTCCTCTCTTCTCTCATCCTCTGCTAAAGCAGCATCTCAGAGGGGCCAGAAATTTAAGACCTCCCAGGAGAGCACCAACTCCTGCATGGGACCTCAATTTTGTTTTGGAAAAACTCACTCTCCCTCCTTTTGAGCCAGCTGCTACTGGAGACCTAAAATTTCTCTCATGGAAAACAGCTTTCCTTTTAGCAGTCACTTCAGCTAGAAGGATTTCAGAATTACAGGCTGTTATGGCAGTGGAGCCTTTCATTATTTTTTATCCGGACAGGGTGGCTCTCAGGACCAATCCATCTTTCATGCCTAAGGTGGTATCCAGTGTGGCTCTTAATCAGACCATTCATCTGCCAACTTTCTTCCCCAATCCACAGAACAAGGGTGAGCGAATTCTGCATTCATTGAATGTACACAGACAACTTAGATTCTACTTAAATAGGACAAAATCTCTAAGCAAGTCTGAGCAACTATTGGTGGCATTTGCTGCAGGACCAGAGGGAAAAGCTGTTTCAAAGCAGACTATTTCCAAATGGATAAACCATTGCATTCGTTTCTGCACATGCACCATGGTAAACCTATCCCCAAGGAGATCAGGTCTCATTCCACCAGGGCTACATCTACTTCTGCAGCCTTCCTTAGAGGGGTTCCTACCAGAGATATTCTAGAAGCTGCTACCTGTAGCTCAGTTCATACATTCACCAAACATTACCATTTACCTCTCTTATCTAGATCCAGAGCTGGCTTTGCCACTGCTGTCCTGCAGGGCCTTATAGCTGCTCCTAATGATGTATAAATCCATCCTTCCAACTATAGCTTTGGGATTCTACCCAAATGTAATGACCAACAGTGAAACACAAAGAACATAGTACAGTTGTTTACACTTACCATAAATATAGATGATAGTGTATTCCCTAGAGGAACATGCAGAATGTTATGACTTGAGCTTGCTTTGCTTGTGTCTGAGGCAGAAAAGACACTGATCTTGAGGGGTATTTTTGCCATCAGCCAGAATGATGGAGATTCATAGATAAGATAACTGTCTATGTAGGCTGGTGTAGTCATATGGTGATTCAGTGTGTGTCAGCTTGAGATGAGGTGGCTAAAGAGCCTTCCTGCTTTGCCAGGGATGGGCTTTACCTGTCTTGCCAAAGCTTTTGCATTCTAGCTAAAGGGTCTGCTGCTCCATTAGTGGCTGCTTCAGGCAGTCTGTCTGATGGACATCCCAACCTGTTAAATTCTAATTTGGAACACCTAAATGTCAGTTAAAAAAAAAAAGCCCAAACTTGAGGCTGTCCTGCAACTTTAACACTTTTATATATGTATAGTTCTGGAGACATGCTTTCAGAGAATAAAAGTGTTCCCGAGTTGGTGTGCATCATGTCTTCAGACCTACTGGCAGTTGTGGAGGAGTATCAGTATTTGTCAGATGTCATCAACTCATGACAGTTTCCCTGGAACACCCCATCTGAACTCCTAGGTTTCCAGATCACCATAAATCAGAGTAATTATCAATCCATAGCCAGCTATAAAATGTTTATATATATTTCTATCTTTCTGAGTGTGATGGCTATCTTCACATTAGCTGGAAGCCCCCTTCATCCCAACATCTTTCTATTGGGAAACTTGAACATTACCAACGGAGTGGCTTGCCAAATGCTTTCTTGACACTATAAATCCTAACTCTGCTTTTCAAATGGTTAATCATCCTGCTAGCGGACCTAGTATCCTTGATTTTGTCCTCATAAATATGGCCACTTTTTTCACATTCCATGTGTATCACCCTGCTTTATGAAGTCATGCAATGAATTATCAACCTTTTTCTTTAAATCTAGATATATTTCCCCTATAATACCTCTGTTTTGGGGACTTCTCAAAAATCAACCCTTTTTCTTTTACTTGATTATCTAAATCGTCATCCAGTCGATCCCATCGCTAAAGATGTTGCTTGCCCTTATGATTCTACTGTCACTTAAATAGTTGTATTGATAAAGCAGTCCCTATTCACACAATGTAAAAATGCCTATTAAAATAAATTTTACGAGAGAGACCTTATAAAAGGTCTCATTCTACCTACCTTAAAAGCACACTTATGCAAACTAGTAAGGAGCATAATGGAGCCATCATAAGTGTCGCAGCTGAGTATGACCTTAAAATAGCCAATAAAACCAAAAGTAACTAAAAATTTTTCTTTAGCTGTGTCAGGGAGTTAAGAACCAACACTCTAAGCTAATCCACTATAATACTGTACATTCTGATCTAAAAGAAATGGCTATTACCCTAGCTAATAGATGTGGTACAAAAGTTTGCCTCCCCCCAGCCCCAGTTAAAGCTATTCCACAGCCGCCCACATAAATTACCAAGTAACAAGTTCCTAACCCTATCAAAAGCTTAAAAACATCTCTATGTACCCTGATTATTTATGAGGTTGCTTACTTATTACTGCCAGATATGGCCCATCTGAACCCTGTGTCTGATCTCTTTGTGGCTCTCCAATTGCATTCCTAAAACCTGGAAAATGGATATTGTAATGCCATTATGCAAGGGGGTGGCCCAACCACAGACTTTGGTAACTGACCCATTAGCCTCATATGTAAAGGTATGGAGCATATTGCAGGTCTCATTAATCTGGACATTGAACACCCGTAACTCTGGACTGTCATCAGTGTGGCTTTGTCAAATGAAGGTCTTGCTTCAAGGTTATGCAATGCATTTGGCATATCTAGATCTAGCCAAGGTCTTTGACACTTTCCCCATGCGGGGATTATTGGCAAACTTTTAAATCTAAATTATGTTGTGAGGTGGATTGCTAACTGGTTGATTGACATAAACCATGTGTTTAGTCATATATGCCACTTCTTGGGGGGAAAAATAGACAACCAATGTGCATCTTGAGGATCAGTATTGGGCCCTCTCCTATTTGACACCTTTTCAGGCTAGCCCTTCTAGCATATGGTTATCCAAGTTTGCAGAGTACTGTAAATTTGGTATTCAATCTTCCAGATGTCCTTCTGTTTCTGAGTTGCAGTTTTCATACTGTGGGATTTCCCACCTCAGGCGACCCGATGACTGCTCCTATACAAAAGCTTAAGCCTGGCTGCTATAGGTGCGTGGGACGTCACACGCAGGGCCATAAACCTGGGACCATATATGTGACATCTACATGCCCAGACCTCAGAACTTTTCAGCTGCAGACGTTACTTTGACCGCTTTGCTCCTATGACCGAAGACTTCTAAAGATAAGTACCTCATTGGATTTTTTCCCTTGCATATGCTTGCTTGGTTGCTGTAGATTACCCTTTAGCCGATGTCTGAGAAAACATGCAAATGTAACTGCAGGAGTCGTCTACCCCACAAAGACACTCACGACTGGTGTGTTATGCTTAGGAAAGCAGCATGACCATAAGGCCTGCCCCATTTGTCAGTCTTTTGTTCCAAAGACCCTATGCAGCCGACTGGTTGCACTTGTATTTAAAAAATCAGACTAAATCACCTCACTCTCAGGATGGATCCAGAGTTGGCCGCCCAGGCTGAACAACCGAGGAAGAATGCCAATGTTTCCAGGCTTTCTCCTGATGCTGCTCTGCCATCGGATGTCCTGACTACAGATATAGGGGCCAAGGGACACCCGATTACTCCCAACTTTGACTGTTCCTCTGGAAGAGGCAGTTTCTGCAGCCACGGAAAGCACGTCTGCAGAGTTGTTCCAGATGCTAGCCATAACTGATGTCGAGGGGGACCCCAACACTTGGTCGGCTGACCAAGACTTCTCCTGCTCCAGCCCAGGCCTCTGTCTCTCAGCCTACTCCTAAGCCCACACCAACAAAGAAAAAAAAAAAAAAGAGTAAACACTTTGCCACTACACCTCAAGGAGCTCCAGACTGGCAGTCATTTACCAATGCACTAATGCAAGGCCTTTATGACCCTCAAGCCCTGCACCTACCAACATTCCTGTGCTGAGCCCCACCTTTAACCACTACTCATCAGGGAGAAGAAGAACCAGAGCAGTCCTACTCCTCTTCTGTGGAATCTATTTCCTATGTGTCTCAAATTGCTTTCCCTGTGGATTATTACTCTCCAGACGAAGACTGTATTGAAGGAGATTCCCCACCAGAGGACGTTACTTTTGGGGAAACTATTACAAAAATGAAAGAGTACTTAAAGCGGGATACTGCCTTAATGTCAGATACCCAGAAAATATATTTTGAACTTTTGCAACTTGAGTCATCACCCCCTTCGGCTACTCCACCTGTGCTTCCAGCTTTCCTGGATGCCTTTAAGTCTGTCTCCAAGAACCCAGATTCCCAACCTCCTGCCCCTAAAAGGCCGGATAGATTTTACAAAGTGCCTGATGACCAGACATTTCTGGTGAAACTTCCCCGGGCTGACCCAGCAGTTATTGCTGTGTCTCCAGACAGTCACCTCTGCTTCACTTTTGCCAACAGATAGCAAAACCATGGACAGAATGGGTAAGAAGGTATACACCTAATCTACTCTGGCCTTCAGGGCCATCAATTACCAAACCCACATGGTTAAATACGCCCTGGACCTTGTCTCCAAGGCTTCCACCTTGCTGGCTTCTACCCCAGACTGTCCAACCAAAGCTGATGTTGCATCAAAACTGTTTCTAGCTACAGAAGTAGCCAGACACACTATCAGGTGCAGTTACGATGCAGCAGAGGCTTCAGCCAGGTTGGCTACCCCAGCATCTGCCTTACGGAGATGCTCCTGGCTTCGCCTACAACCTCTACCAGAGGATTTTAAATCCCAAATCATGGATGCTCCTCTGGACCACAACCTTTTATTTGGGAAAAATTCTGCTTTTCTCTTGTACGTTTTTGAAAAGTTCTGCTAAGAAATGCGGGACATTAAGCATCTGCTGGTATCCCCCTTCCCTAGATATAGGAACTACCCAGCAAAAACATCCTTTGTCACAAGGACTCCTTCAGCATCATGCCCTTACTCCTCAAGGCCCCATAGGGCATCCAGGAGACTGCCTTACTTCAGACCCCCCCAACTAAACAGCCCTTTCCAGACAGAGGGGCCCCTCTTCAGCATGACTGTCCTGCTCAACTGCCTCTGTCTGCCCACCTTGCCCACTGCCTTCCCTTCTGGAAATCCATCACTGCAGATCTTTGGGTTCTGTCTGTCACCCAAAAAGGATATTTCCTATCCTGGAAGTAAAGACCAAAAATAATTCCTTTTCCTCAAAAAAAAATCAGCTTCTTCTATTCCCTCCCATTCTGAAAGAACTCCTAACTCAAGGAACTATAGAACCAGTTCCCTCAGGACAGCAAGGACAAAGCTTTTATTCCCATCTGTTCTTGGTCCCAAAAAGGATGGCCTTGGAGACCAATCCTAGACCTATCATATCTCAACCTGTTCCTGAAGGTTTCCTCTTTTTGCATGCTCTCTCTTCAAACCCTCCTCCCCTTCATCCCCTCCCAAGCCTTCATGGTCACTCTGGACCTAAAAGATGTTTACCTTGCACATTCCTATCAGGCCATCCCACAGGAAGTTTCTGGGCTTTATACTGGCCAGTCTTCATGCTTTCAGTTTACAGCCTTATCCTTTGGCTTGTCTATGGCTCAGAGTTTTTACAAAATGCTTGGCCCTAGACATTCCCTATTGCAGAACCAAGGGACTCCAAATCTACCCTTACCTGGATGATATTCTCATTCTGGCAGAATTAGAGTCCACCCTCCAGACCCATCTCAAGTTTACCATTTCTTTCCTCTACAACTTGGGATTCACCTTAAGCCTTCAGAAATCCTCTCTTCCTCAACAGGACAAAAGTATTCCTAGGCTGCAGGATCAAGACAAACCTGATAAGATCCTTTCTCCTGCCAGAAAAAGTGCAGTATCTCCTCCCATTTTCAAAACCTACTTTCAGTATCTCTCCTATCTGTAAGACAAGTTCTAGGTCTCAGGGCAGCCACTGTTCCCATGCTCCCATTAGCAGGGATGCACATGAGAAAATTCCTGTAGTACCTAAAGAATGTGTGGTCGTAGAGCCAACATCCACTAGACAAACTTGTCCCCTTTCTGCCATGCCTGAAAACAGAACTACAAGATTCAGCAAATTTTACAGAACCAGGGCATTCTTCTACAAGTCCCCACCACCACCCAACCCCTGCACACCGATGCAGCAGACCTAGGGTGGGGGGGCAGTGTTACAGGATTTCAGGGTACAGCAGTGTTGGACCCCTGCCCACCAAAAGCAACACATCAATGTCAGAGAAATGAGTGCTGTCTTGCTGGTGCTAAAAACTTTCCTTCCCATCTTGCGACTAGAGCTTCTCCACATTGTGACAGACAACACAACTGTCATGTGGTACCTAAACAAACAAGGAGAGACAAAGGCTTACCAGTTATGTTGGATAACCCTACAAATCTGGGATCTGGCAGCCAACCACAACCTTTTCCTACAGGCCTCTTACATCCTCTCTCAGGAAAGCAAATAAGCGGTCTTGCTCAGAACAACCTCTCTACAACACAAATGAATGTTGCATAGGGATACCTTCCTAGACATCGTCCACCAATGGGGCACACCAAGTGGATCTGTTTGCCTTCCCCCAGAACAGACTACACGCATTTTGCACCAGGGATTACACTCCTCTAGCCTGGAGAATGAATGCCTTCAGCTTTCCATGGAAGGGAATGATCCTGTATGCTTTCCCTCTAGTACAAAAGGTCCTTCTGAAAATCCAGAAGGAACAACCAAAAATCTTGTTGGTGACCCCCTATTGGCCAAGGTAACATTGGATGTTCTTTGCATTTCACTGTTGCAGTCATCACTTGTGGGTTATCACCCAAACGAAATGCCACAAGTAACAAAAAAAAACAACAAAGTCCAAGGTGAGGAACCAAAGAACCAACCAACCAAACAGCAGTAGTTCACAAGAAGTCAACAGAAATAGCGTAGTAACACTTTAATAGCCGCTTTCGTCAAGAGACTTCATCAGAATACAAAGTAAAAGAAACACCCAACTTTAAATAACACGTCAATCAAGAATTAACCAATCAATCAGTAGAAAATTGAATAAAAAAATGGTACAAATTTAAAGTGCTAGTGACAATCAGTTGAACAAGGGTATAATAGTGTTCTTATCAATACATAACTTATGATTCTTTAAAAAACACTTTATATTAATTGTCTCATTTAAGCCTGGGTATTTGTCAGATTTTAATCTGATTTGTCACAGAGCTTCTCTTTGTTCAACATAATTTCTAAAATCACCCCCTCTCAAATCTGTTTTACATACCTCAATAACAGTGAATAAGAATTTCTTAAAATTTTTGCAAACAACAGAATGTTTAAACAAAGCACTGGTGTCGTCATGTGTCTTAATGCTATATAAATGTTCACGAATACGTGTTTTTAAGCACCTGGTGGTCATTCCTATGTAAAAAGCGGGACAAGAACTACACAAACTGATATAAATTACCCCCTTGGTGCAACAATTAACGTATTCTGGCACTTGGAAAGTTTTGTCAATAGTTTCAATAACTATTAAAGACCCTTGAGATAGGTACCTACACATGTTACAATTGTAACAAGGAAAAACACCTTTGGTACTAATGCTGTTGATTTCCTGCTGTGTTTTGTTGTCCTCTAAAGCCTTTTTAATATTGTAGGTATTTCTAAAAACAAAATGTGGTTTCTCCCCTAAAACTTTAAAAATGTCATCATTCCCTTGTATAATCTTCCAATTTTTTTCAATTAAATTCTTAATAATAAAACCATCAGTACTCATATCTAAAGAACAAACAGGTCCATCTAGACCCGTTTTTTGGTGTGTAAAAATAGTGGTGTTGTAAACACCATTGTAATTAAGCAGTGCTGGATAGTGTGCATTTCTCTTGTTTAACACTTCTAAAATAATATCCTCCAACATATCGTTGGGATATCCTCTGTTGATAAACATATTTTTTATGAAATCAATTTCATCACTCAAGTCATGCTCAGAGGATGTCATTCGACATGCCCGTATGAATTGCCCCTTGGGGATATTTTTGATGGTGTGTTTCGGGTGCGCACTATCAAAATGAGGGTAACTATTTGTAAAAGTTTCCTTACGATATATCCTACTATTAAATCTGCCATCTGTAGAATCCCATTTCAGAGAGTTATCTAAAAAATTAACACAATCCTGAACTTCCCAGGGTGAACTTTAAAAAACTAACATGTTTGTTTATTTCAAAAAGAAAATTCTCAATAGTTTTTCTATTCCCTTCAATGATAAAAAAACAAATCATCAACGAATCTATAATATAACAAAATATGAAAATTAGTTTTTGATGAACTTAGAAAAAAATCTTCCCACCACGACATTACTAGGTTGGCATAAGATGGCGCAGCAGAAGACCCCATTGCAACACCCCTCTTTTGTCTGTAATAAGTTTGTCTAAACAAAAAATAGTTATGATGCAGCAAGATGTCTAAAAACCTGCAAATGGTAGAAATTTGACCTGTACTGAATTCATTATTCTTGCTTAATAGAGTGTGTATGGCGTCAACACCATCCTCATGGGGAATGCAGGTGTACAAGGAAACTACATCTATGGTAAACATAGTATGAATCTTAGGATCAAACACATTTTTTATGGCAAATTCATTTAATTTATTTAAAAAATGCCAAGAATCCCTGATGAATGATTCTTGTTTAGAAACTAAAGGACCCAATGTGGCATCTAATGTAAGTGAAATACCCTCAGTAACAGAATGAGGGGAGGACACTATCGGTCTAAATGGGGGATCTGTGATACTTTTGTGTGTTTTCGGAATACCGAAAAGAACACCAACCCTTGGTTTGTCAATCACACAGAATTCATAGACATCCAAATCAATTTCGTTGGTCATAAGGTGTCATATAAAAAAGAATGTATAAGACTCTGTTTTCTCTTTATTTCGTACTCATCTTGATTTTCCAATAAATCTAACATTTTCCTAGTATATGAATCCTGTGTTATAATGACAATATTTCCTCCTTTATCACTCTTCATAAATCGTAAAATATTATTTTTGTGACGTAATTCATTAAAGGCTCTCCTCTCATTTAAGTTTAAATTGTGTTTATGTCTGTTGTTGTCTTTCAAGACACCATCAAGTTCCTGTAAACAGGCTTCTTCAAACACCTTAATGGTGTGTACTAAAGGCGGATTATAAACAGAGGGCTTTTTTAGTGTTTTACTTCAGGAATATCATTTAATATATAAGAAAGATTTAGTTTCCTCACAAATTTTTTAATGTCAAGAACTGTTTTGCCGTAGTCAGCCCTAATGGTGGGAACAAAATTAAGACCACGCCTAAGAACATCTAATTCATCTTTGTTAAAACAAAAGTCCGTTAAATTAATGTCAAAATTTTCCTTTTGTTGAGTTAGTTCTCTTCTTCCGACGAATGGGAGCCGAGAAAAGTCCGGCTCCTTGTAAGCATAGTTTTCTTGACCTGTGGGACTCTCTTGCCTAAAAAAGAAGAGGAGGAGTTTGAAATGTCCAAAGAAGTGCTGTTGACTGTATTAAGGTTAGCGTCTCCCGCCTTTGCCTTACCGGCGTCCTCATCAACGGTGATATTACCTGTGTGGTTAGTTGTTGCCCCGTTAATCTGGTTAGTCCGATCTAAATTGTAACAGGTACCGGAGATGTTATCAGAACCCAGCATCGAGGATTTCTTCCTATCGTTAACACTAGGTTCAACGGTAGGTGCCTTGCTATTTACAACTGTGCTGTAATATCGTTTATTACCACGGTAAAATTGTGTCACCCTGGAATTAGGCTCCTTATTGCCCGGTACAAAAAAGTTATAAGCAGAATTTGATTTATAAGCAATAATATCACGCTCTAGTTTGATGTGCTTTCTGTTCGTAATTTCCACAGAGTGTTTATCAACATCCTCAAACAGTCTATTGAAAAATTCCAACTGGTTACGGTCATTGCCAGCTCTTTTCACTTGGCTTTCTAGTTGGCAAATTTCGTCTTTTAACAAAGATATTTTAGCAGAGTTGTTATCAATTAACAATTTTAGAAAGGACATACCTGCTTCGTTGAAGAAAGAAACAAGGGTACCAAACATAGGATCACCAATTTGAACGCCGTTGGGGCATTTAAAAAATCTAAGTCCCTTTGGCATGATCCACAGCTCGATACAGCGTTCGAAATAACAGTTCTCAATAATCAAAGAGCGGTGTCTTTTCAACAATTTAGTTAATAGATCCCGTTTCTGATTTAGTTCCTGGTCATGAAAAGGATAGAGAAATGTAGAATGCTCACCAAACGGGTTACTGAAGACATCCAGTAAAGGTTTAACACCAGAACTGCCGGTCGGATGGTGACGTAAAACTTCGTTATCACCGGCTTTTACTGGGTGCTCTTCCACTTCAATAACAGTATCCAATTCTTTGAAAGACCCACTGGGACTAGAGGCATTCGCCGCTGGTTGTGGTATATTGGTAGCCTTAGCCACCAAAAACTTTAACGAATTCTGTATGTCAATTAAGGTAGAAACAAGCAAACTGTTGATGTTAGAATTTGAATCACTTCCTGGAGTAGCATGAATGCTTAAATTCAGTAGTTGCTCGTCAGTTTCCTCAGCCATGGCGTGGAAGAAAAATTCAAACCACCCAAACAAAATGCCACAAGTAACAAAAAAAACAACAAAATCCAAGGTGAGGAACCAACCAAACAAACAGCAGTAGTTCACAGCACTTCACAAAAAGTCAACAGAAATAGCGTAGTAACACTTTAATAGCCGCTTTCGTCAAGATACTTCATCAGAATACAAAGTAAAAGAAACACCCAACTTTAAATAACACGTCAATCAAGAATTAACCAATCAATCAGTAGAAAATTGAATACCATTTTTTTATTCTACTACTGCTGTTTGGTTGGTTCCTCACCTTGGACTTTGTTGTTTTTTTTTTTTTTTTATTATTTGTGGCAGATTTAATAGTAGGATATATCGTAAGGAAACTTTTACAAATAGTTACCTTCATTTTGATAGTGCGCACCCGAAACACACCATTATGTAGGAATGACCACCAGGTGCTTAAAAACACATATTCGTGAACATTTATACAGCATTAAGACACATGACGACACCAGTGCTTTGTTTAAACATTCTGTTGTTTGCAAAAATTTTTAGAAATTCTTATTCACTGTTATTGAGGTATGTAAAACAGATTTGAGAGGGGGTGATTTCAGGAATTATGTCGAACAAAGAGAAGCACTGTGGCAAATCAGATTAAAATCTGACAAATACCCAGGCTTAAATGAGACAATTAATATAAAGTGTTTTTTAAAGAATCATAAGTTATGTATTGATAAGAACACTATTATACCCTTGTTCAACTGATTGTCACTAGCACTTTAAATTTGTGTCATTTTTTTATTCAATTTTCTACTGATTGATTGGTTAATTCTTAATTGACGTGTTATTTAAAGTTGGGTGTTTCTTTTACTTTGTATTCTGATGAAGTCTCTTGACGAAAGCGGCTATTAAAGTGTTACTACGCTATTTCTGTTGACTTTTTGTGAACTACTGTGAACTACTGCTGTTTGTTTGGTTGGTTCCTCACCTTGGATTTTGTTGTTTTTTTTACTTGTGGGTTATCCCTACTGGGTAGCCCTCTGTCGGCCCGTATACCAGAGCAAAGCTTTTCCCCTGTGCCGGCTGTCACCTGCGGACTGACATCAGGTCATCAGTGGTATAAAGGAGAGCAGCCAGTGCCACTACATCAGTCTTTCTTGCCGTGGAGCCCAAAACAAAAGTAGTTTGTGTGTGTGCCGGTCGATCATTGCCAGTGTGGAAGTTGCCTCCTAAAATGACTAAAGCTAAGTACCCCATTGGGGACCTTTTTCTTGCACTAACCGATGTCCGAAAAAGTCAATAATTGTCTCTGCTGTGGAAAACAAATACACTAAGACTTCCATACCGTGTGCGTTACTTGCATAGGCCCAGACCACACATCCCCCATTGTCAGTTCTGCGCACTTTTCAATTCTAGGACTGTTTGCTGTAGAGTTGAATTTGTATTCAGGCATTTCCAAAGTAGTTCCTTCCTTTACGAAATGGCATCTGTCGGTCAACAGTCCGTGGATATTCCCAAAAAATGAAAAGATAAAGGGACAGACTACACAAACTTAAGCCTCCTGACAACCTATTTGCCAGGACAATACTGCAGGGATTCTTGGAATACTCTGCCTGCTCCCTTCACTCCTAGCTGTGGTACTCTCCCACAGTATGAATACTGTAACATAGGAATAGAAGGACATAGTTTTGTAAAATCTTACCGTAACCATAGATGTCCTTCTCTTCCATGTTGCAGTATTCCTTTCCACCCTCTGTACCCCCTTTTTTCTATCTCTACTGGATGGTTGGTCTTTGACCTCTGTATCCACTCCCTTCAGGATAATCTGTACAGCCCTTCAGGGACATTTCCTCCTCAGCCTCAACTTGTTCTTTTGTACACCTTATCCTGGGCCTCAAGTTCTGAGGTCTGTGTGTGCTGACGTCACATTTATGGTCCCTGGTTTATGGCCCTGCATGTGATATCCCATGCACCTACAGCAGCCAGGCTTAAGCTTTTGTATAGGAGCTAACATCTGGTCGCCAGAGGTGGGAAATTCCACAGTATGAATACTGCAACACCGAAGAGAAAGACATTATGGTAAGATTTTACAAAACTATTCTTTACTTGCAGTTGCTCCAACAGCTCCTCTGGTACTACATTAGACTGGATCTTGGCAAATAATTGCAACTTGATCTCACACAGCGGAATTATACCTGATCCCCTTAGTGACCACCTACCAGTCTATGCCCTCTGGTGTGCCTTCTCTGTCCAAATAAATCAATTATTCAAACTCATAATCTCACCAACTTCAATCCACAGACATTTTCCGACAAAAAAAAAAAATGAATTGGGCCTCCTTAAAGACTCTGCTTCTGGACAGTGCAACTAATTACTTCAACAAAACCTTCCTAGACTTACTAAACAGCCTAGCCCCCTCTTAGAACATAAAGAATAAAAGCCAAAACCATTCCTTAGCTATCTAAAGAAACCAGAAAACTAATGCAACTGAGACAAATTAAAGCAATATCAAAAAAACTAACTTAAACTCTAATCAAATTCAAACAACTCCACAACTCAGTGAAGAAACTGATAAATAAAGGCTGTAAGACTTATTACTCCAAATAGAACATCATTCTAACCCCAAAAAGTTCTGGAATTGCATTTCCTCCCTTCTAAACCCTGGTAGAAAAGACAATCCATGCAATAACCCAAACTCCCCAGACCATGAAATTGCATCTAATTTCAACACCTTTCTTGTTGACTCCACAGCTAAACTAACTGCAAACTTTCCCATCTTCTCACCCTCTCAATAGTCTTCCATCCACTGCTTTTCCCTCTACCCCACCTTTCAGTCTTAAAGTTATCCCCACCAGCAGCATAAAAAAACTCCTTAAACTAAAGCCTTGCTCCTACACTACTGATAATGCCTCCATCCTTCCTTAAGTTAGCTGCAGACAGCATTGCCCTCCCCATTTCCATTCTTATCAACAGGTCCATCCAAGAAGCCCATGTTCCCTCACTCTGGAAGAAAGCTTTTGTCAGCCCTCTCTACAAAGGCGGCAATAACACAGACACTACTAACTTCCATCCTAAAGCTGTTCTCTCACAAATCCTCAAAAAATGCATTCATCACCAACTCTTGCCGTATCTAACACAACCATATTCTTACCCCAACACAACATGGTTTCAGGCCTGGCCACAGCATTACCACTGCTCTTCTGTCCTTCCTTGAAATCATTAATCATGTTCGCAACTCTGGGAAAATTGTATCCACCCTGTACTTAGATCTCTCCAAAGCCTTTACCACCATCTCACATCCTCTACTCATGTCAACTTTCCTCCCTCAATTTCTCTCCTTTCTCCATTGCCTGGTTTATAAGCTTTCTCTTCAATAGACAACACGCTGTTAAATTCCACTTCACCCTTTCTCAACAGTCCCTCTGGTGCCCCCAGGGCTCTATTCTCAGCCCCTTACTTTTCAATGTTTTCATTAATATCTTTCACAAATCCATAGATAATGCTACACTGATCCAGTATGCTGATGATTCCACAGTCATCTGTACAGTAAACTCTCCCTCCGAACTCCTTCAGAAAACCCAAACTGTTTTCTCCAATATTGAAACTTGGATGCTAAACAACCATCTTGCTCTCAATGCTAACAAAACAAAAATCATGATATTCTCTCCTTCAAGAAATTTCACCATAGGTTGGTACTAGGCTATCAGCCTTAGGGCCTATACAAGCCTAGCCATAACAATTCCCTGGCTATTTCTTCCCACAGTATTTACTTCCCTGGACCCCTGTCTAGCAGGGAGACTGATGTGGTCCTCTGGGTGAATTTCCTATCTCCCATCAAGGTTCCTTTTGAAGAGGGCCAAAGAGGCACTCTGCTTGACATGTATGGGCAGTCTATTCCAGAGTCTGGGGAGTCTCTAGGTCAGGAACCTATCCCTCCAGCATGTTTTGTTCATTGTGATGACAAGGTTTAGATCCCTGAAGCATGCCTCTCTGAGGTATTGGGATTTCTTTAAGTGTAGCATGTCCAATAGTTCTGGGTTTGACATGGCCTTGTATGTTAAGCAGAGATCGCCTCTGAGTAGATGATATGCGGCAGAGTACAGGTGGAGATTTTTAGACTGTCAGTTGCAGATGTCTTGAGAGGTACATACCAAATGGGGCATTGTATTCTATAATGGGTCTAATGAGGGAGGAGTACAGTGGGACAATGACCTTCTTTTTTCTGGATGAAAAGTTGTTAGTGATGAGTGTGCCATATAGGATTTCCTGACTGTTGTGGCGATGTGGTTATCGAAGGTGAGACCACAGTCCACCTGTGTCCCTAAGTCTCTTAATACACTTTTAGTGTTTAGTGTACTGCCACCTATGTGGTAATTCACGGGTACATGTTTTTTTCCCCTAAGGGGATAACTACATTTCTTGGCATTGAGCTTGAGCCCATGGCTCTGGCACCAAGCATCTTTCTGTAAGGCCCTTTTGTAGAATATCCACATAATTTGGGGATTCAATAATGGCTCCCAGATGTTCATCGTGTTACCCTGCTGCAGTCATTACACTTGGGGTTATCCTGCCATCAGGCGGTCCCACAGTCGGCCCAAATTCCAAAGTCTTGGTCCGGCGTCGGTTGCTGTCACTTCTTCCCTGATGTCAGTGCGCCAGGAGTATATCGGAGGCATCCAATGCCATTTTCTTCAGTCTTTCTTGCCGTGCGGTGCCCGAAGCAGAAGCAGTTCACAAGTACTGGTTGTCCGACACCTGAGATTTTCGAATCGAGTTTCAGTCCGAAGTCTTCAAAGCTAAGTACCCCATTGGGGAACCTTTTCTTGCCTCAGTCTGATGTCAGAAAGTTAACAATTGCATTTCTTGTGGGAAGCAAATACCTCAAGGACTTTCATTCTTTTTGTATACCTTACCCTAGGCCCAGACCACGACGTCACTGGTTGTCGGTTTTGTGCTAGGTTCAATAAGCGAACTATTAAGCGATGCTTTGATTTCGCACGACACTACTTCGGTAGGAAATATAATTACACTATGCCGTCGGAGCAACCGACTACTGGCGTGCATAAAAAATGCAAAGATAAAGAAAGGCAGCCTAGATCCAAGCCAGACTCCGAGCCCTCGGCTGGGCAGGTCGCCAGTTCTCTGGTTTTCAGTGAGGCGCCTAAGCAGCCCCTGGCTACCACTGAATTGGATCCCCAGACCGCTTCTGATTCTCCAGCAGAGAGTTCTAGGCCGACACAGCCATTTTCTTTAGGCCCTACCGACGACATTGCAGTAGGAGAAGCTGGTGCTGTAGAAACACCTTCGGTTTCTGAAGGTGTCTTCAGACCGACTACTCTCACCATAAAATCTTATGCTAAGCTTAAGACTCCTCTAAAACCAAAAAAGACTACTCTTCAGTCTCCAGGTCAAGGCCTTATGCCTAAGAAACAGATGCTTAAAATGGCTGAAGATTTAATTTCTTTGATCAGGGGTTCCCACCCCCCCCCCCGACAAAAGGCCTAGACAAGAGGAGGATTATGCCTCCTCTGATCAAGTGTCTGTTTCCTCAGGCTCCTGTGAGGAACAGGATTACTCCTTTCCCCCCTTATGAAGATTCTGATGCTGAAGACTCCATTCCCCCGGCTTCTCCCCCTGAAGATTATTCCTTTGGGGAAACCTTACATACCATGAGGGAACATTTCCACTGGGATGGTCAGGACTACTCCGACTCAAAGAAAAGGCTCAGAGTTTCTTTTACTCCCCCAGCACAGACCCCTTGCTATCCCCACAGTTTTAGACATTGTGGATGATGTTTTCTTAGAATCTAGTCTAAATCCAGATTTTCTTCCTCCTGCTCCAGCCAAACCAGATAGATACTATAGAGTGCCTGACACACAAATTCCTATACAAAAGCCCTGTTGCTGATCCAGAGACAATCTCCCAGGGTCCTTGGGGGGCTAAGGCTTCTATGGCTAAAAATCCTGTACCCTCTGAAAGGGACTCCAGAGCACTAGATAGGTGGGGGAAGAAGGTTTACACCTCAGCTACTCTAGCTATGAGAGCACTAAATTGTCAATTTCACATGCTTAAATACCAGCAATTCCTAATGTCTCAAATAAAACAAAAGATGGGCACGCACCCTCAACAGTCTGAATTCAAGGAAATGCAGGATCTGTTGCATGCAGCTGAACAGGTGGGCAAACATACTTTACAATGTGGTTTTGATGCCTTGGAAGCTTCCTCTAGAGCAGCTGTTACTGGGTCTGTTATACGTAGGCATGCTTGGTTAAAGGAACAATCTCTGCCTGATCATGTTAAAGCAAAGATACTAGATGCACCCTTACAGCAGGATGTCTTATTTGGGGTTAAAGCAGAGGAGGTTTTAAAGAAAATGGAGGATAAGGCAAAATCTATGCAGACGGTCAAAGATTTCTTACAAGTACAGCCCCCACGCTTCAGTAGAAATTGGCCAACAAAAATTGGTCCTTTCCAGCTTCTGACCAACCACAGAGGGGTAAATACAGGCACCCAAGGGGCAGAGGACAAGCACAAATCCCTTACAAACCTCGCCAGTGGGGCACTGCAACACAAAAGGGAGGAGAAGACAGACCACAAACTACTAGAAGGCAAACAATGACTTGTACCTCAAACTGCCAAGCAAAACTCTCTTGGCAGCTCCCTTGGGAGGAAAATTAGCACTTTTTGCAGACAACTGGCGCATTGTCACAACGGACAAATGGGTCCCAGACATTATCTTAGAAGGATACAGATTCCATTTCCACACCTTGCCAGGGATAAAAGGAATGCCAAACCTGCCACAAAATCAATGGGCAGAGGCACAAAAACAAATTACAGCTCTCATGGACATGAGAGCCATTCAACAGGTACCTACGCAGGAGCAAGGACAAGGATTTTACTCAAGACTCTTCCTAGTCCCAAGAAAGGACAAAGCATGGAGACCCATTCTGGATCTTTCAATTCTGAACACCTATCTGCAAGTACCAGATGCTAACACTACAGCAGCTTCTTCCCATGCTGGGCAAGAATGCTTGGCTAGTAACTTTGGACCTCAAGAAGGCATATCTGCATGTCCCTATCAGACAAAATTGCAGAAGATACCTCCACTTCATTGCAGGTTCAACACATTATCAATTCTCTGCACTGCCCTTTGGCTTATCTACTGTGCCTAGGGTCTTCACAAAATGCCTGGCACCAGTAATAGCATACTGCAGACAAAGAGGAATTCAAATATACCCATACCTGGACGACTGCCTCATCCAAGCAGAAAGCAAGGACATTCTCTTACAACACCTGGCTTTTGTAAAACATCTTTTGAGTTTCCTAGGGTACACAGTAAACGAAAAGAAATCAAAACAAGTGCCCTCAGAAAATGACATTCCTGGGTGCCAGTTTGAATACAACAGCCCAGATGGCTTATCTGACGCCAGACAAACAACTACAATTAACTCAATACTTCAGAACAATGGCAACAAAGACCCAACTCCCTGCAAGAAGAATTCTGCAGGCATTGGGCTTCATGGCATCTTGCATACTACTAATACAATTTGCAAAACTGCATATGAGGAAATTACAATGGTACCTAAAAAGCGTATGGACTCAGCACAGCCAGAGCTTGGAAACAATGATACCTCTCATTCCCTGCCTTCAACAGGAGTTTCTATGGTGGTCACAGGCATGTCACCTCAACAAGGGTCAGCCTTTCACCTTACCCCCAGCTAGGCAAACTATGACAACAGATGCACCGGACTACACCTGGGGGGCACACATGGCAGGACGGTGCATTCAAGGCATATGGACTGCAGATCAAAGGAATCTGCACATCAGTCAAAATAAATGCTAGCTGTACAAAATGCTCTGACAGCCTTCAAGGACCTCTTGCATCCAGGACAGCTTATAAGGACAGACAACACCACAGTAATGTGGTACATAAACAAGCAAGGGGGTACACACTCCTACCGTCTATGCAGGCAAGCAATGACCTTGTGGAACACAGCATTGGCTTACAAGTTCAATTACAAGCTCAATTCCTGCCAGGAAAAAAGAACACATAGGCAGACGACCTAAGCAGAAACATCATGGATCCCCATGAGTGGAAACTGGATCCACAAGTATTTGCAATGATAATTCAAAAATGGGGACTCCCAGACATAGACCTATTTGCCAGCCCCCAAAACTATCAACTAACAAAATTTTGTATAAGGACCTTTCACCATCAAGCTTGGAAAGTGGACGCACTCTCATTCAGTTGGAAAATGCTGACAGTACATGCCTTTCTTCCATTACCCCTTCTCACAAAGGTGCTGCTGAAAGTCAGGATGGAGAGACCCCGAATGATGCTCATTGCCCCGGACTGGCCATGCCAGCACTGGTACCCACTATTAAGGAATATGGCCCAGGGCCCACCAAGGATTCTACCACAAATTTCCCATCTGCTCACACAGCAAGACAATCAGATTCTACACAGCCAACTCAAAACCTTAAATGGCAAATCACCTAAGCAACCAACCAGCTCCTCTCTCACAAGCTGTTATGGATGTTATTCTGGAGGCCAGGGGGCCCGGAGGCCCAGCACCAGGAAAGCCTACTCAGACAAATGGAAAAGGTTTTGTGCCTGGAACCAAGCTAAAGGCCAAAATACCCTTCAACCTGATATACCTCAGATTTTGCAATATTTAACTGAGATGTTACACAAAGGGCTTTCTTTTTCATCTATTAAAATCCACGCCTCAGCTATTTCAGATCACTACAACACGGATCCTCCCTTATTTTTCACATCCACACCTAAGGCAGTTTCTCAGAGGGGCCAAAAACATTAGGCCTCCCAGGAGAGCACCAACACCTACTTGGGACCTCAACTTTGTTCTGGAAAAACTTACGTTGCTTCCTTTTGAGCCAGCTTTCTCAGCTGACAAAGTTTATATCATGGAAAACTGCCCTGCTGCTAGCAATTACTTCAGTGAGAAGAGTTTCAGAGCTTCAGGCACTAATGGCAGTAGAGCCTTTCCTCATTTTTCATCAAGACAGTTTCTCTATGAACTAACCCCTCCTTTATGCCTAAGGTGGTATCCAGTGTGGCTCTAAATCAAACCATCCATTTACCCACCTTCTTTCCAAATCCACAGAATAAAGGAGAAAGACTCCTATATTCCTTGGACATTCACAGGCAGCTACATTACTACTTGGATAAAACTAAAGGTTTCAGAAAATCTGACCAGCTTTTTGTATCCTATGCTACAGCATCACAAGGAAAGGCTATCTCAAAACAGACCATTTCCAACTGGATAGGACATTGCATACGTTTTTGCTACACCCACCATGGAAAACCAGTTCCTGCTAGCATAAGGCCCTACTCTACCAGGGCAGCAGCTACATCTACAGCCTACCTCAGGGGGGTGCCAACCCAAGGATATTCTGGAAGCTGCAACTTGGAGTTCAGTACACACCTTCACCAAACATTACCACTTACCACTTTACTCTAAGACTAGAGCTGGCTTTGCCACTGCAGTTTTGCAGGGCCTTCTAGCCTCCTCTAACCCTGTTTGACTCCACCACCCATCCTTAGTTTTGGGACTCTGCCCAAGTGTGATGACTGCAGCAGGGTAACACGATGAACATAGTACAGTTTTGTACCTACCATAAATGTAGATGTTAGAGTGTTCACCCTGCTGCAGTCCAGGTTACCCTCCCTCCATCCCCTCTGAACTAGCTGAACTTATCTCTACCACTCTATCCTATACTACCTCTGTGGTGTATTTGCTTGTGCCTAAAGGTATTGTTATATTTTTATCTAACTATATGTATATATATATATATATATATATATATATTGCCTACCTATTGGGGGCACCTGACATCTGGGGCAAGAAAAACTGAAGAAAATGGTGTTGGATGCCTCATATACCCCTGGCACACTGACGTCAGGGAAGAAGTGACAGCAACCGATGCCGGACCAAGACTTTGGAATTCAGGCCGACTGCGGAGACTGCCTGACTGCAGGATAACCCAAGTGTGATGACTGCAGCAGGGTGAACACTCGAACATCTACATTTATGGTAGTTACAAAACTGTACTTTGCTGTAGGTCTCTTGGCAGCCTCCCTAACCAGTTTTCATCAATTTTTGGAGGGACATCCAGTTCTTTGCAACATCACTATTGTCCCATATTTTCTCCACTTTTTGATGACTGTCTTCACTGTGTTCCATGGTATATCCAATGCTGTAGAAATGTTTTTGTACCCTTCTCCTGACTGATGCCTTTCAACAATGAGATCCCTCTGCTTCGTAAGCTCTCTGCGAGTCATGTTTTTTGCTGTAGCAGGCAACTGAGTAAATGTCAGGAAAATCATACTAGGACAGCTGAACTTTATTTGGGGTTAATCAGAGTCTCTTTAATTGATGGCAGGTGTGTACCCAAGAAGACTGAATGTTGTAATTAAATCAAAAGGTGCTTCAGCAAAGTATTAGTTTCAGGGTGTGCACACTTATCCAACCAGCTTATTTTACATTTTTTATTTTTTTCCTCTAACAGGTTTGTTTGTTTTTCAATTGAATTGTACAGGTCACATTAAAGGTGGGAAAAGTTTTGAAATTATTTATTGTGGTCTCATTTTTGTATCACAAAAACCTGGCATTTTAACAGGAGTTTGTACACTTTTTATGTCCACTGTATGCTTTTGTATACTATATATTCCATACTTTACTTATGTTATATTCTGTTAACTGCTTTTGGAGCTTTTCTCCCTGGGCCTCCACTGAAAATGGGCTCTGTTTGGTGCAGTGGACTTCCCCAGTCATCAAACTGGAAGTAAATAAATTTAATAAATAAACGGGTTAGCTCATGTTAACGGTTGATGCAAGAACAATGGTCTCAAATTAAATTTAAAAACTGGCATAATTTATTTTGGTAAACCAAACACTTTCACATAGCATATAGGTGATGCACTTCTCCAGCCTGTTGTAAGGTATCTAGGCATTCTTTTTGCTAATTCCTTATTGCATATTCAGTATGTCTCCACAGTAGTCCAGCAAACCAATTCTCTGACTCTAATTTCCAAAGGCATCTGTGCTAGATCAAAATAAGTTTCAAATGTCCTAACTGAAATCTCTGTTGCAGTATTCCTGAAATATGGGTTGTCACAGCTTGTGTCTGGCCAAGGAATCAAAGCTTTACCATCCCTAGGTTGTACATCCAACGCATGACCTCAGCTCTTATGCACTGGGGTATTAAGATGCACTTTTGAGCGTGGATCCCCAAACTATCTTACTGCCAGATCAAATTCAGGTTGTACATCTGTTGAACATTGTTGCCTTTGTTTTGATGATTTATCCAGAGAAGTGCCCCATTGGGAAAACTTTGTTTTATCTTACAATGTTTTGTTGAAAGTTAGAGATGTCTGCTGGGAGGGGTAAGTGTGAGTGTGGTTGACAGATTCTGTAAAAGGCCTTGCATATTAGATGTCTTTCCAGTATAGGCTGGGAGAATAATCGCAAATGCTCAGTTTGTCAATCATTTATTCAAAAACCTCTCAGATTTTGACAGTAGAAAGCCTAGACCTATCTCAAGGCCCAGTGTTTTAAACACTTGGCCCAGTCCAAGATAATTGAGTCTGCATCCTCTAACTTCCTTCTACTACTGAAGAAAGATATTGAGGCCTCAAACTTATCCACACCCCAATGTTTCTGATTCCGATGTACCTGCTAAAGTTAGAAAACCCATAGTACATCAGGCTACTTCTCAGTTGCCTACTACCATGGTATGGCAGCTGAATCCTTGCAGACTGCTATGTCCAAGGAATCATGTCTTATTTCTGAAGTCATCTCGTAGGTCAGACATGGTTTTGAACATCTGTGTCTCATTCAGGTGGAAGTCGCACCAAAAAAAAAAAAAAAAAAAAAAACAGATGATTAAGCTTGTGACCTCTCACTCAACAGCTGGGGAGGAGTGGATAGACTACTCCCAAGGGTTGTTCAAAGCTATTATGGCTTTGAAACCCCTTTACTTTGGGTATCTGCAACCACATGCTACTCCCCTAAAATGTACCCTGGTTTCCTCCTCTTCTGATTAGGAGGAGGACTATGACACTTAGATATTTACATAAAAACCTAATGTCAGATTCGTCTACAATATCTTTTTCATCAGGTAAGCCCTCTAAGCTTCTGCCTGGTGCTAATGCCCTACCAACTATTAAAGATAGTAGGGCTGTGGATAGATGAAGAAGGTTTACACCTCTGCTACCCTTGCCTTTAAAACAATTAATTACCAGATTTAAATGATAAAGTATTTGATATCTTTCCTTAGCTCCTTAAACAATTGCATTGAATCCACAGTGGAGTCTGTGCAAAAAAAAATGCAGAGCTTACTTTCACAGGTTAATCAGATTGCCAGACGCAGCATAAAGTGCCATTACAATGCTATGGATGCTTCTTTAGTTCAGCTGCCACTGGATCTATTACCAACAAATATGCATGGCATCACATTGCATTCAGCCTAGACCAGATGATTTTAAATCCAAAATTCTAGAATCACCATTGGATAGACTTAGTTTGGTGCTCAGGTAGGCAATATGTTCAAAGCTGTCCAAAACCACGGTAAGACCATGAAAAACAGATATTGACCTTTCCTCAGTTCCTAGATAATATAGGAATTACCCATCTGAATCTAATTCATTCACTAAAGGAGATCATAGCAAGACTGCAGAGAAATATTAAACTCTCCTCAGTTCCTAGATAACATAGAAATTACCCATCTAAATCTACCTCCTTCACTAAAGAAGATCCTATTATAGTTCAGAAACAGTGTAGAACTCCTAGAAAAAGATACCATGAAAACCCAAAAGGGAACCGCCACCTGGGAGGCCACACTTTGGAGAAAAAAAAAAAAACAAACCTGTGCCTATTTGACGCCCCTGCACTGGCCCAGTAATGAAGGAGCCTCAATCCTCACTAGCACCATTGGGGGACATGCACTTGGGAGTACAAGTACACATGCAGTAGTGTAATTTCCGTTAAGAGCACATAGAGATCACAGTCAGTCTGGGGCTGGTTTCTCCAGATCCCCAGCAAGACTCCCCACTGCCACATCTATAGGGTTGAGATCTCAGCTGAGTGTCCAAACCAACATCTCACCAGTGTTTTGTGTCCCTGCCCAAGTAGCTGACAGACAAACTCTTTGATATTTGATTTATATATCCACACACCCACCCCTGGGAGAGGCTGGCACAGGTTTACTAGCTATGCCTCCTTCTGCCCAGACTGTAAGGTAGTTTCCACTGCCACCAGCCACCATTAATCAGCTACTTTAAGGCCCTTAATAAAAGGTGTCTAGTCCTACTGTGTAATGTTACTATTAATCCAAATGGTAGTCTGACCAAGAGCAAGGCTATTTAGGAGTGGCCTGTACAGTGTCACCATATAGATATGCAAGTACTCTAAGAGCTCAAATATCTCTAAACAGACCAGCCACAATTAAAAGGTTTAAATATATTTAATAATAAATAATAAAAGAACAAGACAATACTCCGTAAGTAATCAATTGCATCAGAATTCAGAACCACAGGGGAATATTTAAAACAACATTGCAGGACAGTCTCAAATAAAGAAAGAAAACATATAAACTACACTTTACTATATTCCTATCAGAATCTAAGAGAGTTACTATGCCTTACAAACAAACTTACAGCAAGACAAGTGCAGATGTTGTAAGAGTGGATGTTCTTGCTAGGTCAAAGACAAAATATAAAATGCCCAGTCTCTCTCAGAGAGTTCTTAAATTAATATAAAATATTACTGCTGGGTTAGCTTGGATGACATCACATTTTCTCACCTGGCTTTAGTTCCCAAGCTAACCCCCCCCCCCTTTATCAGAACCTAACAGGATTTAGCATCTCTCTGTGAAAATACATAGCCTTCAGATGTTTGCAACTGCTAGGAGACATAAAACACTTACAAAACAATGCAGAAGACACCCTGTCTCCTTGCTGCATTGAAACTAACTTTTATGAATCAATAAAACAATTTAATTTCAACTACATTCTCAGAATTTTTTCAAGTTAACCTCCTGTGTTCCAGTTTCCATTAAACATATACATCTAAACAGTCACAACAGTGCAGGTACATTCCTGTCCTATTCCAATACGGCATGCTGTGGTTACATTTTAGCTCAGTATGTTACACACACTTCTGTATAAATCATATCAATAGTCACAAATGACAGAATTATTTACAAAATTCCCGATAGCTGGACTGGCGGTCTGACAGCCTCTCTCTACCACCCCATCCCGCTGTCCTCAGCCCAATTGGCCCTCTTTCTAAAGGTTGTTGCTCAACCTGCCCAGGTGGAGAGGTATTACCACAGACACATGGGCACTCTCATTCATCAGGGATGGCTATGCCATGTCCTGGAAAAAGATTCCTCCTCTGAGAGGCATGCCACTGCCTCCTCAAAACAAAAAAAAATATCCCTTCAGGCCCCATTGTTCAAGACCTAGTTCCTGAAGGAACATACACTGAAAGAAATGAGTTTTCCTGCAATCTGTTCAGATTTTCACCACTTTTGGAAACCTGAATTGATCCAAGTGTATACAGGCAACACCGCAGTCATGTTGTACATAAACAGGTCTTGCCAACTATGTGGATTAGCACAGGAGTCATGGAACTTGGTAACATAGATGGGCAACACACTCAGAACCACATACTTCCTTTTTTAGAACAATATGCTAGCAGACTGCTTAAGCTGCTCCATGGAAGACCCCCCTCCCCCCAATGAGTGGACTTTGAACAGAAAGATCTTCAACAACAGCACACCAGTGTAGCACTCCTCAGACAGACCTTTTTGCTTCCCTGAACAACTATCAGCTCTCCCAGTTCTGCAGCATGGGCCCTTGCCCCACAGCCTTGAGGACATATGCCTTCTATTTCCAGTGAGCAGGGAAGTTCCTCTATGCCATCCCTTCCCTGCCTTTTCTTCCAAAAATTATTTTCAAGCCACAAAAGGAGACACTATGCCATCTCTTCTTCCAAAAATTATTTTCAAGCCACAAAAGGAGACACCAAAACTCCTTTTACTGGCCCTTTTTTGGCCAAGGCAGTATTGGTTCCCCTTGCTATTTCACCTGGTAAACGGAAATTGCAGAATAACATCTCTACAACCAGACCTGATAACTCAGCAAAAAGGATCGTTGCTTCACCCAATCTTCCCTCTCTCAGCCTGACCCTGTGGATGATAGGATTGTAATCCATCAAAGACATATTTTCTCTGAGAAGGCTGTACAAGCCCTTCAATAGGATGGGAGACCCCCCACTAGAAATCTTACACTGCAAAGTGAAAAAGGTTTTTCTGCTGGTGCTGCAAGCATAGTAAGGATCCACTCATAGTACAGGTCCCTACAGTACTGCAATACCTCTGCAAGCTACTATCAGGCTTGGCCTACTCTTCTATAAAAGCTCACTTGTCTGCTATCAATGCCTGCATCCTTCTTAGCTCTCCATTTAAGGTTAGGCTGGAGGTCAAGCTTCCCCTCAGGGGAGGTTTGCATCTTAACCAACCAAGGAGTCCCATCTCTTACTCTTGGGAATCTTAATTGTGTGTTAGAAAAGCTTACTCTATCTCCCTTTGAACCACCAGCTTTCTTTTCTCTAAATTTCTGTGTTTGGAAAACTGTCCTACTGTTGGCCCTCACCTCCATCAGGGGAGTTTCTGAGCTGCAAGCTCTTGTGGCCATTCACCCTTTTCCTATTTTTCACAAGACAGGGAGACTCAAGACTAACCTTTCATCATGCCTAAGGTGATGAATTAGCATTCTCTCAGGCTTTCTCTCCCAGTAACCCAAAATAGGGGGGGAAGGCTCTTACATCCTCTAGAGGTTCAGAGGCAGCTCAGATTTTACCTGGACAAAACTAAATCCTTCAGAAAGACTGACCAGCCGTTTGTATATTTTATGTCTGTTAAGCTGGGACAGTCGGTCTCCAAACAAATTATTGCAGCCTGGATTTCTAATGCTCTCTCTCTCTGCAACTTGCACTACAGTAAGATCTTGCCTTCCTGGCCTAAAGCACATTACGCTTTGGCAGTTGCTTCCTCAGGGGCTTTCCACAAAGAAATATACTTCAGGTCTATTTTGGAGGTGGACACTTGGTCCTCTGTACACATACTTTATGAAATACTACAAAATTAATGCTTACTCCAGGTCCAGGGCAGCCTTTGCTAGGTCAGGACTGCTGGGCAACTCTTCTGCTCAATAGCAAACCACTATTCCTTTTTCCTTCAGCTCTGGAAATCACCCATATGTCAGGAATAATGCATCAGCGATTTCATTCAGGACATATTACAGTTGTGTAAGAACTTACCATAACAGTAGATGTCTTACTAATCACTGTTGCAGTTTTTTGCCCAACCATCCATCCCCTGTTCTGTATCTCACGTTAATCTGCATTAGTAACTGTATTTGGAGCACAACCTAGAGCTGTTTACTGAATTTCCTGTTTGCATTTATTTTTAAAATCGTTTTTTTCTCAAAACTTGCATTTTATCTGTCTTTGGCCTAGCACTCTTGTGTGGGGTCATTTACTGCACTGTTATAACTTGTTGATACTTGTGAACCTCTGCTATCTCTGAAAAAAACAAAAAAAATCTTGCTTTTTTCCCCACTTTTCTGAGATTTAAAAAAGTTCTGTTACAGGCTTGCTGTTCTTGAACTGTTTGTAAGTTTCTGTGAGGCCATTTTTTGCTTGGGCTAAAGGGAAGTCTCTCTGTTGATCAGTGGCAGTGATAAACATTGAGCAGCCTGCCTGCCCCTGTGGGAGTGGTTACTGACTTGAAACTGTAGTTTTATTGGCCATTTTGGGTCATTTCCAAAACTCCTTCATCTTCCTCTCTTAAAACCCTCTTTTGCACGGTTTTGCACATTTCTGTGCATAGCGCAACAGCGGGCAGCGCCGCCTAATTGGGTTTAAACTATTCCTGGCTCCACAAAGTCTGCTCTTCACTTTTTCCCATAGAACTGCTCTATCTCTCAATTTAAACACCATATTCTCATTCTAAGGCCCTTCACTGGTCCAGTTAAGTAATCCTACAAGTTAGCACTATTAAACCATAAGCACTACTTACTCTTATACTCTCTACGATTACCCTGTCCTCTATTGGTCCATCTTAAATTCAGTTTCCCTATATTACTCTAGCATGTCCAAAGGTCAGTCAATGGTTTCCTCTCCAGTCCAGCTGGTGAATCTGGGAATTTTGAGGCAATGTTACAACTGTCTCATGTACATGGACAACCCTCTCCTCCTCCAAACAGGTTCAAATATATGTGAGAGATGCAACTATTTAGCCAAACTGGAGGCTGAGCTCTCTCATCTCAAAACTGGTGTAACCAGTCAGGAGGAGAAGGTAACCTCACACAACACAATTCCAGTATCACATAGTCCCACCACATCAGCGAACCAAACACATAAATACACAAAAACATACTCGGAGGCTCTAAATAAAAATCTACCTAAGCAACAGAGACCTCCAAAGCAGACATCCAAGCAAACGCTACCTCAAAACAAAACATATACAACACATAACCCACAAAGTCAGTGTGCCAAGCAGACACAGTCCTTAAGGCTGAATAACACACCTGATACTCTTGTAATAGGTGACTCTATTGTCAGACACACTGACGTCCCGCTCACCAGGCTGAACAAAGAGAAGGTCACGGTGAGTTGCCTGTTGGGTGCTAGGATCCGCCACATAACACAAGCACTCAGGTCACTCCAAAGCAAATACAAATATGACTCAGTCATTGTACATGCTGGTGTGAATGACCTGAGACGTACCTCCCTGGACTACATGAAAAGAGACATAGAGGAGCTCTCTGATCATGTAGCCCAGGCTGGTATGACCCTGACCTTGAGCAGCATCTTACCTTCACCTAGAATGATGCCACAGTACAAAGACAAAATGATCGATTTTAACAATTGGCTAAAATTTTGGTGTCATTCAAGGGGGATCCAGTGTCTGTCAGCCTGGGATGACATGCTCGACAAGCCACGTTGCTTCACTAGGGACGGCTTGCACCTGTCACCACTGGGCTTTTGGATATTGGCAAAGGCTCTTGCCACCTTCATAGTGCCTTTTTTAGACAAGGCTCAAAAATCAAACCCATCCCCATAGACAGCACAAGGAACAAGAAACTAAGGGTAATGCTGCTAAACGCCATAAGTCCTAACCTCGAGATGCACGCACTTGAAGCTCTCCTCAGTATGGAGAACATTGATATCTGTGCAGTGACAGAAACCTGGTTCAAGGCTCCAGATAGCACCCCAGCACTACCAGGCTAATACCTCATATCATTCTTTTCGGCCCCAAAACCCGGACCGAACCACAAAAGGAGGGGGAGTTTCCATATTTATCAAGGATAGCCACACCTCCAGGTTAGTGGCATTGCACGAAGTATCGGAGACCATCCATGTGCAACTAACAGTGGGCAAGACTGCTTTTCAGTTTATAGCATCCTACAACCACCCTCTCAAAGTCAGGAATCCCACTCGGCTTTCCTGAAAACATTGGAGAACATGAAGATCTCTCCAAACACCATTATATTGGGCGACTTCAACTACCCAAACATTGACTGGGAGCACTACTCAAGCCCCAGCACCTTAGCCCAAAGGTTCCTGGAAATTATAAACTCAAATGCCATGGAACAACTAGTCACCACTCCCACAAGAGGGGACAACATACTAGACCTGATCATTACCAACATGGGGACTCTATGCTCCACACCAGAAGTATATCCCTCATTGGTAAGATCAGACCATAAATTAATTTCACTGGATATCCACATCCCGACCCCAGAAAACCACAGTGAAAAACTTCTCAAAAGCGAACTTCTCACTTCTCAAAACCGAAGTGGAATCTTTCAAGGCCCCAGGGCCAGTGGAAACTACGGCCCAAACTGCAGAATCCTATATAAATGCATTCTATGGACATCTCCAGGAATGCATGGATCATGCTATCCCAAACAAAACCAAGACCCAATCATCCAAAGGCAGGCATCCAGTCTGGTGGACCCCTGCCATAAATAAACTGTACAACAGAAGGAGGAAGCTACTACATGATAGAGCAAAATCCCTAATAGGGAAGGCATCTCTGATCAGTACTAGCAAAAAATTACGATCCCTCATAAAATCCTCCAAGGCCAGCTTCGAGAGAAAAATTGCACAGGACACCAAAGACAATCATAAGGCTTTTTTCAGTTATGTTAGAAACCTGGGATGCAACTCCCAGACTTGTTCTGAGTTTATTCTAAATGACAAAAAAATACACTGAACCCACATACATCACCAATATCCTGGCAGACAGGTTCAGTGCAAACTTCTCTACCCCAAAAGAGCAAGTATCTATCCCGGCAGAGGGCTGCCTCCCAAACATCTCAGATGCTCAAGTGAAGGCTGCCCTCTCCAAAGCAAAAAACACTGCTTCCATGGGACCAGATGGCATCCCAGGTTGCGTCCTACATGAACTCCAAGAGGAACTAATCCCTCAAATAAAATAGCTATACAGTGTCAGCCTCACTACAGGATATGTGCCCACAGAATGGCGTACAGCAACAGTGGTCCCACTCCACAAAGGTGGAGCCTCTACGGACTCTGGAAACTATCGCCCCATAAGCCTGACTAGCTTAGTCTGCAAGGCTATGGAGAGGATCATCATGGAGCTCATAAACAAAGACATTGGGGACCTACAGACACTAGATCCTACCCAGTTTGGCTTTGTCAAGGGCAGATCCTGCCTTTTGAACCTGGTTGACTTCTTCAAAACAGTCACCAGAGACATTGATGAAGGGAAGGTAGTCCACACAGCCTATCTGGACCTTGCAAAGGCATTTGACACAATACCCCACTCGGGCATCATAGATAAGCTATCCATCTTAAATATAAACTCCTATGTCACAAGATGGGTCGCAAACTGGCTCAAAGACAGAACCCACAGAGTGAGAGTTGCTGGTGCCATGTCGGACTCGAAACCGGTCACAAGTGGCGTCCCACAGGGTTCTGTCCTGGGACCACTCTTATTCAGTATATACTTTTCCGAGGTACAGGCAAACGTGGGAGGACTATGGCTCACCAAGTTCACAGACAACTGCAAACTGGGCGCCATAATCAACTCTCCAGCTGACACAAACATCCTTCAAAAAGGTCTCACAGAGACAGATAACTGGTGCCAGCGCCATGGTTTAAAGCTAAATGCCAAAAAATGCATAGTCATACCCTTTGGCAAAAACAATGTGCCCACAAATTACCACATAGGAGGAAACCCATTAAATACAGAGAAAGTTATTAGGGACCTGGGGACCCAAGTTGATAGCAATCTCTCCTTTGAAAACCACATTGCCAAAGTGGTTAGAAAGACCTTCTACATAGCCCACCTCATCATGAAGGATTTCACATCTAGATCAAGAGAGGTAATCATGCCCCTTTATTCATCCCTCATCAGGCCCATCATAGAATACAATGCCCCTTTTGGAATGTACCTTACCCGACACCTGCAGCAATTAGAAAGACCCCAAAAGTATCTCACCAAGAGGATCAAGGGTCTCAAACAAATGCCATATGCTGCTCGGTTAAAAAAACTCCAGCTCTACTCAGTTGCATACCACCTACTTCGAGGTGATCTATGCCTGACATACAAAGCTATGTCAAATCCAGAATTAATGGACATGCTCCACCTCAGTAAATCTAAATCCCTTAGAGCCACACGCTCGAGGGACTTGAACCTCAGCACAGAAATAAATAGAACTTGCTGGAGGGACAGGTTCATAACCCAGAGGTTCCCTTCGCTCTGGAATAGAATTCCAGTTCATGTGAGGCAGAGCACCTCACTGAATCTCTTCAAGAAGAATCTTGATAGGTGGATGGTGGATCGTAGGTTTGTCCCAGGGATTACTCCCGTGTCACTATTAGACAGAGGCACAGTAAACTAAACCTTAAAAAGGGCACAGTATACTCAAATCAAGGGGTGGCGTAAGCCATACAGAATCGGGCTAGGCTTATAATTGCCCCAGGGCAGATAGCCTAGTATGAACCTATATTTAGCTGCCTGTCCCATTTACTCACTTTCAAGGGTGCAGAGGAGTTTTCTTACCTATTCAAACTATACACCTCCTAGCTGACTAGGCTCCTTTCTCAGCAGACTTCAGGCCACTGGCTTGGGGATGGTCTGAGGATCCACACTCGTATGTCCATCTTTATATCACAATGCATATGAGCTGAGGTCATTAGGACATAGGACCTAGGGAAGGTAAAGCTTTGGTACTCTGGATGGATGTCAGCAGTGATAACCCATATGTCAAGAATTCTGCAGCATAGAATTCTGTAGAGTTGTGCAGGTCAGGGTTGGCCTATGTATATGTTAATGTACATTTAACAGTCATTTCAGCTGGTGTACCTCAGACTCTCCTTGATCTTATTGCTTGAACTTCAGCTTTTCTTTGAATTCTCCATTCCTTTGATCTGGATCTTTGCTTCCATTATTAGGCAAGATAGCTGTGATGACTGTCTGCCTACTTGTTTAATGTAAGAGTCTGAGGTTATGTTTTTTTTTTGCTTAGTTGGATCACTTGTCTTCTAGGTTCTAGTTATTTGACTAATTAATTTGCAGGTGAACATTCTAGGAGACCATGTGGGAGCAGCACTGTTCTTTTTGAACTGACTGGCTTCTTGTTTGGTTGATCAAGTGCTGTCATAGCTGGCACTATTTTGACTAGCACAGAAGTCTCTCCTGTATTTTTCAAAAGCATGTTGTGAGTTTCATTGACTGATTTGAGCTGTAAAAGCAAAGACCTCGAATTGCAGGAACATTTGTGCTTTTCTGGCTTTGTGTGCTTCCCAGTTGTAGTTCTAGTCACTGATTGTTAGACTAGACACTAGGTAACTGGTTATTCAGACTGGTCATTTGTACATCTGATTCCTTGGCAGTTTTACAGTGGATATGTGAGCTTTTTCAGCAGGTGCAGTTCAAATGCTTCTAGCTGATGCCTGATTCTTGCCCTTTACAGCAGGGATGCTTTACATAGCCAGATATCTGTACTTTGGACAGTGATCTCAGGAGACCTGGGTAATGCCTGAATGACTCTGAGGTGTCATAAAGTTTTAATGGGTTTAACACCAGAAGTTTTTGTAAACTTTTGATTTCTTCAGGAGCCATAGTTAATGATAGGGCTCAGAAGGTATTACATTCTCCTTTTTGCTGACCTTAGTTTGGTTATTTCCAGATGATGATCACTGTGTTTCTTTGTTGTGGTAGTAACATGGTATGTTCTTCATATTCAGTGTTGCAGTACTGATTCTTGTGTCTTCCTGCCATGCAAAAGCCTGATGCCGAACCCATTTCCATAATCTTTGCATTATCCCTAGCTGATAAAATGTCCAACAACCTACATCTGAATATCAGGGTATAAGAAGGATGTCTGGTGCCATCTTCAGAGACAGCCAAAGAAGGTTTACCACTCCCTGAAGTGTGGCTTTCATTCCACAGATACATCTTACAGAGCAGCTGCTACAGGTTCTGTCATCCGGAGATATGCATGGCTCAGGACCAAGCCCCTGTCAGTTCAAGTTAAGGCTGAACTGTTAGATGCTCTACTAAACAAGGAATTATTTTCATTTTTTTCAGCCAAGTAAGTTTTTGAAAAACTGGATAAAAACATAAAGCAAAAAAATTGTAAAGGAATTTTATCTGACTCTGACACCAAGATACAGTAGGAATTACCCTTCAAAGCCTTGGCCCTTTCCCTTAGACAAGACAAAGGTATACCTTCTCAAGGCAAGAGACCTATATAGTCCAAGACATGACAGCAGGAACAATCGCACAGAACAGTGAGTTCCAAAGAGACTCTTCAGCAGAGAGTCTCAGAGCTAAAAGCCATCATGCATAAAGAACCTTTCACTAAGACAGAGTAACTCTCAGAACAAATCCATCTTTTATGCCTAAGGTGGTATCAGAACTTACCCTAAACCAGGCTCTCCACCAACCAGTCTTCTACTGAATTTGCAGAACAGGGCAGTGAAAGTCCTTCATTCGCAGGATGTGCAATTAGGTACTATGTAGGCAGCACCCCCCCCCCCATAGAACAATTACTGGTGGCTCTTGCATGGAGTAAACTGGCAGATCTGTCTCCGAACAAAGCATTTCAAAATGATTAGCAAACTGCATTGTTTTGTTACTGACACCATGGAAAAAAAACTACCTGGGCATTTTAAAGCTTACTCCACCAGGCATGGGGCAACTACCACTGCCTTTCTCAAGGAAGTCCCTACCCAGTCCATCTCAGAGGCAGCCACATGAAACTCTGTGCAGTCTTAAAAAATATTATGACCTAGGCAGTATCTCCAAGGCAAGAGCAGGTTTTAACACTGCCATCCTGCAAAACCTTATTTTCTAGGGTCATACAGATGACCTGCCACCTACCTTTTAACTTTGGGAGTCCTCCCAAGAATCAGTACAGCAACATTGACTACAAAGATCATAGTACAGTTGAGTCCCACTTAGTATAACTTCAGATGTTCGAGCAGAATAGTGTTATAGCACATACTCCTGTATCCCAACTTCTCTATCTGCAGGCTGCTTGTCTCCCCCTTGCTGTGTAAAAAGAGTAGAGGAGTTCTATGCAGATAATCCTCCTACCTCCATCATTCCGTCCTATCTTTCTTCCTTTGCACTCAGATTCAGACAACTGGGGATTTCTTGCTGTCCTGCAGCATCAGACTGCTTTTTCACTGCTTAGAAAGACCTGAAGATGGAGTCAACAGATGCCCTTTATACTCTGATGTTGGTTGTCAGATATTCATCTACTAGGGATGATGCAATACAAAGACTCTGGAAATCAGGCTGGTTGCAGGCTTCTGCATGGCAGGGACTCAAGAATCGGTACTGCAGTATTTATCTACTCAACATCTACAGTTATGGCAAGTTTGACACAACTGTACATTTTCCTTACTGGGGGAGCATTTGGCCAGCCCAAATACCAGAGACCTTTCTTCTCTGCTTCAGGTCCAGAGGGCATTCTCTCCCTGATGTCTGGGTTTAAGGGTAGTCAGCCAGCACCATGTTTTCAGTTCTTTCTTGCTGTCTAATCCCAAAACATCCCATTTGTAGAGTGTGTCAGTTTGTCTGTGCCATTGAACTTCAAAAGCTAAGTGCCCTGCTGGGGAATTATTTACTGCTTTTCTAGCAATTGTTTGTTACATCATGTATTCTAACTGTAATAATTGCCTTGAGTGTGGAAAGCAAATTCCATCTAGACTTCTGTACTCTTTACCTTTTTTGTCTGGGTCCTGAGCATGACATGCCCAACTGCCCCCACTGTGCTTATTTTATCAGTTGTACTAGTAAGTGCAGGACTGAGTCTTTAGCAGAGTTTTTGGACAGGGAAAAGGGGCATCTGGGGCATTTGTGTAGTATGTATTCCACTGGTCATGCTAACTCAAACAGTTGTGTAAATGAAGGGCAAAGCATTCTAAGCACATTAGGGTAACTGACAGCAAACATTTGCCATCCTCCAGTCCACCCAAACTCCTGATAGTCAAAGAAGAAGAGATGCCTTTACAGTTCTTCATACACATCTGCTCTGGTTGAAGGCACTTGGGACGTTGGTTGGTTCCAGGGCTGCTTTCCAGGCTTCTGTTTTGTACATCCACACCAAGTCTTCCAAGGTGGATGGCAGAACCCCCCCCCCCCAGGTTAGAGAGGAGTCATCAGTGGACCAGAGTGCATTCTGTGGCCCCCATTTGCAGACTAGCCCCAGTACATCCAGTGCTACACTACAGCCAGGTCGCCATAGCCTAAATCTTCTTGATCCCACTCTTTGCAAGCTTGTTATCAAGATAGAGTCAGGCTAGCTAAGGATCTTATGCATATTGTGAGATCCAAGCATTATAGCGGTGCAAAAAGCCCTGCTACAGGCTCTTCTCCTGGAAAGAGGGACCTTCTTCCAGGAGTCTACCAATTCCTACAACTCTCAGAATGAATCGGCATATGTTGGTAAAATCTCCACACCTTCAAGAGTCTCATGAATCTTTACCACTGGAGGAATTCATCTTTGTTGAAGCATTCTGTAAAACGATAAAGAGTTTTTCAGTTGGTAAGTTGAGGATTCCCCTCAATCCAAGAAAAGGGTAATATTTTTAAAACTCTCTTAGCAAAAACTCTTCTTGTTCCTCAAGTACTAGTGGTAGCTTGTGTTATATGGGACCTTTTCTATGCAGCCAGACTATTTTACAGAGCCCTGGATTCCCATAAGTACTCTTAAAAATCCTGTGATGGATTCTGAGGTGGTGTCCCAAGATCCCAAGGGAGCTGATGGTAATTTCCCCTAAAAATCCTTTACATAATGAGAAACAAGGTAGGGTCACTGATAGATTTGGCAAGAAAGCTTATACCTCTGCCACTTGGCCATGAGAATTCTCAATTGTCAGTCCCAAATGGTCAAATTCTAGGGCATGGTAAAAGCAGATAAACTGAAATGTTTTTTTAACTGTTTGTTGCATTATATATTATCTGCACTTAAAGTTTCATTTAGTCAAAAATTGGTCGAAAGTTGTTTGTTAAATTTAACTGTTGAGGCTGCCCACGAAAGTGTACTAGCCTGTGTAACTGATTTATTACTGTTTCCTGCATTTCGAAAATTGGTTGAAAGTTGTTTGTTTGTTAAATTTAACTGTTGAGGCTGCCCACTAAAGTGTGCTAGCCTGTGTAACTGATTTATTACTGTTTCCTGCATTTCTGTGTGCTTTCTATCTCAAAACAAAAAAAAAAAATATCCTTGTTTTCCCGCCTCTCCTCGACTAGTTTAGACCAGTATACAGGCTTTGCTGTATTCTGGGCTGTGGTGTAGTCCCTGTGTTGTCCATTGCCTTACTTGGATAGAAGGAAGTTTGTTTGCTCACTAGTGGGAGTGGGGAGCCTTGAGCAGCCTATCTGTCCCTGAAGGAGTGACCTCAGCACAACAGCTTGTAGTAATTGGTTGTTTTGGACCATTTCTAGCTCTTTTGAAGTTCCCTGTTTAAAATCCGCATTTGCACGGCTTTGCGCGCATACAAGGTTAAACTTTTTCTGGCTCCGCCAAGTCTGCTCTTCAAATTTTCCCTTAAGAAAGCTCTACTTTTATAATAATCAGTCTACTCGCTTTATTATAAGCCTAGCACTTGTTCTCAAAACCTCTCTTCTAAGTAAGCACTCGCTAACTAAAGTAAGCACTACATCCACCTACCACCCCTGTGAGTACCCACTTCCCTTAAAGGCACAGCACTCCCTTATAATATTCTAGCATGTCGAGTGGTAGATTACCAGCATCCTCTCCGGTTCAGCTGGTTAATCTGGGAATCTTGAGACAATGCTACAATTGTCTCATGTACACAGACAACCCTCTCCTCCCAACAAACACAAATACATGTGAGAGATGCAACTATATAGCCAAACTGGAGGCTGAACTCTCTCAACTCAGGACTGGCAAGACCAGACAGGAGGAGAAGGTAACCACACAAACACCAAACCCAGTCCCGCATAGACCTACCACAACTGCAAACCAAACACATAATAACACAAAGACATACTCGGAGGCTCTAACAAAAAACTTATCAAAACAACAGAGGTTCCCAAAGCAGACACCCAAAAATCCACCACCTCAAAACATAACACATGCAACACATACTTCAATAAATCAGTGTGTCAAACAATCACAGCCCTTAAGGCCAAACACCATGCCTGATACACTAGTAATAGGTGACTCTATAGTCAGACACACTGACGTTCCGCTTACCAGGCTGAACAAGGAGAGGGTAACCGTGAGCTGCCTATTGGGAGCTAGGATCCACCACATAACACACGCACTCAGGTCACTCCAAAGCAAGTACAAATATGACTCCATCATTGTCCATGACGGCGTGAATGACCTGAGACGTACCTCCCTGGACTACATGAAAAGAGACATACAGGAGCTCTCTGATTATGTAGCCCAGGCTGGTATGACCCTGACCCTGAGCAGCATCTTGCCCTCACCAAGAATGATGCCACAATACAAAGACAAGATGATCAGCTTTAATAATTGGCTCAAATACTGGTGTCATTCTAGGGGGATCCAATGTCTGTCTGCTTGGGATGACATGCTGGACAAGCCACGCTGCTTCGCAAGGGACGGCTTGCATCTGTCACCACTGGGCTTCCGGATATTGGCTAAGGCTCTTGCCACCCCCATAGTGCCTTTTTTAGGCAAGGCTCAAAAGACAAACCCACCTCCTTAGAAAACAAAAATGGAAAAAAATTAAGGGTAATGCTGCTCAACACCAGAAGTCTAAATCTCAAGATGCAGGCTCTCGAAGCACTCCTCAGTATGGAGAACATCGATATCTGTGCAGTAACTGAAACCTGGTTCAAGGCTCCTGAGAGCACCCCAGTGCTACCAGGCTATACCTCGTATCATGCTTTTTGGCCCCAAAACTTGGGCCAAACAAAAAGGGAGGGGGAGTGTCCATATTCATCAAGGACACCCACACCTCCAGGTTAGTGGCAACACATGATGCATCAGAGACCATCCAGGTGCAACTAACCGTAGGCAAAACTTCTATACAACTGGTAGCATGTTACAGACCACCTTCCCAATCTCAGGAACCCCATTCAGCCTTCCTGAAGACATTGGAGGATATGAATGTCTCACCAAACACCATCATATTGGGAGACTTCAACTACCCTAACATAGACTGGGTGCATTATTCTAGCCCAAACACCCTAGCATTCATAAATCCAAATGCAATGGAACAGCTAGTCACCTCTCCTACAAGGGGTGATAATATACTAGACCTGATCATCACAAACATGGGGACAAAGTGCTCCACACCGGAAGTATACCCCTCACTAGTGAGATCTGACCACAAACTAATCACCCTGAATATACATATCCCACCTCCATCCCAACACAAAAGACTACAGTGAAAAACTTCTCAAAAGCCGACTTTACACTTCTTAAAACTGAGATGGTATCCTTTAAGCCCACTGGGTCAGTGGAAACCACATCCCACAATGCAGAATCCTTCACAAATGCTTTCTACAGACATCTCCAAGAATGCATGGATCATGCAATCCCAAATAAAACCAAGACCCTCTCCACCAAGGGCAGGCATCCTGTCTGGTGGACCCCAGCCATAAACAAATTGTATAACAAAAGAAGGAAGCTACTGCACGACAGAGCAAAATCCCATAAAGAGAAGGCATCTCTGATCAGCACTAGTAGAAAGCTACGTTCGCTCATAAAAACATCCAAGGCCAACTTTGAGAGAAAAATCGCTATGGACACTAAAGATAACCACAAGGCCTTCTTCTGCTATGTTAGAAACCTGGGCGGAAACCCTCAGATATGTTCAGAGTTAATCCACAATGACAAAAAATACACTGAACCCACAGATATTGCCAACATTCTGGCAGGCAGGTTCAGTGCAAATTTCTCCACTCCCTCACCCCCAAAAGAAGAAATACTTATCCCAGCTGAATGTAACCTCCCTGTCATCTCAGATGTCCAGGTGAGAACCGCCCTCAGCAAAGCTAAAAACACAGCATCAATGGGACCTGACGGTATCCCGGGTTGCGTGCTACGTGAACTCCAAGAGGAGCTAAACCCGCACATAAAAATGCTATTTAATCTTAGCCTTACTACAGGATATATACCTGAACACTGGCGTACAGCAACAGTGGTCCCACTCCACAAAGGAGGCACCTCTACAGACCCTGGTAACTACCACCCCATAAGCTTAACCAGCCTGGTCTGCAAAGCTATGGAAAGAATCATTATGGAACTCATAAACAGAGACATTGGGGACTTACAGACACTTGATCCTACCCAGTTCGGCTTTGTAAAGGGCAGATCCTGCCTTTTGAACCTGGTTGACTTTTTCGAAACAGTCACTAGAGCCATTGACGAGGGCAAAGCAGTTCATACAGCCTACCTGGACTTGGCTAAAACTTTCGACACAATACTCCACTCTGGCATCATAGACAAGCTCAACAGCTTAAATGTAAATCCATATGTCACAAGATGGGTTGCAAACTGACTAAAGGATAGAACCCATAAAGTCAAAATCGCTGGAGCCATGTCAGACTCAAAGCCAGTCACAAGTGGTGTCCCACAGGGCTCTGTCCTGGGACCCCTCTTGTTCGGCATTTATTTCTCAGATGTGAAAGCAAACATGGGAGGGTTGTGGCTGACAAAGTTCGCAGATGACTGCAAACTAGGTGCCATAGTCGATACACCAGCTGACACATACATCCTACAGAAAGGCCTCACTGAAACGGACAACTGGTGCCGGAGTCATGGCCTTAAACTAAATGCCAAAAAATGTATAGTCATCCCCTTTGGGAAAAACAAAGTACCCACAAATTATCACATAGACAATAACCCACTGAGTATGGAAAAAGTAATCAGAGACCTGGGGACCCAAGTCGATAGTGACCTCTCATTTGACACCCACGTTGCCAAAGTGGTTAGAAAGACTTTCTACCTTGCCCACCTTATCATGAAGGGATTCACATCCAGATCAAAGGAGGTCATTGTACCCCCATACTCCTCCCTTTTCAAGCCCATGATTGAGTACAATGCCCCATTTGGTATGTACCTCACCCGGCACTTGCAACAGCTAGAGAGACCTCAAAAGTACCTCACCAAGAGGATCAAGGGTCTCCAACATATGTCATATGCTGCCAGACTAAAAAAACTCCAGCTCTATTCAGTAGCATACCGCCTACTCAGAGGTGATCTGTGCCTGACATACAGGGCCATGTCCATTCAGGAATTGATGGACATGCTCCACCTCAAAAAATCCAAATCCATCAGAACCACGAGAGCTAAAGATTTAAACCTCAGCACAAATATGAATAGGACATGCTGGAGGGACAGATTCAAAACTCAGAGGCTTCCCATACACTGGAATAGAATCCCAGTTCATGTTAGGCAGAGCCCCTCACTGACTCTCTTCAAGAGAAATCTTGATGAGTGGATGGGAGATCATAGGTTTACCCCAGGGGTCATCTCTGTGTCACTACTAGACAGAGGCACAGTAAACTAATACTATTATGTAAGGGGGTCTTCACTGTGTCACTACTAGACACAGGCACAGTATTCTAAATCTATTCTGTACACTTTTCTACCATTACATGGGGTGGCGAAAGCCACATCACTATGGCTAGGCTTATAAATGCCCCAGAGCAGATAGCCTAGTACTAAACTATGAAACTATGAAAGGCATTGAAGGTCCACAGCAGTAAATAATCACAATAAGTAGGTATCAGCAAAAAACTTCATGGACCATCAGGCTAAAAACAAAGTTATTTAATCCAGAGAATAGCAGTAAAACATTTTACTGCTATTCTCTGAATTAAAGAACTTTGTTTTTAGCCTAGTGGTCCATGGAGTTTTTTGCTGATACCTACTTATTGAAATTCTAGGGAATGGGGGACAGCTTATGTCTAAAGAATTGCCTGAGCTTTGCTACTAGTGCGGTCCCATGTTGCTAAGTTTTCTTTGTACTGTGGCTTTAGAGGCATCCAGCAGGACATCTGCCTCTTTGTACAGATGCTTTACAGGCATCCAGCAGGACATCTGCCTCTGGGACAATTATCCATAGGCATACCAAGTTATAGGTTCATAGGTAGGTACTAGGCTATTGGCCCTAGAGCCTATATATGCCTAGCCAAATGGTACCCTGGCTTTTGCCACCCAAGAAAATTATTTTCCTGTGCCCCTGTCAAGCAGAGCCATAGACGAGATCCCCGGGGTGCATTTCCTATCTCCCATCCAATCAAGATTTTTCTTGAAGAGTGCTACTGAGGAGCTTTGTATGTTCTGTTTATTGTGGTGACAAGGTTTAGGTCCCTAGAGCCTGTAGCTCGGAGGGATTGGGATTTCTTTAAGTGGGGCCTGTCCAACAGCTCTGGGTTTGACATAGCTTTGTATGTTAGGCAGAGATCACCTCTGAGTAGGCGATATGCAACAGAGTAAAGCTGGAGTTTTTTTGAGACGGTCTGCATAGGGCATCTGTTTGAGGCTGGTAATCCTCTTTGTGAGGTATTTCTGCGGCCTTTCCAGTTCTTGTAGATGTCTTGTGAGGTACATACCAAAAGGGGAGTTGTACTCTATAATGGGTCTAATGTGGGATGAGTAGAGGGGAACAAAAACCTCTTTTTTTCCTGGATGAGAAACCTTTTGTGATGAGGTGTGCCTCGTAGAAGGATTTTCTGACTACTGTGGCAATGTGATTATCAAAGGAGAGACTACTGTCCACCTGTGTCCCAAGGTCTCTCACACACTTTCAGTGTTAAGTACACTATCGCCTATGTGGTAGTTCATGGGTACAGAGTTTTTACCAAAAGGGATGACAATGCACTTTTTGGCATTGAGCTTGAGGCCATGGCTTGGACACCAGGCATCTGTCTCAGTGAGGCCCTTTTGTAGGATGTCCACATCGTTACGAGTTTTGATTATGGCTCCTAGTTTGCAGTCATCTGTGAACTTTGTTAGCCAAAGACCTTCTGTTTTAGCCTGTACTTCAGAGAACTAGATACCAAACAGGAGAAGACCCAGGACTGAACCCTGTGGTACTCCACTTGGCACTGGTCTGAAGTTGGATTTAGAGTCGGCTACTTTCACAGTGTGGGTTCTGTCAGTTGGCAACCCATATTGTGACATAGGGATTTACACCTAGTTTAGTGAGTTTATCTATAATTCCAGAGTGGGGGATGGTGTCAAAAGCCTTGGCGAGATCTAGATAGGCTGTGTGAACCACCTTACCCTTATCTACGGCTTTGGTGACCACTTCAAAGAAGTCTATCATTTTTAGGAGACATGATCTGCCTTTTACAAACCCGAAATGGGTAGGGTCCAGAGTTTGGAGATTACCAATGTCATTGTTTATAAGTTCTATGATGATACGTTCCATAGCCTTGAAGACCAGGCTCATCAGGCTGATGGGGCAGTAGTTCCCAGGGTCCGTGGTGGCTCCCCATTTGTGGAGTGGGATAACCATTGCTGTGCCCCATTCGGTGGGCAAAATGCCTGAGGTGAAGCTATGATTGAACATGGAACTTAGGTGGGGTGCCAGTTCGTCCTGTAGTTTGTGTAGCACGCAGCCTGGGATGTTGTCGGGTCCCATTGATGCTGTGTTCTAGGCTTTGGAGAATGTGTTTTTTTTACCTGTGCAGCCGTGATTACAGGAACTTTGCATTCTTCCGGTATAGAGATGGGCCCTTTAGGGGGTGAGAGAGGGGTAAAGTTGGGACTGAACCTATCTGCCAGAATGTTGGCAATATCAGTTGGTTCTGTATATTTAGTGCCATTATGCTGTAACTCAGAGCAGATCTGAGTGTTGCCATTGAGATTCTTGACATAGCTATAGAATGCTTTGTGGTTGTCTTTAAAATCAGTGGCAATTTTGTTTTCATAACTAGCTTTGGAGGATTTTATCAGGGATCTCAGCTTCTTACTGAGACTGACCAGGGAGTTCCTCCAATCATGGGATTTTACTCTTTTTTGCAACAGTTTCTTTCTTCTGTTGTAGAGTTTGTTTATGGCAGGGGACCATCAGATTGGCTTCCTTTTTAGGAGGATAGCATCTTGGTTCTGTTAGAGATTGCATGATCAAGTGCTTATAAAGTGCATTTGTATAGGATTCAGCCATCATACCTCTATTGTCCATCAGCATGGGTGTCGTGAAGTTTGCCACTTCTGTCTTAAGAAGCGTGAAGTTGGCTTTGGAGAAATTTTTTACGGTGGTTTCCCTAATGGGGGGTGGGATGTGGATGTCTAGGGTGATTAGCTTGTGGTTGGATCTGACCGAGGAACTGACCTCTGGTGTGGAACACCAGTTGCCCATGTTGGCAATGACCAGGTCTAGGATATTGCTGCCCCTGGTGGGGGTGTGGATAAGTTGATCCAAGGCATTGGAATTTATGAATTCCAGAAAACGTTAAGCACAAGAGTTGGTACATGAGTAGTTTTCCCAGTTAATGGTGGGGTAGTTGAAATTGCCCATTATTAGGGTGTTAGGTTGTACCCTAATATTTTCCAGTGTATCAAGAAATGAGGAGTGGGAATCCTGGGGCATGGTGGGGGAGCTGTAGCAAGCTACAATTTCAATTGCGGTCTTGCCCAGAGTTAGTTGCACTTGGATAATCGCAGATGCATTATGCTGAGCAACTAGCCTGGAGGTGTGGATGTCCTTAATGAATATGGACACGCCTCCACCTTTAGTGTTTTGGTCCAGATTAGGTGGCCGAAAGGTGTGGTATGAATTATAGCCTGGGAATGCAGGGGTGCTCTCTGGAGCCTTGAACCAGGTCTCTGTCACTGCACAGATGTCGATGTTCTCCATTTTAAGGAGTGCCTCGAGTGAGTGCATTTCGAGGTTTAGACTTCTAGCATTAAGTAGCATTACCGTCAGATTTTGCTTGCTTGTACCTGTTACGGTGGTGAATTTGTCATTTGAACCTTGCCTAAAAAAGGCACTATAGGCAAGAGCCTTAGCCGGTATCCAGAATCCCAAAGGCGACAGGTACAGGCCATCTCTGGCAAAGTATCGTGGTTTGTCGATCATGTCATCCCAGGCAGACAGCTACTGGATCCCATTAGAATGACACCAGAAGCTTAGCCAATTGCTGAAGTCATGTTGTTCTTGTACTGTGGTATCATTCTGGGTGATGGCAGGATGCTACTCAGGGCTAGGGTCATACCTGCCTGGGCTACAAGATCGGACAGCTCCTCCATGTCTCTTTTCATGTAGTCCAGGGAGGTACGTCTCAGGTCATTCACACCATGTACAATGACAGAGTCATATTTGTACTTGTTGTGGAGTGACCTGAGTGCGTATGTTATGTGGCAGATCCTGGCACCTGACAGGCAGCTGATAGTAACTTTCTCCTTGTTTAGCCTGGTGAGTGGAACATCAGTGTGCCTGACTATAGAGTCACCTATGACTAGAGTGTTGGGTACTTTGTTATGCTTTATGGGCTGTGATTGAGTGGCACACTGAGTTTGTGGGCTATGTGTCATTTGGGTTGTGTTGGGAGGTGGAGGTTGCTTGCGTTTCTGCTTTGGAGGTCCCTGTTGCTTGGGTAGATTTTTATTGAGAGCCTCCGTGAATGTAGGTGTGTGTTTTGTGTTTCTGTATGTGCATTTTGGTGGTGTAGGTTTTGAGGGACTATGTGATGAGTGTGGTGTGGTGCAAGTGTTTACCTTCTCCTCTTGACTGTCTAGTCCAGTCTTGGGTGAAACAGAGCTTTGCTTCCAGTTTGGCTATATAAGTGCATCTTTCACAGGTTGTAGTGTTGGGTGGTAGGAGGGGAGGGTTTTCTGTGTACATGAGGCCCCAAGATGCTCAAATTCATCAGGTAGACAGGAGAAAACACTGGGAGCTGACACTTAGACATGCCTGGAAAGGTGCTTATTTATTAAGTACTAAAAACTGTTTTCTTCTAGACAAGTGAGGAAAGTTTAGTGATGTAGTAATTTGTAGCTTATTTAGTGTTTACAATGAGTGCTGAACAAGTGCTGAGCTCAAAGAAACAGATTTGAGTGCTGAAACTAGAAAACTGGCTAGTTCTAATAACAAAATTAAGCTAGAAGGCTTCCCTCCAAGACAGAAAGGCTTGGGGGCTCAGAAGCTTACAAACAGTCCAGGATACAGCAAGTCTGTATCTGGACTAGACAACTTACAGGAAAGGCAGGAAACAAGCTTAGAATTTTTTTTTTTGTAAAGTGGAAAGGAGGAGCAGAAACTAAGTGGGTTAGCCTTCTCAAATGTTCTCCCTGGATTAGGTAGAATGAGGTAATGACACTAGACTGGGAGGAGTGTCCCAGATCAAATTTACAGTAGGGGTGGGCAACTGCAAAGCCACCAAGTATAAAAACAGGATACCAACAGGGAGGGAGAGTGGGAAACAACAAAACAAACCCAACCAGATGCTTAACAATTGTAGAATATTTCTAATCAATACCTCACATACAGTGAAACTAGCTAGAAATGTATATGCAGACAATAAAAGTGCTATAAATAACTCGTAAAAATAAGCAAGAAACCAGGATACTTAATGTTATATATCACAGATCAGCTTCCTTCCTCCGAGGAGCTCAGTATGAAATGGCAGAAACACTCACAAGTTAACTTCTTAAGTAACAAAGTTGAAACCTTGAAAGAACCAATGAGGTGCTTACTCTAAAACTTAGTCCAGACAGCCCCAATCAGCCAATGACCATAAATAATTCACTCTCATTGAAATGCTATACTGGCTTTGGCTAAACTACAATGGCTTGCAACATGTGCTCAGACACACAGCCTCTACTAACAAACAACTAGGCCCAAAACACAAGCCTGAATATGGATAATGCTATACTACCCACACTACTTAGGTAGAAAAAAACAGCAGAAATGAGAATGCTTTTAACTGCAAACAAGTTATATCATACACTCCTTAGCAGGAAATCAGAACAAACAAACCCAACCAGATGCTTAACAATTGTAGAATATTTCTAGTTAATACCTCACATACAGTGAAACTAGCTAGAAATGTATATGTAGACAATAAAAGTGCTATAAATAACTCGTAAAAATAAGCAAGAAAACAGGATACTTAATGTTATATATCACAGATCAGCTTCCTTCTTCAGAGTAGCTCAGTGTGAAATGGCAGTCCCTTTCAGAACATGTAAAATAAGAATTCCTGGAAGCACCTTTGGACAATGAGCATCTGTTTGGATCTAAAGCTGAAGAACAAGGCTAAATCCATGCAAACTGTCAAGGACTTTTTGCAAGTGCATCCACCTGCATTTAGTAGGAACTACCCTATAAACCCATAGTCCTTTCTTAAAGGGAACAGAAAGACATCACTCCGGTCTTGCGGGTCATACACCTAATAAATTCAGGTTACAAACTTCAACTTGCCTCACTTCCAAAGCTGTTAGACATTGCCTTCATCCCAAAGAGGTAACTAAAGGAGGCCTTAGTACAAATGTATTGTTAACTCAGGGCTTCAAATAACCAGTCCCTCTAAAAGAAAGGGGCACAAGCGATTACTTAAGATTATTCCTAGTGCCAAGGAGAGAAGAAACTTTGAGGGCTTCCTTGGACTTGTCAAGGCTAAACGGGTTCATAGTGGCTCCCAAACTCAAAATGCTCAGCCTACAAAAAACTGCCCATATTATCACCTCAGGCATTCTTGGTCACCATAGGCCTAAAAGATGAATACTGCCACATCCCCACTACAAGAGTTCACACGAGGCATCGGTAATGTGGCTGCAGTCATTCTGCTTGGACTGTCTGTAATAAGTGCCAATAAGGGATAGGATCAAGGTCAGGTTGAGGTTTATGGCTGTAATGGGCTGGGGCTGACCAAGATTGCTTTTAAGGAGATCAGTTCCTTTGGACATGTCCTAGTTGCAGGTGCAAACTGTAGGTTTCTCCTCATCTGCCACCAGGTTATGTAAGGACATTCTTTCAAGAGTTTACTGACTTCCTTATCAACTCACTAGTTGGTCAGCAACATGTAATTGTACCAAGCAATTGTAATGTCTGGGTGGGTGATGAGTCACTGACTTTTGCCATTGACTTCACCTGTATTAGGAAAGGCTTTGGGGTTTACTCGGGTTATTACCTCTGCAACACATAAATTAAAACATACATTGGACTTGATTTTTCCAATGGATGTGATGACATTAGACTTGGTGGTAGAACTAGTCTGCTCTGACCACTTCTTGGTTTGCTTTAACCTAAAACTGCCACACTGTAGCTTCCCACGCATCAAGAACTGAAGGTTGTTCATTCAATTAATATTATCCCTGGACTTTTTTCCACCATGATCCATCAGTTTCATCCTGAGAGTGGTACTGGCTCAATTCGCTTTCACTTTTTCTGGAGTTAGCCTTGGGTCATGTTTTCCCAGTCTCTACAAGGAGACATGAACCTTGGTTTTGCCATAATGTCCATGTTATACATAGAGAAAGAGAGAGAGAGAGACAGATTGGAACATCGTTGGTACCAAGAGAGGCTATGGCGTGCAAGCTTGATCTGAATGAATATTATGCCATGTACCAGGCAAAGATTTCTTGTCTAGAGAGCTCTCTTCAGAGGTTAACCACCCAAAAGTACCCTTCCACATGGTGGAGAGGCTGTGTAGCCCAGCTTATCTATCCATTGAAAGAGCATCATCTATTTTACAGTCTGTTGCTTGGTGATTTACTGGCACTGTTAGACCTGCTGTTCTGCCAGCTGACCCCATGGACAGTGCAGTGACTCTATTTCCTTTGACTTTTTCTTGAATGGCATTTGATATTCCCTATTATATAGAGTTCACTGTTATCTCACATACATGACAATGACTTACAGACTAGATCCTTACCCATTAAGGCTGGTGTTGACTAGTCTTGTGCTTGTACAAGTGATTTTTCAGATCACAGCCTCATCTTTGAGTTTTTCTTTTTCAGTTATGCTTAAAAAGACACCATTGTTATCCCCACATTCCAAAAAAAGGTATCTTTGGCAACTATCTCACAGTCTATAACTTCCCATTTTTGGAAAAGTTATTGAGCAGAATCTATAAAAAAGCTTGAGGCTTACCTTACATTAATGGGCTCATGAAGCCCTTTCATTTAATTTGTTGCACTCTACATAACACTAAGGTAACTCTAAGAGTTATTAATGATTTGTTAATGAGAGACCAGCAGCACTATCCCTTGTTGGGTTCTACTAGTCCTTTCTGCAGCATTTGATACTATGGATAATGGCATTTTGATAAAATGCTTATGTGTGTATTATGGCATTACTGCCACAGTTGTAGAGTGCTATACTTCTTATGGCTCTGGCAATACACTCATGATGTATTTAGAGATTAGTTCATCTTGTGTGTATCCTTTAGAATGTGGAGTATGACAGAGTTCTGTCTTGGGTATTATATTGTTCACAAGTCATGCTTACTCTCTGAGATATGCTGAGAGTGAGGGATTTAACAGAAGACCATTATTATCTTGATACACAGGTCTACCTCTCCTTTTCCCAAGAGAATATAGTATGTGCTGATTGGTCCACAACTGGTTAATTCAAAATCTGTAGCAACCCAACACCTCCAGAACATAGGCCTTGTCAGTTCATGCAATCCTAAAGGAGTCCTTTGTCCCTCTATTGCCTAGTTGGTTTACTATTGAAAATGCGAACGGCACTTGGGCGACAGTCGGATAGTCGAACGTATAAGGTCATAAACAAGGATGTCGAAGACAAAATAATCAATCTAGGAACGGTTTTAACATGGGTCGAGGTAGGTGTTCAGTATTATTCCCTACTACAAATATCTTCCCTACCTCGACCCATGTTAAAACCGTTCCTAGATTGATTATTATGTCTTCGACATCCGTGTTTCCGACCTTATACGTTCGACTATCCGACTGTCGCCCAAGTGTCGTTCGCATTTTCAATAGTAAACCGTCTAGTTTTATCATGTACTATGGGAGTAAACTTGAATTTGCTAATACAGTGCATGACCTTAATGTCATTTTAGATTCCAGGCCAGCACTTTGGGGAGAAAAGTGTTAGCTGCAGTGAAGTTCTCAGGTTTTGCAGGTGGAAACAAATCAGAGTTTAAGTTCCAGAAATTCCCAATTGATATATCATTTGTTCATGTCCTGGTTTCCTCAAGTTCAAACTACTTGAATGCCCTATACCTGGGATTCCCTAACATTTAGTTGGAATGCTAACAAATGCTTCAGAACTGTGCTGCGAAACTCCTTACTGACATATTGTGTTACCAGCATACTACACTTGCTCTGCACAGCATGTATTAACTTCCAGTGTGCTTCTGGATCATATGTAAAATGTTCATATTTGTATACTTATCCACTCACGACTTGGATCCCTCTTACCTGAAGGAGGTTATAGTACTCTAACCCCTACCCATCTTTTGTGCTTGGCCTCAAATGAGTTTTTGGGAGTGCCATGGGTGCATCTTGAAGCTTCTGGGTTTTGTTCATTCTGTTATCAAGTCCCTCACCTGTGGAGTTTGCCACTACTATGGCTTCAATAGTGTCCGTGGGCACTTGAAACTATCTTTTATATATGGCATTTGATGGGGTGGAATTAATTTATCCATTTCATTTCCATTATGAATATTATTTATTTATTTATTTTTTATTGGTAATTGCATGGACTCTGATCTGAATGATGGTTGTGTTTTGTGCAAGAACACTTATAGTGTTAAATTTGGATGACCACAGGTAGCTTTTTCATAGTTTGAAATATTGGAACCTGCTATAGTCCCATGATGCTGAATGGCCAAATATCTGTAGTTGTGTACACTAAGACTAAAACTGATATTTGTCCGAATATTACCTCTTCTCTAACATATGGTAATCTGAGAGCTGGTGTGTATATAAGTTTGGGGGGCTTGCACCCTCCACGCTAGGAGGTGCAAGGGGGCTTGCTCTCCTTCAAAAAAGCTTTTAGAAAAAGAGCAATGTTTGGCATTGGTTCTTCATTTTCTATATGTTTTCCTTTTCTTTTGTCAGCCTTGGCATTCAGAGTGGCAGTTCAATAGGGAATCAGGCAGATTTGATACTACCTAGATAAAACAAACCATTCTAGATCAGCTGCTGTTTGCTCTTTGCAGGTAAAAAGGAAGGGAAAATGGTGGTGTCTAAGGAGGCTATTTCCAAATGAGTAACTCTTATTTTTGCTTTTTACCTTTTGGTAAAACTGTCAGGAGACTAGTAAGGTCATGCTGTACAAAGGTTATAACCTTCCTTTGACGGATGACTATCCAGGCCATCCAAGAAGCATCTAAATGGTTCTCTGTACACAGGCTTTGCATACATTACAGGCTGCACATATTCAGAAGCATGTAAGGCTTCTGCAGTATTGTTTTGTACACCTTATGTGGCCTGATCCTATATACTGACCTCCCATAGCTCTGAGAATCATCCCAGAGACTGTCTACTGCAGCAGTAATTCATATGAAGATGATAGAATGAATTTGTTATAGTAATAGATGCTTAAGTATGATCAGTATTGAGGCAGTATTCCCCGATCCTAATTTGAGCACCCCAGGGCTGTATTGAATACACACTCTCCTCCATTATGTGGTTACCGTCCACTTTGATACAGGATCTTGTATCTACCTGCAAACTTATAAAAACATAGATCAAGATAACCGCTTTTATCTGTGGGGATCTTCCGTGTCATTACACCCTGAAAAAATAAACAACAACAACAAAAAAATAAAGAACAGAAAGATCTAAAACTGCATGGATGACACAGGTACTGGTGTTAAAGATTCAGTACTAGAGTACTAGACTGTGAAATTATTTTACCCCACCCCCAACAGATGGTGTGGCTGCTTAGATTGCCGTTATATATACCTTTCTGCAACAATTACAATATCCTGTCCATGGCCATCTAATGGCATTGGCTGCTGCACCTATAACAAAACCAGAGCACTTTTTTTAAATTTTATTTTATTATTGCTGTTTTGTGGAATGAGATTTGCGCTTGCAATCTCATGCTAAAAGTTCCGAGTTCTGCTAAGCACAAATGTGGCTGATTTGAAAACCAACCCTGTGTTATCTCAGGTTTTCCTGAAATTTTGAAGTGATGAGTCTAACTGGGCTGCTCTATGAAGCAATAAGGGCTGTTACTTCAAGCTGCCTCAGGTGATCAAGCCATCCCAAAAAAAGGAAAAGAACAAGTAGGTAGCAATCTGTATTGACAATGGCAAGAACGGTTTGTTTATGGTTTTTAATAAGGTCTCTGCATGCTGCCAGCTGAGACCACATGGTAAGTACTCTCAGGGATAAGATAAAGTAGGGACCTTTTTAAATGAGTACTTTGAAAATCTGAGGAAAAAAGAGAATGTGAGTTTGTGTATTTTATGAGACGTCTGTAATTCTAATGACTGTTAAATATTTATTAAATGTCATTCATATTTTATCCTCTTATTGCCAGGAGGGATTATCAAGAACAGAGCAAGACCAGATTGTTTTTAAACACCTTTATTCACTTAAGAAGTAGGTAAACCATACATTAACTGAAAAAAAAACAAATCATTTTAACATTTACAATTTAAATGCATTATACATCACATGTATTTTCTTTACTTCTGTCATCAGTCCAACATTACAAAAAATTGCTGAATTCCTGCCTTCCCTTAAATCTCACTCCTCCTACTGAACATTATTATGTATGTACTGTTACCACAGTTTCCATTTAATTTGCTCCTTCCATTTTCTAACAATCCCTCTTCTAGTTCTTTTATCTCTTTTGTAATATTCAATACCTCAAATACAGTTGATGTAAACTTGGATTTCCATTTTCTAGTAACTGATTTTTTTTTTTTGACCCAACAGAATTAAACATTTGCTTAGAGTCGTACAGTTTTCAAATGGAAATTGCAAGAATCAAACCCAGGACTGCAGGATGAAGCTTAACAGCATATAGCTTTAACTCCCTGACCTATACTGTTTTTATAACTGTTTATAAGGCCTTACTATGTCTAGGCAATTCAGATCCTGTATATCCCAGATGAAAACAATCAATTCCTTACTTACAGCCATTTGCTCACCCATTATTTTTGCTACAGAACTCTCTACTCTTCAGGGATTTTTTAAAATCTGCCAACTCATTACACTCCCAAAATATATGTTCCCAGTTACCTCTTTCCTCTCTATCACACCTCTAACATTTATTATCTACCTGAGGAAATATACTTTGAAGTCTACTTGGGATACAACAAAACCTACGCGAAGACTTCCAAGCAAAGTTCCTAAACCTTCAGGACTTGACTTCATACTTGGGAGCCATGCATATGTCTTGCTATTGTTTTCTGACCTCTTCTGATTCTTACAGTTATGTAATATTTTATATGACCTACTAATTATCCCTTTTTTAACAGCTGCATCTGTTCTAGATTCAACTAAAATCCCTTTCAGAGCAGGTCTTTCACTGAAAATTCCCCCATCTTTTTGTCTATACTCCGAGATCAAGTCCTGGTACAGAAGAAAGCCTCTGGTCTGCAATCTAAATGCCTTTTTGGCCTCATCCCACTCTACTACCTTTCCTGCTTGAGTTATTTGCTTCCAGTATCTTGGATCCTTTGCCTGGTTCTCCAGTACATTCCAACCCTCTCTTGCCTATTTTCTGTACCCCTATTTGCAGTCATCACTATTGGCAAAATTTTCTTTCTCCATTCTTGTATGTATTAGTTCTTAGAATACTTTCTGCTAATTTATGGATATAATAATCTGGTTGTTATTCTCATTAAGGATCTGCATCCAAAATCCAACTCTCTCTTTCTTGAGCTTCCCCCTTCCTTCATAGGTTCATACTAGGCTATCTGCCCTAGGGCATTTATAAGCCTAGCCAGAATGTGTTTGGCTTTCACCACCCATTTTAAATTAATTTTGCTATGCCCTTTTTTGAGGTTAGTATACTGTGCCTCTGTCTAACAGTGGCACAGAAGTGATACCCGGGGTAAACCTACGATCTCCCATCCACTCATCAAGATTCCTCTTGAAGAGAGTCAATGAGGGACACTGCCTAACCTGGACTAGGATTTTATTCCAGAGTGAAGGGAGCCTCTGGGTTATGAATCTGTCCCTCCAGCATGTCCTATTTATTTCAGTGCTGAGGTTCAAGTCTCTCGAGCGTGTAGCTCGATGGGATTTGGATTTTCTGAGGTGCAGCATGTCCATTAATTCCGGGTTGGACATGGCTTTATATGTCAGGCACAGATCGCCTCTGAAAAGGCGGTATGCCACTGAGTAGAGCTGGAGTTTCTTTAACCGGGCAGCATATGGCATCTGTTTGAGCCCTTTGATCCTCTTGGTGAGGTACTTTGGGGGTCTTTCCAGTTGCTGCAGGTGTCTGGTAAGGTACATCCCAAAAGGGGCATTGTACTCAATTATGGGCCTGATGAGGGATGAGGCACGATGACCTCCCCTGATCTAGATGTGAATCCCTTCATGATTAGGTGGGCTATATAAAATATTTTTCTAACCACTTTGGCCACGTGGTTGTCAAATGAGAGATTGCTATCAACTTGGGTCCTCAGGTCCCTAATTACTTCTTCTGTACTTAATGGATTACCACCTATGTGGTAATTTGTGGGCACTTTGTTTTTGCCAAAGGGGATGACTATACACTTTTTGGCGTTTAGCTTGAGGCCATGGCTGTGGCACCAGTTGTCTGTTTCTATGAGGCCCTTTTGGAGGATGTTTGTGTTGGCTGGAGAGTCAATTATGGTGCCCAGTTTGCAGTCATCTGCGAACTTGGTCAGCCATAGTCCTTCCGTGTTGGCCTGTACCTCCGAGAAATATATACCGAACAAGAGAGGTCCCAGGACTGAGCCTTGTGGGATGCCACTAGTAACTGGTTTGGAGTCCGACATGGCTCCAGGAATTCTAACCATGTGAGTTCTGTCCTTGAGCCAGTTTGCAACCCATCTAGTGACATAGGTGTTTATATTTAAGCTGGTGAGCTTATCTATAATGCCCGAGTGGGGTATTGTATCGAAGGCTTTTGCGAGGTCCAGGTAGGCTGTGTGGACCACCTTCCCCTCGTCAATAGCCTTGGTGAATGTTTCAAAGAAATCAACCAGGTTTAAGAGGCAGGATCTGCCCTTAACAAAGCCGAACTGGGTAGGATCCAGTGTCTGTAGGTCCCCAATATCTTTATTTATGAGGTCCATGATGATCCTTACCATAGCTTTGCAGACCAAGCTAGTCAGGCTTATGGGGCGGTAGTTTCCAGGATCCGTTGAGGAACCACCTTTGTGGAGAGGGACCACAGTTGCTGTACGCCACTCTTTGGGTACATATCCTGTAGTAAGGCTGAGATTGAACAGTAGGTTTATGTTTGGGTTTAGCTCTTCTTGGAGTTCATGTAGGACGCAGCCCGGGACACTGTCTGGTCCCATTGATGCTGTGTTTTTTGCTTTGGAGAGGGTGGCTCTTACCTGAGCATCTGAGATGTCAGGGGGGCAGCACTCTGGTGGGATAGATATTTGCCCTTTTGGTGAGGAGGGGGGGGAGAAGTTTGCGCTGAACCTGTCAGCTAGGATGTTGGCAATGTCTGTGGGTTCGGTGTATTTTTTGTCATTTTGGACTAATTCTGAGCATATCTGGGAATTACCACCCAGGTTCCTAACATAACTAAAGAAAGCCTTGTGATTATCCTTAGTGTCCTGTGCAATTTTTCTCTCGAAGCTGGCCTTAGACAATTTCACCATCCCTTTCCACTTTGAATTATAACCTTCTGTTTTGTTGTATACATGAACCTTAACTATGTAGCTCTGAAATATCCCTTCAAATCAGGTAAACCTAAACCACCTTATGCTACTGGAAGAATCAACTCACCCTACTTAACTCTTGCCCTCCCAGATAAATTCCTTCAGTTCTTTATTAATTAGTGTCCACAACTTCAACTTGGGTTGCTAAAAGTATGTTTGACCCCTATACAAGACTAAAGGGACTAAAAACATTTTCAGTTCTTGTAGCTTACAAACATATCCATAAATAAGAGTTTCCAGTTTCTCAATTTTTGTATTATCTTTTGTTTAGTCTCTTCCCACATGTCCTTAGCTGCCATAACAGAAGCCTTTTTAATCCATACTCCTAAATACTTCATGTTATCATGCCCCCATAAATATGGGTATTGCTGAATCAATTTGTGTATGGGTACATAATTTATGGCTGTAAGCTTTGTTTATTCTTCATTAATTTTATATCCCACAAAGACTTGAAATTCTCTCAAAATGTTCCACAATAGTGAGATTACCTTTTCTGGATATATCAGGTACAAAATAATATCATCTACAAATAAAGCCAACTTTTCTTGATTGCCATACCATTTACATCCTTGTATTTCTGAGTACCTTATTTTCTTTACCAATGGCTCTAATTATAAAGCAAGTAAAAGGGAAAGGGGATACTCCTGCCCAGTTCCTCTGTTCAAACATAGTTTGTCTGTGAGGAGCCCTCCTACTTTAACCCTTACTTCCAATACTTCCTGTATCTCTCTAATTAACCTTATTATTGTATCAGGGAATGCAAATGCTTCCAACGCCTTACTCAAAATCCCAGCTTACTCTGCCATATGCCCTCTCTGCATCAAGACCCACCAACAACAGAGGTATTTTTTTTTTTTTACATTCTGCTTCCCTCTGGATCATCATTGTTCTTTTAATGTCAAATGTTTGCCTCCCTTCCACAAAACTACACTGATCCATATCTAGCAACTGGGGCAACACCTTTGCCTTTCCTTTAGCTAGTATAGACATAAACACTGTATAATTGTGGTTTAAAATTGAAATGGGTTTATATGAAGCTGGGTCTGAAGGCTGTCCTGACTGAGTCACTGTTGCAATATTCTTAAAAGATGGGTTGTTGCTCACTGACATCCAGCCAGGGTACCAAAGCATTACCTTCATATGATTTATGTCTGGGCAATAATCTCAGCTCACAGGTGTCAGGGTATAAAAGTGGACATATGTACAAGATCCTCAGACTATCTCATCACCAGCCAGAATGCAGGTCGTTGCACCCAATGGACTATAATTGATTGGTCACTAGGTACTGTAGTTTCACTTGTCAGATCAGATAAGTACCCCATTGGGGAACCTTCTAATTTCTTGTCTGGTTTTACTAATTATTGTTAGATGTCAGCTTGGAGGGGTAAGTGTGAGTGTGGTAGACAAATTCTGTACAAAGACATGCTAAGTATCTGTTTTGTCTAGGCCCCAAACATGCCTATAAGTCTTGTACCATCTGCCAATCTTTCATTCTGAAAACTCTTCGATCTAGGCTGTCCTCAGTTAATACTTTTCTTGATACCCAACATCTTAAACACTTGGCCCAATCCACTATGTTGTGAGGCTCAGATGTAGGTTCCTTTCCTAAGAAAAAACTAAGATATCAAGAGAGGATTCTCCAGCTCTCATCTTGGAATCAGATGTACCTGCTGAGGTGGTTGAACCTGTGGTATGCCAATTGTCTTCTCACGAGTCCTCTACTGTGAGCCTGTTGGAGGCCGGTATGGCTCCTGAGGCCTTGCAGATGACTCACTCCTCCAACAAACTGCGAATCATTGTATCTGAGGACCCTTGGGGAACCCCTTAGATCCTTGTGTGGGAAGAGATTCCGCAGAACCCTCATAGAAATGTACCAAGGTTCAGAGCCTCCTAAGCTTATTCAGGTAGATGTCAATCCAAAAAAGAAAAAAAAAACTTAAAACACACAATGCTGCCTTTTACATCCAAGGAAAAAGAATGGTTTGATTTTTCTCAGGGGCTTTCAAGGCAATCATGTCTCTGAAGGCTCCTTCCTTTCTGACTTTTCAAACCACACCACATAAGCAGACATTGGATTCCTCTTCCACTGATGAGGAACTGGATAGGGATGCGTAACTTTCCCTAGACTGCTTGTCACAATTGGACTCTCCAAAACAGATTTCTCCAGATGAAGGAGATTCCCTTTTTCCAGACTCCCCCTTGGAAGATGCCTCCTTTTGAGAAACCTTGTGTGGTACAAAAGAGATATTACAATTTATTAGAAATGGGCACTCTCACTCCACCTCCAATCCCACATGTATTGGAGGCTTATCTGAACATCTTTCAGGCTAACTCCTTGGCTCCAGACCCCCAGCCCCCTGTGCCAAAAACACTAGAAAGCTTCTACAAAGTTCCTGGTGAACTCAAGTACCTTTACAAAAATCCTATGGCAGACCCACCTGCAGTTTCTTTGTTTTTGGACAAACCTTCCAAGTTACTCCCTGGCACTAATGTTCTTCTTAGTGACAAAGACAATTGAGCAATGGAGAGGTGAAGCAAGAAAGTTTATACTTCACCCTAGTTGCTGGGGCTATAAGTTATCAAATACAAATGGCCAAATACTTGCTTTCAGTCTTACAGTCTTTAAGCAAGACCATCACAGAGCCATAGACTATAGACTCAAAGCAGCTCATGCAGTGTTTAGTGGCACCAGGCTTCAGAAATAGCCAAGCACAGTATAAAATGTAAGCTATGATGCTGTGGATGCCTTTTCCAGGGTGGCTACCATTGGTTCAATGATTAGGCTGTAAGCCTGGTTTAAGCTGACAGCCTATCCCTGAAGTTTTAAAAACTAAAATTTTAGACTCTCCCTTGGACAACAATCTCCATTCTGGCCCACAAGCTGCTAGTCTCTTAAAGACTTTGCAGGAACAAGGCAAAACTATGAAAGATTTCTGCCAAATCCTATTATCCACTGTTCCCAGGTACCACAGATATTATCTACCTAAATCCACCTCCTTCACTAAGAGAGATCCTGTAACTCATCACAGACAAAGGAAAGCTCACAAAAAAAAGATTTCCAGAGATAATTCGGAGATACTCCTTCTGGGAGGCTTCAATTTAGTAGTAGGCCTGTGTGACTATTTTCCTCTTCCTCCCCTCAATGACCCCCAACCCTTCTGTCTGGAAAACTATAACCTCAGACAAGTAGGTACTAACCATTATCAAGGAGGATTACTTCATGTCTTGGGAGAACAGTCCAACTCCAAAGGGAATTCCTCCCCCTCTTCCTGACCAGCTACATCACAGAGTCCATCGTACAAGGTTTACCGTCCCAGGGAACCATAGAAGCAATTCCCCCATCATGTACAGGAAGGGTATTTTATTCCTGGCTGTTCCTGATTCCCAGAAAGAAGTGTCATCGGAGGCCCATCCTGGATCTCTCCAGGTTAACCAGTTTTCTGAGAGTGCCCTCTTTCAAAATGCTGTCCCTATAAACTCTTCTGGCTTTTCTACTCTCAAGCTTTCCTGGTATCCTTAGACTTAAAAGATGTTTACCTTCATATTCCTATTCGCACTGCCTGCAAAAAATATCTCAGATTTTTTACTGGGCTATCACATTTTCAGTTTACTGATTTGCCCTTTGGTCTGTTTATGACTCCAAAGGTGTTCACAAACTGTCAGACTTCAGTAGTGGCTTTCTGAAGAACTCAGGGCATTCAAATTTTTCACATACCTGGGCAACCTTCTATTCAAGGCTGTATCCAGGGACATTCTTCTAAAGCAACTTCATTGTGCAATACAACTTTTAACCCTTCTGGGGTTCACTATCAACTACAAAAAATCCCAGTTCACTGCTTCCCAACAGCTGATCTTCCTGGGATGCCATCTAGACAAATCTACAGTGCATGCCTCTGTTCCTCAAGAGAAGGTCACCTCTCTAGCCAGTGAGTTTCTACTGCTTTCCAGCCAGGATAATTGCTTGGCCAGTTGGGCTCTTAGGGCTCTAGGACTCCTGGTTGTCACAATCCTTATGTTATCCCTTGCCAGATTATACATGAAGAAAATACAATGGTACCTGAAATCAGTGTGGTCACAACACCATCATTCTCTTGATACCAACATTCGCCTTCTTCTTTGCATCAAGGAGGAACTCCTTTGGTGGAGCAACCAGGTTACGCTCAGTCCAGGTCTTCCATTCATTCCAGCCCCACATAACTAAGCCCCACTTACTGATGAGTTGAACAGGGCATGGGGGGCTTGAACAGAAGATCACAGAGTCCAGGGAGAGTGGCCAGCCTATGTATTAAAAGAACACAACAACTTAAAGGAAACGAGGGACTTCTTCAAGCTCAAGAGACCTTCTCACACCTTTGGAAACCAGGCACTTTTCTGCTACACACAGACAACACCATAGTGATGTGGTCCATAAATAGGGAGGCACAAGATCCTACCCTGTATGCAGACTAGCACTGAAGGTTTGGCATCTAGCCTTTCAGATGAATCTGTCTCTCTCAGCCTCATACATTCCCACTCAACAGAATGTGTTGAAAAATCCTCACAAATGGTCAGTGAACACAGAGATGTTCAAAGCTATCACTGTCAGATGGGGGATACCTCAGGTGAACTTCCTTGCCTCTTCTGAAAACCATCTACTTCCTCTATTCTGTCCAAGGATCCTGACATATCCAGCTTGGAGGGCAGATGTCTTCTCTTTGACATTGACAGGGAAGTTCCTTTATGCATATCCACCTTTACCTCTGCTCCCAAGGCTCCTACACAAGGCCAAGAAGAAATATCCAAAACATCTACATCTGGCACTGTTCTGGCCAAGACATCACCAGTTCCCACTCCTGTTTCATCTGTCAAAGGTAAAGTTCTGGAGAATCCCTCCAAAATCAGATCTAATCCCTCAACAGAAATGGCAACTCCTTCATCCTAATTTCAGTTCTCTCAGTCTGCCTATCTGGACGATAGGATTTTAATCCCTATTATACAATTTTTCTGAAGAGATGGTTCAGATTCTACAAGAAGCCAGAAAACCTAATACCAGAAAGTGTTACAACCAAGTAGAAGAAATTTTCCATCTGGTACTTTAAACACAAACTCCACCCCCTTCTAACAGACACCCACTGTATTCCAGTTCTTGTGAGACCTATTACACTCCGGTTTGGCCTACTCTTCCATTAAGACTCACTTATTGGCCATTAATGATTGTCTACCTTTGGAACCCCCTCTTATGCCCGTGACAGAGGTTAAACTTTTCCTAAGGGGAGTTTTACACCTTAAACCCCCACAGAAACCCATTGCTCCTCCTTGAAACCTTAATTTTGTTTTGGAAAAGCTAAATTTACCCCCTTTTGAGCCAGTTGCTTTATCTGCTTTAAAATTCTGCACTTGAAAAACAGTGCTCCTGTTGGCCTTGACTTCAGCCCACAGGGTCTCAGAACTACAGGCTCTCATGGCCATTCCTTTTTTTCATCTTCCACAGAGATAGGGTAAGTCTCAGGGCTAATCCATCCTTCATGTCAAAAGTGGTCAGTGAACTTACATTCAAGCAAGCAATCAATCTGCCTCCCTTTTCCCAAATCCCCAGAATAAGGGGGAAAGAATATTGCACTCTTTAGATATTCACAGACAGCTGAGGTTTTACCTGGATAAAACTAAGGATATCAGAAAATCAGATCAACTGTTTGTTTTCTTCATGCAATCCAGATTAGGCCAACCATTTTCCAAACAATCTATTGCCTCCTGGATCTCAAAGGCTATTTCCTTCTGCTATTCTCACCATGGAAATACTCTAACCTGCTGCCCAAAAGCTCACTCCACTTGAGCAGTAGCTTCTCCATGTGCATTCCACAAAGATGTAGACATCAGGTCCATTTTAGAAGCAGCACCTGGTCTTCTGTTCACACCTTCATGAAACACTACAAGTCGGATGCTTCCTCAAGGTCCAGGATAGTGTTTGCCAGAATTATTCTGTCTGGCCTCCTGGACTCTTCCTCTTCTTGTTCCTTTTAACTTAACAACCCTCTCTCTACAGCTCTGGGAATCACACCCATCTGTTAAGAATACTGCAACAGTGACTTAGGACACACTACATTTGTTGTTAGAACTGACCACAACAATAGATGTCCTACTGATCACTGTTGCAGTATTCCTTCCCTCCTACCAATCCTCCTTTCTTTATTCCTTTTCCTCTCATTGTCACTAACACTTTGCCTTTCGTACACACACAAGCACATTCTGTACCACAGGTGATTATTTTACAAGGGGGACATTGCTTACTCTGTTCAGTCTAAGCCCTTCCTAGCTGACCTGTCATCTTTCTTGGTCTTCCTCAGGCTAATGCTGGCTTGGAGATAGTCTGATGATCTCGTACATACGTCCAATTTTATACCCCATTACCTATGAGCTGAGGCCATCACCTGGACATATTTTGTATGAAGGTAAAGTTTTGGTACCCCAGCTGGATGTCAGTGAGGAACAACCCATTTGTAAAGACTACTGCAACAGTGATCAGTAAGACATCTACTGTTACAGTAAGTTCTTATGCAACTGTTCTGTCCCTGCCATCCTTAGGTAACACAGCCACCACAGCTTTCTTCCAAGATGTTAGTGCTTCCCCACCTTTTAAAATACTGTTAAAATCTTCCAGATCTTTATTACTTTCTTCCCTCCTAATTTCCAAAATTCTACAGAAATACCATCTGTTCCTGGAGATGATCCTGAAGATGGATTATGCATATTTTTTATCTCATTACCTCCTATTTTAACTGTTAGTTGTTGAGCCTTGTCTACCTCTAACCTTGGCATAATTACTTCTTCCATAAATAATTCCATTTGCACTTTTTCTTAAATTTTCACATTTCTCTGCTTTATACAAATGTTCATAAAATTTCTGGAATATCTCTAAAACCTCTACAGTATCTCTGGTTATTATTCTTGTTATAGGTTCCATTAGTCTGGTGACAACCCTTTCAACGTTCTGTTGCCCAAGTCATTGTGCTAAAAGTTTTTTTGTTCTCTGGAGCTGTTATCAAAGCATAGCTGCTTAACTGTAATCCCTCTAAATGCATGCACATTTTCCAGGTACTCCCTGATTTTCCCTTTAGCACTCTGCATTTGCTCCTCATCTTGTTCTGTAATACTTTAACCTTTGTCAGTCCCTCTAAGTCATGTTTATTACTTCTTAACCATATGTCTTTCTATTGTATTTTAAAACTCCATTTTCATTTTATCCCAGCCACTAGCTGTAACTTCTGAAGATATTTCTTTCGAATAACTCTATCCATTCCTTAAATTCATCTGTTTTTAATATGTAGGTGGGGAAGTGCCAGCGTTTTATTTTTACTTTTATTGCCCTGATTTCTTATCTTAGTTTTTACTGATGCATGATCAGAAATAGTTATTGGATGTGTCAAAGCTTTCAACTAAATGCACATTTTCCTGTGAAGTAGAATTTCTTTCTAGTCTAGCCCATTTATTGTACCTTGTGGAATAATATGTAAATTCTGACCGAGTTCCTACTACTGAATTCACATCTTCCATACCAAATATTTTTCATAAATGTATTCAGAAATCTACCCTCTTCTGTTATATTGCCCCTTCTAGGTCCCTATTATACATCCACACTATTGCAAATCAAATTCCAGTCCCCACCTATAAATAATATTCTCTGCTAAAAGCTGATTATTTCTCACAAAATTTTCTTAAGCTCCATAATAGCAGTTTTTGGTGGAATATAAATACATGCCATTGTAATGAACATCCCTTGCCAATAGCCCCTTACTACCACAAATCTACCACGTTTGCCTTTTTCCTCATCATTCACTACTGGTGCCCTCTGGCAATTGGTATAATTACTCCCCTTTTCCTATGTCCCTGATATTCTGTTGAATATCCATTCTGAAATCCTCTCATTGTCAAATTCACATGTTCATTTCTTTCCAAATGCATCTCCTGCAGCAGTGTTATTTGCACTCTCCATTTCTTAATGTAATTCAATACTCTTTCCTTTTTACCTGTACCTGTAAGGTTATTCACATTCCAGGACATTATGGAAAGCATAGCCATCAAGAAAAAAAGCTTTTGTTCCCACCTATTATAAGTGACAGTTGTTAATGTATATTTCCAGCTTTTGTATTACACGCATATACTAATGTTTGGCAGGAAGATCTTTTGTACAGTTGTTTCTACTCATCTCCATTTCAACCTATGTCTCATTTTTCAAGAGTTTGTTTAATGAAAACCCTCAGACAAAAAATAAATACAAAACAACCCCATCCCATATTAACGGGAAACAAATGCACAAAACTATGTGCATCTTCATAACATAAAGTTTAACCCTCCAGAAGGGAATAATTGCTCCAAATTGATGGCTACACCTACAGGCATTATCTAACCGAAAATTAAGGTTAGCCATGGTAACGTGCATGCTACAGCCTGTGCCCCTAATTGCACAGATTAGTGTCTATTCTTTTTTTATTTCTCTTCCCATCCCAGATATCAAAAACAGCTTGTATACTTTCAGAAAACATTTTAACTTTTAAGCCTAAGAAAAAAAGTGCACCACTTTCTTTAAATTGTACACTGTTGTATTAACTGCTTTCAAGTATTGAGGCTGCTACAGAGGTTTTTACCTCTTATTAATTTCAAACTTATTTTTTTCACTGAATTGCTCACCATTGTACCTTTACAATTTGCATTTACCTCAGCAAAGAATACTCAGAATTCTCAAGATTAACTGTTTGCACCTGCAGACAGCATGTCTCCATAAAAATGTACTCAGCAAGGAGTCTTTGTAAATTTTACTCAGAAAAAAGTACACATCTGCCCTCAGATGCAGACATCTCATCTCCACTGAACATCTGCCAGAAGAAAACAAACAAGCTAATATCTTTGCAGTTGTAAGAGGCTTAGCATGTTCATAGGTGTGTACTAGGCTAATGGCCCTGGGGTCTTTACAAGCCTAGCCCATAGAAATGTCCTGACATTGTGCCACCTGTCGTTAGTTCCCAGTGCCTCTATCAAGTAGATTGATCCCTGGGGTGAACTTTCTATTACCCATCCATTCATCACGATTTCACTTGAAGAGGGCTAGTGAGGTGCTCCGCTTGACATGTATGGGAAGTCTATTCCAGAGAATGGGTAGTCTCTGGGTTATGAACCTGTCCCTACAGCATGTTCTGTTGATTGTGGTAATGAGGTTGAGGTCTCTGGAGCGTGTGGTGCAGAGGGATTGGGATTTCTTTAGATGTAGCATTTCTAACAGAGCTGGGTCAGACATGGCTTTGTAAGTCAAGCAGAGATCGCCTCTTAGTAGATAATATGAGACAGAGAATAGCTGGAGTTTTTTGAGTCTGTTCATGTAGGACATGTGTTTAAGGCCTAGGATCCTCTTTGTGAGGTACTTTTGTGGTCTCTCCAGCTGTTGCATGTGTCTAGTGAGGTACATGCCAAATGGGGCATTATACTTTATGATTGGTCTAATGAGGGAAGAGTAGAGATAACTGATGACGTCTTTCTTCCTGAATCCAAAACCCTTGCTAATGAGATGTGCCACATAGAAGGACTTTCTGACCACAGTGGCAATGTGGTGGTCAAAGGAAGGATTGCTGTCAACCTGTGTCCTCAGATCTCTTATAATGCCTTCAGTGTTCAGTGGGCTTCCATTGATGTGGTAATTAGTGGGAACTGAGTTTCTTTCCAAAGGGGATAACTATGCATTTTTGGGCATTAAGCTTAAGGCCATGGCTTCAACACCAGTCATTCGTCTCAGTGAGGCCTTTCTGTAGGATGTCTGCATCACTTGGGGAGTTAATAATGGCTCCCAGCTTGCAGTCATTTGTGAATTTGGTCAGCCAGAGCCCCTCCGTGTTGGCCTGGACTTCTGAGAAGTAGTTGCCAAACAGGAGAGGACCCAGGACTGATCCCTATGGGACTCCACTCATGACTGGTTGGCAGTCTGACTTGAAGTCCGCTACTTTCACACTGTGTGTTCTATCTGTGAGCCAATTTGCAACCCACCTGATGATATAGGGGTTGATGCCTAGTTTGGTGAATTTATCAATAATTTCTGAGTGAGGAATGGTATCAAAGCCCTTGGCCAGATCGGGGTAGGCTGTATGAACAGCCTTACCTTCATCCACCACTCTGGTGACTGACTCATAGAAGCCAACCTGGTTGAGCAGGCATGACCTACCTTTCATAAAACCAAATTGCGTGGGATCTAGAGTTTGGAGATTCCCTATATCCTTGTTAATTAGGTCTATGATGATGTGCTCCATTGCCTTACATATCAGACTCGTCAGGCTAATGGGGCAATAATTTCCAGGGTCTGTAGTCGCTCCTCCTTTATGGAGAGAGATGACTGTAGCAGTGTGCCATTCAGTAGGGACAAAGCTTGAGGTGAGGCTGTGAGTGAACAGAGCACACAGATGTGGCACCAGTTCACTTTGTAATTCATGTAGAACACAGCCAGGGATACTGTTGGGTCCCATGGAAGCTGTATTCTTGGCCTTAGGCAATGCAGCTTTAACCTGTGCTGCAATAATGTTGGGTGCCAGGCATTCTTTTGGTATTGAGATTAAGTTGGCACTGAATCTTTGGCCAGTATGTTAGCAATATCTGTTGGCTCAGTATAGGAGGCACTAGTGTGCAGTAACTCAGAGCAAATCTGGGTATTGTCATGGAGATCCTTGATATAACTATAGAAGGCTTTGTGGTTGTTTTTAGTGTCTGCTGCAATTCTGCTTTCATAGCTGGCTTTAGGGGTTTTCATGAGAGATCTCAACTTTTTGTTGAGGCTAATAAGGGAATTTTTCCAGTCTTGGGACTTCACCTTTTTCTGCAACAGTTTCTACTTCTGTTGTAGAGTCTATTAATGGCAGGTGACCACAAGACTGGCTTCCTTTTTTTGGAGGAGAGCAACTTGGTTCTGTTGGGTATGGCTAGTTCCATGCATTTATGTACGTGTTCATACAGTGCACTGGTGTATGATTCAGCAGACATGCATCTATTTTCCATTGGCATGGGTGCCACGAAGTTAGCCACCTCTGTTTTTAGGAGTCCAAAATCAGCTTTGGAGAAGTTTTTCATGGTGGATACCTTTGCGGGGGGGGGGGGGTGAGATGTGGATTTCCATGGTAATTAGTTTATAGTCGGATCTAACCAGGGAGGAATTGACTATTGGTGTAGAGCAATGGTTGCCCATGTTAGTAATAACCAGGTCAAGGATGTTGCTTCCTCTAGTGGGGGTAAGAATGAGCTGGTCCAGGGCATTGGAATTGATGAATTCCAGGAAGCGTTGGGCCACTGCATTGGTGCATTAGTTTTCCCAGCTGATGGAGGGGTAGTTGAAGTCGCCTAGTATGAGAGTGTTGGGTTGGATCTTAATAGTTTCCAGGGTGCTTAGGAATGTGGAGTGAGAGTCTTGGGACATGGTTGGAGACCTATAGCAGGCTACAACCTGAATCGCAGTCTTACCTCATGTTAGTTGTACCTGGAGTACCTCAGATGCGTTATGCTGGTCTACTAGTCTGGAGGTGTGCATATCCTTTATGAATACGGAGACACGACTGCCTTTGGAGCTTTGGTCCATGTGCTGAGGCCAACAAGTGTGGAATGAGTTAAAGCCTGGTAGCGCAGGGGTGCTTTCTGCTGCTTTAAACCAGTCTACGAGCGAGTGCATCTTGAGATTTAGACTTCTACTTTGAGCAGCATGACCCACAGATTGCATTTATTTGTAGCTGTTACAGTGGTAATTTGGTCTTTGGAACACCACCTAAAAAAAAGCACTATAGGGGTGGCAAGAGTCATAGAATCCCAGGGGTGACAACATTGAGGTCTGTCAGTCATGTCTTCCCAAGCAGACAGATGCTGAATCCCCTTAGAATGACACCAGAAACTTAGCCAATTGTTGAATTCATGGCTTTCATTATTTTGTCTTAAAGTCTTTGTACTTATGAAAAATAAGCCAAAGATAGCAATCTAGACAGTCACCCCTGTAAAATAAAGAGCAAGACCAGATTCTGAACCAAAATCCAGGGTAGTTGAGAGGTGCTTTGTGTACATAGGTGCAAATATATGTGGAGAGGGAGTTAGGTTCACTGTATGCTTCTAACAGCCAAAAACTGAAATAAATTCATGGCTATTATCTACATATTCATTCATTTATTTGATTGTGTGTTTACAATATATGTGTGTGTGTGGTGAGGGCAAATGCTCCAATTTGGAGAATGAATTTGATTTTGCCATATTCTGGGTCTCATCCTTGTAATGCTTAACCTTCAGAAAAAGCATGCATCTGATGCAAGCTCTTATTTCAACAACCAAGTATATAAGAATAATATCTGATGTTAATCATTTCTCACTGCTGCAGTAGCCTTAGGTTAAATAGACTGTATCTTGCCCAAGACACAATGGGTCTATATTAGTTCGCTGAAATGGTATTTCAGCAAATGCCTATTCATTGACCTCCAGTCAGTGAAAATTGCATCAGCAATTCACTGAATTTACTAAGGGCAATGAAATAGTTGCCAGAAGCACAACAGACCAACTTTTACTTGACTTGAACCCACCTAAGTGGGAGGCTTCTCCACCACACACCCCCCCCCAACTATATATACAAACTCCAGGATTGCACTACAGTGGAGAAAAGGGCAGTTACATAGTTGTCTGGTGTGCTTAGGGCAACTATTTTGTTGCCCTTAGTGAATTCAATGAATTGCTGAAGTGATTTTCACTGATTACGGGTCTCTGAATAGGTGTTCACTGGAATACCATTTTGGCGACCTAATATAGACCCAACACAACTGGCCAGCTTTCAAATGGTCTGGCTCCCTGCCATACCTTCATTCTGATTGCTGATTGGGTAGCCCTGTGGAGAGAAAATCAGCAATCAGAGTGAAGAATCTTCAGTATGTTTTTGTGGCATTATGAAGAAGCGGTTCAGAGGCCTCACAGGAGCAGCAGCAGGCCTTCAGCTTCAATTCTGGCAGATAAGTTCCCATTCCACACAGAATATTACACTTTAAAATTGCTATTTATTTTGCTATGACCTTTTAGCAGTAATGTCCCTTTAAGAAGCCCAGTATATTTCTAATATTGTGAGTTTCCTGTCAGAGACTGCTATTTTTAACTTTGGCTATTTGGGGGTCTATTTTAGTCAGAAAATGTACTGCTTGTGTAAAGTATGCATTTTATACAAAAGTTTAGTGCCAGGAAGTGTTTTATTTGGGCAGGCACTGATACAGGATATGTTAATGCTTGTGAACATCGATTGACAACTTACCTTTTGAATGACATGTTCCACTGAAGGTTACCACAACTGAAGCACCCTCCTTGTTCACAGCATGGATACGTACCCCACTCATGCTGGTCAGCTTACCATTGTACTTAGCAAGAAAACCAACTTACCAAAGAGCCCTTGCCAACTCCATGAGCTTGGTCAGTGCCCCAGCCAATGGTGGGTGACTCTGCAGTGGTCATTAATTGTTGTTAAGACCACTCACTTACCTCTGTTGCTTCCTTTGATGTAGTCCTTTCAGCCATCACAAACAAGGGGTCAGCCACATCCTCTTCAATTGTTTCAGTGTTCGAACCAGGCATGGGAGAACCATCTATGTGAGAGTGTTCAATCTCGCCTTTGTTCTTACACATGGGTTCGGAGCCGATCCTCGGCTCCGTGCCGGCCGACTGCAAGCTCTGCATCGAGAAGAAGCTCGAGGACATCTAATACCCACAATCCCCCTCTGCCTTTACCTCAGATCTAGTTTGCCGCTGCTGCAGTACGCATCGCTGGAGACTAGCTCGGGGCTGTTCAGATAAGATATTTTATCTATTCTGTACTGTTTTCAGAAAAGTTCTTTAAAATTAGTTACTTAGTTAGAGAGTAGGTGTGTGAGTGCAGGAATTCTCTATACTTTGAACAAGTTAACTTGTTAACTTTCGAGTAGAGTTTTTCGGGGCCTACCCCTTCTTGACTTGTGACTAAAATTTTTTTGTAATCTTGCCTTTTGGCACTTTATTACTGGATTAGACTTCGGATTCGACTTAGTTGACTAGAAACTTGTTAGTCTTGTTTTAGCTTTATCTAACAGACTTTTACCCGGATTTGACTTTTTTACTGGATTGGACTTTTTACTGGACTTGACTTTGTTCATTGTTAATATGTCTGAAAAGATGAAATCTGGTTTTAAACGTTGTCAGTGTGGCCAAAAAATGTCGGTCACAGACAACCACAGTTCCTGTGTCTACTGTCTTGGCCCTCTCCACTTACAAGAGGATTGCTCTATTTGTCACTCTTTTAGTGGGAGGGTCATGACAGATAGGCGCAGGAAACTGATGGATAGAGGATTGCTGAAACCCTCTTTCCAGGAGGCTTTGGATGCTTCAGACCAGGCATCCAAGTCTTGAAGGTCGAAGACGTCGGAGCCAAAGTCATCGGCTCCGAGCTCTTGAGTGTAGTTAGATCACCGGTTCCACAGACTTGGGGCCGAGTGTTCAACTATTGGCAGTTTCGAGCCTCGAGTCTTGGAACCGGTGACGGAGCTCCCCCCACCGACTCTGTTGAGGTCGGCTCCGTCTTCGATCCCTTCGACTCGTTCTTCTAGAGCCCTTTCCGACACCGACGTGGACCGTGTGGTGCAGAAGCTTATGGAGCATACGGCCCTGTCCAAGCTTATTTCGGTCTCCTCTCAGTTGATGTCGAGACTTGAAGGCCTGCCACTATCTCCATCTGTTCCTCCTCCGAGACCTGTTCTGTCTTCGGAGCCGGAAGAAGCTGACCTGATGATTGTGGAGCCCTCGGTGCCTGAACCGTCCTTTTCTCGGTCGGTACCGTTTACCTCGACTCCATCCGATCCGGTACCGGAGTCTCGGGCCCGAAGGTCTGTCCTTGGTTCCGGGACCGAGAGTCGGACCGATGTTTCGGTTCCGACTCTCCCTCTCGGAGCCTCGGCACGGATCGATTCGGTTCCGTCCTCGGGGTCGGTGCCTTCGGTTCCTGTTTCGGGTATTCTGCCCATTTCTTCGGAACCGGGAGATACCTCGACTCGGGACCCGGGGGCCTTCGACCTCATGAGGAAGGTGTTGTCTACCCAGACAACCACATCAGCAGGTACAGCTTCTCCCCGCAAAGGACCGTTATCCTCCTCTGCACCCACGGCCACGTCCAAGCGTCGGGCACCAGTGTCTCAGCCACCCCTGGAGGGTGCCCCCTCTTCCTCGGAGGCTTCTTCGGATGCTCCCCACGAAGAAGTTCCTAGGAAAAGACTGTGTAAGAGGAGACACTTGGATTCTCCACAAGAATCCTTAACATCTGATACTGACTTAGATGAGTCAGAAGGGTCCCCTAAGTCACCTTCAGAGGATGTCTCTTTTGCTGACATCTTGGAGATCCTTAAGCAGAGAGGTGACTGGCAAGCCCTCCCCCCTTCTGAGGATGAGTCAGTTTTGCTGAAGGCATTTGGTGCCCGTCCTTCCTCCTCCTGGGTCACTCCGCCCTTTGATGAGTTAATGGAATTAATTGCTCGAAGGCGTGGAGACCCCTGACACAGTGGAACCTGTCCCTAGGAAGCCAAATAAGTACATCACGGCACCACAGGACAAAGCTTACCTTACCAAAGGAGTTCCAGTAGACGCCATGGTGGTGGCAGCGGCCACGAAAAAGGAGATGTCGGAGTCTTCCTCATCTGTCCATCCGCCTAACAAAGATTCTAGGACCATGGACAGATATGGGAAGCGCATTTTCAGTTCAGCGGCTTTCTATGCGTTCCCTGAACTATTTGACCCATTTTACTCGTTTACAGAGGGATCTAGTCAAAGAGTTGGGAGATACCCTCCAGGGTGCAACAGATGCTGCTGTCTCGGAAAAAGTTACAGCGCAGCTCAACACCCTTACGTCTATTGTGAACTCGTCCATGAGGCTGATATCCTATGCAGCCGAAGGATCGAGTAGGGCAGCGGCTTCAGCGATTGCTCTTCGTAGGCAATCCTGGATGCGCTTATGTTCGTTTGCGGAAGCCTTCAAGTCTTCCTTTACTAACGCCCCATTTGATGGAGCCACACTTTTGGCCCTAAAGTAAAGGAGACCCTTACCGGTGTGAACAGGAGGGAAAGACTCTGTCTGCTGTCGGAGTCCGTTTTCCACCTTCCAGACCGTACCCCAAAGGGCAACGTGGTGGGAAAATGTGGTTCCGAAAACCCCAAAGATCTTTTCCAGACACACAGGGTGATGCCCCCTCTAGAGGCAGAGGGGGGGGCAGAGGTGGAAGACGCCGCCCTGGCGGGAGAGGGGGTCCGCAAAACCAAGGTGACAGGGATAACCTCCCTGGCAAACCTTTTCAGCACTCCTGAGAGGAGGCCCGACTGTCCTGCTCTGGAGGCAGTCGGGGGTCGCTTAGCTTTATACCCTCAGGCCTGGCAAAACCTTTCTTCAGACAATTGGGTAAAAAGCGTTGTTACCAGAGGTTACAAAATCCCATTTCTATCCACCCCCATAGGATTCCAGGTGTTTCCGTATCTGGACGACTGGCTCCTGTCTGCCACCACCAGGCGTCAACTGATTCAAGCCAGGGATTACTCCCTACAACTTTGTACACACCTTGGCATTTCAGTAAATTTCGAAAAATCTTTGCTACAGCCATCACAGCATATCTTATTTATAGGAGCGGAATTGGATACGCGTCATTTAATTCTAAAACTTCCGACAGAAAGAATATTAGCACTTCAGTTCAACATTTCCCTTCTGCTGTCGTCCAGAAAATCCCCAGCAAAAATTGTTCTGAAAGTTTTGGGTCTCATGGCAGCTTCTCTCATAACAATACCACTGGGAAGACTGCACATGAGAGTGCTACAATGGCTTCTATTTGCACAATGGTCATTCCAACATCTTCCACTGACTCACGAAATTCTGATAACGAAAACATGCAAATCACACCTAATGTGGTGGTTACAGACTTGCAACCTATCCGGCGGAAGACCATTTGTGCTACCCACACCGTCAGCGACGATAACCACGGACGCTTCCCTGATAGGGTGGGGGGGCATCTTTCAGGGACAGACAGTCCAAGGCGAATGGACCAATCCAGAGTACAATCTGCACATCAATGTTCTGGAGTTGAGGGCAGTGTTTTTGGCGTTGCAACACTTTGCTCCCCTTCTTCCTCCAGGGACCATTGCAGTTCAGACAGACAACATGTCCGTAGTCTGGTACATAAACAAGCAAGGGGGAACCAGGTCCTACCAACTATGCAGAGAGGCCATGAGAATTTGGCAATGGGCAGAGTCCACCGGTCGCTTTCTGATCGCAACGCACATCCCTGGGTCATCCAACGTCATAGCCAACAGGCTGAGCAGGGCAATATTATTGCCTCACGAGTGGTCCCTCAAACAGTCAGTTGCGGAACAGATTTTTCGCAAATGGGGCCAGCCTACCTGCGATCTGTTTGCGTCTCCAATGAACGCCAAATGCAGGAGCTACTTTGCCCTATTACCCCCTCCAGGGGAAGTCCCAAGGGACGCGCTGGTGTACGATTGGCCCCCGGGTCTCCTTTATGCCTTTCCTCCATTTCCCCTGATTGCAAAGTTTCTGCAGAAAGCAAACAACCTTCAGAGGACTATAATTCTCATTGCTCCATTCTGGCCTCGTCAAATTTGGTTCCCCTTTCTCTTGCAGCACCGCGTTCGGGGACCTTGGATGCTGGACCCAGAGCCAGATCTACTGACTCACTCATCAGGAGTTCCTCACCCATCCCTGGAATCTCTCCATCTGGCAGCTTGGCTGCTCCGCTTCCCTTTTTAGCCAGGTCAATTCCCCTTACTTCGGCGGTTCAGGATATTTTGGTAGCTTCTCATAAAGTTTCTACCATAAAGACTTATACTAGTAAATGGAAACGTTTTGTCTTTTGGGAGTCACATCAGTTGGACCCTGTTACAGCTCCGTTGAATAAGGTCTTAGAATTTATAACAGAATTATTTCAGGAAGGAGCTTCTCCGGCTACCTTGAGAGTACAGTTAGCGGCCATTTCTAGCTATCATATAGAAGAATGTGGTGCGCCTATTATGGCTCACAGACTCTGTAAAGCCTTTTTAAAAGGTTCTTTTCATATCAGACCACCAGTCAGAAGCCCGACATCACCGTGGAATTTAAATTTACTGCTCTCTAAATTGATGCTACCACCCTTTGAACCAGATTCAAGTTGCACTTTGAAATTTTTGTCATGGAAAACATTATTCCTAGTGGCTATTACATCGGCTAGACGGGTGTCTGAGCTGCAGGCTCTTTCGGTCAAACATCCCTATTTAATTTTTCATTCGGACAGAGTATCCCTACGCACTAATCCATCCTTTCTTCCCAAAGTTTGTTCTACTGGTAATATTAACCAGTCCATTGAATTACCCACCTTCTTTAAAGACCACTCTAATAAATTAGAGTATATGTTGCACAAACTGGACGTCCATAGACAACTCAGATTTTATTTGGATAGAACAAAAGATCACAGGAAATCTGATCAGCTATTTATAGCTTTTGCTGACAGCAGAAAGGGTCTTGCAGTTCTGAAACGAACACTTTCTAAGTGGCTAACTGATTGTATCATTTATGTTTATGAAAGTTCTGATCAAACATTATCAGCAAAACCCAGAGGACATTCTACCAGATCAATTTCTACATCTTTGGCTCATGCAGCTCGTCTACCTTTAGACATCATTTGTGCGGCTGCTACTTGGGCTAAACCACATACGTTTATTTCTCATTACAAAGTGGACAGGGTTTCTAGGGATAGGGCAACCTTTGGTTCCACTGTGCTCAAGAACGTTCTCCCTTGAGTTCCTCAGGATCATGGAGCTAGGGACGCTACCCATGTGTAAGAACAAAGGCGAGATTGAACACTCTCACATAAAGAAGTTATGTCCTTACCATAACGTTCCATGTGGAGTGTTCATCTCGCCTTGGTTATTACACTCCCACCCTTCCCACCCTTAGGAAGAACGTTCGATTTGGTGCCTGGTCTGGAATATTCTCCTTCTGCTGTTGCAGTGTTGGTGTTACTATCATACCTTTGGTATGTTGTATATAGGTAATTATGTATATAGTCTGGCATGTATGCGTGATTGTTGCCTGGTTTGCTTGCAAACTAGATCTGAGGTAAAGGCAGAGGGGGATTGTGGGTATTAGATGTCCTCGAGCTTCTTCTCGATGCAGAGCTTGCAGTCGGCCGGCACGGAGCCGAGGATCGGCTCCGAACCCATGTGTAATAACCAAGGCGAGATGAACACTCCACATGGAACGTTATGGTAAGGACATAACTTCTTTTTTCTGGGTCAGGGAGATACACCAGGAAAAGAGAACTCTTGATGGGGCAGAAGTACTTTCTCATTGTCAGTCAACAACTATACCTGTAAAGAAAATCTTTTAGTTATGTACTCACCATAACTTCAGATGTTTGGGATCCATCTCGCCTACATTCTGACTGATGGGTTCGGAGCCGATCCCTCGGCACGCTTATGCTATAGAGCGAGGCCTCTAATTGGCTGAGCTATCTTTATCCCAGGATGCACCACCACTAATCCCCCAGATCTTGTTTGTCCGCATTCATGCACACATGCACAGCTTGTTTATATAACATTGTTAGATGTTTCAAGATGAAACAACAGGATTCGGACCTTCTGATATCCTCTGATCTCCAAGGAAGGGGGAAGGAGGGTGGGTTATTAGGAATGTAGGCGAGATGGATCCCAAACATCTGAAGTTATGGTGAGTACATAACTAAAAGATGTTATGTGATCCTATCTCACCTGCATTCTGACTGATGGGACAGCGTCCCTAGCACCTAAATCCCGGGTGGCTCATTGGAAAACACTCCTGAGCACTGTGGAACCAAATGAAGCTCGTCCTCTAGATGCCACATCTAATTTGTAGTGAGAAATGAAGGTGTGCAGGGAAGACCATGTAGCCGCAGCACAAATGTCACCAATAGCAAGCTTAGAATGAAATGCTACCGAAGTAGCCATAGCCCTTGTAGAATGAGCCTTGACAGAGGTGGAAAGCTCTTTGTTAGAATAAATATAAGCTTGAGTAATACAGTCCCTGATCCATTTGGCAATAGTGACCTTTGTGACCGCGTTGCCCAATTTGTTTTCTGCAAAGGACACAAACAACTGATCTGTCTTCCTTGATTGTTTGGTCCTATCCAAATAAAAACGTAACTGCCTGTGGACATCTAGTGTGTGGAAAATAAACTCCGCTTTATTGGAGTATTTTGGGAAAAAACTGGGAGCTCTAACGACTGTTGCAAGCATAAAGTAGAACAGACTTTAGGAACAAAAGAAGGATTTGGTCTGAGGGATACCCTGTCTGTATGAAAAACCAAGTACGGGGTTTCACTGACAAAGCTTGAAGTTCTGAAACCCTTCTGGCTGAAGTAATTGCCACTAGAAAGGCTGTCTTCCATGATAGAAACTTTAGATCACAGGTAGCTGCCGGTTCAAAGGGGAAGAAGTCAAGGCATGTAATACTATATCGAGATCCCATGGAGGTGCAGGATGAGAAATCGGAGGTCTTAATAGAGCAGCACCTTTCAAGAAGGTCTTACACAACCTGTTGCTCATTAAAGGTGGGTCTATGGATTCATGAAAATTAGAAATCGCTGCCAATTGTACTTTGATGGTAGAAACAGAAGAGCCTTGAATGAAAAGAGAGGTCAGGAATTTGAGTACTTCTGCCACGGGAGTAGAAATGGGGTCCAGGCCCCGGAGTTGAGCCCAGATAGCAAACCTCTTCCATTTGCTAGAATACAGTTTCTTCGTAGCAGACTTGTGGGCTGAAGACAATATGTGCACCACGTCTGGATCCAGTGCATGTCTCCTGACTATGGTCGGAAGAGGAGGAGCCAGGCCGTCAATTTTAATGTGTGTAGGGACTGGTGTAGTAGTCCCGACTGATGAATCAGTAGGTCTGGGACCTGGTCCAGTAACCATGGACCTTCCAGAGCATGTTTCCGAAGATAGGGAAACCAGACTTGACGAGGCCAGTAAGGAGCAATTAAGATCATCTTGCTCCCTAAGAGAGATGCCTTTTGAATTACCCTGGGGAGGAGAGGAACTGGAGGGAAGGCATAAAGCAGGCAGGTGGGCCAAGGATGGACTAATGCGTCCATAGGGCTCTTCCCGGGCCGGGTTAGGAGAAAAATTTTTGCACTTGCATTCAGAGGAGTCGAAGAGGTCGCAGCACGGAACTCCCCATTCGCTGAAAATCTGCCTTGTAATTGTCATATTCAGAGACCATTCGTGAGGAGAGAGGATGGTTCTGCTCAACCTGTCGGCTATGACGTTGGACTTGCCCGGTATGTGAGTAGCCACTAGGAAGCGTTTGGTCGAGACTGCCCATTCCCAAACTCTCATCGCTTCTCTGCAAAGAGGATAGGATCTGGTCCCTCCCTGTTTGTTCAGGTACCAGACAACTGACATGTTGTCTGAGTGAACAGCAATTACGCCCTGAGGGAGGTAATCGTGAAGGGCTTGAAGGGACAGGAGTACTGCCCTCATTTCTAGGATGTTGATGTGGAGAGGGGTCTCTTCCGGGTGCCATTTGCCCTGGACTGACCTGCCCAGGGAATGCCCCCCCCCACCCCATCTGGGAGGCGTCCGTGGTCAAAGTGGCCGCCGAAGGAGGAAGAACAAAGGGTCATCCCTGATCCAAATTGGAGGACACTAGCCACCAGCAAAGGTCCCGTCTGCAAGATTCTGTGATCCATATTAGATGATTGAGAGGGAGTTCCTGAAAGGACCACTGAGTTGAAAGAAGCCACTGGAGGATTCTCATGTGTAACCTCGCCAAGGGAACCAGCAGAACTGTGGCAGACATCAATCCCAATAGCTGTAGGACCATTCTGGCTGGGGCTTTGGACCTGGGGAGTAAGGCTCGAACCTGATTTTGAATGGTCTGAATTCTGTCTGCAGGTAGATAGACCCGCATCTGGTTTGAATCTATCTCTACCCCTATGAATCTTATTCTTTGAGATGGCCGTAACACAGACTTTGGCCAATTGAAGGTGATTCCGAGGGAATTGCCCAGTAATATTGTGGCTTGCAGGCTCCGAAGAAGTAGATGCTTGGAGGTGGCAGTTAGAAGCCAGTCGTCTAGGTATGGAAACACCTGGAATCCTAGACTCCTCAAGTGAGCAGTCACTACTGCCAAGCATTTGGTGAACACCCTGGGGGCTGTGGTGAGACCAAAGGGCAGCGCACGGAACTGAAAATGACTGCCTCCTAGGCTGAAGCGCAAGTGTCTCCTGGACATTTGATGTATCTTGATATGGTAATACACGTTCTTGAGGTCTATGGAGCACATCCAAACACCCTTCTCCAACAATGGGAGAATGGTTTGTAAAGTGACCATTCGGAACTTGGACTTCTTGACTGAACGGTTTAGGTTGCTTAGGTCCAAAATGGGCCTCAAGTCCCCGGTCTTTTTTGGCACCAAAAAGAATCTTGAGTAAGTCCCTAATCCGATCTGGTCTGTGGGGACCGGTTGGATGACTCCTTTTTGCAGCAGCTTTGAAATTTCTGAGGCTGCGGTATCCCGTTGACTGGGTGGCAGGTCCGGGATTCTTTTGGACTGAGGGGGGGGGGGCAACAGAATGGGATGGAGTAACCTCCGGGGATAATTCGAAGCACCCATCGGTCCTGAGTGATCCCTTCCCAGGCCTTCAGGTGCTTCAAAAAATGACCCCCGACTGGCTCCGGAGCAGCACAGTCGGGCAATCACTCAGGGACCATGAAAAGCTGAAGAGCCACGAAAGGACTCGCGGTCTCCAGTGTTGCAGGGGCCTCTGCCGCCTCTGGGACGGCGTCTTCCGGATGAATTCCCCCCCCTCTGCCTCTGGAGGGGGAACCTTCCTGCTGAGAGGGGTAAGACTTCTGCGATCTACGGAACCAAATCTTCCCTCCTCTTTTAGCCTTGGGATAAGGCCGAAAGGGAGTGGAAAATCGTGCCCCTACGGCAGTCAGAGTCTTACCCTCCTGTTCACAGCGGGTAAGTGTGTCTTTCAAGTCTTTGTAAGTCAAGCAGAGATTACCTCTAAGTAGGTGATATGAGACAGAGAATAGTTGGAGTTTTTTGTGTCTGTCCATATTGGACAAATGTTTAAGGCCTAGGATCCTCTTTGTGAGGTACTTTTGCGGCCGCTCCAGTTTTTGCAGGTGGTTAGTGAGATACATGCCAAATGGGGCATTGTACTCAATGATTGCTCTAATGAGGGAAGAGTAGAGGGAGACAATGACCTCTTTCTTCCTGGATGCAAAACCCTTAGTAATGAGATGTACCACAGAGAAGGACTTTCTGACCACAGTGGCAATGTGGTGGTCAAAAGAGAGGTGTTCCCAGATCTTTTATAATGTCTTCTATGTTCAGTGGACTACCATCAATGTGGTAATTCATGGGAACTGGGTTTTTCCCAAAGGGGATGATGACACATTTTTTGGCATTGGTTCTGACACCAGTCATTGGTCTCAGGGAGGCCTTTCTGTAGGATGTCAGCATCACTTGGGGAGTTAATAATAGCTCCCAACTTGCAATTGTATGTGAACTTTGTCAGCCAGAGTCCCCTCGTGTTGGCCTGGATTTCAGAGAAGTAGATACCAAACAGGAGAGGACCCAGGACCGAACCCTGTGGGACTCCACTCATGACTGGTCGGCAGTCTGACTTGGAGTCAGCTACTTTGACACTGTGGGTTATACCTATGAGCCAGTTTGCATCCCACCTAGTGATATAGGGGTTGATGCCTAGCTTAGCGAGTTTTTCTATGATTCCTGACTGGGGAATGGTATCAAAGGCCTTGGCCAGTTCAAGGTAGGCTGTATGAACCACCTTGCCTTTATCCACAGCTCTGATGATTGACTCAAAGAAGTTAACCAAGTTGAGCAGGCATGATCTACCCTTCACAAAACCAAACTGTGTGGGATCCAGAGTTTGAAGATTCCCTATATCCTTGTTTATTAGGTCCATGATGATGCGTTCCATAGCTTTGCATATCAGACTTGTCAGGCTAATGGGGTGATAGTTCCCAGGGTCTGTAGTTGCTCCTCCTTTGTGGAGAGGGATGACTGCAGCAGTGTGCCATTCGGCAGGGACAAAGCCTGAGGTGAGGCTGTGATTGAACAGGGCACACAGATGAGTTGCCAGTTCACTCTGTAGTTCATGTAGAACACAGCCAGGGATATTGTCGGGTCTCATAGAAGCTGTATTCCTAGCCTTGGACAGTGCTGTTTTGACCTGTGCAACTGTTTATTTATTGCAGTGATCAGTGGCACAGCATATAGTGTTGTTGTCTCACAGCAAGAGGTTCCCATCCCCAGTTCAATTCTTGGCTAGGGTGCCTTCTGTGCAGAGACTGCATATCCTCCCTGTGTTTGTGTGGATTCCCTCTGGTACTCTGGTTTCGTCCCACATCCCAAAGACATGCAGTAGGTATTGGGCACAATAAACTGGTCATAGATGTGGTAGAGTGTGTGGTATGGAAGAACTACCACGGCAAGGCTAGACACCTGGCAGTGTAAAAAATGGCTCTAGATGATTGTCACTGTTAAAGTGACACCCTGACCCCATGTGCAAAAAATGGGAAAAGGGTTTATGAATAGATGGCTTTATTACAGTGATCAGGGCTGAGGTTGGGGTTGTGATACCAGCAAGTCAGAAATATTGCTCTTGACATTATTTCTTTCACTTTCTTTGCAATCACACATTGGAAGTGATTGCTGAAAGAGGAAGCGAGGCAGTATGTGTGTGTGTGTGTGTGTGTGTGTGTGTGTGTGTGTGTGTGTGTGTGTGTGTGTGTGTGTGTGTGTGTGTGTGTGTGTGTGTGTGTGTGTGTGTAAGTAAATGACAGTAATATGTTCATTGATATGGCTTGTCGTGGGTAGGAAAAATACATATATGTATGACATCAACAAGTTGGAAAGCAATGCTATGTCCATTTGTCTACTTTCATCAGAAGCTAATATCAGTGGTACACAGAAGGTGGCTATCTTTTGGGAAAAGAAAGCTATGCGTGAAAGTACAAGGCATTTATATAAACACATGAATAATTATTGATAAGACATGTCATGGGGAGGAGGAGGTAGCAGTTTATTTGTCTGTGAGTGTTAAGCTGTAACACATTACGCTGGTTAGTGGCCATTACGTCTTTCACTTTCTTCATAATCAGAAAATAGAAGTCTACATAAGAGGTAGCTATCTTTTTTGGGAGTGGCAGCGGGGCTGTGTGAAAGCAAGTGTCTATCTAGCTGGCTTCTCAGTGGTAAAAAGAGTATGTATATGTGTGTGTGTGTGTGTGTGTGTGTGTGTGTGTGTGTGTGTGTGTGTGCATAGTATGTGTATATACACACACACACACATATATATCTATATATATATATATATATATATATATATATATATATATATATAGATATATAGATATATATGGGTGGCTGGATGTGTGTGAATTACAACTTAAGTTTGTGGACAGTTTATGTTTCCTTTTCGCAGGCAAAGTATGTGTAGCTTATCAGAATAGGCATATTTGACTATTACGAGTAGTGAAGATACAAAGTAACTACACAACTAGGGTGGGGTGATGGGTCAGAAACCCTAGGTGCAGTGTATTCAGGGCAGTGGCGGCTGGTGACTTCAAATCAAAGGGAGAAATCTGAATGGGTGGGGTCAATTGGAAGGGGTGCTGCCAACTAGAAAGGGGAGGAGTTATGCTCAAAACCACAAAAACTGTAACTTTAATTAAATATGCTGCCCTGGGTGCCAAACCGTCATTATGAGAGTCCAATCAAGACAAAATGAAGTGTAGAAGAAAAAAAATATTTCAATGCATTGGCTGCATGACAGCTTACTTAATATCTAGATGGAAACAAAAAGGTTGTGAGGCATGAAAAAATAAATTACTTTTTAAATACATTACTGGAATGCCAGTCAAAATCTAGTATAAGAAAAACAAGCAACACTCGACTCAAACCACTTCTCCTTGCACTGCAGTTCTAATTATAATTTATATTCAGCTTTATAAAAGTACCAAGTAGCATGCTGAAAGTAACAATCTCTGTGATACCCCCACTTGTAAACATGTTTCTTATCCAAAAAAGACCTGCTGTCTGACAACTATCTACTTGTTTCATGGGGAAAACATGATCAAAGTAAAAAATGAACAGCAAACAAGACACAAGCTCAAGATAAATTGCTTAAAGGATTACTGCACAGGTTATGGACCACACATGATAAATCGGCATTCTGTTTAGTTTACGGGTAAAGCCTGCAAAGATGACTGCAAGTCTCCAACAAAGGTAATGAGCTTCTTAAAATACTGTAATCCTGTCCTTTATTACAAATACTGTCATATACATTTCAATACCCAAGGTTTAGACGTTATCTAGTTATGTAAGCATTCTCTGCCTGGCAGCAACAGAAAGGCTTTCAATGTCGGTAATTCTTTAACAGTATGCTTATTAAAGCTTACTTGCATCTTACAATCTCAGACAAGATTACCTGATGGTCATTAAAGTATTGCTACTTAAACACAGAGCAACAAGCATTTTCTGAATAATAAGCATAAATCAATAGTATACACATATGACAGAAACCAGAACATTCTGCAAAATCAAGGACAGATGAAAAGCCATTGTAGTACTTGTGTCTACCTTGGATGGGGGGATACTCTGCACATTTACACTGCATAACTGCTCCTTGCCTTGCTTGGACACATTCAGAGTCACTACATGTGGGAGTGGGGTCCAACAAGTATGTCACAATTTGAAATGTCTCTGGCTGACTGTGATGGCCCTGACACATTTGTCATACTTCTCAACCTCAGAGCAAGGAATTTGGACAAAGCCATACATAGAAGTGGGACAAAAGCCCAAAAATAAGGACAATTTTAAATATTGCTCTTATAAACTTAGAAAGATAATAGAATAGTAGGTCTTGCATTAGTGTGAATTTTCTGAAGGATATGAAATCTGAAACTCAAATGTCTGCCATTATTTTCTAACTTCAGTCTTTAATGATTTGCCACTAATTTGCCAGAAAACCACAATTTTATGAAAAACGGACCAAAAATGTGATGCAAAAATATAAAATAGCCACATAATACAGAGCTGGGAACCTGTCAAAGAAGGGACACTTTTTTAATATTAGTACTGCTAACTTGAGCAGCTGACAAAATAAAAATCTACATGCATTTCTGAAATAAAAGTAATCTATAACTCTGATTACAGTTATTTATTAATTGTAAACCTTCCACGTTTTCTTCCAAAATTGCCATTTTGCGGGGTAGGGGGGTTATTAGGGGAAGAGCAACATTTTGAGCCAAAATCTGGGACATTTGTGAGATTTGGATATGCCTAATTCTATAAACCAATGTATTTGCATGTACCTCTCAACCTGTTAATGCAGGAAATCTGGACAAGACCAAATATATTGGGGGAACATATAAACAGTACTAAAATTGCTCTCCTATAAACTGAGACAGTTGATATGATAACAGGTCTTGCTTTAGCATGCATTTTTCTGGAGGTTATGAAGTCTGAAACTCAGTGTCTGCCATTATTTAGTGACTTAATTCCTAAATTATTTGCCAGAAAACCACAAATTTTATTTGAAACAAACCAAAAATAAGAAGCAAAAATCTGGACAGTTGAGAGGTATAGTTCAGCAGGGGCTGTCTTTGAGATTGCCGCCCTTCCCCCCTCACAAAATCATGGTTGAATGGAGCCTACCCCCTGCAGCCATTCAAATGAACCATTACTTGGCTATTTCACCCCGTTTACCATAAACACTAATGTACATACTGCTTTACTTCTGCTATGATTTGGACTTCATTTGAAAATTTTATTTTGCATTTTACAGTTCAAACACTAATAGATATCTGCTAAACAAAGCAGCGCACTCTCACAATGAAAACAGACTTAGCATTAAAACTTCTCTGCCCTTGAAACTCACATTCATTGAAATAGCATTGAAACCCACATTCAAAGAAAATGCATCTTGCCAGTAGCCAATAAAGATTAACTTTGGTCTTTGTTTTCAAAGCACAGGCCCCTTGCACACAAAACATGCACATGCTCTTTCATACACCTTCCTGATTGTATTAAATTATATTCCTTGTACAATACAGTGCAGTTTTAGAGGGTGTTTTAAATTTATTGTTTTGAATATTTTTCCAGTAAACAATTAAACAAAATGCATGCACCAATAATGACAAAACTGCCCAATTCAGAACATTGCCATCATAAAAGTTTACACAAACTTCTATAGCCCACCAGTATCAGTAAATATGCACAATCTCTGAAGAAGTAAAAGTCATCTAAATAAATCCACATTAAAGAGATCTGTAACTAATGAAGAGGTTGCTGCTAGCAAACAACTTTATATTTCATTGTTTCATCTACAAATAAAGTGCCTGTTGCCCTTGAGGAATGAATTGCCTATACTACACTAAAAACATGATAAGCTAGTAATATTGCAATAGGGAATGGATGGCAAACTGATAACGGGTTGATAGTTACTAGGTATCTTTGCCATAAAGGAGTGCAGCATCTACCTCCTTAGCAACACAGTACAGTATCAGCAATGCATCTACCTACTGTGGGAGTTGAACCCACAGCCTTCTGCATCAAAAGTAAGTACACTACCTGTTGTGCTATTAACAATGCAATGCTCCCCTGCAGCTCTCAGCTCATTGTAAAATCTACTCAACACTCAGCTGTATCTCTGAACTTTGCAGCACAAGAAATCTGGAAAAAGACAAAATGTATTGGGGGGGGGGGACAAAAGCCCAAAAACCAGGGACACATTTTAAACATTGCTTGTATAATGTGGGAAAGTTTCTAGAACAAAATGCTGTGTTACCACCATACATTTCACTGCCAAGTTTTGAACCCAGGACCCTGTGCAAAACATTCAGAGCAACATACTACTATGCCAAATCAGTTGTTTTGTGAAAGAGAGGAAGACTGAAACCTAAATGGCTACCATTTAGTGAATTCAGTTCTCACCATAGCTGTCAACCTTTTAGCACAAAACACATGAACAAAGCCAATAATGGGGGAATACAGCCCCCAAACATTTTCAGTGAATTTAGTTCTTACCATAGCTCTCAACCTTAGCACAGAAAAACCTGGACGAAGCCAATAATGGGGGAATACAGTCTCAAAAATAGGGACATATTTCAAATATTCACGTTATAAACTTAGAAAATTGCTGGAATAAAAGCTTTTGTGTTACCATGTACTGTCTGAAGACTATGAAGTCTGAAATTCAAATGCTTGTCATTTTTATTTATTTAACATTTGTTAACGAGGAAAGTCTGACTTGGAACAAAAGCTAATTTTCAGCAGAGGCCCAGGGAGAAACACTCCAGACACATGTCTTTTGAAGATGGGAGGACACCAGAGCACCCAGAGGAAACCCACACAAAGAGGACATGCAGACTCCACACAGAAGGCACCCCAGCCAAGAATCAAACCAGAGAACCTGTAGATGTCAGGCAACAATGCTACCACTGCACCATTGTACTACTGACTTTGTAAGGACACAAAAATACAGAAACCACAGATTTTATGAGGAACAGAACAAATATGAGGGAAAATCTGCAAATTTTTTACAAATGGTGGTGGGTAGGGAATTCAGGTTCTTGCCACCTGGGCCCAAGGTACAGGGTTCAAGCCTGTTCTCTACCCACCACCATATAGCACCTGCAGCATTTTATGCACAGACACACACACACTTGTATTCCTTCCTTACCTCAAAGTCAAGTCTGTAACCTTGTAGCATCCAAGCAAGCATGTCTCAAGTCCGTACAATGCCTCCACATAATATCCAAGCAAAGTCTGTACAACGAACCCATATCTTCTGTAAAATGCATCCACCTTGTAGAAAGCAAGTCCTTCCATCCAAAGCCCGTGACAACAAGACGTCCTTCCCGTGAGAACAGGCTGGGTGCTACCCAGTCTGTGGACATTGCAGTCCGATCCCCCTTCAAGTCTATGCAGTTGTAACTGCATATTCCTCTGGGATAGTGCTGCCAAATGCTCTCTGGTTCACTAGCAGTCCGGAATTGCCACAAGTGCACATGCACAATGTTCCGTGTTCTTTTCTTTTTCTTTTATATTTTTCTTTTACAGTTGGGGGGGGGTGCTGCAGTCCTGCAGCCCAATAGCACAAGCCACCCCTGGTTCAGGGGCATAATTGCCAGATCCATTTATTTGCTCTCTCATAGATCATGACACAGTAGTCCATTATAATCTGGTGCTCTTCCTTAGAAGAGAAGGGGAGGAATGCAAGATTGGATAAAAAAACTTTCTTCTTTTTTGTTGCTCTCACATAGGGCATCAGGATGTAGTGTTAAAACCTGGTGCACTTCTAATGTTGAGAAGCACCAGATCATCATCATAATGTTGAGGTTGCCAGTTCACAGAGCAGAAATGGGAACCTATGCTGTGACTTTTCAAGAGTAACTTTATTGTTATAATTTCAAAGCAGTCTTACCTCAGATGTCTTTATATTAATTTAAAAACAAACATGAATATTTAATTTATCTTACACAGGGAAATATGTATCATATAAACTCATAAGTACATTGCTACCATTTGAAATTCTGCAAACATGTGGTTTCCACTTGAGGAAGACTGATATGACTTGCCATCACTTTGAAAGTGAAATTACTGTCAGGAATGAATGCATACTAATTTGTCATTGCATCAGAACTATAATTCCTGTATATTTCCGAAGGAAAGGGATAGCTTACCTGACCTCTCATTGCATTATTTCTGGTTCTGTTAAGAAGCTGCCATGCAGGTTGGGCATTTGGTATTTCTGATTGATGTAGCCCAGAAAATGTTGGAAATTTTGTTCTTGTTTTCTTCACCATCAACAGTTGCAAAGGCTGAAGTCCTATGGGTTTAAGGGAGGGTTTTTATATTCAAGAAAAGTAAGATAATGGTCATGCTTTGAGCTGTCAAGACATTTTCTCCTTGATATTCTTTACTGTTACAATAACTCTTTCAACTTGAGCATTTGTTTGAGGACATTGTAGAGGTGTAATACAATGGATCTCCCTCTGCTGAGAAGATGCTTGAATTTCCTATTTTACACATTATAGAGCAATGTCTGCAATGTCTACGAGTATGTCAGCAATACCATGTTATGGAAAAAAATTATTTGAATAATATTGAGACAGTGAGAAAGGATATTTTAACTTGATAACCTCAGGGAACATAGAATAGTAATCAACACATGTGAGATACTTCCTGTTCTTGAACTGAAATAAATTTCAAGCAGAATTAGTCTACCCTATGTCTGAATTTTGTGAGGTATCACTACATCTTAGGAGTTACTTTTGTGGTACATGTTATAAATAGGACAGTTTTTCACCATTATCTCAAGCTCTAGGGGCATTCCTAGCCAAATCACAATGTCCCATGCTATCTGTTTACACTTGACAGTTCCCATGTGTGTTTCATACTTAGAGTGCGTTTATGGAGCTAGTTTGGCACAAGCACTCTGTAATTGAATATCATTCTCTGTGATTCATGATTTTGACACAAAAGGAATTGTGGATTTGAATTAGTAGTGGAACTTTTTTTTTTTCTTGCCACTTAGCCATCCTGTCGGGAGCACACTTTTCAATAATTGTAGCTCTATTTTATGTATGATGAAGAAATTCTGATAGCTTACCTTCAGATGTAACTAAATCAGCACTAAATTTTCCAATGTCAACTAATAAATCCATGGCTAGGATTTGTGATTCTGCATCACTGCAAGCCACATTCTGCTCTTGATGTTTTACACTCTGAACTACATTAATATGTAAATCACTGCTGAGTACATGTAAAACATTTGCTCTGCAACTATACAAATCATTGCCTCTTTGACTATGCAAATCAAACTGCTAGCCCATTACCTTCTAGTGCACTGCCCCCATATCTGCACACTATGAATTACTTAGTGGACTATGTTTCAGAGTGCTGTCTGTATGGTACTTAATCTGCACTGGAATTCCTACCAATAGATTAATTTGTGTCTACACCAGAGATATGTGGGTATGCTAGACTGTAACTGCAAATTACAGAGTCTTGCCACAATGTCAAATAATTAAGCTGAAAGACAGTTTATGTGTCTACCATTCAAGATTTAGAATGCTACTTTTCTAGACATGCAGTAATATACATAAAAAGGGCATAAAGGTGCATGTAAAAGCAATGCTGAATGTATTGTATGTGATGTGGGAATAGCACTTGGGGTGGAGGTCAAATCCTTACTACCAGACCTGATCACTGACTACGTACTGCAGAAAAGTGATTTTATATGAGAAGCACTAATGTTACAGGAAACAACAATTTTGCAAAAAAATATATATTCACTATTAAGTAAAATGTAGTTATTTATGTTGATTGTGAGTGCAGTTTACCACACAAAATGTCACACTTCCATGATAAAAGTCCAGTTTTGAGCATCTGAAAATGTAGCAGTCTACAAAATTAGGGTCATAGTGAAAAATAAGGGATAAAGACCTGAAACCAAAGACATTTTTTAAAATATTAACAATATCCTGTTAGAGGTCACCTCCAAGAAGTTGCACATTGATCAACAGTATAATTTAGCTCTCCCAGTGTGAAAAACAGAAACTGTGAAAAGGCAGTGCCATTGAAATTCCTTTTTGATAAAATTCAGTTACTGACGTGTAAATACACTGCCTAAATGCCAGCAAAGAAGAAATTTGGAAAACTTGAAGGAAAAATCAATCAGAAGAAGTGAAGAAAAGACATTGTCTGGGAAGAGTTCTGCAGCTGTTCAGCAAAAAAGCAATTCAAGCTTCAGATTTGTTTCAAGAGATGGCTTCCAGTAAGAGGAAAAAAATAAAATGTACTCAGAGGTGATTAAAATAAATGAAACACTGAAGGAATATATCAATTCAAACAACAAAAACCTAGACAAAATAGAAGCTTTAACTAGCCATTTAGATGAAATAATAAAACTGCAAAAATCAAGGGCTGACATGAAGAAAAAGTGGACTAAATATGACGTTTCTAAAGAAGAACATTTTAAAAAATAAAAGAATTAAAGAACACAGTGCATTGAGAAACCCTGAGATTTTCTGCCGGACCAGTGAAACTGGAAGAAACAGACTATATTAATTATATGAAAGCACAAATTAGCAACTGGACAGGTGTTCCATGACAGAATTTGTTAACTGAAAGAGCAAATAAAGTGTGTGCTCCAAATGTGGCCATGAAAAAAGCAGCTAAGACCTATGATAGTAAATATGCAACCATACCAGTGAAAGGAGTTGATCCTGAAAAAAAATTAAAAATTGGAGACAGCAAAGTGTTTGTAGAAAATGATTATTCACTGTACACCAGGCAGAAGAGAAGCAAAAAATATATCCCAGCAATCAGGGAATGTCAAGAGGCAGGTGTGAGATTCAAGCTGCTGTATCCAGCTGTCTTAAAAGTGTTTTTTTCCCCCTGGAGGATCAAAGTAATTTTTGACTCAGAACAGGATAAGGAGGAAATAAAAAAAGTTTCTCCAACAAAAAGTGTCAGCAAGCAGAAGAGGACTCTGCTTCTCATTCTTCTGATAGCAAGGTTCATAATGACACTTTGCCACTGACACCTTTTTCAGTGTTCCAAAGGAAAATACTTGAGAGACAGGAAAAAAGGCACAAGAGTCAATTATAAGATAAGTAGTCTAGTGTTGGGAGACAGAGATGATCAGGAAGAAGACCAGCAACTCTAAAATTAGTGAATAAATGGAAGACTATAAAGCATCTTATCACATTTGTGAAATATGGTTTTGCAAGAAAAAGTAGGTGAAAAACACTTGAGTTTTATTGACTTTGTTAAACTTATGGGTGGACTGTAAAGCATATACGCCACGTTATATCATTAATGCTTAGAAGGACGCTAAAAGGGGAAATTTTACTGTAAGTAAACATTTTTGTTCTGATTAGTATTTGTATAAAACATTTCATGATATAAACTGCATGTTATATACAACAAAACAATTTTGTGCAGTGTGTAGTCATGTGTACTTTTAATGCTGGGGAAGTCTTTTCAGTGATTTTGGTATGTGTTAAAGATATAAAAGTAAATAAGTACTTTTTTAGTTGTCAGAAATATAGGTTTTACAGTATAACAAGAGAAAAAAGGCTGGACAAAAGCAAGTTTAATGTTCATATGTTGTGATCTTGGGCTGCTTGGGTGGAGGTGAGGTGTAAAAGTGCATTAATTATATTGTAGAATCAGGATATTTTCTGTTTTTATTTTACAAGAGTGAATGTCTGTTATGACCTTTGGGTTAAACATTAAACAGGTATTTTTTGTAAACATGTAGGCTTTTAAATAAGACAAAATGACGAAAGCCATAAAAATGCTAAGCTCACAACTGCAAAGATATTAGCTTGTTCATTTTTCCACTGCCAAATGTTCAGTGGAGTCATGATGTCTGCAGCTGTCAAGCAGTTAATCTTGAGAATTCTGATTATTCCTTGCAGAGGGAAATGCAACATTTCAAGGTACAATGGCAAGCAGTTCAGCAATAAGCAAATAAATAAAAAAAATTAAATAAAAAAAATTAAATTATATGAATTGAATAAGAGGTAACCTTCCTGGCAGCTTTAATACTTTAATGCAGTTAATAGAACAATGTACGATATTGTTTTATTTAAAGATAGCCAGTACCCATTTTCTTAGGGCTAAAAGTTAATGCTTTCTGAAAACATACAAGCTCTTTTTCATACGCGTGTGTGTAGGGGGGATAAGGAAAAAGCAGACAACAATCAGTGTAAGTAGGAGCACAGGTAATAGCATGCGCATTACCATGGGTAGCCTTAATTTTACAGGGAAATGGAAGAACTAAACAAAAGAATAGAAGAGGTGAATGGATGTATTACTAAGGATTTACTTTTTTCTGTAGAAGACAACCAGATGAAATATCAAAATACACTGAGAAATATAGAGAAAAGTATGAATAATATATATGAGAGGAAATGTAAAAAACTGGATAGGGATATGGTGGAATACAAAGAAAAGACCAATTATCTGAAACCTAGGGGGGTTTTTCCACAAAAATATAACATTGCCTATAACCAGGAATACATGGATGAAGAGGAAAATGTAGAAAGGGTGGAGAATGGTGAAAATAGGGAAGAACAAGAATTTCCAGACCTGAGGAGATCTGAAAGAATTAGAAATAATTATCAGAAGAACCCTCAAAAAAACTTTCAGGGGGGGGTACAATATCAAAGGTACCAGTACAGGAGCAGGCCTTACAGACAATGGTAGTGTGTCCAAATGAGAGTGATGAGCCTCCATACATGTCAAAACAAATTACATATGAGGGGGTAGTATGGAAAATGGAGAATTACAGTATTTACAACTATAGTGGTTTGGAAATAACTGAAGTATTTTTCCAATTATTTACAAAGGGGATGAAATTTGTGCCTAATAGGAAGGCAGATGTTAATAAAGTTTTGATTGACTTAAAAATGTTTACAAGGAAGAAAAATTTGGAGCTAATGTTCCAAGGACAGAGTGAAAACAACAACGTGCAGGGGAATCTTAGGAAAAGAAGTATATATAATCCACCATTAAATCAGCAACTAAAAAACTTTGAAACATTGATGGAGAAGAAACTAAGGAAAGGCCTTACAAATAAAAGGGCGGGATATAATTTATCAAAGGAAGAGAACGAGTTACTGTTACAGTTAGCTAGAGACCCCTCACTAAGAATACTTAAACCTGACAAAGGAGGGGGAACAATAATCGTGGACCAAGTGTCTTATGAGGCCAAAATGTTAGAATTATTAGATAATGAAGAGCGTTACATGAGATCCTCTCTAAATGAAATCAATATTGCTAACAAGAAAGTATATGTTCAGCTGTATGATTTATTACTAGAATGGATAATAGATGTGAGTACATTTAGATACTTACATGTGGAAAAACCCAAGGTTCCAAATATATTTGGAATACCCAAAGTCCACAAAAATGTGATGAAAACGCCCATGAGACCAATAGTGTCTTCAGAAGGATCTTTACAGCTCCTATAGCAAAATGGTTAGATCGTAAGCTAAAGGAAGTTGTGAAGGAAGGGGGTGGAATTGTCAAGGATTCATGGGATTTATTACGGAATATTAAGAAAGAATTTTTTGAAGAAAACATAAAATTTATCACTTTAGATATAGTGGATCTTTTTTCATCCATTCCATACAAAGAGGGGTTAGAATGGTTTGAGGAGGCACTAAATAATTATGGGAAATTTTCACACAATGAATTTTGTCTAATTTTGACATTAATGGATATGGTACGGAAAAGTAATTATTTACATTTTGAGGGAGAATTCTTCAAGCAGATCAAGGGAATAGCTATGGGTGCATGTTGTGCACCCATATATGCAAACATAATTTTGGCAGCTTGGGAACAGAAGTTTGTATTGAATTCTCAATTTAGAAGTTGTTGGAAAATGTACAAACGATTCTTGGATGACATTTGTATTCTATGGGTTGGTTCGGATGCAGAGTTTAAGTCCTTTTTTGATTATATTTCCCAAACCACCAACTTTCTTTCATTTACTTATTCGAAAAGTGAAGAAAGTCTAAAATATTTGGATATTTTTGTGGGGAAAGGAGAAGGTGAATTCTATTCCAAAGTGTACAGAAAGGATAATTATTCTAATTCTTTTCTAGCATACGATAGTGCACATCCCCATCATCATAAAAAGGGAATAATTAAAGGACAGTATGTTAGAGGCAGTAGAATGTCTTCAAGAGAGTTAGATTTTGTAGAAGAGTGCAATAAATTACATAAAATGTTCATGGATAGAGGTTATCCGAGTAGCTTAATTGGGGAAATAGAAAATGAAGTTAGAAGAGGAAGAACGGAAAAATACCAGCCTATTTTGGGAAAAGATGAAGAAAAGAAGGGTGAGAACGAAGATAAGAAGGACATTTTTGAGGCAAACAATAATTTTATCCTGGATTATAGTGGGCAGGCAGGATTTATTAGAAGGATGATGGAAGAGGAGTGGGCAAAATTCAGTGAATTATCGGATTTGGGCATTTTATTTAAATACCCTCTCAAATGTACATATAGAAAAGGAAAAAATATGAAGAATTTCTTTGAAGGGAAAATGAAGGATAACAGAAGGATTAATGGGAGAAAGGGTACTTTCAAATGTGGGAGATGTTCTCAATGCTCATTTGTTTGTACTAAGGATACTGTGTACATAAAGAGCAGAGACATTTTAATTCAAAGTAAGCATTATGCCAATTGTCAGACCATAGGTATAATTTATTTGAGTATATGTAAAAAATGCGAAGCATTTTATGTTGGGAAGTCTGAAAGAAGACAAAGAAATAGAATTTATGAGCATAATTATGAAATTAAAACTAAATGTATGAATAATGCCCTATATAGACACAAAACTAAATGTGAAGAGGCAGATTTTACATTTTTTTGTGTTGGAAGTTGTGGACAAGGATGTTCGGGGGGGGCCCTGGGAAGACACCATTGAATATAAGGAGTTGCTGTGGCAACTCCAATTGGAGGCCTATAATCCACCAGGGCTGAATAATCATGTGTCCCTAGCCCCAGTACTAAAAATAAGGGCGGCTAAACTATGATAGGGAAATGTAAAATCTATGGGTGAAACACACAGTAAAAGACCATACATTTTATGTACAAACAGTTATAAATTGTATTAAAGTGCAGTAAATTTCATAATTATTTATTTAGAGTTTTTGAATAAGTGGTTTATCATCAGCTCTAATGAAGTAAAAATGTGCAAGTGTAAGCATTTCAAACAGCATTTGATGTAATTAAGTCATTTGCCCGCTAGAAGGAGCCATGATGTAGTTAAATTCATGAAATTAAAATGAGTATGTATTTTAAATGTCACATTTACAAAGTTTTAAATGAAAGTTTTTATTAAATGATTCATGTTTAGTTATGATTTTGATAAGGGAATGAATAATCTAGTAGGAAAGGAAAATTCAACATGGATTAGTAACAAAGTATGTTTTAAAATAAGCACATCGAACAAAGGTAGTATGAAAAAGGGATGATTTTTAAGTAGGAACAGATGAGGATTTTAATTATTTAATTGTATTAATCAATTCAAATTATTTAATTAACAAATGTATATAAAGTTGAAGTGTTTGTGTATGTATTATTCATTTACATCTGAGGAAGTGAGTTAAACGAAAACGCAGGTGTGGAGACATAGCGTTTATGGTTTTATGTCACTGGAGTTCTTTTTGGGACCTTTGTCGTGCTGGAGTGTACTGGTGTGTTTTTCGTCATTAAAATTTGTGAAAAGGAAAGAAGCTGTGCCTTTTTACTCCACTGGTGCAATTTGTTTGGTTTGGTAGCCTTAATTTTAGGTAAGATAATGCCTCTTGGTACAGCAATCAATTTGGGCAATTGTTCCCTTCTGGAAGGTTAAGCTTCATCTTTTGAAGATGTACATAGTTTTGCATGCTTGTTTCAAGTTAATAGGGGATGGGTTGTTTTGTATTTAGTTTTTTTGTTTGCATGCTTGTTTCAAGTTAATAGGGGATGGGGTGTTTTGTATTTAGTTTTTTTGTTTGAGGGTTTTCATTAAACTAAAAAGTCTTGAAAATGTGACACAGGTTCAAATGGAGATGAGAAGAAAGAAATATACAAAAGATCAGCCTGGTAAGCATTAATATATTAATGTAAAACAAAAGTTGGAAATACACATTCAAAAAACTGTCATGTATGATAGGTGGAAGCAATAACTTTTTATCATGATGGCTATGCTGTCCATATTATCTTGGAATGTGAATAGCCTCACAGGAAAGAGTATTGAATTATGTTAAGAAATGCAGAGTGCAAATAGCAATGCTGCAGGAGACACATTTGGAAAGAAATGAGCATGCAAATTTGACAGAGAGGACTGATTTTGGAATAGATATTCAGTAGAACATCAGGGACAGAGAAAAAGGGGAGTAATTATACTAGCTGCTAGAGGGGCTCCAATAGTAATAGATGAGGGAAAAAAAGACAAAAAATGTAGAATTCTGGTAGTAAGGGGCTATTGGCAAGAGAGGAGGATTACAATGGCATGTATTTATATTCCACCAAAAACTGCTATTATGAAGCTTAAGAAAGTTTTGTGAGAAAAAAAATCAGCTTTCAGCAGGAAATGTTGTTTATATGTTGGGAATGGAATTGGGGACCTAGAAAGAACAATATAACAAAAGAAGGAAGATTTATGAAGAAATTTATGAAAATATTTGGTATGGAAACTGTGAATTCAGTAAAAGGAACTCAGACAGAATTTACATATTAATCCCCAAGGTACAATAACTGGGTTTAGACTAAACAGAAATTATATTTCAAAAGAAGATGCACATTTAATTGAAAGCTTCGACACACATCCAATAAATATTTCTCATCATGCACCAATAAAAACTAAGATGAAAATGCAAGGTGATGAAGTAAAAACAAGTATTAGGGTTAATCATTAATGCCTGATAGCTAAGCTAACCAGCGCTTCTATTCTCTTGGCGCCAACCAAGTGCAACACCTTTAGATAAGTTAAATACAGATAGGTTGAATACCTCTCTATGTGTCTAACCCTCAGGCTAACGTTAGAGTCCTTTGGACAACAGTAGCGTAGTAGTGTTGAATGTTGTTGACTGTTATATCCTAAGAACCTGACTCAACTGGAATAACATATGAAACTATGCTTACTTATACTGTTGTTCTTATGTTTTAACTATGAATACTCAGAAACTGCTTTTAGTTATCATTTTACACTGTGAATTAAACTGTATATTAGATACCTGTTTAAGTAGAACATTGTTAACTACTGACAATTGCTCTCTTATTTACTCTGTTTTGACTTACTATCTTCCTCTCTCTCTGTCCTATTTTAATAGTTTGCTAGGTGGACCCTGTACTCACCGGCACTATCTGACTCTGCCCTCCGGGAAGACCTGAACTCTACCTACTACACCCCATCCCTCATCTTAAAAGAAATCTACCAATACAGATTGTGAAAGTATGTTATTCTCATATGTGTCATCCATTAACTCTGACCTGTGTATCCTAGTCTAGCTACCTGCCCAGGACTGCCAGCAGCCAATAGTCCCTGTCTTCTCCACATTCTAATCTAGTCTCCCATTTTATTCTCTCCTCAAAGCTACTACTGTGATTTGTATCTACTTTTTACTAACTCATACCTCTCTCACCTCTTTCTTACCTGCATAACTCTGATACTTATTCCTTTTGGCCACCAGGTGGCTTCCTACTATTACCTGGGTTGCTCCCTTTTGGCTTATTTCTTAACCCTCAAATACCTTTGTTCTGCACCTGTATCCTCTCTCTCACTGCTTCACATTTTCTTTACTCTTGACCCTGCCTAACCACCCTTCTAGTATAGTTACTGCTACAACCTGTACATCTTCATAGATTACAGCTCATTACACAAACTATACCTTTTTATCTGTTACAAACCTACCTGCTGTTTCCACAGCTCACAGATTGTTTTTTCTGGGCCTCACTACTCTTTTGTGTCTTCCCCACTCCGTTCACCCTGCGGGCTCACTCCGGTCCCCTCCCTGCCCCCAAATTCCACCCGCCCCTGCCACCTGTACATTTATACCCTCATAGGCACACCCCTCACTTCTAACCACCAATCATATCTTGCCTCATAGACACACCCCTCTCTTCTAATCACCAATCATATCTTGCACTTGTCTCCACCCCTTCTTATACTGCCTCCTCCCTCCCCACCTAACTACCTAACCTACTCTCTGACATTTTGCCTCCATCTAATTATTCCAACTCTATTACTGCATCTCCTATCATGTCCAATAAATACAGACCTTTGCTACTACTAACTCTCCTAACTACTCTCACCTCTGCCTATCTTTTAACCTCCTACGAACTACCCCTACCCTTTATACTTACTATCCCATTCAAACAAACCCTGGCAACTCCCCTACCTCCATCCATAAGCTATCTTAATCCCACTTACAAGACCTCCTACCTTAAACCAAAATATCACCGTCTCTCTCACATTAAATACCTTATTCATAGCCTTAAAAAACATGTTAACTACCATTGTAAACCTCTTCAATTTTACAACCCGATACTAATGTCCTCATTAATTGGAGACATCCACCCTAATCCTGGCCCTAACCCATCCCCAAAATCTTCTAATAGCCACATATTCAGAACAAAACCAACACCATTAACCAAACCCCCCAAATCACTATCTATTGCCCAACTAAATATACGTAGCATTTGCAACAAAATACCACTAATTCATGCTCATCTAGATGTTCAACAGTTTGACATTCTCTGTCTAACTGAAACCTGGCTCAAACCTACAATAAAGGATAATGAAATTACTCCCCCAGGCTACAACATCCTTAGACAGGACCGCTTATACAAAAAGGCGGTGGGGTCGCTGTCCTCTATAAAACTGGACTACAAATAAGTAAAGCAAATCTTAACCTTCCATCTGACATAAATGCCGAAATAATCATTTCAAAACTTCACCTCAACCCTCACAAAACAATTAATATTATCTGTACTTATCTTCCCCCAGGTAAAAATCCTGTCATACTAGAAGACCTGTTAAATTGGCTTTCACTAAACCTCCTACAAGAAACAATACTTTTAGGAGACTTTAATATTGACTGGAACTTATGTAAACATACCAACCCAACCACCCACATTAACCTACATGGCTTCTCTCAAATCATTAACTCCCCAACAAGAATAAACAAACTTAATAATAAAGAAACCATACTTGACTGGATATTAACAAATAGTCCACAGCAAAAATATACAACAGGAACTCTCCCAGATGACCTCAGTGACCACTCCCTAACATATATTATCAGGCATAAAACAAATGTTGCTATCCCTATCCAAGTCAGAACATGCCGTAGCAAAAAATATTTTGACCCCAATCTGTTTCATAATGAACTTATGCATGTTAACTGGTCACCCCTGAAATCTCTCCCTATAGATGAAGCTGTTACTTACTTTAATAATACTTTTCTAGACATCCTAGAACATCATGCCCCAATGTGTTCTATATGTATGAAACCCAAAACAGCCCAATGGCTCTCAAAAGAAACTAAAATACTAATCCTTAGCAGGAACAAAGCTTGGGCTAAATGGCGAACCACAAAAAACATAACTGATCACCTCACTTTCAGACAACAAAGAAATGTGACAAAAAAAGCCATTCTACAAGATAAAAAGAACTTTTATACACAGCTTCAACATTCATCCCTTAACCAACCACATAAATTTTGGTCCGCTATTAACATGCTGTTATCCCCGGGCAAAGTTGCCACACCAAATCCACTAGGCTCTAACCCTGACAACCCACTACAAACAGCTAATGCTTTTAACACCTTCTTTACTTCAGCCATATTAAAACTAGCTAAACAACAAAGCCCTGATACCTCCAAACTACAAACCCTAAACTCCCCTCCCCCTCCATTTCACCTAAAACCTATACCGACCTCTTACATATTGTCCTTGCTTCAAAAACTAAAGCCCACAACCCCCTCTGCTGACAATTTACCAGCAGAATACCTCCAAGAAGGAGCTAAAGCTGTAGCCTACCCCATCTCTATACTGATCAACAGGACCGTAAAAGAAGGCACTATTCCATCACTCTGGAAAATCTCTCATATTATCCTTCTATTCAAAGGAGGTGACTCTACTGAGTATTCCAACTTCCGCCCTATAGCACTACTATCTCCTCTCGCAAAAATAATGGAGAAATGCATCCACAAACAGTTACTTAATCACCTACTAAGCCACAACCTCCTAGCTAATTGTCAACATGGGTTTCGACCATTCCATAGTACTACCACAGCCTTACTATCCTTTATTGACTCTATTAACACGAACCGCAACAATAACACTTCTTCTTCTGCATTCTTCGTACACCTGTCTAAAGCTTTTGATATGGTCAATCATGAACTTCTCCTCCATCATTTAAAATCCCTCTCTCTAGACAGTCATGCCCTAAACTGGTTCGTATCCTATCTGGATAACCGTAAACAGGCAGTACTCTGGAATAACCATCTCTCTGATCTCCTCCCAACTTCGATAGGGGTCCCTCAGGGCTCTATCTTAGGTCCCCTACTATTCTCCATTTTTATAAATGACCTTCATCTAGCCACTACCCAATCAACTTGCATTCAATATGCAGATGACATGACCATAATCTGCTCAGCCTCAACACAGACTGAGCTGCACACTCTCACACAAAAAACCTTCACTACTATAGAGCAATGGTTCTCTAATCATTGTCTCCTCCTCAACCCTAAGAAAACCAAACTCCTGCTCTTTACACCCACTCACATGTCCCCTTCTATTAACTTCACACTTACATCCAGTGATGGTACCCTCATCTCTCCAGACCAAACCACTAAACTCTTGGGTATTACTATTGACAATCAACTAAAATTTGACACTCATATCAACTCTACAATAAAAGCTACCAACAGAAAACTTGGTTCTCTCTATAGAATCAAATCTTTCCTAACTCCCAAAGCTAAAACTATCATAACTAGATCCCATCTAATGTCTACCCTACTATATGCTTCTCCCATTTACACTAACCTTTCTAAGTATAACCTCAACAAACTAGCTTCATCATACAACAACATTGATAGATTTGCTACAGATTCTCCTTATAGGACTCATCATTGTCTTAATCTTAAAAAACTAGGCTGGCTAGAACTACCCTACCTAATACAATCTTACCAACTTACTATTGCTCATAAAGCCCTTTATCACCCTGACAACACTCCTATGCTCTCCTCTCTCATTCAACCCTACAAAAATCTGAAGAACCTATGCTCTTCTAACAAGATACTGATTCAAACTTCCCTATCAAATAACTCAGCAGGTGACTCCACACATTCTCCAACTCAGTTGGCAAAATATGGAACCAACTACCTCAAGACCTCACTACCACAACTTCACTCCCATTATTTAAAGCTAAACTAAAACTTTTCCTTTCCAATCACTGGCTATGCTCTTGTAACAACCCTGACTAACCGTTTTTTTTTTCCTTCCAGCCATCTGCTTCTTTCAACCCCTTACTTCTTTTTCTCAATTCCAGCTCACCTGAGTTTCCTTTTCATAAGTGTCCCTGTGACTCTTTCTTTAAATAGAAATATATCTATATTTTTGTCAACTTCTTTCAATGCTGCAATAGACTATCCTAGTTGTTTATTTGAATTTGAAATTTTGTCCCCTGCTAAGCCTCATACTGAACTCTATTGCATATATAACTTGCAGCAGGTTTAATGTATGTTTCTATAGTATTGTATAATTTTGTATTCCTGCATTGTGTGACATTTTTAACTTGTTTTAGTAGATTGTAGTGGAGCTTTTCTCCCCGGGCCTCCACTGAAAATGGACATGTATCCAGTTGGACTAGCCCGGTTAACAAATGTAAAATAAATAAATAAATAAAATAAAAGACATTGGCATTTTCCCACCTAACTGTTAAAAAGAGATGAATGTAAGGAATGGGTAGTGGAAATTATTTAAGAGTTATTTGAAAGATAGAAATATCTTCAGAAGTTATAGCTAGTGACTGGGATAAAATGAAATGGAGTTTAAAAATAAACTCAAAATAAAAGTGAAAGGCACGTGTTTAAGAAGTAATAGAAATTACTTTGAGGGGCTGACAAAGGTTAAAGTACTGCAAAATAAGGAGGATCTCACAGAAGAGGAGGACCAAATGCAGAGTGCTAAAGGGAAAATAAGGAAGTATATGGATAATATACATGAGTTTAGAAAAGATTGCAGTTAAGCAACTATTTTTTGATAGCAACTCCAGAGCACAAAAACTTTTAGCATGACTTAGGCAACGGAATGTTGAAAGGGTTTGTCAAACTTACGGAATCTATAGCAAGAAAAAATAACCAGAGATTCTGTAATGGTTTTAGAGATATTTTGGAATTCTTATGAAAATTTGTATAAAGCAAAGAAATGTGGAAATAAAGAGTACAAATTGAAATATTTATGGAAGACTTAATTATGCCAAGGTTAGAGGTAGATGAGGCCCAACAACTAACAGTTACGATAGGAGGCGATGGGTTAAAAACAGTAATGTATAATCAGTCTACAGGAAATCTCCAAGAACAGATGGTATTCCTGTGGAAGTCTAGAAATTAGGAGGAAAGAAAGTGATAAAGATCTGAAAGATTTTATTTAACAGTATTTTAAAATGAAGGGAACCACCAACCTCTTGGAAGAAAGATGTGGTGGTTGTGTTACCTAAAGATGTCAAAGACCCCTCAGACCCAACTTTGTATATACCCATTTGAATTTTAAACCAGCTATAAAGTGTTTATGTCTATACTAGCTAAAAGAATGTCAAAGGTGTTGCCAAAACTCATAGATATGGATCAATATAGTTTTGTGGAGGAGAGACAAATATTTGACAACATTAATAGAACAATGATGATGATCCAGAGGGAAGAAGAATGTAAGAAAATACATCTATTGTTGATGGATCTTGATTCATAGAAATCATTTGATAGAGTAAACTAGGATTTTATGAGTAGGTCATTGGAATCATTTGCATTCCCTAATAGAATAATAAGATTAATTAAAAGGATATATAAAGGATCAGGGGCAATAATTAAAGTGGGAGAGTTCCCCTCAGCTAAGCTGTGTTTAAACAGAGGAACCAGGCAGGGGTATCCTCTTTCTCCTTTGTTCTTTGCTTTACATTTAGAGCCATTGGCAAAAAAAATAAAAGATAGATAGATAGATAGATAGATAGATAGATAGATAGAGAGATAGATAGATAAGGGACTCAGAAATACATGAATATAACTGGTATGACAATAAAGAAAAGTTGATGTTATTTGCAGATGATATTTTTTATACCTGATAAATCCAGAAAAGAACATGGCAGTGTTGAGGAACATTTTGAGATAGTTTCAAGTCTTTTCAGAATATAAAATTAATGAAGATAAAACAAAGACTATTGCCATAAATTATGTACTCACATGTGAACTGGTTCAACAATAGCCATATTTGTAAAAACATGATTAAAAGGCTTCTGTTATGTTCATAGGTTCATAGTAGGCTATCTGCTCTAGGGCATTTATAAGCCTAGCCAGAGTGTGTTTGGCTTTCGCCACCCATTTTAAATTAATTTTGCTATGCCTTTTTTTGAGGTTAGTATACTGTGCCTCTGTCTAACAGTGACACAGAAGTGATAGCTGGGGTAAACCTATGATCTCCCATCCACTCATCAAGATTCCTCTTGAAGAGAGTCAAAGTGGGACTCTGCCTAACCTGGACTGGGATTTTATTCCAGAGTGAAGGGAGCCTCTGGGTTATGAATCTGTCCCTCCAGCATGTCCTATTTATTTCAGTGCTGAGGTTCAAGTCTCTCGAGCGTAGCTCAATGGGATTTGGATTTTCTGAGGTGCAGCATGTCCATTAATTCCGGGTTGGACATGGCTTTATATGTCAGGCACAGATCGCCTCTGAGCAAGCGGTATGCCACTGAGTAGAGCTGGAGTTTCTTTAACCGGGCAGCATATGGCATCTGTTTGAGCCCTTTGATCCTCTTGATGAGGTACTTTTGGGGTCTTTCCAGTTGCTGCAGGTGTCTGGTAAGGTACATCCCAAAAGGGGCATTGTACTCAATTATGGGCCTGATGAGGGATGAGTAAAGAGGCACAATGACCTCCCTGATCTAGATGTGAATCCCTTCATGATTAGGTGGGCTATATAAAATGTTTTTCTAACCACTTTGGCCACGTGGTTGTCAAATGAGAGATTGCTATCAACTTGGGTCCCCAGGTCCCTAATGACTTCTTCTGTACTTAATGGATTACCACCTATGTGGTAATTTGTGGGCACTTTGTTTTTGCCAAAGGGGATGACTATACACTTTTTGGCGTTTAGCTTGAGGCAATGGCTCTGGCACCAGTTGTCTGTTTCTATGAGGCCCTTTTGGAGGATGCTTGTGTCGGCTGGAGAGTTGATTATGGCGCCCAGTTTGCAGTATAACTTGAGCACTAATCCAGGCATTCTTTAAAGTATTCAGTTGTATTTATTACTGCTGGTAGTAACTTGATTAAAGTGTAGCTATCATTTCTAAGTCTTTTGGATTAAGCACTTGGGCTTCAGACCAGTTGTTTTACATTAGGAAGGTTTGTGGCCTGCACTGTGGTGGCAGGACAGGTAGCTTACATCCTTCTAAGTTGGGAACTGCTGACTGAGAGCTCAGTGTCTGTTATTCTAAAAGTGTATTAGTTCTGGTTTAAGCACTTGGGCTTCAGGCCAGTTATTTTACGTTAAGAAGGATTGTGGTCTGCACTCTTGTGGGAGGAGAGGCTGGACTCTGCCCTTCTGAGCAGGGAATTTCTGGTTAAAGGCTTATAGTGCCTGCATATTCTAACTGTTTCTTACTGAAATTGGTACACCTTGTTTGCTGTAGCATAGACTAGATCCAAGCCTGCTGAATCTAGCTTTATTTGTATGCTTGTTGTTTATTTCCCTGAAACGCTAATTCCACTTAAAACGCGGCCTTTTAGCACTTCTGTGGATCCCTAGTGATATCTGCATTGCTTACTGTACTTATTTCCTTGTTTCACTTGAAAGAAAGTTACTGTTTGTCGTTTTTGCATTTAAGTTACCTGTAACACATTGCATTTAAGTTACCTGGCACTTGCTCACTAAAACAATTATATAAGTCAGCTCTAAAAAATTAAAAGCACTACACCCTCACAAACTCCACTTGAGTACCTTGTTCCCCATTGGCCCTTTTTTCAATTATAAAGGAATTCCCAATACTATTCTAGCATGTCCAAAGGTCAGTTGTCAATCTCCTGTCCGGTCCAGCTGGTGAATCTGGGAATCTTGAGGCAATGTTACAACTGCCTCATGTACACAGACAACCCTCTCCTCCTTCCAACAAATTCCAACACATGTGAGAGATGCAACCATATAGCCAAACTGGAGGCTAAGCTCTCTCAACTCAGTACTGGCGTAACCACTCAAGAGGAGAAGGAAACCACACTCACTACAATTCCAGTCTCACATAGACCTACCACGACAACAAACCAAACACATAAACACACAAAAACATACTCGGAGGCTCTAAATAAAAATCTGCCTAAGCAGAAGAGACCTCCAAAGCAGACACCCAAGCAACCGCTACCCCAAAACAAAACACGTGCAACACATAGCTCACAAAGCCAGTGTGCCGAACAGTCACAGCCCTTAAGGCTAAACAACACACCTGATACACTTGTAATAGGTGACTCTATCATCAGGCACACTGACGTCCCGCTCACCAGGCTGAACAAGGAGAAGGTCACGGTGAGCTGCCTGTCGGGCGCTAGGATCCACCACATAACACAAGCACTCAGGTCACTCCAAGGCAAGTACAAATATGACTCAGTCATTGTCCATGCTGGTGTGAATGACCTGAGATGTACCTCCCTGGACTACATGAAAAGAGACATAGAGGAGCTCTCTGAGCATGTAGCCCAGGCCGTATGACCCTGACCTTGAGTAGCATCTTACCCTCACCAAGAATGATGCCACAATATGAAGACAAGATGATCAATTTCAACAATTGGCTTAAGTGTTGGTGTCATTCAAAGAGGATCCAATGCCTGTCAGCCTGGGATGACATGCTCGACAAGCCACGATGCTTCGCTAGGGACGGCTTGCACCTGTCACCCCTGGGCTTTCGGATATTGGCAAAGGCTCTTGCTACCCCATAGTGCCTTTTTTAGGCAAGGCTCAAAAGACAAACCCACCTCCATAGGTATCACAAGGGATAAGAAACTGAGAGTAATGCTACTCAACGCCAGAAGTCTAAACCTCAAGATGCACGACTTTTCGAAACTCTCCTTAGCATGGAGAACATCGATATCTGTGCAGTAACAGAAACCTGGTTCAAGGCTCCGAGCACACCAGCACTACCAGGTTATACCTCATACCATGCTTTTCGGCCCCAAAACTTGGACCGAACCACAAAAGGAGGGGGAGTATCAATATTCGTCAAAGATACCCACACCTCCAGGTTGGTGGCATAGCACGAAGCATCAGAGACTATCCATGTGCAACTAACTGTGGGTAAAACTGCCTTCCAGTTTATAGCCTGCTACAGACCACCCTCCCAAACACAGGAACCCCACTTGGCCTTCCTGAGAATACTGGAAAATATGAAGGTCTCTCCAAACACCATTATATTGGGTGACTTCAACTACCCAAACATAGACTGGGAGCATTACTCTAGCTCCAACACCCTAGCCCAAAGGTTCCTAGAATTTATAAACTCAAATGCTATGGAACAACTTGTTACCACTCCCACAAGAGGGGAAAACATACTGGACCTGATCATCACCAACATGGGGACACTATGCTCCAGACCAGAAGTGTATCCCTCACTGGTAAGATCAGACCATAAACTAATCTCACTGGATATTCACATCCCGACCCCATCCCCTGCCCAGAAAACCACAGTGAAAAACTTCTCTAAAGCAAATTTCACACGCCTCAAAACTGAGGCGAAATCCTTCAAAGACCCGGGCCTGTGGAAAATACGGCCCAGACCACGGAATCCTTTATAAATGCATTCTATGAACACCTTCAGAAATGCATGGATCATGCAATCCCAGATAAAACCAAGACCCAATCCTCCAAAGGCAGACGTCCTGTCTGGTGGACCCCAGCCATAAACAAACTATACAATAGAAGGAGGAAGCTACTACATGATAGAGCAAAATCCCAAAAAGGGAAGGCATCTCTGATCAGTATTAGCAAAAAACTACGGGCACTCATAAAATCGTCTAAGGCCAGCTTCGAGAAAAATTGCACAGGACACTAAGGATAATCACAAGGCTTTCTTTAGTTATGTTAGGAACCTGGGTAGGAATTTCCAGATATGCTCAGAATTAGTCCAAAATGACAAAAAATACACCGAGCCCACAGACATTGCCAACATCCTAGCTGACAGGTTCAGTGCAAACTTCTCCCCCCACTCCCCACCAAAAGGGCAAATATCTATCCCAACAGAGTGCTGCCCCCCTGACATCTCAGATGCTCAGGTAAGAGCCGCCCTCTCCAAAGCAAAAAACACAGCATCATTGGGACCAGATGGTGTCCCGGGCTGCGTCCTACATGAACTCCAAGAAGAGCTAAACCCAAACATAAAACTACTGTTCAATCTTAGCCTTACTACAGGATATGTACCAAAAGAGTGGCGTACAGCAACAGTGGTCCCTCTTCACAAAGGTGGTGTCTCAACGGATCCTGGAAACTATCGCCCCATAAGCCTGACTAGCTTGGTCTGCAAAGCTATGGAAAGGATCATCATGGACCTCATAAATAAAGATATTGGGGACCTACAGTCACTGGATCCTACCCAGTTTGGCTTTGTTAAGGGCAGATCCTGCCTCTTAAACCTGGTCGATTTCTTTGAAACAGTCACCAAGGCCATTGATGAGGGGAAGGTGGTCCACACAGCCTACCTGGACCTCGCAAAAGCCTTCGATACAATACCCCACTCGGGCATTATAGATAAGCTCACCAGCTTAAATATAAACCCCTATGTCACTAGATGGGTTGCAAACTGGCTCAAGGACAGAACCCACATGGTTAGAATTGCTGGAGCGATGTCAGACTCCAAACCAGTTACAAGTGGCGTCCCACAAGGCTCAGTCCTGGGACCTCTCTTGTTCGGTACATATTTCTCGGCGGTACAGGCCAACACGGAAGGATGTCAGCTAAGAATATGTGAGAAGAGACTAAACAAAAGATGATACAAAAATTGAAAAAACTGGAAACTCGGTTTCATGGAATGGATAGTAAGATACAAACACTGAAAATCTTTTTAGTCCCTTTAGTCTTGTATATTGGTCAGGCATACTTTTATCAACCCGAGGAGAAGTTGTGGATATAATTAATAAAGGACTGAAGGAATTTATCTGGAAGGGAATGAGGGCAAGAATGAATTGGGATAATCTGATCTTTCCAATAGAACAAGGTGATTTAGTTTTACCTGATTTGAAGGGATATTTTAGAGCTACAAAATTATGGCTCATATAAATAACACAAGCCATCCACCCATCCATAACACTTTTTTTCCCATTTTTGCACATGGGGTCAGGGTGTCACATCAGCAGTGACAATCATCTACAGCCAAGGCTTATACTACCAGGTGGCTAGCCCTGCCACAGTATTCTTCCACATCACACCACACACTCACAGCTATTGCCAATTTAGAGTGCCCAATCCACCTAATGCATGTCCTGGAGCACCCTGAGGAAACCCATATGAACACAAGAAGGACATGAAGACCCCACACATAAGGTACCCAAGCCAAGAATCGAACCAGGGAACCTTGTGCTGTGAAGCGGCAACATTAGCCACTGTGGCACTGTTCATAACACAAGCAGGAGGTCATAATTCAAAGTGGAAAGAGATGACGATGAAGCAAGGGGGAAGCTCAAGAAATAGACAATCAGTGGGAATTTGGATGCAGATCTTTAAGGAAAATAATAGCAACCATTCAAAATATTATATTTATAAAGTAGCTGAAAGTATTCTAAGAACTAAGCCAATATGAGCATGGGGAAAGGGGATTCTGCCAGTAGGGATGACCGCAAGTAGGGGTACAGAAAATAGGCAAGAGGGGACTGGAATTTACTGGAGAAACCTGGCAAAGGAACCAAGATATTGGGAGCAAATAACTCAAGCAGGAGGGGTAATAAAGTGGGATGAAGCCAAGAAGACATTTGGATTGCAAGCTAGACACCATCTTCCCTACTAGGGCTGGATCTCAGAGTATGGCTATAGAGAAAGGGATAGGTAGATTTTAAGTGAAAGAGCTGCTCTGCTAGAGTTTTTAGTTGAATGTAGAACAGAAGCTGCTGTTAAAAAATGGATAATTTGTATGGCATAAAAAATATTACATGATAACCATAAGAATTAATCAGATGAGATTAGAAAAGATTGAGAAAAGAAACTGGAAAAGGAATTCACAAGAAAAGAATGGAAGACATGTGTATGGCTCCAAAGTATGCAATCAAGTTCAGAAGGTTTAGGATCTTTGCTTTCAAGAGTTTGCATAGGTATTGTTATACACCAGGCAGGCTTCAAATAATTTTTCCTCATGTTGATAGCAAATGTTGGAGGTATGATGGCGAAGAAAGAGATAACTGAGAATTAGAAGTTATGTACCTACCATAACGTTCCATGTTAGTTGTCTTCTCTCGCCTTCTTTCTTGCTGGATGGGTTCGGAGCCGATCCTCGGCTCTGACTCGGCACTTGCTTTAGCTCGAGAACTCCTTTTACCAGCTCGAGGCAACCCTATATCCCATGATGCAAGGCGGAACTACCTCAGATCTCGTTTGGCAGCTAACTTACCCTGCTAAAGGTTATCCTAACCAAAATAGGAACAAAGTTTCCTAAAAGAAGTCCTCATAACAAAGATCCAGAGGAAACAAACTAATAGGAACTCTTCAAGATCTGTCCAGGCCAGGGGGAAGGAGGGAGGGACGCAAGAAAGAAGGTGAGAGAAGACAACTAACATGGAACGTTATGGTAGGTACATAACTTCTAAATGTTAAGTTGTCAATCTCGCCTTCATTCTTGCTGGATGGGACCGCGTCCCTAGCACCTGTATCCCGGGTGGCTCAATGGAACAGACTCTTGAGAACTGTGGAACCAAAACTGGCCCTATCTCTGGAGGCCAAATCCAACTTGTAATGAGAAACAAAGGTATGAGGCGTGGCCCAAGTAGCTGCTGCACAAATGGTATCAATGGGAGGTCTATCCTGAAAAGCTGCAGAAGTGGATAGACTCCTGGTCGAGTGTGCTTTTGGCTTAGAAGGTAGTTGTTTGCCTCTGAGAGAGTACACATAGGAAATGGTGGAAGTCAACCATCTGGATAAGGTCACTTTAGAAACTGGAAGACCTAACCTGTTTTCTGCATAAGAGACAAACAATTGGTCTGATTTTCTGATTTGTTTAGTCCTATGCAAGTAGTACCTGAGCTGACGATGGACATCCAAAAAATGCAATTTCTGTTCAGCTCTGTCAGAATAGTTAGGGAAAAAGACTGGTAATTCTATAGATTGGTTAATATTGGTTTGAGATACAACCTTGGGGAGAAAGGAAGGGTTAGTTCTTAACGATACCCTGTCCTTATGAAAAACCAAATAAGGTGAACGAATACGGAGAGCTTGAATCTCGGAAACCCTTCTAGCAGAAGTGACAGCCAGTAAAAATATAGTTTTCCATGTCAATAACTTCAAAGTACATGAAGCAGACGGTTCGAAAGGAGGTAGTATCAAGGATGCTAACATTAAGTTTAGATCCCATTGCGAAGGAGGATGCTTTATAGGTGGTTTTAGGAGAAAAACTCCTCTCAAAAAGGCCTTGCATAATCTATGAGACATGATGTTATTGTCATGCAAGCCAACATGATACTTGGAAATGGCAGCCAGCTGTACTTTGACTGTAGATGACGAGGATCCCGAATGAAAAACCTCCGCTAGGAAATCTAAAACAGAATGTACGGGAGCAGTAAAAGGATCAATATTTCTGGAGTTTGCCCAAATCGAAAACCATCGCCACTTGCTAGCATATATAGTCCTAGTGGACGACTTCAAAGAAGACACTAAAATGTCTCTGACTGAGTCAGAAATCATTGGTAGCCTGGCTAGGGAAGGAAGTGGAGCAACCAAGCAGTGAGGTTATGAGAATGAACGGCCCGGTGCTGCTGACCCGACTGGTGGATCAAAAGATCCGGAACTGGGTCCAGATGCCAGGGCTGCACCAGAAGGTGACGATGCAGAGACGGAAACCAAATCTGTCGAGGCCAAAAGGGAGCAATGAGGATCAATTTGGCTCTCAAAACGGTGGCTTTCTGAATGACTTGTGGAATCAATGGAAAAGGAGGAAAAGCATAAAGAAGTCCCCGCGGCCAATCCTGGGTTAGAGAGTCTCTCAGGGGTTGGCCTGGAAGGGAAATAGAGTGAAATAGTCTGGGCACTTGTTGTTTTGAGGGTAGCGAAAGATCGCAACAAGGAGTGCCCCACTTCAGAAAAATCTGATCCACTACAGATTGATTGAGAGACCACTCGTGAGGCATCAGAATAGATCTGCTTAGCCTGTCCGCCAATAGGTTGGACCTGCCGGGATGTGCGTTGCTATCAGAAACCGCTGAGAAGAGATCGCCCATTGCCAAAGTCTGAGAGCTTCTCGACATAAGGGATAGGACCTGGTTCCGCCCTGTTTGTTGATGTACCAGACCACGGACATGTTGTCCGTCTGTACTGCAATAGTCCCCGTGGGAAGAAAGTCGTCGAGGGCTTGCAACGTTAAAAGCACTGCTCTCATCTCCAGGACATTTATGTGCAGATGGTATTCTATGGGTTGCCACATCCCGTGGACCATCCTGCCCTGATAATGCCCCCCCCACCCGATCATTGAGGCATCCGTGGTGACTGTGGCAACTGGAGGAGGGGGAACAAAGGGTCGGCCCTGATGAAGAAGAGGGGAGGATATCCACCAGCCCAGATGAGCCCTGCAAGACTGTGTCACTAAGATCTCGTGTCTCATCGGAAGATCGTGATATGACCACTGTGTGAAAAGCATCCACTGTAGGAGACGCATGTGAAAGCGAGCCAGTGGTAGAAGAACAATGGCCGCAGCCATTAGACCTAGAACTTTCAGGACAAACCTGGCTTTGATCTTTTTGCTTTGTAACAGAAGCCGAACAAATTTTGGATGTCCAGAATTCTTTGATCTGTTAATCTGGCTAACATTTTGACGGTATTTAACTCTGCGCCTATAAAGGTGATAGATTGGCAAGGCAGCAGAGAAGATTTTACGAAATTTACTGAAATTCCCAGATTCTTGCAAAGCTGTAGGGTGTAGTCTCTGGACTGAAGAAGCTGACACTTGGTGGTGGCGGAGAGGAGCCAGTCGTCCAAATAAGGAAACACCTGGAATCCTCGGCGTCTCAGGTGAGCTGTGACCACTGCCATGCATTTGGTAAACACTCTGGGGGCTGAAGTGAGGCCAAAGGGCAGGGCTCTGAATTGGTAATGACTGGTCCCTAGCCGAAAGCGGAGAAACCTCCTGGAGCGCCTGTGAATCTTTATGTGATAGTACGTATCCTGAAGGTCTATAGAGCACATCCAGTTGTCCTTGCCCAGAAAGGGCAGAATGGACTGAAGCGTGACCATCCGGAATCTTGCCTTTTTGACAAATCTGTTCAGATTGCTGAGGTCTAATATTGGTCTCCACTCTCCCGTCCTTTTGGGGACCAAAAAGAATCTTGAGTAGACACCGGATCTTACTTGGTCTGCCGGCACTGTCTGGACGGCTCTTTTTTCTAGGAGTTTTGAAACCTCCTGTTTTGCCAAATCCCTTTGACCGGGTGAGATGTCTGGAAGGGATTGTAGAGGTACGGGAAACCTTACGAAGGGGATCATGTAACCCTCGGATATAATCGACTGTACCCACTTCTCTTGAGATAGGGATTGCCAGGCTACTGGGTACAGTGAAATCCTTCCCCCGACTGCCTCCAAGGGTGGACAGTCGGGCAACACCTCAGGGATGCTGAAAGGGCTTTTCAGGAAGAGACTCCCTGTTGCCCTGGTTCTGAGGACCCCCCCTGCCTCTAGGGCGGCGTCTATTATTGTTACCCCCTCTGCCTCTGGGGGTAAACTGACCACGTGTGTCCGGTGTAGCTCCTTGGGCTTTACAGAACCACATCTTCCCCCCTTTCTGACCCTTGGGATATGGTCTAGAAGGAGTGGAAAACTGGACTCCAACGGCAGAAAGAGTCTTACCGTCCTGCTCACACCTGGTCAAGGTATCCTTCACTTGAGGCCCGAACAAAGCCGAACCGTCAAAGGGGGTATTAGTGAAGGACGCATTAAAGGGGTCCACAAAATTACACAGCCGCATCCAGGCTTGGCGTCTAAGAGCAACTCCTGTGCCTGCGGCCCTGCTCGCTCCATCGGCTGCATAAGATATGAGCCGCATAGAGGAGTTAGATATGGAATTCAGGATAGCAAGCTGTGAGGCAATCTTTTCCTGAGCCCCAGCAGCATAAGGATCCTGGACTACTTCACCCAGTTCTTTGAGAATATCTCGTTGAAGCCTGGTGAAGTGACAAAGGTAATTCAGCGAACGCATAGCAAAGGTCGCTGAAGAAAACATCCGCTTTCCATACCTGTCCATGGTCCTAGAATCCTTATTAGGAGGATGGACAGGTACTGAAGGATCCGCCAGTTCCTTCTTAGTGGCCGCCACCACCATAGCATCCACAGAGACACCTTTGGAAAGGAACTGTTTATCCGACGGGGCTGTAATGAACTTGGATGGTCTCCTGGGGACAGGTTCCACAGAATCTGGAGCCGCCCACACCTTTCGAGCCACTACCTGCATGAGTGGGTCGAAAGGTGGAGACACCCAGGAGGTGGAGGGTCGGGATCCAAAAGCCTCCAGGTATACCGACTCATCCTCGGAGGGGTCAATGGAGGGCCAATTCCCCCTCTGTTTGAGGAGCTCAAGGATGTCTGAAAAGGAGACATCCTCAGAGGGGGACCATGGGGAACCCTCCGACTCATCTAAGTTGGTATCAGATGTAGTAGACTCAGGGGAGTCTGTGTGTTTCCTCTTACACATCCTCTTCCGAGGGGGTTTCCCTGCAGGGTCAGGAGAAACCTCGGAAGAGGAGGAAATTCCCAGTGGGGAAACCTGGGGCGATGGATCCCTGGGCCTGAGAGCAAGAGGCTGGCAAGAGGCATCTGCAGGCACTGATGAGGGAGGAGCTAGAGGGATAGACCGTTGACCAGGCTCAGAGGCCAGGACACTCCTCATCACCTCAAAGGCTCCTCTCCCCGGGAGACCGGAACACACCCGCTCCGAAGAAACAGGAATGGCCGGCTCCAAGGAGAGAGAAGGCTCCGAGGCCGATGTCGGCGCCGAGCTTACCAAAGCGAAGCCCGAGAGGGAGAGGGGGTCGGACAAGGGTCCGATGCCACTAGCCCCTCGAGCCGACAGTGGAAACCCGGCGACCGGATCCCTCCAAGGAAGGTCTCAAGGAGGAGATCGGAGCCGAGGACGACGGAGCCGAAGGATGTATCGGCTCCGGCATCGAAACAGTCGCTGTCCCAAGAAGCTACGACTCCGAACTCTGGTGTGGAGTCAGAGGAGGAAGTTCAAGAATTGGGGCTATAGCCGAAGTCTGTTGAGATGGGCTATGGAGCATTTGGGCCAGTGCCTGAGACTTCAACAGCCTGCTTACCACCCTCTCCAAGTCGTGGTCAGACAGCCTGGAAGATCTCGAAGATCGGCTCCGATGGCTCCGCTCCGACAAAAGAGGAGATCCCGGAGCCGAATGGATACTCATAATAGAGAGGGACCGAGATCTCTTACGGGTCGAAGCCATCGGAGCCAAAGTCCCTAGAACTCCAGATGGAGCCGAGGATTTCTCGGCTCCGATGCTGGATAAAGTGTCGGCTCCAGCCGGAGCCGACAAGGCCACAGTAGTCAGGGTATCGGAGCCGGCCGGCACCGAACCCACTACTCGAGTAGAAGTATCGACTCCAGCCGGAGCCGATATCGGCTCCGACGGAGCCGGAGCCACCGGAGGAGGCTTGGACACTGTAGCCTGAACCTTCGGTGGCTTCAGAGGTTTACCTGACCCTGATTTAGGAGGAGAACCTTCAGGTTTAAGTAAACCTCGGAGGATTAGTTTGTTCCTCCTTTCCTGCAGGACTCTCTGGCTAAAAGCATGACACAACGCACAGGAGTCCTGCAGGTGCAAAGGCCCCAGGCAATAAACACAAGAAGTGTGACCGTCTGTCAGAGACATTTTCTGACAGCACTGGTCACACTTCTTGAAGCCTGAGACCTTGCCTTCTTTAGACATCCTAGAAGGATAGAACACAAACAGTCCCAACAAACACACAAATTAATCCCTTACACAAGCACACAGGAAGGGATAACAGAAAGGGACTAGGCCTGACTAAACTACTTTAGACAAAACTTATAAAAAGTTTATAAAAGGTTGAAAAATAGGGAATAGGGTGGGCTGTAACTAATTACAGACTACACTAACACTAAAAGGGAAAATAAACCCCTAACTACACTTTTTCTTACTGACTAAGAAAAAACTTACCTCAGCTGGCAAAGGAGACCTCTTTCGCTAAGCGGCAAACGAGATTTGAGGTAGTTCCGCCTTGCATCATGGGATATAGGGTTGCCTCGAGCTGGTAAAAGGAGTTCTCGAGCTAAAGCAAGTGCCGAGTCGGAGCCGAGGATCGGCTCCGAACCCATCCAGCAAGAATGAAGGCGAGATTGACAACTTAACATCATATGTTTTGGGAGTGTAATGAGCTGGCAGATTTTAAAAATTCCCTACAGAGTACTCTATCAGAGATATTGGGTGAGCATGACTGTAATTAAGGAAATTATTTTTTGAGCTGGGATACAATTGCCTAGACATAGTAAGGCCATATTATGCTTAATTATATTAGTTGTCAAAAAGCAATTACTAGAAAATGAAAGTCAAAGTCTATAAGAACTGTATTTCAGGTACTGAATATTATAAGAGATAAAACAACTGGATGAGGGATCTTTAGAAAAGGGAAAGAGCAAATTACAGAGAAGTAAATGAAAATTGTGAGATTAATACACCCATGATAATGTTCAGAAGGAGGAGTGGGAGAGTGAGGTTGAAAGGAAGGCAGGAATTCAACAAGTTTTTGTAATGTTGGACTGACTGCATCAAAAAAATATATGTGTGATGTATATTGTATTTAAATGCAAACATGTTAAATGGTTTGTTTTCTTTTATGTTAATCTAGGTTTGCCTATATCTTAAGTGGTAATTTAATAAAGATGTTTAAAAACGAAAGAATTTTCTTAGAAAGTTGATAGAATAAGATTTCCATTACTATACATTTTGTAATAAACAAGAAGTCTGTGACTGTGATCCATGACTAGAATTATGTAATGACTATAAAAAGCTGTTTTGTCACAAAGTCATACATTTTATGAGGTACAACACAGCATTAACGAGCCACATTGGGGACACTTTACAGGTATGGTCATACGTTTCACTTGTACCATATTAGTATTAATGTTTCTCTATCTGAGTCTTAGAACTTCCATGTTCATAGTTGTTCCATGCTGGAAGGATCTTAAATTCATTTTTTTTAAACAGGACCAGTGTTAGCATTTTGGGGGCTCCCAGCTAATGTCAAGTTAGGGGCCCCAAGACACTTCCAATCTAAGTATCACTCTGCCACTGCCCCTTTCTTAAGCAACCATTGAGCTCATGGTGCAGAGTTGTAGGTGTAGTATGCACAGACTGACCTGTAGCTACAATACTGTTACATTACAACAGGTCTGTGTACCACACTATGTTGGCTCATCTCACAAAAGGCCAGTCACAGCGAGTGGTGTTTAGTTGCAACAATGATACATTACAACAGTGCTACTTACAGGGCTGAACTTAAGTAAAATTGTGCCCTAGGCACTGCCTACTATCCACACACACAAACACACACAGATTGTGCACATTATTTCTTAGTTTTTTTTCTCACATTTTATCTTACTTTTAGCATTTTCAAGAAACCATGACTTTATATATGCTCTGAAGTGTATTTTATTTTATTATGTATTTTACACAAACCTTTCTTCCAATGATGGCTTGAACATAAATTATGATTAAGGAAAGAAATTCAGTCTTGCTGTTCAACTTTATTTTTCCTTGTATCTTTTCAACACACACCTGGTAAAAATAACGCAGTAATAAACATTTATGAAGTCTCAGGTAAGCCATAGCCTCTAGATGCTCTGATGTGCATTTCAGAGCATTTTATCAATTTCAGTCTTATTTTTTTATTTCAAGAAAAACATAAGTTGTGTCCAAGGCTTAATGTTCAAAGCTGACAAAAAAGTAGCTCACAATAAACTAACAAGACAATTGTTTATGAGGATGCACAAACTGTATTTGTGAATGCTGCCTTTCATTTAACTTATTAATACTTATGTGATGTGGAATGTCACACCTTTAGCAGTCTACACACATTTTGCACTCCAGAGCATGTTTTGAAAAATAAACTTAAAAAGCATAAGATAAATGTAAATATTTTGTGAACAATAAAAGCTATTTAAAGTGTACATATAGCAAAGTTATCTGGTAAGGAGATTTTTATAGTGATAACAGAATAGTCACAATCTTTTCTATAAATACTGTAATACATTATAATGCACATAAACCAAATCTTATATTTTTTTCTAAACTTTCAATAGCAAATGTCCATATCTTGAAAACTATACAACATGGACATATATCATCAGATCATTTTTAACCAGACATAAGCTTTCACATGACAACAAGAAATTAATTTATAAATGCATATTTATTGAGATCTTTACTAAAATGTGAAAACATATGTTTAATTGTATAATTTGAAATACAAATAGGACTAGATATTTTTAAAGAGTGAATTTTACAGTGCTAATATCAAATATAGTTTTCTTCAACGACATCTAATGTCATGCAGTAGTTTGTCACTCACTTGGTTTTTGGAGTATTAAGTACATATGGAAATATTTCTTATTTTCATAATTACTAACAAACAGCTAGCAGTATTTCCAGTATAGTGTGATACAAACCAGCATTTTCAGTGAAGTGTCCTGTCTCCCACATTGGTGTTTCACACCATACACCTCAATAAAATATAGGTCTCTTAGTTATGAAAATATGAACATAAATATCAAAATATGAATAATCAGTGGCAAATAAAGATTAATTTCTCCACTGCAGGACCTTCTAAACTAACAATCGTAGTGCCATTTTGTTAATAATTCCTTGCCTTTAATAATACCGTCTATTATTTACTGGTAGATCACTTAGTTAAAGAAGCCAGACCAAAAAACTTTCTAGATGTCATTAGGAAGCACGGTAATGAATTGAAAGTATACAGAAAAAGGTGTTATAACCTTGAGTGTGTTACCCCCCCCCCGCCCCCCAAAAAATTACTGGTTGTGCATCCCTCTATTAGATTGGGATGAAAGCACAGGTTCAGATTACCACAATCATGTACTTCAAGTGACTGCTGTCATACATATGCACAGCATGCTTCTTCAATTTTCAACCCTATCCTTAAGGCAGCCACCTGTATACCTGCTTGATGTGTGATTGTGAGGAAAGTCAGAAAAATAATAATTACTGTAATGTATTACACTTTTTTTACACTGCCCCTACACAAGCTACTGTAACCTTCTTTGCACACCTTTGAGGTTTGTGAGAAAAGAAAAAGTAATGACCATAGTGTCCCAACACAGCCTATAATGACCTCCTGTGCATGTCTACAGTTTGATTATGATGAAAATTAAATTAGTAATGACCATACCATCCCCAGCTTACCACACAACCCACAGAATGGGAGGAGTTGAGGCCACCACTAATTGCATGTCAAAATTCATTTGTACAATCTGGGATATGGGGACCACCAAATCCAGAGAAGCTCTACATGTCTGTATGTTATATAATGTATTTTATAGCTTACTATTATGTTACTAAAGACCAGAATACTGCCAACCAGAATCCTGAGACAAAGACAGGATCATAGGAGGTTCCTATGTTAATGGCCCCAGGGCCCTTACAAGCCTAGCCAAGTTGAACCCGTGTTCCCAAGGGTGTCTAGTTTAAGCAGACATTAAAATCAGCACGTATTGCCCCTGTCCAAGAGGGACGCAGGTGGAACCCCTAGAGTGAATTTCCAGTTACCCATCCAGTTGTCCAAATTGCTCTTAACTAGGGCCAATGAGGGGATTTAACATGAATAGAAAACTTGTTCCAAAGGTGGGGCAACCTCTGTGAGACAAATCTGTCTCTCCAGCAAGTTCTCTTGATGTCACATATCATGTTAAGGTCCTTTGTGGGAGTGACCCGTGTGCTATTTGACTTGCGAATGTGCAGCATTTCGATCAAAACTGGGTCAGAGATTGCTCTATATGTAAGGCACAGGTCACCTCTGAGCAGTCTGTATGACACAGAGTAAAGTGACAATGATTTCAGTCTGTCCACATAAGACAGATCTTGAAGACCATAAATTTTCTTTGTAAGGAACTTTTGTGGTCTTTTCAATTGCTGCAGGTGTTTAGAAAGGAATATATTAAAGGGAACGTTGTACTATATTATTGGCCTGATGAGGGAAGAGTACAGAGGAGTTATAACCTCTTTTTTTCTGGAGGCAATGTCCTTACTTATGAGATGGCCAATATAAAATGCCCTTCTTACCACTGGGGAGTGGGGAGACACAGTGATCGAAGTTAAGGTTGCTGTCAACCTGTGTGCCCAGATCTCTCACCACTGACTGTGAGCTTAGGGTACTGCTATTGATGTGGTAGTTTGCAGGAACATCACCTTTGCTGAAGGGGATGATAATGCAGATTTTGCATTAAGTTTAAGACCATGACTTTGACTTTGGCACCAGTCATTAGTCTGTGTAAGACCTTCTTGCAGGATGTGGACATTGCTAGTGGTTTCAATGATCACTCCCATTTTGTAGTCATCAGCAAACTTTGTCAGCCACAGTTCTTTATTTTTAGCCTGTACTTCTGAGAAGTAGATTCCAAACAGTAGGGGTCCCAGAACCAATCCCTTTGGAATACCACTGGTTACAGGTCTGTTGGAGGAGGTTGTGTCCCCTATTTTGACTGTATGAGTTCTGTCAGTGAGCCAGTTTGCAACCCACCTGACAATGTATGGGTTGATACCCAGCTGTGTGAGTTTATCAATGATGCCGGAGTGGGGGATTGTGTCAAAGATCTTGGCTAAGTCTAGGTAGGCCGTACGCACAGATATGCCCTTGTCTAGGACTTTGGTGACTGTCTTGAAGAAGTCCACCAAGTTTAACAGGCATGATCTCCCTTTGACAAAGCCAAACTAGGTGGGATCGAGCATTGGGAGATTTCCTATATATTTGCTAATAAGGTCCATGATGATTCATTCTATGGGCTTCAAATAAGGCTGGTCAGGTTAATGGGTCTGTAGTTCCTGGGGTCCCTGGATGCACCCCCTTTGTGCAAAGGGATGACGGTAGCTGTTTTCCATTCCACTGGGATGAAGCCAGTCCTTAGGCTGTGATTGGAAAGCGTGCTGAATTGTCATGCTAATTCCTGTTTTAACCCATGTAGAACACAGCCCGGGATGTTTTCTGGTCCCATAGAGACTGTCTTTTTGGCCTTGGAAAGGGCATTTAATAGCTGCTCCTCAGAGATGGGGGGGACAGGTGTTTGGGATGCTTTGGGGTATATGTGGCGGGGACAGGGGAGTGAAGTTGTCATTGAACCTCTCAGCCAGCAGGTTTCCTATATCCACAGGTTCTATATATGTAGTACCATTAACTATGAGTTCAATGCAAATCTGGGCCTTACCTTTGAGGTTGCAGATGTAACTAAAGAACGCCTTGTGATTATCCTTATTTAAAGAAGCTAATTTGGATTCATAGTTAGCTTTGGAAGACTTCACTAGGAGTCTTATTTGGTTGTTTAAGTTGAGGAGGGAGTGTTTCCAGTTTTGAGACAGTTCCTTCCTGCTCTTAGACAGCAATTTCTTTCTCCTATTGCAAAGGCTGTTAATGGCAGTTGTTCACCAAGCAGGTTTATTTTTCCTTGAAGATCTTGCTTTGGTTCTATCAGGTATGGCAGAGTCAATACAACAAGTATAGGTGCTTGTATAAAGCACTGGTATATAACTTGGCATACATGTCTGTTCCATCAGTGGGGGGAAGGGCTATGAAGCTATGCATCCCATCATGTAAAAGGTTGTAATTGGCCCTGGAGAAGTTTTTTAGTCTAGTTGTTGCTAAGGTGGTGTTGTGTTATAGTTACTTCTAGAGAGACTGAATTGTGATCAGATCTCACCAGGGGTGGCCACACACTGGGGGTGGTGCATCGGTCTTCCATGTTGGAGAGCACCAGGTCCAAGATGTTTGAGCCCCTTATGGGTGTGTCAACCAGCTGGTCCAGGGCATTGGAGATAAAGTCCAGGAACCTTTGGGCAAGTGAGTTAGAACACGTATAATTTACCCAGTCTATGGACGGGTTATTAAAATCACCCAAAGCCAGGGGGGGTTGGTTGTATTTTGATTAACTTAAGTAGATCCAAGTAGGCTGAGTGGATGTCCTGATTCATGGAGGGGGTCCTATAGCTGGCAATGACTTGAAGAGGGGTCTTACCTACAGTCAATTGCACCTGAAGTAATTCAAGGGAATCGTGCTGTTTAACCAATCTAGAGGTGTATTTATCTTTAAAATAATATTGATACACCATCTCCTTTAGTTCTCATGCCTTTAATTTATGGTCTGAATGTGTGGAAGGAAATGCAACCTGGTATAGCTGGGGTGCTCCCCACAGCCTTAAACCAGGTCTCAGTGACTGCACAAATGTCAGCATATTCCAGGGTGAGGACTGCTTCCAGTGAGTGCAATTTCTGGTTTAGACTCCTAGTATTTACCAGCATAACCTTGAGGTTGTTTTTATATGGTATTTTTACATCTGGAATTTTGTTCTTGTGACATTGCCTAAAAAAGGCACTATGGGGATGGCAAAAGCCTTAGCCAGTAACTGAAATCCCAGGGGTAACAGATGAAGACCATCTCTGGCAAAGCATTGATGTCTATTGACCATGTCATCCCAGGCTGACAGATGCTGGATCCTCTTTGAATGACACCAGAAACTAAGCCAATTGTTGAAGTCAATTATTTGTTTGTATTAAGTTTAGTGTAAGACTAAAATGTTAAAGGCCTTAAGGCTAAAAATAATTGGAGACTGAATCTCCATGCCTCTGCAGATCCAGGAAGGTGTGCTAACAGGGGTCCTGCAAGAGAAGCAAAGCTAGGAGTTCGATATTGAGGCTTTCAACATTTTAGTCTTTGGTATATTCATCTCTGGATTCTGGTTGGTGAAATTCTGGTCATTAGTAACATGGCAGTAAACCATACTTTATATCTTACTTAAGTATAATTACTTGTTAATTGCATTTTTGCTGCTACCCAGAAGAGTTATATATGGACCTGGCATGAATGTATGTATGCACAGATAAAAATTTGTGATATTTTTTTACACATACATACACACATATACACATCACACACTCCGCTTTTTCACCGTCAGGGAAACTGGAAGAATTCCATTTCACCTGCTGTATATTTTTTGAGGGTTAACCACAGTACATGAGAAGATGCAGACATAGACAGGAAGGGCATACAAACTTCACATAGAAAAAAAATGTAGTCAAGAACTCAACCAGAGCAAAACACTGTGAAAAGGCAATGCTACTAACTGTGCCACAGTGCCAATGAGAAGCTGTTTTCACACACATTCTCTTCCTTTGCCAAAGTACCAAAGATAGCCACCTATCATTCATAAGATCTAGCTTTGTGATGGAAAGTGAAATAAATTATTGCCAGCTTGTTACTCTTACACTGCAGCAAACACACACACACACACACACACAAAACATAAGCCTTAGTAATACTAGATGTTATGTTGTCCTACCTCGCCTTCATTCTTACTGGTTGGGTTCAGAACCGATCCTCACTTTTGACTTGGCCACATACTAAAGCTTGAGGTCTTCAACTGGCTCATGCCTGTATCCCTATCCCCTCATGCTGTAGTGAAGCTCCCCAGATCTCGTTTGCCGCTAAACAGTTCGGAGGTTTCCATTCCGGCTCTGGCTAAGTGTGCTACATTTTATTACCTTATTGTTAGGAAATAATTCTATTTTTACTTATATTTAGTTAGTTTTAGCTTTCTTCTAGTTATTAGCTAGTTTGTTGTTTATTGCTTAAGGCCATTGTTTTTCTCATTTGCATCCGTTATTATATATATATATATATATATATATATATATATATATATATATATATATATAAATAAATAAACTAAGTTTGTAAGGCGTCAGCCCGTTTAAGTTAGTAGGCTGCAGTGGCCCCTTTTTAGTGAAATAGCTAAAGCCATGTTGCTGTTGCTGTGAATTGTTTTAGTTTCTCCTTCCCACTATTGAAGAAAGAGCATCAGTCCGTTTAACTTAGAGAATTTTTGCTGCCCGTTTTACTTAGAGGGCATCTTATTGTTCTTTCTACTAATAGATTTTCTCTCTTTTATTGGATTTCTGTAAAAAAAAAGTTTTTTTTCTGTAGTTAGTGTGTGTGTGCTTTTAGTTTTAAGCATGTCTAAGGAGCATAAAGAAACTAGGCCTTCGGGTTTTTAAAAAATGTACTAGATGCAACCAGAAGATGCCTATTTCTGACTCTCATACCATGTGTGTTTACTGCTTGGGAGCAGTACATCTTCAAGAGTCTTGCTCAATCTGTCACTCTTTTAGCTCTAGGGTGCTGTTAGAGTGTAAAAATAAAGTGATTGTGAGAGGTCCAATGAAGTCCCCATTCTAAGAAGCTCTAGAAGAAGGTCAGGGTACTTCAGGATTAGTGAAATCTCCTTCATCCAAATCGGACAAGTCCACAAAAAGATGTTCTTCCTCTTCAGGACAATCATAGCCGGCTAAAAAGTTGAGTAAAATTGCATCTCCAGCCAAAACCACTTCAGAACCGACAAAAACTGTTTCATCGGCTCCACCTTTATCAATGCCAATGGAGTTTAAACTCAGGAGCCAGTACCCAGAATTGGAGCAGGTTACTCCTGTATTGAGATCACCTATTTATTTATTTATTTATTTTACATTTGTTAACCGGGCTAGTCCAACTGGATACATGTCCATTTTCAGTGGAGGCCCGAGGAGAAAAGCTCCGCTAACTACTACATAACAGGTTAAGAATATACAAAATTATACAATAAAAAATAAAAACATTTGCTTTAAACCTTTTACAGGCTGTCTAGGTATTAGAGTACAATTAGAGACATAGCAGGTGAATAGGTTTAGATGCTTTACTAAGTTATGGTGTTTCTACCTTCTTCATAAGTAGCAACATTTAGAATTTTTGTCTCTTGAAGAGGGGGAGTAACAGAAACATTTAAGAGGTGGAAAGTGGAATATGCTAGGGTTAGGAAGAAAAGGAGAGGGAGGTCAGATGAAAAGGATTGAGGGAAAATAAGAGACAGAAAAGTGGTTACCCTGGGTTATAGCAAGAGCATAGCCAGTGGTTGGTTAGGAAGAGTTTAAGTTTGGTTTTAAATTGTGGAATTGTAGTCAGGGATGTGAGGTCTGGTGGAAGTTGATTCCAAATTTTGCCAACTGAGTTGGAAAATGTGGAGTCACCAGCTACATTATTTGATCGAGAAGTTTGAATCTGTATTTTGTTAAAGGAGCGAAGGTTCTTCATGTTGTTATAGGGTTTTATGAGGGTGGAGAGCATTGGTGTGTTCTCAGAGTGATGCAGGGCTTTATGGGCGATAGTAAGTTGATAGAATTGTATAAGGTGGGGTAGTTCCAACCACCCTAGTTTTGTTAGATTCAAACAATGGTGAGTTCTATATGGAGAGGCAGTTACAAATCTGGCAATGTTGTTGTATGATGTGGCTAGTTTATTGAGGTTATGCTTAGAAAGATTAGTGTATATGGAGGAAGCATATAATAGGGTGGAGATCAAGTGTGTTCTAGCTATAGTAGTTCTGGCTTCAGGTGTTAAGAAAGATTTGATTCTGTAGAGAGAACCTAGTTTTCTGTTAGTTGTTTTTATTGTGGAGTTGATATGAAAGTCAAATTTTAGTTGGTTATCAATAGTAATTCCCAAGAGTTTGGTTGTTTGGTCTGGAGCTATGAGGGTACCATTGTTAGATGTGAGTGTAAAATCAATAGGGGGAGACAGGTGAGTAGGTGGAAAGAGGAGAAGTTTGGTTTTCTTGGGGTTGAGGAGGAGACAGTGGTTAGAGAACCATTGCTCTATGGTGGAGAAGGTTTTTTGTGTTAGGGAGTGAAGTTCAGTCTGGGTAGAGGCAGAGCAAATGATGGTGGTGTCATCAGCGTATTGAATACAAGTAGATGAAGGAGTGGCTAGGTGAAGATCATTTATAAAATGGAAAACAGAAGAGGACCTAAGATGGAGCCTTGAGGGACCCGATAGAGGTGGGGAGAAGATCAGAGAGATGGTTGTCCCATAGTACTGCTTGTTTGCGATTAGCAAGATAGGGGCGTGAACCAGCTTAGGGCAAGGTTGTCCAGTGAGAGGAATTGAGGCGATGTAAGAGGAGTTGGTGATTAACCATGTCAAAGGCTTTTGACAGGTCTACGAAGAATGCTGAGGAGGGAGTATTGTTGTTGCGATTTATGTTAATCGAGTCGGTGAAGGATAATAATGCTGTGGTAGTACTATGGAATGGTCGAAACCCATGTTGGCAGTTAGCTAAGAGATTGTTGCTTAACAGGTGATTAAGTAACTGTTTGTGGATGCATTTTTCCATTATTTTTGCAAGAGGAGACAGTAATGCTATGGGGCGGAAATTAGAGTATTCCAAAGAGTCACCTCCTTTGAAGAGAGGGATAATGTGCGAGATTTTCCAGACTGAAGGGATAGTACTTTCTTTTATAGTCCTATTAATCAATAGAGAGATGGGGTAGGCTATTGCTTTAGCACCTAGTTGGAGATATTCTGCTGGTAATTTGTCAACTGAAGGGGTTGTTGGCTTAAGTTTTTGAAGTAAGGACAGAATATAGGAGGTGGGTATGGGTTGGAGGTGAAAAGGGGGGGGGGAGTAGAGCTAGGGGTAGATAGTTTGGTGGTATCAGGTCTTTGTTGGTCAGCTAGCTTTAGAATGGCTGAAGTAAAGAAAGTATTAAAGGCGTTAGCTATTTGTAAAGGGGAGTTAGTGTTTGAGCCTAGTGGATTAGGTGTGGCAGCTTTGCCAGAGGATAGCAGTGTATTAATAGCGGTCCAAAATTTATGTGGTTGGTGGAGGGAAGATTGTTGTAATTGAGTATAGCAGTTTTTTTTATCTTGTAGGATGGCCTGTTTTGTCATATTTCTTTTTTGTTTATAGTAAAGATGATCAGCTATGTTTTTAGTGGTTCGCCATTTGGTCCAGGCTTTATTTCTACTAAGGATTTGTTGTCTAGTTTTGGTAGAGAGCCATTGTGCTGTCTTAGCTTTCATACGTATGGAACGCAAGGGGGCATGATGTTCAAGGATGGTGAGAAAGGTATTATTGAAGTGGTTAACGGGAGAGTTTTAAGAGGTGACCAGTTAACTTGCATAAGTTCGTCATGAAACAGACTGGGGTCAAAATGTTTTTTGCAACGGGATAATCGAACTTGGGATAGGATAGAAAAATTAGTTTTATGCCTGATGATATAAGTTAGGGAGTGGTCACTGAGGTCATCTGGGAGAGTTCCTGTTGTATATTTTTGCTGAGGACTATTTGTTAAGATCCAGTCAAGTATAGTTTCTTTATTATTATGTTTGGTTATTCTTGTTGGGGAGTTTATGTGTTGAGTAAAGCCATGCAGGTTAATAAGGGTAGATGGATTAGTATGTTCACATAAGTTCCAGTCAATATTAAAGTCTCCTAAAAGTATTGTTTCTTGATGGAGATTAGAGAAAGCCAGTTTAGGAGGTCTTCTAATATGGTGGGATTTTTGCCTGGGGGAATATAGGTACAGATAATATTAATAGTTTTGTGAGGATTGATTTGAAGTTTTGAGATAAGTACTTCAACATTTGTGTCAGTTAAAAGGGTATGATTTATTATACTTATTTGCAGGCTGGTTTTATAGAATATAGCTACTCCGCCACCTTTTTTGTTTAGGCGGTCTTGTCTGAGGATGTCGTAGCCAGGGGGGATAATTTCGTTATCCTTTATTGTAGGTTTGAGCCATGTTTCAGTTAGACAGAGAATGTCGAACTGTTGGACGTCTAGAAGAGCATGAATTTGTGGTATTTTATTACAAATGCTACGTATATTAAGTTGGGCAATTGAGAGTGATTTGGGGGGTTTAGTAGATGGTGTTGGCTTTGGTTTAAGTAGTTGGCCGTTGGATGATAATGGGGATAGATCGGGGCTTGGGTTTGGGTGTATGTCTCCATGTATCAATGAGCTCATTAATAAAAGGTTGTAGAATTGAGAGGGTTTGTACTGGTAAATATCACGTTTTTTAAGGTTATGAGTGTAGCATTTGGTGTGAAAAAGACGGTGGAATTTGGGTAGAAGATAAGAGGTTTTGTAGATGACATTGAGATAGTTTATGGATGTTGAAGGGGGAGTAGTTAGGGTATGTTTGCGTAGGATAATAAGAGTTGAGGGTAAGGTTTGTTCGTTCGAGGTTGAGAGATAGGTAGTGGTGAGGGTAGTTAAGAGAATTAGTAGTAGAGGAAGGTGGTATTGGATAGGCATGTTAAGTTGGATCTGAGTGAGTGGCTTGAGAGGATATGGTCTGAAGAGTAGACTGGAGGTAGAGGGAGGGAACTAATTATAGAGGGGGTGGGGACAGGAAGTTGTTGTGAGTGGTTGGGAGAGGGAAGTGTCTATGTGGGGATAAATGTAGACATCCCAGGGGCGGGTGGGATTTGGGGGCAGGGAGGGGAGCGGAGTGAGCCCGCAGGGCGAACGGAGCGGGAAGACACAACAGAGTTGTAGTTGCACAGAAAAAACAATCAGTAAAGGTGTAGAAATATCAGGTAAGTTTGTAACAGATATTGCCAAAAGCAATACAATGAAATTTTACAATCAGTAAGATCTCCTACCCTTTCCTATAAGTCCTCCAGGAGCTTTTCAGAGGATAATGTGGATATGCTGGCTAAACTCCTCTCTGCTCCAACACGCAGGGATTTGGAGACAACCATAACCATTCCACAAACTTCTATTCTTCCTTGGAGCCGGAATGCTTGGAACCGACTGATGTGGATCCATCGGTGCTGAGAATCATCCTGATCTCTTCAGAACTGACATCTGCTCCGACATCCTCGGTTCCATCCTCGGAGTCTAGGAGTCGATGCTCTCCGGTCACATCTGGGAAAGGTGTTCAGATTGGACAGTTATCGGATCCAACTCTGCCTCTCAGGGCTTTGGTGCGGATGAGCTTGGCTCCTACATCGGCTTTGGAGCTGGCCCCCTTGGTTCTGGGGATTTCTTCTGACTCCTTGGAGCTGGAAGTATCTCTGTATCAGGGGAGGGGAGCTTTCGAGCTGATGAGGAAGGTGCTGTCTCCTCAGACAACCCCACTTAAGGGTTCGAACATTCCTCACCCTAAGGCACCGGCATCTGTCCCTGTACCACAACATCCACAGACCAGCAGAGACCCTAGGTCTCAGGGTACCCCATTGAGTGAACCCCTCCCTTCTGAAACCTCTCCAGAATACCCTTCTGAAGAGGTTCCTCGAAATAGACTTTCCAAGAGGAAGCATTTGGACTCTTCTGATGAGTCAGTCACCTCGGACCTAGCCCTCAATGAGTAGGAGGGGTCCCCACGGTCAACCTTGGAGGTTGTCTCCTTTGCAGTCATTCTAAAAATCCTTAAACAGAGAGGTGACTGGAAGCCCATCAACCCTTCTGATGAGGAGTCTATTTACCTGAAGGCCTTTGGGTCTCACCCTTCAGCCATTTGGGTGTCTCTGCCTTTCAACGAACTTATGGAACTTGTTAATCAAAGGCATGGGAGTCTCCAGATGCAGTGGAGCCTGTCCCTAGGAGGCCAGATAAGTTTATCACAGCCTCCTCAGATAAAGACTTCTTGACCAAGGGTGTCCCTGTAGATGCTATGGTGGTAGCACCTGCCACCAAAAAGGAACTTTGTGGAACATCCTCTATTGTCCATCCACTGAACAAGGAGTCATGTATGATGGACAGATACGGGAAGTGCACATTTACTTCAGTGACTTTTGCACTCAGATCGCTGAACTGATGCATTTTACAAGGCTACATTGAGATTTCCTAAAGGAGCTAGGAGATACACTACAAGGTTCAGTATCTGCAGGGATGTCAGACAAGGTTTTCTCTCAGCTCTTCACCTTAAATTCTGTGGTCAACTTCTCCATGATGCTCATTTCTTATGCAGCAGATGAAGACATCAGATAGGCGGGTTCAGGAATATCCCTAAGGAGACATTCCAGGATGCGCTTATGTGACTGCGGAACCTTTTACATCTTCCTTTATCAGTGCCCCATTCAACAGCTCGTCCTTGTTTGGGCTAAAAGTTAAGGCGATGCTAACCAGCTGTGAACAAGAAGGAAAGACTACCTCCGCCATCGAAGTCCGCTTTTCCGTACCTTCTACACCTTATCCAACAGGCCAAAAGCGAGGGGGAGATGTGGTTCTATAAATTCCAGACAGTTTTCCAGGACACACATGATGACTCTTCCCCCAGGGGCAGAAGGGGAAGTACAAATGGAAGACGCTGTCCCCAGTGCAGAGGGAGTCCGCAAAACCAGGGAGACAGAGATTCCTTCCGTGGTCGACCCTTTCAGCGCTCCTGAAAGAAGGCCTATCTGTCCATCTCTGGAGGCAGTCGGGAGGGTTTGCTTATCCTTGTACCTAAAAGCCTAGCTGGAAATAACAAAAGACAAATGGGTGCAAGGGATCATATACTGAGGATACTCCATACCATTTTCTGTTCCCGTCCCAAACATAAGGAAAACCCTGGATGTTCCACACAGTCAGAGGGATCAAGCAACTCTAGAAATTCAAAAGTTGCTAGACAAAGGAATCATCCAAAGAGTCCCCGCAGACCAAATAGGATCCAGAACTTACTCAAGGTTTTTTTACTGCCAAAAAGAACAGGGGACTGGAGACTAATTTTGGATCTCAGCAGATTAAACGAATCAGTAAAAAAGACCAGGTTCCGGATGGAAACACTGCAGTCCATTCTTCCCTTGGGAAAAGACAACGGTATGTGCTCCATAGACCTCCAGGATGCGTACTACCACATAAAGATGGACAGACCATCCAGGAGTCATCTGCACTTCCAGCTGGCAGCCAGTCATTACCAGTTTCGAGTGCTGCCCTTTGGTCTCACTACAGCCCCGAGAGTGTTCACCAAGTGCATGGCAGTAGTCACGGCTCATCTGAGACGTCTAGGATTCCGAATGTTTCCCCATCTAGATGACTTGGTCCCAACTCCCACCACCAAGCACCTACTAATGGAATCAAGAGACACCACTCTTTCTGCTCTCACCTGGGAATCATAATAAATTACGAAAAATCTGCCTTGTTGCCATCGCAACATATCATGTTTATAGGAGCAGATCTAGCCACAATAAACATGAAGGCTAAACTTCCTACAAAAAGAGTCCTAGTTCTGAGACACCAAGTCTCTAATCTCCTCTCCAAAACAAAAGTACAGGCAAAAACAGTCTTGAAAGTCTTGGGAACCATGGCAGCAGCAATAACTTTAGTTCCACTTGCACATATGCACATGAGAATTCTACAGTGGCTGGTTTTCACCCAGGGGTCATTACAGGATCTACCCATGTCTCACCAAATTTTGATAACAGAGTCCTGCAAAAAGGACCTTCGCTGGTGGTTTCACTCCAATCATGTGACATCAGGTCAGCCATTTCTTTCCCCTTAACCAGTAGCCACAGTAACCACGGATGTCTCCCAGATAGGATGGGGGACATTATCTGGGCAGGACAGTTCAAAGCATGTGGCAGAATCACGAGGCCCATTTGGACATCAGTATCCTAGAGATGACAGTGCTGCTTTTGACACTGCAGGCACTCCAGTATTCTCTTCCATTGGGAACAATTGCAATACGGACAAACAACATGTCGGTTGTCTGGTATATAAACAAACAAGAGGAACCCCCTTTTGTTGAGAGGCCCTCAGATTATGGTAGTGGGCAATCTCCTCTCAATGCTTTCTCATAGCAAAGCACATCCCAGGAGTTCCAACGTGATAGCAGACAAACACAGCAGAGAGATACTCATGCCTCACGAGTGGACCCTAAAACAAGTAGCAGCGGAGAGGATCTTCTGAAAATGGGGCCAGTCTTGCTGCGATCTTTTTGCTACTCCCATGAATGCTAAGTGTAGCAGCTTTTTTGTTCTTATCGGGGGAGTCTCTAAGGGATGCACTTGTACATGATTGGCCCTCGGGCCCCTTTATGCCTTTCCTCCCTTTTCACTGATACCCAAAGTTCTCCAGAATGCCAACTCGTTGGGTAGTGAGTTTATCCTCATTGCTCCATATTGGCCTCATTAGATTTGGTTCCTCCTCCTGTGGTCTCACCTTCAGGAGGAGCCATGGGTTCTGGACCCAGTTCCAGACCTTCTAACTCATATGTCCAGAACACTCCATCCTTGTCTTCGAACCCTCAAATTGACAGTTTGACTGCACCAATTCCGAATATAGCTAGGCTTCCTAACCTCCCTCATTCCATCAAGCATATCCTGATCTCTTCTCATAAAGCATCAACAAGAAAATTATACATCAGCAAATAGAAAAGGTTTTCTTTTTGGACATTGACAAGACATATTGATCCTTTCTATGCTCCTATAATTTCTATTCTTGAATTTATGGCATATCTATTTAATAAAGACGCAGCTGCAGCTATCATTCGTGTACAGTCAGCAGCAATATCTAATTTCCGTAGTGATTTTTGCCCCTAACTTGATGTCACACGAACTGTGCAAAGCCCTCCTGAAGGGTACTTATTTGTTAAGGCTACCCATAAAAACACCTCTACCACCATGGGATCGAAACCTGGTTCCCTCCTGCCTAATCCTTCCTCCCGTTGAACCTGCATCATCATGTGATCTAAACTTTTTAACAGGGAAAGCAAGTATGTTGGTGGCAATCACTTCTGCCAGAAGAGTTTCAGAACTGCAAGCTTAATCGATTAAGCCACCATATATGATTTTTCATAAAGATAGGATTTCTCTTTGAACAAACCCATCCTTCCTGCCAAAAGTATGTTCAGATTCTAATCTAAATCAGTCCATAGAGTTACCAGTTTTTCTTCCCAAACCATTGCAACACGGCAGAATATAAGCTTCATCAACTGGATGTACATAAGCAATTACGTTTCTACTCACATAGAACAATGGATTATAGGAAATCTGATCAGTTGTTTATGTCATTCTCAGACGCAAAGAAAGGTACCCCTATATCTAAGGTCACACTTTCAAAATGGTTCTTAGATTGTGTCACTTTTATATATAAATCTAATAACATGACTCTCCCCTTTTAAAGTCAAAGCTCATTCTACAAGAGCCATGGCAACTTCTTCTGCCTTTAGAGCTAGACTACCACTTGATAGCATCTGTGCTGCTGCGACTTGGGCAGCACCTCATACCTTTATAACTCATTATGAAGTAGATTTGGCCTCCAGGGACAGTGCCTGCTTTGGGTCCACTGTCCTGAAAAATATAATCCCATGAGCCACCCAAGAAATATGGTGCTAGGGACGCTGCCCCAACCACTAAGAATGAAGACAAGATAGGACAACATAACATAAAGAAGTTATGTACCCACCATAATGTTCCATGTTTGTTGTCCATCTCACCTTCATTCTTACATCCCACCCTCCTATCCCCTACCAATGGCTTCTGGAGAACAGAGAGGGCAAAGAGGTTCTTTCCTGGCAACAGTGTGTCTCTGACCTTCTTCATTGTCTTCTTGTGATGTATTTGATAGTTCCTTAGGTACTTCTGGTTATCAACAAACAAGATATGGGGAGCTTCACTCAGCAAGAGGGGATAGGGATACAGCCAGAAGCCAGTGGAAGGCCTTAAGCTTTAGTATGCGGCCAAGTCGGAACAGAGGATCGGTTCCGAATCCCACCAGTAAGAATGAAACATTACGGTGAGCACATAACTTCTTTTTTACACCAATTTCAGCAAAAAGCAATACAGTGTGCAATACTAGTACTGTCACATCAGATCAGTGACTGTTGTTTAGCAATTGTCAATCAGCAGGGGAAGTCACTTTTATTTACTTCATTGAGGATAATGCATACCTGTCACCGTCCTTTAGTTTCCCTCAGTTTTGCTCTGTACCTAGTGAAAAGTTTGATTTGCTGGTAAGAGTGCTCCTGATTTTAGGTCTTTATTCTTCTATTATTTTGGCTCAGCCCAAACTTCTTGAGCAAAGCTGAGTTATAGTATATGGTGTTCTGCTAGGATTTATAAAACTCCCTTAAAGAGAAAATCCTTCCTAAAGAGCAGGAGCCTTCGGATCTACCTAAAATCCAAGGTAAGCACAGAGACTGGTCACTCTGGGATGCTGATCACTAGCACTTAGCTTGCTTATGTTCATTGACTTTATTCCTACAAGGTCATATCAGAACCCTGAATTGGATAAAGCACTTAATTAGAAGACAAGTATATATTTTTAACTCCTTGCACAGAGCCTCCACAAAATCAAGAATGATTACCAGCCCCCCCAGCCATGGATACTGCAGGTGCCTAAAGCTGGCTATGATTTAATTTTAGAAGGTGGAATGGCCACGAGCAGGATTTAACTAAGTCAAGGACACTACCTCAGGGTTAAAACATTTAATGAAATTGTAAAGCTTGCCTGTTACTTGACAAAACATCGTTACTATAACCAGAGATATCTTTGAATTTTAAAAGGACATGTCAACAAGAGTTATTATTACTCATCTAGTTTGACAAGCACACACGATTTAAGAGCTACGGGCATGGGTAACAGATGTAGAGGAGAAAAAAAACAGCCCACGGCGAAAACCACAACATACACACGCCGACTCAATTGGCTGGGCAGAAGCAACAACTATTCTAATGTTGACTTTATTACATTTTCATATGAGGTAAACCTTTCCGCCTTGTGATTCAATATTGCCAGGCACAAGTGACAAAAATAACACCCCTTTACGATGTCGTGAATAAGACAATTTGAATTAACGACACTTTTCCGTAGGTAGATAAGTGTGTAACGTTAACGATCGACAGACGATTTTACTCCTGACAGCTGCTTACTACAAAATTAACACATTTTTTTACAAACGACAGTTACATTTTAAGAAAAAAATCAGGAACTGTTGAGAAATACGAGCTGAAGCAAGGATCACCGATGTAATATAGGAAATACAACATCACAGCTCTTACAGTTGGTAAACATTCCCTCATGGAGACTCCATATTGTTAAACACACGTGACAAAAATAATATCCATCGAGAATGTTATGACGCGCTTTTCTGAACAGGAAGCGCACTAAAATAACGAAAGACTATAACTCCCATCATCGTTTAAGATCTTCCTTTTGTGGGCGTGATTACGAGGTCTGTGAGGGCGGGAGACAGAGGCGGGTTTTGCCATAATTTTTGGGAGTTGTAGTTTTTGTACTTTGTTTGCTGTGAGAGGCGGCGTACGTTACAGAAATACAGACTACTATACCCATAGTTCTTATGTAACTGGTACCGCTGCGATGGGTTGATTCGGGTCTGTTGGATGTTCTATCCGACACGGAACCCAATGGGTAAGATAGCCAGTGCTACAGTTCCAGTAGGGTAATTAATTGATAGTATGGTTCCACGGCAGGGATTTCCAGAGTGGGGCATTTCTGTGAGGTGCTGAAAGAGAACTCCATCGCGAGTCCTGGCCTGGCAGTGAGATTGTGGCATTAAGTTCGGGCCCTCTGCGTTATTAATTTGGTAATAAAATACCTGTTTTTGGAAGCACTTTGTTTACTGGATACAAATCATAGAAAAAGGCTCTACTAACAGAAAGCAAAGGATATAACGTACATCGTAGTATTAGTCTGTGGTCTCTGGCCAGCTGCAGGTGATACATCTTCGATCCTATAGCCACGGATCTGCTGTCCCTTGGATAGCGAGCACCAAGCCGCCACCCTTTTCGAGATTTCTGTTAGCGGGCAGTACGGCGGCCAGGGAAGACGTATCCCGTCCAGCTCTGAGCGAAGTATGTTGGAGGCGATGGCGGAACCGACCGCAGACGGTAAGTGTGAAAAAGAAGATGGAGATGCTGACATTTGGCAACAGCGTTCTGATAATACTCGACTGTGTGTTAGATAAGTGAAATTGTAAGCAAACGGTAGACGACTGATGGGCAAACTGTGGGTTTGTGGAAAATTAATGCTTTGGTGTTTAGCTTCTTGAACGAAAACTGACGAGATCATTTCTCGTTCGAAGGAGTAGGTAAACAATAACGTGCTGTAGCTATGATGGGAGATTGACGGGGAGACCCCGAACAATAGCCGCTGTGTGGGTAGATGTCCTGGAACTGACGGGTTGGGGGATGGTGTTTTGTAAACACCGTTTTGCAGACTGTATTTTGTTTAGTATTTTGCATGTTTTGGTGTCACACGATGCTGTTGAATGACCAACAGTGTGTTATAAAGTAATAGCACATAATTTGTAGAGAAATGGGTGTTGAAATTGATACAGTGGCTGGAATGAGCGATGTGTTTGATTGCTCATCAAGGGACACTCCTATTGAAATATGGAGTCGCCATAGTGTACCACTTACATTTTTGTATTCTTTTAAACACGTTCATCGTAGATTTGTCTTGCTTCAAGCGAATTTGTGTGTTTGTACCGTAAAGCAACACTTGTATGTTATAAAGCTTTCTTTGGCATTTGTCTTCTTGGTCATTCAGGGGTAATGTTTTCCGCTTATTCCTTTGGTGTTTGAAATTGATCGGCTTGGGAGGGATCAGCTACTTTTGTTGTCAGACAGTGTTGTCTTATTTTTCGCAGATGTTGGCGGAATCCTCGAGTACTGTATTTACAATATTGCGATTTTAGGGAAGAAACATTTTACATTGAGTTTTATTTATTTTATTGCCCTGTACCCTTTTAAAGCTTTTTGTTGCGAGGGATGGGTGCTGTTTCTAGCACCCATCCGCAGCAGTTCTATGGGCAACTTAGTTTTTGTGTTTATTGTTTGTAGAATGGATCGTATGTGTTATGTGCTTCTTCGTGGCAGCAGTTGCCACAGAGCAGCGCATGTGCTTAAGGCCTGTCCTAAGTTTGTTTACGGGGAAAAAATTCACTTTACTAAGTTAATAGTGGTGTCATTACCACCTGTTTTACCTTGCAGACTAATTCTTTGTTCACGTAGCTATATTTTGTTTAATAATGAATACATCGCCCCATAAAGTACGCATGCTGTCTTTCATTGTCAACTTGTGCAGCGGTGCTTCTTCCTTGTTTTTGTATATCCCCTTCTGCAGGTGTATCATTTTATTGTAGCATTTCAATGCCGTGGGGTGCAGTATCCATTTTGTGCAAACTCTGGTTAGTGTGTAGGTGCTGTATTGTTGGCGCTTTTACTGTAGGGGAGTTATCTTAAGTGGTTGTCAATTTTTCAACAGTACTTCGAGACAACCCGAAAAATGTCACACCGTCATCGAAAGTTTCTCATTATTTTTTCCGGTAGTGTTTGTACGGAGTCTTAAGTTCAGGCTTGGGTGTTACGGAAAAGTAACTGACCACGAACAAGAAAGCGGGAGCCCAGTTTGAGTAGTAGAATAAAATGATGTATGCATACTGTTTGCACGGGTTTTGTGCAAACACGTCTACCTTAAATTGTCGAAGAATCGATGATTGCATATGTTTATAAGCCAAATTCAGTGCATTTGTTTTTTCCTTTCTTCGTGGTCATGGATTTGTTTGCCGGGAGAAGTATGAATGACGAAAAACAACATGGACTTTGGTAGATGATAGGCCAAAGTGAATATCGCACTGGCTTTTTGGGGAAACTGGGGCATTGTGCTGCAAGAGCGCACTACAGCTTGATGGTTGATCACGTGTGTTATCTGTGCGTCAGTTGTATGTTGTGCCATAAGAGGGGGTATTAGTGCTGAAGGCAATGATTTAAGAGCTCACTTCAGAATGCCTGTATGTCTTTTCACAGCATGGTTGAGTAAACCTGTTACCACATTTCTGACGGTAGTTTGCTTTTATGCTGGTGATGTTGCATGTTAAAAAATTACAGAGCAAGGGTCCTAACTAATGCAGGGGGGGGGGGGGGCTTTCATATCAATTTACCGGCCCTCTGCCAGCTCTGGTGCTTTTTGAATGGTGAGGTTGCTATGGTCTGTCTGTTGTTCGAATGTATGATTGATCTAGGATAAGTTTTATTTGACATCACCAAGTGTAGTACCTCGCAGGATGCGCAGTAGCAAATCCCGCCCCAAACACGCCTCCAGCCACACGTACCTCGCTCCCGTATGAATATTCACATTGCCACTGCCGTTGCAAGGCAGCATCGGCATGAACATTCAAAGCATACAACTATTAAGTTGTTTAGTTGAATCATACTGTGTTTTTAATTCAGAAAAAACACATCTATTCACACAAATAAAACAAACTATTCACAGACTTTAATAGTCACAAAACTTTAGATTTTCACAGACTTTAATAGTCGTAAACATGCAGTATGAGTAGGTTGGAGTATTCAGATATTTCCTTGAATTGTACCTTTTTTTTAAATTCATGAAAAAATAGTCAAATTTTAATAACAATGTAGTAATGACAATCCATATGAATATGCAACACAAACCATGCCGTCAAACGTGTGAGCGGGACCGTTTTATTATTTTTGCGCTTACTTCCGGCTTCATAGCTGATGCCTAGTAGGTTACAGTCAAACCTGAGACCGGGACATCTGTATTTTTTTGTTTTTGGAGCATTTTATTCTTTTGGACTTTGTTCTTATTTTGTGATGTTTACTTATTTTGTGATGTAGTCATTTAGTATGCAGAATGTGGAAATGTGCATTATTATTTTAACGATTAATGCCGGTTTCACTTAATACTTTTGTTTTGGGAGCGTATTTTTGTTTTTATTCTTTTGGACTTCGTGTAGTGATTTACGTACTATACACAATTTCGAGACTGTGGAAATTAGCATGCCTGTCACTCGAACTCGTTTTTCCCCTGCCGATCCGTTAGGCCAAGCCCAAAGATGCGCAGAGCTAACTGTGAGGTACTACACTTGGAGATTACCGGTATCGTTTTACTTTAGCAGTGCAGGAACCCGGTGAATGCAAGATGGGGAACCCTTTCCACTTTCTGGCTAAAAGCTGTAAGAAGTTTTATTTATTTGACACTTGCCGTCTAGGTATATCTATTTTCAGCAAAGGCATCGGGTGAAAAAACATCGTTAAATCTTTAATAATAATTTAATTTATCAGTTAATAAGTCGCTGCGCTACAGCGGTAGCCTCACAGCAAGAGGTTCTCCTGTTCGATTCACAGCTGGAGTGCCTTCGGTGTGGAGTCTGCATGTCCTCCCCACGGTCGAGTGGCCTCCGAAAGGCATGCGTGAATGTGCGTTCCTTCGCTGAAGGTTGGGCGTCGGGTTGGAAACTCGGCAGTATAAAAAACTGTATTGCCAATCATTAGCGGACCGGAGTTCCGCTGTGGCGACTCCTAATCGGGAAAAAGCCGAAAAGACAAAACAATTGTTATCAGTTAATAAGGTCCGTACAGCCATTGACCACGGGGTGGGGCCAAGGTGGGTTTGTAGTGTTTTGTAAATGTCTGTCCGAAGCATCGTTCTATATTTCATGAAGTAAATAAGGTTTTCTATGCATGGGTGCCTATCCTTTCAGACTAGTGTAGTTCTGAAATAGAATAGTCTACGGTATCCAAGACGGACTTTCTCTGAGCTGTAAAGGGATTTGTGTTTTATAATTCTGTGCTTCTGGTTGCAAAAACTCATCCTGTATGGAGAATTATAGAGAATGTAAAAAAAGGTACGTTTTTGGTGTGTTTGGGATACTCTGGTGGTTGAATGGAGGTGGAATCACAACCACATCCTTCTGTCAGTATTGGTTACATTGTCCGCTGTTGTCTTCATCATATTCTTTAAGTGGGCAGATGAATAAGGCAAGGCCTGGCTGAAACATTGGTGATAGTTTTCTGGCTACATTTAACTTTTTGTTTTGCCTTAAAGATTTGTTGGGGGGGCTACATTTAACTTTTTGTTTTGCCTTAAAGATTTGTTGGGGGGGGGGGGGCATACACAGACAGATTTTAGTGTGGGTGTGAATAACTGGCAAATTTTAGTCCTAGAAGGCTGTACAAATGGATTTTAGGCCTTTCCTTTGACACTCGTATATTTTTTGCTCAGATGTAAAATAATTTGAATGCCGTGTTGAGGAGGTTGACTTTCATGTGCTTGTTAACAACTGTATTTGCATGCATTGTATGTTCTTCTGTTTCCTGTATTTAAAACTTCGCAGGTAGCATTTGTGTGCTGCTTGTTGTTTACGGAATCCATATATATTGAAGCATCATGATTAACGGCTCATTTTGAAAACATTATTTGGTTTTGATAGTGAGTGGGCATACACTATGTTTGTTTGTGAGGACACATTCAGTAGGTTGGATCACGTGTGTTTATTTATTTATTTTTTGACATGTAAACTGTATTTGTTAATTTGAATCATACTAGCTTGGTCTTGGAATTTATTTGGGTAGTAGTTCTCTGAAAGAGTTTGGGTTGGAAAGATGATATCTCTTGGGGTGTTGGCTTGTTTTATGATTTTGTAGATAGTTATCGTATTGCTTGTCACACAATTTAGCATCCTGTGAGCATAGTGTTGAGCTAGTGAAATGAACAGGATAAATTTTCCATGTAGGTTACCATTGGAGTGGTATTGTAACTGTTACCCATGACTGTTCAGATACAAATAAAAACGGACTTTCAGTACTTTAATTCTCTGTCTCTTTGTATGTTTAGTTAGTTGATATTGGCTGTTTTCTACTTACAGCTCATAGGTCTTGTTGGCAAGAGAAGAGAACTGCTGTTGCATGACCCTTGGCCACTTATTTATGGGGACTCTTACCATTTTAGCATTATTTAGATGCTTGTTGGGATCCTGGGATGTCTTCCTTTTAGAGGAAAGAAATTATATGCCTTACACATTCAGGACAGAAATTGTTTTCTGTACACATCTGTTTCACAATTGGACAGTTTCTTTGTTATAATAAGGCTTTGTTTATAGTGATGTGTTAAGATGATTAGCTTTTGTAGCAGATTTTCTAATTGTGAGGTAAGTGTGTGTACTTGTATGCTAACAACACCAACTTAGGAAAAAAACCCTCTTTTTTTAAATTAACATTTTCTTCCCTTGCTGGTACACTGCTTTTTTGCATCTGCCTGCTTACTGAATTGGACCGTGGCTTTGGGAAGCATTCTCCACAGGATTGAAGTGAGATCTAAGGAATTTGTCTTTGAGCGAAATACATCTAAGTGCTGTATTTGCAGAGAGAATTTCTCTCTTTGCAGTCATAAATAGCATGTTGATGGCTCACTTTGTATGAGGTTGTGTTTTCAAGTCAGTTTTCCTTCTTGAGCACTGAGATGTACCAGTGAGCTTCTAGAAGAATGCCCCCCCTTTTCAGTTAAAAGAAAGCACAGGCTGCATAAACAGCCCAATGTCTGTCAATCCTCCCAACTCCTCATCCTCTCTGGTTTTGAGGTTAGTTGAGACACGGGCCCTTCCATTTAGTAGTGCTAATTTAAATTGTAGGGATGTTCATTTCTTTATTTCAGTTTTTGAAATTCAGAGCAAGATTTCTGATTTTTTTACAAAAAAAAAAACAGATATTTGATTTTATAGTCTAATCCTGTGATGTTGAGACCAGTTTGGAATTTAATTTATTTGCTGTTGACCTCTGCCCATCCAGTGTTCAAGTTTTTTGAAGGGTTAGGAATCATCTCAGCTTCATGTAGATGGAGAGCCTATTCCATAGGGTGGGGATCCTTTGAGACATAACTATCTCTTCATGTTCTCTCTTGACACAGGCCAAGTATATATATATATATATATATATATATATATATATATATATATATATATATATATTTCCAATTGTTGCAGTTGCTTGCTTGGGTATATACCAAAGGGAAAAATTGTATTCTGTGTCTGTTAAGGGCTTAGTAGCGTGGTAATATAACTTCTTGGATCTGGATGTCAAAAACTCTAGTTGTCTGAGCCTTCTTTGTTACTGGGAACTTTGACTCCTGCATTTTGTCTGTGTAGATATTTCCAGAAGTCCCCCCCCTCTGTAGTCAGCTTTGATGCTGTCCAGTGTGAGCATAGGTTGAGCGTTTAAAATGCCTGGCAACTAGTGGAACTTGAGGAACCATGCTGTCAGTTTGAGGTTCAGAATGTCTGGATGAACTAGTCCGTCTGGATGTGATGGAAGGTCTGGAGCCAGGTCTAGAATCTTAAGTTCAATGAATCGGATAAGCCCAAAGAAAGGGGAAACATATCTGCTGAAGTGCAATAAGGATTACTTTGCTCATCATTCTGAGTGCTTTCTGTAAAAATTTTGGAATTGGGAGACCTTAGGGGAAATACATACATCAGTCAGGGGGCAGTTGTGGAAAATGTCTTTAGGTGAGTTCCCTGGGGGTGGAATTGGGGCAGAGTAGCTGCTGCACTTGTTTAGGGGAGAGGTGAACAGGTCGCAGCAAGGCTGGTCCCATTGATGGAAAATCTTTTCAACCGCTGTTGCATTGAGAGTGCATTTGTGAGGCTGCTCAGTTTGTCTATCACATTGGAACTTCTCGGGATGTGTGCATTGCTGTCAGAAAGCGGTTGGAAGAGGTCGCCCACTGCCACACTCTGAGAACTTCTTGACAAAAGGGGTAAGATTTTGGTTTCTCTCTGATTGATGTACCAAACTACTAACATATTGTTTGGTTAGCAATTATTCCCAGATGAAGAGCTGATTGAAAGGCTTGCAATGCTAAAAGCACTGCTCTTAGTTCCAGAACATTGGCCTGTAAGGGCGGCCTAGTGTCTTGAACAGTCTTGCTCAGAAAATGTCCCACCCTATCTGGTAGGTGTTAGTGGTTACTATAGCTATGGCCTTAGGCTCTGGGAGGATGAAGGGACAGCCCAGAAGGATTTCTTTGGAATGGGTCTACCAAGCTAGATCCTTCTGCAAAGATTGGTATTTAGAATCTCGTCCTACACGGGCTGATATAGCAAGGACCATTGAGATGCTAGTGGCCGTTGTAGAATTCTCATGTAAAATTTGGCTAGGTGAACTAGTTATTGTTGCTGCCATTGACCCTAGAGTCTTCAAGATTAGTCGAGTGGGTACTTTCTGTGGATTAGCTTCTGAGCCTGCGGTGCAATTTTTTGAAGTTTGGTTGGAGGATGGGTTGCCGCGGTTGAAGTCCTGTTCAGTGTTGCCCCTATGAACTCGTAAGCTTTGACTTGGAGTCAGCTGGTGTTTTTCGTGATTTACTCTTTTATTCCTAGGTATGTACAGGTGTTAATGCTATCTTGTGTCTATTAATCAATGCCCGGTCAGTGCTGTAATCAATGCCTGGTCGGTGCTGTAATGAGCCAGTCGCCCGAAAAGAGACTTGGAGAACTTTTAGAGTTGCCTCAGCACAGGTCTTCAGCTATACCCCCTGTCCTGGATGTTGTGGATGATGTTTTCATGGAATCCAGCCTTACTCCAGACACTCTACCTCCGCCCCCTAGAAAACATGACTGGTACTACAGAGTACCCAATTCTCACAAGTTTCTTTTCAAGAATTCTACTGCTGACCCAGAGACCTAAAGGTATTAAGGCTACTACAGCCAAAAATCTTGCCCCCTTGGACAGGGATTCCAGAAATTTGGACAGATGGGGTAAGAAGGTATATATTTCTGCAACTCTTGCTATAAGAGCATTGAATTGCCAGTTTCACATGCTGAAATACCAGCATCATTTTATGGAACTTATTAAACAAAAAGTGGTAACCTTTCCAGATTGTGCAGAAAATAAAGAATTGCAGAACCTTAGACCAAGTCGGTAAGCATACTTTGCAGTTTGGCTTTGATGTCCTAGAAGCATCTTGCAGGCCAGCAGTCACTGGCTCTGTACTGAGAAGACATACTTGGCTAAAGGAGCAGACCTTGCCAGATCATGTCCAATCTAAATTACTAGACGCTTCCTTGAATAAGGACTGTTTGGCACCAAAGCAGAAGTAGTTCTTAAAAAGATGGAAGAAAAGTCTAAATCTATGCAAACTGTTAAAATAATTCCTACAAATGCAACCACCTAGATTCAGTAGGCATTGCTCTTCTAAACACTGGTCCTTTCCAGCCCCCTCCAGGCCTCTCCAAACAAGACCTATGGACAACAGACCACTTAGACTACAGTCTCAGGGTATGCAGAGATCTAAGCAATGGAGTGCCCCCACCCCTAAAGCAGGAGGTGGTAAGCCACCTCCGTATGGAAAAAGTTCGCAATGATTTTTCAACTCTACTTCCCAGCCCTGCCCAATTGCTTGTGCCCCTATGAGGAAAACCTGCCCTTCATGCAAAAAACTGGACGTCCATAACTCGGGACCGATGGGTCCTCAACATTGTACACCTACCTGGTAGTACCAAAATTCAAGTTGTTTACCCTGCAACAGCTTCTCCCTGTGTTAGCCAAGGATGCCTGGTTACTCACCCTAGACTTAAAAGAAGCCTATCTGCCCATCCCCATAAGGAAGTCATGCAGGAAGTATCTCCGTTTCAGAGCAGGGTCTATGCATTATCAGTTCTCTGCACTTCCCTTTGGCTTATCTACTGCACCCAGGGTATTCACAAAATGCCTGGCTCCAGCCATTGCATACAGCAGGCAGAGAAACATCCAAATTTTACCTCTACTTGGATGACTGCCTGATTCGGGCGGACAGTCAGGAATTGTTATTTCAGCACCAGGTATTTGTAAAAAGCCTTCTCACTTCATTGTGGTACAATGAAAAGAAATCGCAACTGGTACCCATTCAAAAGATTGTATTCCTGGGAGCAAGCTTGGACCCAACTTCCCAGATGGCATTTCTCACTTCAGAAAAAAACAGGTGTATCTGACAGACTACTTCAAACAAATGGCTACCAGGACCCAGCTATCTGCAAGAAAAATACTGCAAGCCCTAGGGTTCATGACCTCCTGTATTCTGCTAATTCCATATGCAAGACTGCTTATCAGGAAACTTCAGTGGTACTTAGTCTTTTGATGCCAACATTCTCGGGACCTGGAAACAGTTATTCCTATCATACCTTGTCTGAAAGAGTTCCTTTGGTCGGCAGAAGCATGCAACCACAATAAGGGAGTGACTTTTACTCGACCCCATGCCACCCAGACCCTGACCACAGGCGCATCAGTCTGTGCATGGGGGTCTCACATGGCAGGCAAATGTATTCAGGGCCACTTGAGCCCAAGTCAAATTCTCCTGTACATCGACCAAAAAAGAGATGCTTTCTGTACAGAATGCCCTGACCGCTTTCAGATACCTACTCCTTCCAGGACAACTGCTGATAAAAACAGACAACACCACAGTTGTGGTACGTCAACAAACCGAGGTGGAACCCATTCTTGCCCACTCTGCAGGATAGCCATGGTCTTGGACAACCAAATCCATCTACAAGCTCAGTTCTTTCCAGGCAAACAAAACTCACTGGCAGACTACTTGAGCAGAAATCTCCTAGACCCACAAGAGTGGAAATTGGAGCCCATCACCTTCAACCTTTTGATCCAGAAGTGGGAGACCCCATAGGTGGAGCTCTCTGCCTCCAACAACCACCAGTTAAGCAAATTCTGCACCAGAAACCCTCACAGCAGGGCCTGGAAGGTGGATGCCCTACCCTTTCAATGGGAAAACCTCTCAATCTATGCCTTTCCCCCTCTGTCCCTTCTCTCAAGAGTTTTACTCAAGACATGCCAAGGACAAGTCGGATTGCCCCGGACTGGCCACGCCAACACTGGTACCCACTAGTGCGCAGCCTGATAACGGTGCCACCCTGGTGCCTACACAAGACCCCAACCCTGCTTTCCCAGCAGGAGGGACAGATTTTGCATCCACATTTGCAAACCCTAAGTCTTGTAGCCTGGCTTATTCCTTAAATAGTCCACCAGCAACCCTAAGCAAGCAGGTGCTGGATGTCATCCTGGAAGACAGAACGCCCAGTACTAGGAAATCCTGTGCTGAAAAGTGGAGAAGGTATTGTTCTTAGATTCAGTCTAAAGGAAAGGACACATCAGTACCCTCCTTACCTTTAATCCTGGATTACCCAGCAGAACTACTCCATAGAGGCTTATCTTTCTCCTCCTCTAAAATCCATGCCTCTGCCATCTCTGCTCATTACAACACTGAGTCATCTCTATTCTCTCACCCTCTCATCATACAGTTCCTGAGAGGAGCAAACAATTAAGGCCACCAAGGAGAACACCCACCCCTGCTTGAGAATTGACTTTACCTTCATGCTTCCCCCTTTGAACTTGTGCTTCAGTGAAAAAATTCCCTCTTTGGCTCTCTTTTAGCTTCCTTGCCAGCCTCCAGCTAGAAGAGTGTCTGAGTTACAAGCACTGATGGCTGTGGTGTTGCCCCTCTTTTCATTTCATGCTGACAGGGTCTCTCTTGGGCTAATCCCTCCTTCCTTGCCTAAAGCCTGTCTCAACCCAACCAATCCATCCATTTACCTTCTTTCTCCCTAATCCTCATAAAAAAGGGAAAGGCTCTCTCTCTCTGGATGTACACATACTGCTCAGGTTCTACCTTGATAGGAATAAGCCTTTCAGAAAATCTGACCTGCTATTCAGCTTTGCAACAGGGGTAGAGGACGAGGCCATTTCAAAACAAACCATTTCCAAATGGATAGCACACTGCATCCATTTCGCTACAGCCACTATGGAAACCAACCCCACAGGGGGTCAGAACACATTCCACTAGGGCTACATATACCTATAAAGCATTTCTCAGGGGAGTCCCTACCAGGGACATAGTGGAAGCTGCTACCTGGAGTTTTATTCACACCTTCACCAAGCATTACCACCTGCTTATCTTTTCCAAATCCAGGGCAGGATTTGCTACAGCAGTCTTGCAAGGCCTACTAGCCATCCCAAACTCTTCCTGACTGCCTCCACCCTTCCTCAGCTTTTTAGAATAAACCCAAGTGTGATGACTGAAACAGTGAAACACGAAGAACATAGTACAGTTGTGTACACTTGCCATAAACATAGATGTTCGAGAGTATTTACTGTTGCAGTTCTGGTTTCCTTCCCTCCATCCCCCTAGTTTTCTATATTTCTTTCTCTCTTCTATGGCTATTCCTACTGGTATTGATATTTACTTTTTACTGGTGGTGTTTTCTACACCAATTCCTAGCTCCCTGTTTGGGGGCTTCTGACATTTGGAGCAAGAAAAACTGATGTAAATGTGTCAGCTACCTGTTTTAATACCCCTGACGTCATGGAAGAAGCGACATCTGAGACAGAAATACTAAGTCTCTTGTATTTGGGCCGACTGAGGGCTACCCGCAAGTAGATAACCCACGTGTGATGACTGCAACAGTGAATACACTTGAACATCTACATTTATGGTAAGTGTACACAACTGTACTTTCTCTCAGCTTGTGCTGTGGTGTTTGTTGTTGTTGTTGTTGTTGTAAGAACTTCTTCCCCTCCTCTATTTTTCCCTTAAAGAAGTGCACCAAGCATGGGCACACTATTTCCCGCAAAACAGGCATGAATAGTGTCTCTGCTGTTTAAAAATAGGTTGCACGCTTTGCAATTTGCCAAAGGGAATTTGTTGGACAGGTGCAGTAAGTTGGTTCTAAAAAATCTTCTGTTTTTTCCTGGTCCTGAGAGAGGAAAGACCAAAAGAGTAGGAGACAAATACCAGAGAGCGAAAATATGGATGGGGGGGGGGGGGTGGGACTTGGAAGATAGAGGCTGAGCATCAGATGTTCTCACCATCTAGGTTGGATGCAGAGCCTCCATAGCCAAGCCTGATGGGAGCAAATTCTGATCTCCAATCCTCCCACTGCTCCTCTTTTGGGGGGGGGGGGTGCTGTCTTGGTACCCTTCATGGCCTCTGCCACTGTTCATTCCCTTTATTGAATTTGGAGATGGATGACAAGCCTCCCTAAGGGTGAATAGATATTGGCATCTTTGTACCTTTTACAGGCTTCTCTCCTAGACTCCTACTACAACTGTGCCCCCCCCCCCCCAGGGGCTGCCATGCCTGGAACAGATGGCCAGGCTGTAGTCTGCATCCTTTGCTATGATAGGTCATCCTTTCTCCGTGAAGGGGTTTTTAGATCTGTTGCAATTGATTCTCAGATTCTTGGGACAGGGTGTGACTGTCTCATTGTATTGTCTCTGAGGTTTCCATTCTATCCTTGAGCTAACCCTTATGCTCTTAGGTTTTAGTTCCATGGCCTTCACGGTTTTGCACCAAATTTCATTCCTTCCTTGAGGCCATCCACCCTGTTGGAGTCTGGTCCCTTCCCTTTGGTCATCACCAGTTACCGTTCCTCCTTTGGGGATCAGCTTCCCGGCAGAGGTGGGTGTCTCAGAACCAGTGGATGGTGTCTTGAAGGATGATCTCATCTGTCTCTTGTAGGTCTCGGCCATCTGATTCCTTGACCCCCTCGGCCATCTGATTCCTTGACCCTTGAAAATCCAGTCTACTGTTGCTATGCTGTCGTTCGAACTGTGAGTCTCAAATGGATTACACACGCTCTGTTTCATTCCTCTGGGAACTGTGGTAAACCACAATTCAAAGTGCAATAAAAGAGGACTTCTAAAAGAAATTGGGATTTCCCTTGGATGAATATTGCTGCAGATTCTGACTGTGATAGAGAGGGCTATCTTCATTATTCTCTTGAGGATGTTGCATTTTTGGAACTTGGGGGCCAAAAAGTTGTGGCCCACCAGTGACCCCTCCCCACACAAGCACTTGACAGAAGGTCTCCTTTAAAGCTTATGGCTTGGCCCCCCATCTACATCCTGGGTAGTCTGACCACTTGACAGATTTGTCTGTGAGGAAGTCCTGCCAAGACATGGATTCCTGAAATGTGGCTTCTAGGAAGCCTGATTTATTTAAGACCCCCCCCCCCCCCAATAACAGGGGGCAAATGGTCCCTTGTGGATTCAATAAATGTTTCTGCTTTCACAAAGGGCTTGACCAAAAGATCCTGCCGCTGTACAATCATCCAACAATAGGTCCTGGCCAGTGGTTGGATTGGGGTAGCTGGTGTGTGCTTCTGCTACCTTTATGATAGGGCCTTGAGCTATGCCATACCCATGAACTGGCTTAGAGAGACCTGGCCAAGCAAGGAATAGAAACTCTGAAGAAACCCCCAGCACCGTATTCTGAGAAGCAGCTAGAAGCGGCCTTGAATAAGATGATTAATATAACAAAACTCTTTATGTAGCTCCTGCCCAGTGCAGGAGATGGAACATTGTCGGAAGAGGGGTCTGGCATCTGCGTGAGGTGCTTCACTTGTATCCACCAATGGGAATGCTTCACACATTAGCTATCATGAATGGTTTCCTGAATTGATGGTTCATGGATTCTGTTGTACTTCAGTGTATAGTCCTACACGAATATATTCATTTTGGTGACCTCTTTTTGTCATCTGCTATATTTAGTGTGATTACCTCGTATTATTACTGCAATATATGGTGGTTCTACGTTGTTTGGCCATGCTGTTGGAGTGCATGCAGATGTGTGAGCAAGACTGGAAATCTTTTGAGGTTATGATGCCACTGCCATTTCTTGTTTGTACTGGGAGTGAGATTTGGCAATTCACAGGGACTATATAGTTGGAACCAGAAGGGTCCTAAATCTCTGCCTCTCTAAGTTCAAGCATATTTATTTGTTTTGTTTGTTTTATTTTATTTACTGGTTTTCTCTTACTTGCTGTTGTGGAAGGGGAGTCCCCTTCCACTGATGCAGACCCAGTAGTCTTGGAGGTCTGCAGCATGAGAGCTTTCACACTTTCTTTGGACTGCCAGCAGTGTTGTCTCTGAAGTACTGGCGAACTGTTCCCCCATTGGAGGCAGTTGGGGGTTGTATAACTTTACACATCTATGTGTGGTTGACCATAAGAGATTAGAGGTTACTCTATACCATTTTCATCTCTCTGCCCACTCTGACATTCCACCCCACCAGCTAAAAGTTGTTGAAAAGAATCCATGGCTTTCACACCAGTAATTTGTTTGTGTTAGACCTGCTTTTAGGATTTTGGTATTTTAGGAGGAATCTGATAGATCCCTATTTATAGTCGTCTATGAGCTTGGTGAGACAGAGGCCTTTCATGTTAGTCTTGATTTCTGTGAAGTAGATGACAGAGGGGAGTACCCAGCACAGGACACTGGGGTACTTTGCTTGGTGTAGGTAGTCTCGCTGATCTGACTTCTTGGGTACTGTGAGCCTGCTGAAAATCCAGGGAATTGTGTAGGGATTTGTACCTAGTTCTGAGAGTATGTCAGCAGTACCTGAGTTGTGGTATTATATTGAATGCCTTGGCTAGGTTAAGGTAGGCATTTCGTACAGCTTTCTCCTCCTCCATAGCCATGGTAAACCTCTCAAAGAAGTCCACCAGGCTAAGTAGACAAAGGCCTTCATCTTAACAAAGCCATTCCAGTGTCCTTGTTAATTTCTGTGATTATTTGTTCCATGGCTTTGCATTTTAGACTTGGTAGACTGATGGGTCTGGAGTTCCTGGGATGAGTTGATGGTCCACCTTTATGAAGAGGGATGATCGTTGCGACCCTCCATTCACCTGGCATGTACCTCTTTTTGAAGCTGTAGTTTGTGTGCCTCAAGTGGTCCTGCTAAATCATGTTTCAGGCTGTTTAGGAAGCAACCAAGGATATTGTTGGGGTCCACTGAAGCAGTCTTTTTTGCCTTGGTTAGCACCTTCACAATCTGCTCCCTGCTGATAGTTGGGGATGGGGTAGTGGGAGTGAAGTTAGAGCTAAATTTATCAGCAAGTTGATGTCACCCTGGTCTGTGAAGGATTTGCTTTTTAGTACTTTTGACACTGCTGAATATTACCTTTAAGATTCCTGATATAGTTGAAGAAGGCTTTTGATTGTCTTTAGCACAGGAGGATATCCCAATCTCTTAATTGGCTTTGTTGGGCTTTAGTAGACCTTTTAGTTGATTCTGAGAGTTCTTGTCTCAGAGTTGGTTGTTTCTGATTTTGGTCATGATTTTTTTTTTTTTATGTAGCCTCTTGAGGTAAGGATTCCACCAGTGTGGTTTGTTTTTGGGTTAGGTCTGGGCTGGCTTCGGGTAGGTATGCAGTGCAGCCATTTGTGTGTGTGTGTGTTTTCAGGGTTTCTGTAAATTCTGCACAAGTAGCTGTGTTTTCATGGTTTTTGAGAGCTGTGATTTAGTTTCCCATGAATGGGTATTTGGGTGGATGGTGACTACCTCTAGTAGGTCTAGGTAAGCGTTAAGCTTCGTGGGTTAGAGTGTGACCTGTTGCTGGCCTGTAGTATAGTAGGGAACCTTGTCTATGAAGACTAGGATGTTGAAGTCCAGCACGTCATCTTGTTTAACCAACCTAGAGTTGTTTTTGTTGCATATGTTCAGTGAGACCTCTCCACTTTTATCCCCTGTCTGTGCTGCTGTTGGTCTGAATGTGTGGAAGGCAGTGTATCCTTCCACTGCCATGGTATTTTCTGCAGCCTTTAAACAAAGTCTCTCCAACAGCACGGATGTCTACATTCTCCAGAGTGAGGGGAGCTTGTAGGTGTGGAGTATTTATTTAGACTTCTAGCATTGAGCAGTAACACCTTAAGGTTGCTGTTTTTTCTATGTTGGTAGTTTAGTCAATTTGACATTCTCTTTAAAAAAAAAAAAAAAAAAAGGCTGTAAAAGGATGGATAATGTTTAAGCCAGTATCTGAAAGCCCAGGGGAATGGTTGCAGGCAGTCATTGGCAAAGCCCCCTCCAGTCCTTCAGCACTGCAGCTATCCTTGTGTGAAGAGGCTGGTCTAGTTTTCTATTGCTCAGACATGCCTAAGGCAAACTCTAAGGGTGCTGGTCTTAGAACTCATGTGCCTGTTTAGTAGTTAGTTTGCTGGTGTCCTGTGTCTTTTTTTTGTTCTACCCCAAACGTAGGCAGATGTTCTTCGTGTTTCACTGTTGCAGTCATCACACTTGGGTTATCCTGGCAGGGGTAGCACTCAGTCGGCCCAAATACCAGAGGCTTAGTATTTCTGCGACTGTTGTTGTCTACTCCAGGACTGACGTCAGGTCGTCAGCGGTATAAAATCAGGCAGCCAACGCCATTATATCAGTCTTTCTTGTCAAGGAGCCCGAAGCAGAAGCCGTTCTCACGAGTGCCAGTTGGCCGCTACCTGAATTTTCATTTCCGAATTGAATTTGAAGTCTTCTAAAGCTAAGTACCCCATTGGGGATCTTTTTTCTTGCTCTAACTGATTTCAAAAAGTCAATTGTCGCCTGTGAAAAGCAAATAACACACCAAAATTTCCATTCTTGCTGCGTCACCTGTTTAGGTCCAGATGATGACGTCCCTCGTTGTCGGTTTTGTGCGGTGTTCAACGCCAGAACTATGTCGTTGGGCCCTTATTTTAGCTAAACATTTTTGCTCTCTATCTCCGTATTCCAAAATGGCTTTGGTAAGCCATCCGGCTATCAATCTTCTGAAAAAACGTAAGCATAAAGACAGAGACCACACAGATTCAAAACTGCCGACGATGCTTCTGTTAAGCTAGTCACCAGTTTGCTGGTCCTCAGGGAGGCGCTTTCGCAACCCCCGTTGCCCACTTCTGTGGATTCGCAGCCACTACCAAGAACCGTTCAGAGTCCTGTTTGCTGCGAGACTCTTCTTTGACTAAGGATCCTGCGGATGTCTCTACCTTGGATGGGTCTGGAGCCGCTGAGCAGCCACCAGCTTCCGAGGAAGATGTTCATAGTGTTTCACTGTTGCAGTCATTACACTTGGGTATTCCTGCTGGCAGGCTACCCACAGTCGGCCTGAATTCCAAAGTCCTGGCGGTCTCGCAGTCTGCCAGAGTTCCAAGGTCTTGGTCCGGCGTCGGTTGCTTTCGCTTCTTCCCTGACGTCAGTGCGCCAGGGGTATACAAGATGCAGCCGTTGCCATTTTCTTCAGTCTTTCTTGCCGCGCGGTGCCCAAAGCAAAAGCAGTTCAAGTGCTGGTCGGCAGACTGAGATTTTTGAAATTGAATTTCGGATCCGAATGATAAACCTACCGTCCTAGAAAACAAAAATGGAGAAAATCTAAGGGTAATACTGCTCAATGCCAGAAGTCTAAACCTCAAGATGTACGCCCTCGAAGCCCTCTTCAGTATGGAGAACATCGATGTCTGTGCTGTGACTGAAACCTGGTTCAAGGCTCCTGAGAGCACCCCAGCACTATCAGGTTATACCTCATATCATGCGTTCTGGCCCCAAAATCCAGACCGAACCACAAAAGGAGGGGGAGTAGCCATATTCATAAAGGATACCCACACTTCCAGGTTAGTGGCAACGCACGAAGCATCGGAGACCATCCAGGTGCAATTAACCATAGGCAAAACAGTTTGTAGCATGCTACAGACCACCCTCTCAAACTCAGGAAACCCACACAGCCTTCCTGAAGACACTGGAGAGTATGAATGTCTCTCCAAACACCATCATATTGGGTGACTTCAACTACCCAAACATAGACTGGGAACATTACTCAAGCCCCAACACCCTAGCCCAAAGGTTCCTGGAGTTCATAAACTCAAATGCTATGGAGCAACTAGTCACCATTCCCACAAGAGGAGAAAATATACTAGACCTGATCATCACAAACATGGGGACAAAATGCTCCACACCGGAAGTATATCCCTCATTGGTGAGATCAGACCATAAATTAATCTCACTGGAGATCCACATCCCGCCCCCAACCCTCCACATCCCGCCCCCAACCCCAGCAAAAAAGACCACAGTGAAGAACTTCTCAAAAGCAAACTTCACACTTCTTAAGACTGGAGTGGTATCCTTCAAGGCCCCTGAGTCAGTGGAAACCACAACCCATGCTGCTGAAACCCTTACAAATACCTTCTACGAGCACCTCCAGGAATGTATGGATCAAGCAATCCCTAATAAAATCAAGACCCTTTCCAGCAAAGGCAGGCGCCTGGTCTGGTGGACCCCAGCCATAAACAAACTCTACAACAAGAGGAGAAAGCTACTACATGAGAGCAAAATCCCTAAAAGGGAAGGCATCTCTGATCACTACTAGCAAAAAACTACGATCACTCATAAAATCATCCAAGGCCAACTTTGAGAGAAAAATCGCTAATGACACAAAAGATAATCATAAGGCCTTCTTTAGCTATGTTAGTAACCTGGGTGGAAACTCCCAGATATGCTCAGAATTAGTCCAAAATGATACAAAAATCACTGAACCCACAGACATTGCCAACATACTGGCAGACAGGTTCAGTGCAAATTTCTCCCTCCCCCCCAAAAGGAGAAATATCTATTCCACCAGAGTCTAGCCTCCCAAACATCTCAGATGCCCAGGTGAGAGCTGCTCTCTCTAAAGCAAAAAACACAGCATCAATGGGACCGGACGGTGTCCCCGGCTGTGTGCTACACGAACTCAGTGAGGAACTAAACCCACACATAAGGCTGCTGTTTAATCTTAGCCTTACTACAGGATACGTGCCCAAAGAATGGCGTACGGCAACTGTGGTCCCACTTCACAAAGGCGGTGCTTCTACGGACCCTGGAAATTACCGCCCCATAAGCTTGACGAGCCTTGTCTGCAAAGCTATGGAGAGGATCATAATGGATCTCATAAATAAAGACATTGGGGACCTACAGACACTGGATCCTACCCAATTTGGCTTTGTCAAGGGCAGATCCTGCCTCTTGAACTTGGTCGACTTTTTCAAAACTGTCACTAAGGCCATTGATGAGGGTAAGGCAGTTCACACAGCCTACCTTGACGTAGCAAAAGCGTTCGACACAATACCCCACTCGGGCATCATAGAAAAGCTCACCAGTTTAGATGTAAACCCATATGTCACAAGATGGGTTGCAAACTGGCTCAAGGACAGAACCCACAGGGTTAAAGTTGCTGGTGCCATGTCAGACTCTAAGCCTGTCACGAGCGGTGTCCTACAGGGCTCAGTCCTGAGCCCCCTCTTGTTCGGCATTTATTTTTCTGAAGTGCAGGCAAACATAGGGGGATTGTGGCTGACAAAATTTGCAGATGACTGCAAACTGGGCACCATAATTGACACTCCATCAGACACAGACATCCTCCAGAGAGGTCTCATAGAAATGGATAACTGGTGCCAGAGCCATGGCCTTAAGCTAAATGCCAAAAAATGTATAGTCATACCCTTTGGGAAAAACAAGGTAACCCCCAATTACCACGTAGGTGGTAATCCATTAAACACGGAAGACGTTATCAGGGACCTGGGAACCCAAGTTGACAGTAACCTCTCTTTTGACACTCACATTGCCAAAGTGGTTAGGAAGACCTTCTACATTGCCCACCTGATCATAAAGGGATTCACATCCAGATCAGGAGAGGTCATTGTACCCCTGTACTCTTCACTTATCAGACCAATGATTGAGTACAACGCCCCATTCGGAATGTACCTTACCCGACACCTGCAGCAGTTGGAAAGACCCCAAAAGTTCCTCACCAAAAGGATAAAGGGGCTCAAACATATGTCATACGCTGCCCGACTGAAGAAACTCCAGCTCTATTCAGTCGCATACCGTCTGCTCAGAGGTGATCTGTGCCCGACATACAAGGCCATGTCCAACCTGGAATTAATGGACATGCTACACCTCAAAAAATCCAAATCCACCAGAGCCACGAGAGCAAGAGACTTGAACCTCAACACGGATATAAATAGGACGTGCTGGAGGGACAGATTCATCACCCAGAGACTCCCTACACTATGGAACAGAATCCCAGTCCATGTGAGGCAGAGCCCCTCACTGACTCTGTTCAAGAGAAATCTTGACGAGTGGATGGGAGATCGTAGGTTTACCCCGGGAATCATTTCTGTGTCACTGCTGGACAGAGGCACAGCAAACTAATGGGTATAGTATTCTCATCCTAAGGGGTGGTGAAAGCCACACACACTCTGGCTAGGCTTATAAATGCCCTAGGGCAGATAGCCTAGTATGAACCTATAAAGCTAAGTACCCCGTTGGGGCAACTTTTTTTTTTCTTGCTCCAGACCAATGTCAGAAAAAGTTAACAATTGTATTTCTTGTGGGAAGCAAATACCTCATACAATCTTACTGTATTCCTTGGCAAGGCCCTGACCACGACGTTGCTAGTTGTCGGTTTTGTGCTAGATTTAACCAACGCACTAAGTTTCGGTACAATTTTGCTTCTCATTATTTTGGCAGAAGGTTTAACTACATAATGCCGCCGGAACAACCGACTACCAGAATTTATAAAAAAACGCAAGGATATAAAGACAAGGACAAGCATCCAAGGTCCAAAACAGACAAAGCCTCTTCTAGGCCGGTTCGCCGGTGCTCAGTGAGGCGCTTTCGCAGCCCCTGACTCCTGCTACCTCAGAGCCACAGGCCACCTCCGACTCCCACGTGGAGACAGCTAGGCCTCTGGATACTCAAGGTATTGGCCCTTCGGAAATTAATCCCTCAGATGGGTCCGGAGCCGCTGAGCAGGCATCTGCTTCTGAGGGTGTCTTCAGACCTACACAACGTTATATAAATCCTACTTCAGCATCCAAGACAAGGAAACCAGTACAGCATTCGCCAGGACATATTTCTATGCCAAAACAGATGCTCAAAATGGCCGAAGACCTAATTACTTTGATCAGGGGTTCCCATCCCCCTCCTGATAGGCCTAGGCAAGACACTGAATATGATTCCTCTGATCAGGTTTCCATTTCCTCCGATTCCTCTTCTGATCAGGGATATTCTGTTCCTCCCTATGAGGATTCTGATGCTGAAGATTCTATTTCTTTAGCTTCTCCTCCTGAGGACTATTCATTTGGGGAAACCCTGCATACCATGAGGGAGCATTTCCATTGGGAGAGCCAGGATTATTCCGATTCTAAGAAAAGACTTCCTCCTTTTACTTCCTCAGCACAGACCTCTTGTAATTCCCCCTGTTCTAGACATAGTAGATGTTTTTTCAGAGTCCGGCCTGTCTCCAGTCTCTCTACCTCCTGCCCCTGTTAAGCCGGACAGATACTACAGGGTCCCAGGCTCTCATAAATTTCTTTACAAAAACCCTGCTTCTGCTGACCCATAAACTATCTCACAGGGTCCCAAAGGGGTCAAGGCTGCTTCTGCCAAAAACCCTGTCCCCTCAGATAAAGATTCTATGGCTTTGGAAAGATGGGGGGGAAAAGATTACACTTCTGTTACCTTGGCTGTAAGGGCTTTAAATTGTCAGTTTCATATGCTCAAATAACAGCAATACTTAATGTCTTTGTTAAAACAAAAAATGTTGACAAATTCTGAATGTTTGGAGAACAAAGATTTGCAGGATTTATTGCATGCAGCTGAACAAGTGGGAAAACATACTTTGCAATGTGGCTATGATTCACTGGAGGCCACGTGCAGGGCCACTGTTACAGGTACTGTTATTAGAAGGCATGCTTGGTTAAAGGAACAGAATCTGCCTGATCATGTTAAAGCAAAATTATTGGATGCTCCTTTACAGCATGATACTTTTTTGGTGTTAAGGCAGAAGAGGTGTTGAAGAAAATGGAGGATAATGCAAAATCTATGCAGACAGTAAAGGATTTCTTACAGGTACAGCCATCCAGATTTAGCAGGAACTGGCCCACTAAGAATTGGTCCTTTCCAGTATCAGACCACAGAGGCAGATTCAGACGCCCTAGAGGCAGGCAACAGCCGCAGGGCTCATACAGGCCCAAACAATGGGGGGCTTCTACCTCCAAAAGCGGAGAAGACAAATCACAGCGTTATAGAAAACGGTCTCAATGACTTCCCTCTGCCAATGCCAAGCACTTATTTTTTGGCAGCACCCTTATGGGAAAGCTAGTACTTTTTGTCACAAAACTGGCACAAGATCACCCAGGACAAATGGTTCTTAAATATAGTCTCTCAGGGCTACAGGTTCCACTTTCACACCCTTCCAAAGGCAAAAGGTATGCCAGACCTGCCACAAAATCAATGGCAAGAGGCACATAAACAAGTTTCATCTCTCATGGACATTGGGGTTATTCAGCCAGTGCCACAACAAAAGCAGGGACAAGGATTTTACTCGAGACTTTTCTTAGTACCAAGAAAGGATAAAGCCTGGAGATCAATTCTGGGCCTGTCTATTCTAAATACTTTTCTGGACATCCCAAAATTCAAAATGTTGACTCTACAGCAGCTTCTGCCCATGCTGGACAAGAAGGCTTGGCTTGTAACTTTGGACCTCAGAGGCATACCTGCATGTCCCAATCAGACAGGCTTGCAGAAGATACCTCAGATTCATAGCTGGCTCAATGCACTACCAATTCTCTGCACTGCCTTTTGGCTTATCTACTGCGCCCAGGGTCTTCACAAAATGCCTGGCACCAGTAATTGCATTTTGCAGACAAAGAGGAATTCAAATATATCCCTACTTGGATGACTGCCTTATTCAAGCAAAGAACAAAGATATTCTACTACAACATCTGGCGTTTGTAAAAAGATTACAAGTTTGCCTAGGGTACACAGTAAACGAAAATAAATCAAAACTCGTACCCTCTCGAGAGATAATATTCCTGGGTGCAAGCTTAAATACAACTGCCCAGATGGCTTATCTCACGCCAGACAAAGGCATCTGACTTCTTACTTCAAAGACATGGCAACAAAGACCCAGTTAACTGCAAGAAATATTCTGCAGGCTCTGGGCTACATGGCATCCTGCATTCTACTAATTCCATATGCAAGACTGCATATGAGGAAACTACAATGGTGTCTAAAAAGTGTGTGGACTCTATATTGCCACAGCCTGGAAACAGTAATTACTTTCATTCCCTGCCAGCAACAGGAATTTCAGTGGTGGGCACAGGCCTGTCACCACAACAAGGCACAACCATTCACCTTACCCACTGCCAGGCAGACACTAACATAGGCATCAGATTATGCCTGGGGGGGCGTACATGGCCCACAAAACCAAATGCATCTTCATATCAATCAAAAAGAGATGCTAGCTGTACAAAATGCCATGACAGCCTTCAAGGACATACTTCATCCAGGACAACTACTGATAAAGACTGACAGTACTTACAGTCATGTGGTACATAAACAAGCAAGGGGGCACACGCTCCTACCCCCTCTGCAGGCAAGCCATGACTTTGTGGAACACAGCCTTGACTTGTCAAGTACATCTGCAAGCACAATTTCTGCCAGGAAAGATAAATACTTTGGCAGACTAAGCAGAAACCTGATGGATCCTCACGAGTGGAAACTAGATCCACAAATCCTCATGATAACAGGGAAATGGGGATGTCCAGACAAATATATTTGCCTCCCCCTCACAACTGCCAACTACAGAGATTCTGCACTTGGATTTATCACAAGCAAGCATGGAAAGTGGACGCCCTTACAGTATATGCCTTCCCTCCTCTGCCTCTCCTCTCCAAGGTACTCCTAAAGGTCAGACAAGAGAAGCCAAAAATGATACTGATTGCCCCAGACTGGCCACGCCAGCATTGGTACCCAATCCTAAAGAGCTTGTTTCAAGGCTCAGCCTGGACATTGCCTCTAATACCTAATTTGCTGACCCAGCAGAACAAGCAGATCCTGCACAGCCAACTCTGAACCCTAAATCTGGCTGCATGGTGGATAATGTAATCATTCAGAACACACCTCTCTCTAAAGTAGTTATGGATGCTATTTTGGAGGCCAGGAGGCCCAGCACCAGAAAATCTTATGCAGAAAAATGGAAGATATTCTGTGATTGGAACCAAGCACAGGGAATTGACTCGCTTGTACCAAATATTCCTCAGATTTTGCAATACCTAACTGAGATGCTGGAGAAAGCCCTATCCTTCTCATCAATTAAGATCCATGCCTCTGCCATTTCAGCTCATTACAATACGGACCCACCTATTTTTTCTCATCCACTGCTAAGACAGTTTCTGAGAGGGGCCAAAAACATAAGACCTCCAAGGAGAGCTCCGATACCTACATGGGACCTCAGTTTTGTCTTGGAAAAACTCACGCTGTCTCCTTTTGAACCAGCCAATACAGCAGAAATAAAATACTTGTCATGGAAAACCGCTCTTCTCCTAGCAATATCTTCAGCAAGAAAAGTCTGAGTTACAGGCAGTAATGGCTGTGGAACCTTTTATTATTTTCCATCAGGACAGGGTTTCTCTAAGGACAAACCCGACATTTATGCCTAAGGTAGTGTCCAGCGTGGCTCTTCCAAACCATACATTTGCCTATCTTTTATCCAAACACACAGAATAAGGGTGAGAGACGTCTGCATAGTTTGGACATACACAGACAGCTACGCTTTTACTTGGACAAGACTAAAGCCTTCAGAAAGACTGAGCAACTGTTAGTGGCATATGTTGCAGGTTCCCAAGGAAAAGCCATTTCAAAGCAGACTATTTCAAAATGGATAGGCCACTGCATTCGTTTCTGCTGTTCACAACATGGCAAATCAGTGCCCAAGGGCATTAGGCCACATTCTACCAGAGCAGCAGCCACTTCAGCAGCCTTCCTCAGAGGAGTACCAACCAAGGATATTTTGGAGACTGCAACATGAACTTCAGTGCACACTTTTATAAAGCACTACCATTTGCCTGCCTCTCTCTAAATCCAGAGCAGGCTTTGCCACTGCAGTTCTGCAGGGCCTCATAGCCACTCTAAACTCTATTTAGGCCCAGCCTCAGCTTTGGGATTCAACCCAAGTGTAATGACTGCAACAGTGAAACACGATGAACATAGTACAGATGTGTACCTACCATAAGTGTAGATGTTGAGTGTATTCACTGTTGCAGTCCAGGTTACCCTTTCACCATCCCCCTTTTTCTTAGCTGGGACTTATCTGTACCTCTCTATCTCTCTATTCTATACAACCTGTGTGGTGTATTTGCTTATAGATGAAGGTTATGTGCATGCTTTTTTATGATCATAATTTTTACAGCCTACCCTTTTGGGGGCACCTGACATCTGGGGAAAGAAAAACTGAAGAAAATGGTGTCTGCTGCATCTTTTATACTCCTGGCGCACTGATGTCAGGGAAGAGGCGACAGCAAAAGACACCGGACCAGGACTTTGGAATTCAGGCCGACTGCGGGTAGCCTGCCAGCAGGATAACCCAAGTGTAATGACTGCAACAGTGAATGTACTCCAACATCTATATTTATGATAGGTACACAACTGTACTTTCGCACTACCGATACTTGACACAAATCTACTACTTATTTCACGTCTTCAGTTCTTTCTAAAACTACTGAGTTCCTAAGGCGCAGGGTATGAACTACATCTAAAAAAACGACCCAAGCTCAAGCACCTGCTTCCATGCCTCAATCTCAAATGCTTAAAATGGCGAAAGACCTTATGCTTATTAGAGGACGCCAGCCTTCCCCTTCCAAAAGAAAAATTGACCAGGAGTCCAATGACACTGAGGTTTCTGAATATGAAGACATGCAACCCTTGTCCGCTTATGAGGATTCAGATGCAGAGGAATCCATTCCTTCTGCCTCTTCTCCAGAGGATTTTTTCATTTGGCGAAACCCTACATACTTTAAGGGAGCATTTCTAATGGGAGTATCAGGACTATCCTCAGTCCAAAAAGAGACTCGGGGAATTCTTAGGTTTACCAAAATACAAACCTTTAGCCATTCCTCCTGTGCTGGATGTTGTGGATGATGTATTTATGGAATCTAGTTTAACCCCTGACACCCTTCCACCTGCTCCCAGGAAGCCTGATGGGTATTGGAGTCCTGACTCTCTCAAATTTATTTTCAAAAATCCTACTGTTGACCCAGAGGTAATCTCCCAAGGACCTAAAGGAATAAAAGCAACCACAGCCAAGAATCCCACCCTCTCAGACAGGGATTCCTGAGCTTTAGACAGGAGGGGTAAAAAAGTATACACCTCTGCAACTCTTGCCATTAGAGCACTAAATTGTCAGTTCCACATGCTGAAAAAGACCTAGTGGAAGCAGACACCCCCCTCCCCCCCAGACAGCAGTCACAGGGAATGCAGAGATCTAAGCAATGGAGTTCCTCCACTTCAAAAACAGGGAGTGCTAAGCCACCCCCTTATGGAAACGACTTAAAATGACTGTACACCTCCACCCGTTACCTCTGCCCACCTGCTTGTGACCCTAGGAGGAAAACTCTTCTCCCATTCGAAAAACTGGGCCTCTATCATCAACGACCGATGGGTCCTCCAGCGTAGTGTCCCAGGGATACAAATTTTATTTCCACACTATGCCAACCCCTAAAAGGGTTCCCAGATATTCCTCCAAACCAGTGGCCAGAGGCACAAAGCAAAGTCCATTCCTTGTTCTCCATGAGGGCAATACAGCCTGTTCCTGCAGACCAGTTAGGCCAAGTTTTCTATTGGACTGTTCCTGGTACCCAGAAAAGGGGGCACCTGACGTCCTAGACCTAAAAGAGGCCTATCTACACATCCCAATTAGGGATTCCTGCTGGAAATATCTGCATTTCAGGGCAGGATCTATTTACTTTCAGTTCTCTGCACTTTTTTGGCTTGTCCACTGCTCCCAGCATTGTTGCAATATGCCTGGCTCCAGCCATTGCTTTTTGCAGATAAAGGAATATTCAGATTTACTCTTACCTGGATGACTGCCTGATTCAGGCAGACAGGAAAAGCTGTTACAGCACTTAAGCTTTGTGAAGGACCTACTGACCTCCCTGGGGTATACTATAAACGAAAAGAAATCCAAACCAGTACCTACTCAAAAAATTGTATTCCTTACTCCAGAAAAACAAGCCTATCTCCAGCTACTTCTCTCAACTAGCTACCAGAACCCAGTTATCTGCAAGGAAAATCCTGCAAGCTCTAGGGTTCATGGCATCATGCATTCTACTCATTCCATATGCCAGACTGTGTATGAGGAAATTTCGATGTTTCCTAAAAAGCATTTGGTGTCAACACTCTCCTATCATACATGCGATACCCTGTCTAAGGAAAGATTTTCTTTGGTGGGCAGCAGCATGCAGCCATAACAAGGGTCTTCCATTCTCACAACCCCATGCTGCCCAGACCGTAACCACAAGACACATCAGATTATGCCTGGGATGCACACCTGTACAGCAGGTGAATTCAGGGCCATTGGAGCCCAAACCAAATACATCTGCCCATCAACGAAAAAGAGATGCTAGCTGTTCAGCATGCTGACAGCTTTCAGACCGCTACTGTCCCCGGGGCCTCTACTGATCAAAAGAGACAACAGCACTGTGATGTGGTACGTCAACAAACTGGGAGGAAGTCGCTCTTATCCCCTCTGCAGGCTCGCCATGACCATTTGGCACATGGCTTCAGCCATGCAAATTCACCTGCAAGCACAGTTCCTGCCAGATTGCCAAAACTCTCTGGCAGAAAACCTAGGCAGAAACCTCCTAGATCCACATGAGTGGCAGCTAGACCACAGCACCTTCAACATTGTAACCCAGAAATGGGGCACCCCGAAGGTGGACCTCTTTGCCTCCTGCAACAATCACCAGCTCAGCAAATTCTGCACCAGGGAACCTCGCAGCAATGCCTGGAAAGTGGATGTCCTATCTTTCTAACGGGTAAACCTCTGTCTATACATTTCCCCCTCTACCTCTACTTTCAAGGGTACTACTCAAAATAAGGGAGGAAAAACCAAGAGCAATCTTGATTGCCCCAGACTGGCCACACCAGCACTGGTACCCACTGCTGTGCAGTCTCGCCCCTGTCACCATCGCACATACCTCAGATCCCAACTTTCCTGACCCAGCAAAATGGAGAATACTTGCACCCACAATTGCAGGCCCTGAACCTGGCAGCCTGGCCTATTCCCTGACCTCTCCTCCAGTTGCCAGCATAAGCAAGCAAGTCCTGGATGTTATACGTGAGGCCAGATGTCCCAGCACTAGAAAATCCTATGTTGACGACAAATGGAAAAGTATTGCACCTGGATCCAGGCTAAAGGAGCTGAAACAGCACAGCCCTCCCTATCTCTCCTCCTGTATTACCTAGCAGACCTGCTACACAGGGGCCTGTCCTACTCTTCTATTAAAATTCATGCCCCTGCCATCTCTGCTCATTACAGCACAGAGCCACCTGTTTTCTCACCCTCTCATCAAAGAGTTCCTAAGAGGGGATAACAATTTAAGGCCACCCAGAAGAGCTCCTATCCCAGCTTGGGACCTTAACTACTTCCCTTTGAACCTGCAGCTTCAGCAGAGTTAAAATTCCTCTGTTGGCCAGAAGCAAGGCTGTTTTCCATCACTTCATCTAGAAGAGTTACAGAGCTGCAAGCACTCATGGCTGTGGAGCCCTTCATCGTTTTTCATGGTAACAGGGTCTCCCTCAGGACTAACCCAACCTTCATGCCTAAAGTGGTGTCCATTGTGGCTCTTGACCAAGCTATTAATTTGCCTGTTTTTTTTTTCCTGAATCCACAAAACGAGGGGAAAGGATTCTGCATTCTCTAGATGTGCACAGACAGCTCAGATCCTACCTGGATAGGACTAAATCCTTTTAGAAAAATTAACTAATTGCTAGTCAGCTTTGCAGCAGGGGCAGAGAGCAAGGCCATATCCAAACAAACAGTCTCCAAATGGATAGCACACTGTATCCATTTCTGCTACAAATACCATGGGAAACCTCCCCTTAAGGGGGTCCGGACACATTCTTTACCAGGGCAACCTCCACCTCTGCAGCTTTTCTCAGAGGGGTTCCTACCAGGGACATCCTGGAAGCTGCAACAGTGAAACACTAAGAACATTTGGGTTATCTGCTTGCAGATAGCCCTCAGTCGGCCTAATTAACAAAGTCTTGGGTCCTTTGTCGGTTGCTGTCTCTGATTCCGTGACGTCCGGGGTATAAAACACGCAGCCGACATCATTACATCTGTCTTTTTTGCCGCGTGGTGCCCGAAGCAGAAGCGGTTCGCAAGTGCCGGTCGGCCGACACCTGAAATTTTCATTTTCGAGTTTCAGAACCAAAGTCTTCAACTAAAAGCTAATTCCCCCGTTGAGGAAACTCTTTTTCTTGCTCCAAACTGATGTCAGTAAAAGTAAATAATTGAATTTCTTGTGGAAAGCAAATACCTCAAAGATTTTCATTCGTACTGTATTCCTTGCCTAGGCCCTGACTACGACGTACCTCGCTGTCAGTTTTATACCTTATTTAAACCACGAACTGTCTGTATATTTGCGCTTCTAAATTTTTTGGTGTTCGGTTCAAATATCCTGATATGTCTTCGGTAAGCCACCCGACTACCGACATTCTGAAAAAAAAAACAAAGGTAAAGACAGGCCGCCCAATTTGCCGGTACTCAGTGAGGTGCTTTTGCAGCCTCTGATACCCACTACTTCAGATTCGCAGGCCTCTACAGAGACCCATTCGGAGTCCGGTATACCACGAGATGCTTCAACTGTGGAACCTGCGGATGTCTCTACCTTGGATGGGTCCGGAGCTGCTGTGCAGGCACTGGCTTCTGAGGGTGTATTCAGGCCTACTGACTTGCATATTAAATCAATGCTTCCTTCATTACTAAGGCCTAAAGCTCAATCCATGTCTAAAAAACTGACGCTCAGGCCCCTATGCCTAAAAAACAAATGATAAAAATGTTTGAAGATCTAACTTTAATCAGGGGTAGTCAACCCCCCACCCCCCTCTAAGAGGCCTAGGGTTGAGTTTGATTATGAACCTTCTGATCAGGATTCTGTTTCTTCCGACTTTTCTGATGACCTGGATTTGTCCTTACCTACTTATGAGGATTCTGATGCAGAGGATTCTATTCCCTCTGCCCCCCCCCGTGGATTTTTCTTTCGGGGTACCTTACATACTTTACGGGAGCATTTTCATTGGGGAAAGCCAGGAATTTTCTGATTCAAAAAAGAGGCTTAGGGGTTTCCTTCTACCTCAGCATAGGCCTTTGGCTATACCTCCTGTACTAGACATTGTTGGTGATTTCTCGGAATCCAGTTTGGCCACTGATTCCCTGCTTCCTGCTCCTAGTAAACCTGACAGATACTACAGGGTTCCGGAGTCCCACAAGTTCCTTTTCAAAAATCCTGTTGCAAATCCAGAGACTATTTCTCAGGGGCCCAAGGGTATTAAGGCTTCTACTGCTAAAAATCCTACTCCTCCTGATAGAGACTCCAGGGCGCTGGATAGATGGGGTAAAAAGGTTTATACTTCAGCAACCTTGGCAATCGGAGCTTTAAACTGCCAGTTTCATATGTTAAAAATATCGGCAACATGTCATTGGACTGCTTAAACAGAAAATGATGTTGATTCCTGACTCTGTGGAATATAAGGATTTACAGGACTTGATGCATTCTGCTGAACAAGTTGGAAAACATACTTTGCAATGTGGCTTTGATTCTAGAGGCCTCTTGCAGGGCTGCTATTACTGGGTCTGTGCTTAGAAGGCATGCTTGGCTTAAGGAACAATCTTTGCCTGATCATGTTAAAGCTAAATTGTGGATGCTCCTTTAAATCAGGACCGCCTGTTTGGCAACAAGGCTGAAGAAGTTCTTAAAAAGATGGAAGATAAAGCTAAATCTCTGCAAACTGTTAAAAGATGTTTTACAAGTGCAGCCTCCTAGATTTTAGTAGGCACTGGCCTTTCCAGTCCCTTCCAGGTCTTCTCAAGCCAAACACAGACACAGTAAAAACCCCAGGATGTTCTTCGTCTCGCATTGCTGCAGTCATAACCTGTGGGTAGTCCGCTGTCCTCGGTCGGCCCGAATACCAAAGAGCTAGGCTGGCGTTGGTCATTGTCGCCCAGAGCTGACGTCAGTACGTAGTAGTACTTAAGCGCATGACCGACGCCATATCCTCAGTCTTTCTTGCCGCGTGGTCCGAAGCAGAAGCAGCGTTTGCAAGTGCCGTTCGGCGTTCTGAAATTTTCATTTATCGAGTTTCAGACCGAAGACCAAGTTGGGCTAAGTACCCCGTTGGGGAAATTTTTGTCTTTTCTTGCCTCAGTTTTCCGGATGTCAGAAAGTCAATAATTGCATTTCTTGTGGGAAACAGATACCTCATAGGGATTATCATTCTTTCTGTATTCCTTGCTTGGGGCCTGAGCACGACGTGGTCGGGTGTCGCTTTTGTGCTAGATTTAATAAGTGCACCATTAAGCGAAGATTAGACTGTGCCAGGCTTGTTTTCGGTAAACGGTGTAACTATAACATGCCGTCGGATCCTCCGATGCCCGCTACCGCTAAAAAGCGTAAAGATAAATCTTTGAGGTCTAAACCGGATGAGTCGTCCGTTGCGGACGCCGGTTCTTTGGAGCCTCCGGTTGAATCTGTGGATCCTGCCGAGGGTTCGGCTGAATCCCAGGGGGAACCTTTACTTTTGCAGGAGTTGGCCTCTCAGGAGTTAGGCCCGGCTGAGGGCGCTTCTCCGGTATCTGTAGTTCCATCTTTACAAAAGGTTATTAGGCCTTCTACTTCAGTGGCTAAAGGCCATGCTAAGGCCAAACCTTGTCTTGTTGGCCCTGGTCATAGTTCTAGCTCTCCAGCCCCTGTTCCTAAAAAACATATGTTGAAAATAGCAGAGGACTTGATTACTTTGATCAGGTCAGGGGTTCTATGCCCCCCCCCCCCCCCCCCAGAGAAGAGGCCTAGGGTGGAGGCAGATTTAGAGGGAATGGATCATTCCTCAGACTACTCTGATTCCTCAGCTGAAGAAATTCAGGATTTCCCTTCCTATTCAGATTCGGATGCAGAGGACTCCTGTCCTTCTGCTTCTCCTCCAGAGGATTTTTCTTTTTCTGAGACTTTACATTCCATGAGGGAACATTTCAAGTGGGAAGGTCAGGATTTTTCAGATTCTCGGAAAAGGCTTAGGGAATTTCTGTTTCTGCCACATAGGCCCTTGGCTATTCCTCCTGTCTTAGATGTTGTTCAGGATGTTTTTTTCTGAATCTTCCCTTAATCCTGATTCTTTGCCTCCTGCCCCTGTTAAGCCAGACAGATATTACAGAGTTCCAGAAGCACATAAGTATTTGTACAAGAGTCCTAGAGCTTATTCAAGGTCCGAAGGGTGTTAGGGCTTCTGTGGCTAAAAATCCAGTTCCTTTGGATAAAGATTCTAGAGCGTTAGATAGGTGGGGGAAAAAAGTGTACACCACCTCCTCCTCTACGTTAGCTATGAGGGCTTTGAATTGCCAATTTCATTCTTTGCAGTGTGGTTTCGATGCTCTTCAGGCTTCATCCAGGGTGGCTGCTACAGGTTCAGTTATTCGTAGACATGCCTGGCTTAAGGATCAAAATTTGTCAGAGCATGTTAAGGCTCGGATTTTGGATGCTCCTCTTCAATCTGAAGTACTTTTTGGTCCTCCTGTGGAATCAGTTTTGAAAAAGATGGAAGATAAGGCTAAGTCTATGCAGACGGTTAAGGATTTTATGTAGGTGCAGCCCCCTAAGTTTAGTAGGAATTGGCCTGCTAGAGGATGGTCTTATCCTTCTTCGGATTATTAGTCTAAGGGCAGGTCTAGACGTGGTAGAGGCAGGGCTCACGCTCAGGGTTCTTTCAGACCTAGGACTTGAGTTCTCCTGCACAGTGGGTCAGCCCTTTCGTAAACAGACCCAATGACCTGTATTTTCCGTTGCCAGACCCTTCTTTTCTGGCAGCTCCTCTAGGAGGAAAGTTGGGACTTTTCAAACAAAACTGGCATTTGGTCACCCAGGACAAATGGGTGTTGGATATAATAAATCAAGGTTACAAGTTTTATTTTCACACTTCCTCTTTTCAAAGGCATGCCGGATGTGCCTCCTCGACAAAGGCTGGAGGCTCAGGAGCAAATTTCTTTGCTTTTGCAGATGGGGGCAATTCAGGTGGTCCCTCCATCAGAAGTAGGCCTAGGATTTTATTCCCGTCTATTCCTAGTGCCAAAGAAAGGAGGCCAATTCTGGATTTGTCCATTCTCAATACCTACCTAGACATTCCAAAGTTCAAGATGTTAACATTACAACAACTTCTGCTATGCTAGGCAAAGATCACTGGATGGTAACCCTGGATCTCAGAGGCCTATCTTCACATCCCTATCTGGCCCAGCTGCAGGAGATTCCTGAGATTTCGGGCTGGTACTTCTCATTATCTGTTCTCTGCATTGCCCTTTAGTTTATCTACTGCGCCCAGGGTATTCACAAAAGTTCTGGCTCCTGTAATTGCTTTCTTCAGACAGAGAGGAATACAAATTTATCCTTATCTGGACGATTGCCTGATTCTTGCTCAAAACAAAGACCAGTTACTACAACATCTCCAGTATGTAATGGCAGTTTTAAGGTGCCTAGGGTATTCTGTGAACGAAATAAAGTCCAGTCTAGTGTCCTCTCAGGACATGTGCTTTCTGGGTGTGAGACTGAATACAGCTTCTCAGATGGCATTTCTGACCCCGGACAAACAAAGAACTCTTCATCTATACTTCCAGCAGTTATCAGTAAGGTCCAGGCTGACTGCAAGGACAGTCCTTCAAGCCTTGGGGTTCATGGCATCTTGCATTCTAGTACTTCCCAATGCCAAACTGCATATGAGGAAGCTACAATGGTATCTCAAAAGTGTGTGGACTCAACACTGCCACGGTTTGGACACTGTCATTCGGATTATACCTTGCATCCAGAAGGAATTTTTGTGGTGGGCTCAGGAATGTCACCTAAACAGGGGACTCTCTGTGACCCGACCAGAGGCGAGTCCGATCCTAACGACGGATGCCTCGGACTTGGCTTGGGGAGCACACTTCAATGGGAAATGGATTCAAGACATGTGGCCTCCCAACTACTACATTTGCATATCAACATGAAGGAGATGTTAGCAGTCCAATTTGCCTTGGTGGCCTTCAAGGACCTACTTCAGCCGGGACAGGTGTTGATTCAAACAGACAACACAACATGCAGGGGGGAACCCATTCCTACCCTCTTTGCGGACAAGCAATGATATTGTGGGAGACTGCTCTGAGTTTGCACATCAATCTTCAAGCACGGTTTCTGCCAGGAGCACAGAACTCCCTAGCAGATGTATTGAGCAGACAAATTGTGGATCCCCACGAGTGGAAACTGGACTCTCAGGTATTCAAACAGTTGACCGTGGCTTGGGGAGTTCCAGACATAGATCTGTTCGCTTCGCCACTGAATTTCCAACTGCCAAAATTTTGCACAAAGATGTTCCACCCAAATGCTTGGAAAGTGGATGCTCTATCTTTCAGTTGGAACAACCGTCACGTTTATGCTTTCCCCCCTCTGCCTCTTCTTCCCAAGGTACTCTTGAAAGTCAGGCGGGACAAGCCTTGCATGATTCTAATAGCACCAGATTGGCCACGTCAGCATTGGTATCCTCTGCTGAGGAGTTTAATTCAGGAGCCTCCTTGGCCTTTGCCACAGATTCCTCATTTGTTATCCCAGTCAAACAATCATTTTCTCAATGTCCGGGTGCAGTCCCTGCATATAACAGCCTGGCGTATTCTGTAATGGAGCCGGTGGGGTCTCAGCTTCCTCAACAGGTTTTAGATGTCATTTTGGAAGCCAGGCGGCCTAGTACTCGAAAAGTTTATGCTGATAAATGGAGGAGATTTTTTCTTTGGAGCACAGCAAAGGGCTTTGATGTTTCAGTACCTAATTTGAGTTTTGCACTACAGTATCTTACTGAATTAGTGGACAAGGGTTTGTCATTCTCTTCTGTGAAGGTTCATGCTGCAGCCATTTCTGCTCACTATGATTGTGACCCTCCTTTATTTTCTCACCCTTTGTTCAAACAATTTCTTAGAGGGACAAAAAATATAAGACCCCCCACGTAGAGCTCCTACTCCTTCCTGGGATCTCAATTTTGTGTTTGAGAAGCTTACTTTGCCTCCTTTTGAACCTGCAGCTACGTCTGAATTGAAGTTTTTGTCTTGGAAGACTGCTTTTTGTTGGCCATTACTTCTGCTAGGAGGGTATCTGAATTGCAGGCACTCATGGCAGTTGAACCCTTTCTGATATTCCATAAGGATAGAGTTTCTTTGCGTACTAACCCTACTTTTATGCCTAAAGTGATTTCTAATGTGGCCTTGAACCAGTCTATTCATTTGCCTACTTTTTATGCTAATCCCCAAAATAAGGGGGAAAAAGTCTTGCATTCTTTGGATATCCACAGGCAGCTACATTATTATTTGAGCAGAACTAAAGAGTTCAGACAGACCTTTGCTTTGGGTTCACAAGGGAAAGCTGTTTCAAAGCAGATTATTTCTAAGTGGATTGGTCAATGTATTGCTTTTTGTTATTCTCATCATGGGAAGAATGTTCCTGCTGGAATCAGACCTCATTCTACTAGGGCTACTGCCACATCTACTGCTTTTTTGAGGGGGGTAGCTACTAAGGATATTTTGGAGGCAGCTACTTGGAGTTCAGTACACACTCTTACTAAGCATTACCATCTCCCTCTTTATTCCAAGTCCAGGGCTGGGTTTGCCACTGCAGTTTTACAGGGCATGTTAGCAGCTCCTAATGCTATTTAGTTTGCCAGCCTCCCTTTTCCTTTGCTTTGGGATTCTACCCACAGGTTATGACTGCAGCAATGTAGATCCTCGAACATCTACATTTATGGTAGGTACAAAACTGTACTTTTCAGTCCCAGGGGACTCTCTCAGAACTAAGCAGTGGGGGGCCACCACTTCCAAATCTGGGAATAACAAGACCCCCCTCTATGGTAAACAGTCTGACTTCCTTTTAAAATTTCCTAGCACTTATCTTCTGACTGCCCCTTTGGGGGGAAAGATTGCTCTTCATGCAAAGAACTGGGAACTCGTAGCCCAGAACAAATGGGTTTTAAATAGTGTCCCAGGGATACAGATTTCATTTCCACACGTTGCCAACACCAAATGGGTGGCTGGACCTGCCCCCAAATCAGTGGGCAGAGGCTCAAACAAGTACTTTCTCTCAAGCATGGGGGCTCTTCAACTGGTACCAGAAGAGGAAAAGGGACAAGGTTTCTACTCCAGACTTTTCCTGGTACCCAGAAAAGACATATCATGGCGTCCAATCCTGGACCTGTCTACTCTAAGCACCTTTCTGGAGATTCCAAAATTCAAGATGCTGACTCTTCATCAGTTATGTCCTATGCTAAACAGCGACGCCTGGTTGGCAACACTAGATTTAAAAAAAAAAAAAAAAAAAGCATACCTGCACATCCCAATCAGGGAATCTTGCAGAAGATACCTACGCTTCAAAGCAGGCTTCACGCATTATCAGTTCTCTGCACTGCCCTTTGGCTTGTCTACTGCGCCCAGGGTGTTCACAAAGTACCTGGCTCCAGTTATTGCATTTTGCAGGCAAAGAAGTATTCAAATATACCCATACCTGGACGATTGTCTAATTCAGGCAGAAAGCCCCGGGCATGCTTTTGAATCATCTGGTGTTTGTAAAAAGGGATGTTATGTGATCCTGTCTCGCCTACATTCAGTACTGATGGGGCTCGGAGCCGATCCCTCGGCTCTGACTCGGCACGCTATGCTATAGAGGCGAAGCCTCTTATTGGCTGAGCTATTTCTTATCCCAGGATGCACCACCACTAATCCCCCAGATCTCGTTTGCCGCTTACAAGCTAGGACGTGGTCTCAAACTTGGCTGAGCTAAGTACTGTTTTCTTCAAAGTTTCCTGTCAGGAATTTTGCTAATTTTACCCCAAAAGCTGTTTTAACAGCTATTGTTGTTGTACGAGTGGTTTTGATAATTTTGGTTGAGGAAAATTGTGTTTTGAGTTAAGGGAAGGTTTCCCGTTTAAGTTAGAGGGGCCTTCCCCTATTCTTATCTAGCGTCTTTGTTTTTTTTTTTTTAGGAGGTCAAGTACCTGCTTAAGTTAGAGGGTCTTGACCCTCCTTTTCAGTGATTTCAAGTTAGAGGGTCTTGACCCTCCTTTTCAGTGATTTTTGTCTTGACATTGTATCTTGTGTAGTGTACTGTGTTGTGTAAAAAAAAACAAGAATTTGTTTTCAGTTTATTTCTGTGGTAAAATCTTTACTGACCAGCTTCTTTGACAGTTTCTTAGTGAACTGTTAGTCAGCATGTCTAAGGAACATAGACCCTCTGGGTTTAAAAAGTGCGCGAGGTGTGGTTACAAAATGTCGATAACAGACTACCACTCCTCGTGCGTATATTGTTTATGTGCCAAGCACCTACAGGAGTCTTGTAGCGTGTGTCACGCCTTTTCTTCGAGTCTCCTCCAAGAGAGGAAGAATAAATTAATATTAAAAGGGCTGATTAAACCCTCCTTCGAGGAGGCCTTATCTTCCTCTTCCTCTCCTACCAAAAAGAAAAAAGCGCCGGCTCCGACCAGTCTGTCGGAACCGATTGCAAAAAAACCGAGGCAGGCTTCTCCATCCGCTCCACGGACTTCGGAGCCGAGGGCGGAACGGTCTGCCTCGATGCCTCCAGTCTCGACCCCTCTGGTTTCGGAGCAGAGGATTGGGGCATCAAGAGGCGGGTCACCTTCATCGGCTCCACTGATTTTGGAGCCGATGAGGGTTGCCGGCTCAGACTCTTCCTCTTCGGCGCTGAAGTCTTCATCGGCACCGAGGGAAATTGTTTTGGGATCTCCCTCGGAACCGATAGTAATCGAATCCATTCGGAGCTGGTCCCCTACTCCTATGGAACCGATGGAGAAGTCGGTTCGGACCCGATTGGTGTCATCTAGATCTTCCAAGATGTCTGATTCGGACATCGACAGGGTGCTCCTAAGACTTTTTCAGTCTCCGGTGTTTCAAAAATTAGTTTCGGCTCCAGCCCATTCGGCTTCGGAGCCGATGGTCCACCCTGTTATTATGGTTCCTCCTCCAACAGCCTCGGCACCGTTGTAGCCGGTTCTGGTAGAGCCGATGGAGGTTTTCGGGTTGGGCCCGACCTTACTCCGCTCGAAGTCGGAGTTCGTACACCGACTTCCTCTGTCTGCCCCGGGGACGGACTGATGTTTTCGGTCCCAAGTTTTCCTCTCGATGCGTCGTTCTTGGGCTGCGGGGTACCGTCTACTGGGGAAGCACGGAGGTGGGACCTTCCCAGGATTCTGGTGGTCCCACCTTCAGGGCCATGAGGAGTGCATTAGCCAAATCTTCTTTGGCTACCTCCACGGTCTCCCCAGCTCCTTCCCTGCATACTGAGACTGGGTCTTTGGCAGTCCCCCTGTCCTTAGACAGCGGAGCCCCGGGGCCTGAGGTTACCCCCACTGGGGGTTCCCCTCCTCCTGGAGGTCCCTCTGAAGCTTCTTCGGAGGAACCCCCCAGGAAGAGATTGTGCAAGAGGAAGCACGTTGACTCCCCCGATGAGTCTCTCACATCAGACACTGATCTTGATGATGCAGAGGGGGTCCCCTAATTCGTCCTCAGATGATGTCTCCTTTGCAGACATCCTGGAAGCCCTTAAACAACGAGGCGGCTGGCAATCCAAACCCCCTTCTGCTGATGAGTCGGTGTTCCTTAAGGCCTTGGGCTCAGCCTCCGCCTCCTGGGTCTCCGCCGGCGAGCTCCTAGATTTGATCTGTCGAAGGGCGTGGGAACACCCAGACTCTGTGGAACCGATGCCTGCTCGTCCAAATAAGTTCCTGTCAGCACCCCGGGAAAAGGAGTTTTTGACGAAAGGTGTGGCTGTAGATGCCTTGGTGGTGGCATCTGCTACCCAGCAAGATGTAGCAGAGGCTTTGACGTCCGTCCATCCTCCTAATAAGGAGTCTAGGAGCATGGGTTGGTACGGTAAGCGCACCCTAAGTTCAGCGGCCTTTACTTTGAGTTCCCTGAACTATCTCACGCACTTTACCAGATTTCAGAGGGATCTGATTAAAGAACTTTCAGATACCCTCTTGGGTAACCTGCCTGAGCAGCTGGCCCAGACGGTAGGCACTCAGCTGGCTACGCTGTCGTCCATATCAAACTCCTCCATGAGGCTCATTTCTTATGCGCCGAAGGCGAGTAGAGCAGCGGTACAGGCATTGCTCTGGAGGCAAGCCTGGCTCCGCCTGTGTCATTTTTATGGAGGCCTTTAAGTCTTCTTTGCCGACGCCTTTGATGGGTCCTCTTTGTTTGGACCCAAGGTAAAGGACACACTGACCGCTGCGAGCAAGAAGGTAAGACTTTGACTGTCAGAGGGGCACAATTTTCCACTCCCTTTCGGCCTTACCCCAATGATAAGAGGAGGGAAAATGTGGTTCCAGATCTCAGAAGTCTTACCCCTCACAGCAGGACGATCCCCCTTCTAGAGGCAGGGGAGGGGGAAATTCTTCTGGAAGACGCCGTCCCAGAGGTGGCAGAGGCCCCCGCAACACTGGAGACTGCGAGTCCTTTCGTGGCTCTTCAGCCTTTCACAGTCCCTGAGGGATTGCCCGACTGTGCAGCTCCGGAGCCAGTCGGGGGTCGTTTTTCGAGGCATCTAAAGGCCTGGGAAGGTATCACTCAGGACCGATGGGTGCTTCGAATTATCGCCGGAGGTTACGCCATCACTTTTTCTCACTCTCCTCCTCAGTCCAAAAAAATCCCAGACCCGCCACCCAGTCAACGGGAAACTGCAGCCTCAGAAGTTTCAAAGCTGCTGCAAAAAGGAGTCATCCAACCGGTCCCCGCAGACCAGATCGGATTAGGAACTTACTCAAGATTCTTTTTGGTGCCAAAAAAGACCGGGGACTTGAGGCCCATTTTGGATCTCAGCAGTCTAAACCGTTCAGTAAAAAAGTCCAAGTTCCGAATGGTCACCCTACAATCTATTCTCCCACTGCTGGAGAAAGGTGTTTGGATGTGCTCCATAGATCTCAAGGACGCCTATTACCACATCATGGTACATCAAGCATCCAGGAGACATCTGCGCTTCAGCCTAGAGACGGTCATTTTCAGTTCCGCTGCCCTTTGGTCTCACCACAGCCCCCAGGGTGTTCACCAAATGTTTGGCTGTCGTGACTGCTCACCTGAAAAGTCTAGGATTCCAGGTGTTTCCGTATCTAGACGACTGGCTCCTGACTGCCACCTCCAAGCATCTACTATTGCGGAGCCTTCAAGCCACAATATCACTGGGCACTTCCCTTGGAATCACCTTCAATTGGCCAAAGTCTGTGTTGCTGCCATCTCAACGCATAAGATTCATCGGAGTAGAGATAGACTCAAACCGAATGTGGGTCTATCTACCTACAGAAAGGATACAAACCATACAGGCTCAAGTTCGAGCCTTACTTCCCAGATCCAAAGCCCCAGCCAGAATGGTCCTGCAGCTATTGGGTTCTATGTCCACGTTCTTCTAGTTCCCCTAGCAAGGTTGCACATGAGAATTCTCCAGTGGCTTCTTTCAACTCAGTGGTCCTTTTAGGATCTCCCTCTCAATCACTTCATATGGATCACGGAAACCTGCAAACGGGACCTTCGCTGGTGGCTGGTGCCCTCCAATCTGGATCAGGGACGACCCTTTGATGTCCTTCAAGGATGCATCTGCAGTCCTTACAAATGGGTTGTCCTGTCGTCAGGCAGCCCTTCGGTCGGCCGGATTCCAAAGTCTGGGTCTGGCCTCGGCTGGTGTCGCACTTCACCCGACGTCATAGCTGCAGTTATTCAGGTATAAAGGCATCAGCCGACGCCATTTTCCTCGGTCTTTCTTGCCGCGTGGCGCTCGAGCAGAAGCTGTTCGCAAGTGCGGTCGGTCAGAACCAGAGATTACTTCTACCGAAGACTTCTAAAAAGCTAAGTACCCCGTTGGGGACTCTTTCTTGCCTCAGCCGATGTCAGAAAAAGTGAATAACTGTTTAACTTGTGGGAAACAAATACCTCATAAAGATTTCCACTCTTACTGCTTACCTTGCTTAGGCTCAGACCACAACGTAGTAGCTTGTCTAGCCTGTGCTTTTTAACCGACGGACGCTTAGACGTCGGTCGGAATTTGCTGAGGAGTTTTGGCCCGATTTTGCTTACATTATGCCGCCGGATCCTCCGACTACTAAATATCTAAAAAGCGCAAGGAAAAGGACCGACACTCGTGGTCTGTGGTTTCGTCCAAAACCGCTGTTGCCATCCGCGAGTGTCTCTGTTTCGGCTGAAACCGAGCAAACGGTTCTTCCTTCAGCCGAAAACTTACCTCCTTCTGAGGCCTCTTCCAACCTGGAGGAATCGGCTTCTGATATACCTCCTGCTCTTGCAGTTTCCCAGGAATTGTCTGACACTATCCCCCTGGATATTTCTACCCCTGCACGTGGAGCTGCTAGGCCACCTGCATCCATGTCCATTAAGGCCTTTGCCAGGGCTAAAGCAGCTAAATCTACTAAATCTGTGCCTGTTAAGACCCCCTCTCACAGGCCTAGCTCTAGTTCTCAAATGCTTAGTCTAGCAGAGGATCTCATTTCTTTAATCCGGGGATCCCAACCTCACCCTGACAGGGCCTCTCACCCACCTCCAGAGAAGAGGCCTAGAGCAGAGCCCCCTGAGCCAGTTTCGACAGATGATTCCTCTGATGATTCAGATATTACTAACCCTCCAGAGGCTCCTTTCTCCCCTTATGAAGACTCTGATGCTGAAGAGTCCATTCCTTCTGCCTCTCCGCCTGAGGAATTTCCCTTTGGGGAAACCTTGCATGCTATGAGGGAACAGTTTCAGTGGCAGGGCCAGGATTTTTCTGACTCTAGAAAAAGGCTTAGAACCTTTCTACATTTACCACAACATAGACCTTTAGCCATACCTCCAGTTCTCTCTGTTGTAGATGATGCTTTTAATGATGCTTGTACTGCTCCTGATTCACTACCTCCGGCCCCTGCTAAGCCCGATAGGTACGACAGGGTCCCGGACGCACATTACCAATTGTATAAGGCTCCTTTTGCAGACCCAGAGACTATCTCCCAGGGTCCTAAAGCTGTAACAGCTACCTCTGCTAAAAAAACCCTCCCCTCTGAAAGGGAATCAAGGTCCTTAGAGAGATGGGGTAAAAAAGTTTACACTTCTGCTACTCTTTCAGCTAGGGCCTTGAACTGTCAATTCCACATGATCCAGTATCAAGAATTTATGCTAGATCAGTTAACTAAAAAACTGTCCTCAGGTGAACCATTAGACAAAAAATATATTCAGGAAATGGTACATAACATTCAGCAAGTCAGTAACCATTCCTTAAAATGCGGCTATGATGCACTGGAGGCTTCCTTTAGATCAGCCATGACTGGCACAGTTATCAGAAGGCATGCATGGTTAAAAGAGCAGGCCTTACCACACCATGTTAAATCAAAACTACTAGATGCTCCCATGGACAAGATCAATTTGTTTGGCTCTCCTGCACAACAGGTGCTGAAGAAGATGGAAGAAAAGGCAAAATCTGTACAAACAGTGAAAGATTTCTTACAGGTCCAACCTCCAAGGTTTAGCAGGAATTGGCCCTCCAAGAATTGGTCCTTCCAGACTCCTCCAGAGCTCAGAGAGGCAGGAATAGGCGCTCAAGAGGCAGAAGTCAATCCAGGGGTGCCTACAGGGACGCCAGTGGCAGGGGTAACAACCAGCAGGTGCAGCCACAGACACAGCCACCACCACTACTACAGGACAGTCACAGTGATTATTCTAGCACCTACCAGGGAACAACTAGAAGCACCCTAAGGAAAGCTAGCTTTATTTTCAGTAAACTGGCATTACATCACGAGACAAGTGGATTTTGCAGACAATAGACCAAGGTTACAGGTTTCACTTCCATATTCTACCAGGGAATGGGAATGCCAAACCTACCTCCAAATCAAAAGGCAGAAGCTCTAAAACAAATAACTCAATTATTAAGAATGAGAGCTGTGGAAAAGGTACCATCTACAGAGCAAGGACAAGGATTTTACTCCAGACTCTTCCTGGGTACAAAGAAAGAAAGAGAAAAGCAAATGGAGACCTATACTAAAACAAATGGAGACCTATGGACCTGTCCGCTTTTAAACACATTCCTCATTGTTCCAAAATTCAAAATGCTGACCTTACAGCAGCTGCCCCATGCTGGGCAAGGAGTCTTGGCTGGTAACTCTAGATCTCAAGGAGGCATACCTGCACGCCCCCATCTAATTAAATTGCAGAAGATACCTCAGATTTCTTGCAGGATCAGAGCATTATCAATTCTCAGCATTGCCCTTTGGCTTATCTACTGCACCCAGAGTGTTCACTTAAATGCCTGGCATCAGTAATTGCTCATTGCAGGCTTCAGGGGAATCCAAATCTACCCTTACCTGGGCGACTGCCTGATACAAGCGGACAACAAAACAAGTTAGCAGAAGACTTGAAAAGAGTCATTTACCTACTACAAGCTCTGGGATACACAGTCAATATAAAAAAGTCAAGGCTGATACCATCCCAAAGGATAACCTTTTTGGGTGCAGAGCTGGACACATCCAAACAAATGGCATTCCTAACCGTAGAAAAACAGGAACAACTCCCTCTACTTCTTGGCATTAACAAAGCAGAACAATCTAACAGCAAGAAAAGTCCTGCAAGCCTTGGGTTTCATGGCATCCTGCATAATATTGGTTCCACATGCCAGACTGCATATGAGAAAGTTACAGTGGTACCTAAGGAATTTATGGTCTCAGCACAGGCACAGCCTAGAAACCCAAATTCCTATAATTCCATGCCTGAAGCAAGAATTCCTATGGTGGGCTCAGGCCTGTCAATCAAAGGATTGCCCTTCCACAACACTCAGCCAAGCCAAACCATCACAACGGACGCCTCAGACCTCGGTTGGGGGGCCCACATGCTGGACAAGTGCATACAAGGTTCATGGACTCCAGACCAACTGCCCCTGCACATAAATCAAAAGGAAATGCTGGCAGTAAAACTGGCAATTCAGACATTCAGACCATTTCTTCAACAAGGTCAACTGTTGATAAGGACGGACAACACCACAGTTATGTGGTACATCAACAAACAGGGAGGCACACATTCGTACCCTCTATGCCGGATGGCAATGGACCTCTGGAATGTGGCCCTGTGTTACAACATTCAGTTACAAGCAATTTTTGTACCAGGAAAGGAAAACATTCTAGCGGACATACTAAGCAGAACAACCATGGATGCCCACTTAATGGATGCTCCATCCGACATCTGCAAAACCATTACAAGAAAATGGGGACTCACAGATAGACCTATTTGCATCCCCACACAACCACCAACTTAACCCCAAAGAAATTCTGCACAAGGATCTACTCACCCACTTGCTTGGAAGGTGGACTCCCTATCTTCAGTTGGAAAAGCCTGACAGCATATGCATTCCCACCACTTCCTTTGATGCACAAGGTGCTATTGAAAAATCAGAGGACCACCCAAGGATCATTCTGATAGCTCCAGACTGGCCAAGACAACATTGGTACCCATTACTGAGGAGCATGTCTCAGGAACAAATATGGCCCCTGCCCCTGTTCCCTTGCTGTTAAAAAAAACCAAAGTGATCAAAAAGTGTCTGCGTCTTAGGCCATCATTAGGTAGCAAACAAGGAAAAAGGTCAGAGTTTCATAGTTTATTTAGCAAAGTGCATAAAGTGCCCGTCTTACTATATTGGTAAAACGGAGCAGAAATTTAAAAAAAGAATATATGCACACAATTATAGTATAAGAAAAAGTGATGACAAAAATGCTCTGGCTAGGCACATTATAAACAAGGGAGTAGAGCATTCATTTAAATTTGCTATAGTGGAGTCAGTGACACTGGATCCAAAAGGGTGCAACTTAAAAAACACACTATCATTTAGAGAAACTTATTGGCAGATTTTAACAGATGCCACGACTCCACCAGGTTTGAATGATAGCATATCTACTAAAAGTATTATAGAATTCTGTTAATGATTTAACAGGAATCTAAGATTTATTCATTTATATATCTAATTTAATTCATTACCAAGTTTCAGCATATATTGTAAGATCTTATATGTAGAATTTAGTTTGACTGTATATAGTATGAGAGCAAATACCAGTATATTACATGTGTATATAGCTTTAAGGAACACAGTTTTTTTGGCGCCAATTTTAACAATTTTAATTATTTAAGGATTGTGTTGTAAATGTTTTTTATTCTGAAGAAGCCTACTGTGGTTGTAGGTGAAAGCGCTAAATAAATGGTTTTAAACTAAGTCAGTCTTTTCGTATAGTGGATCATATTTGCAGTTTGGAGTATCACTGTTTATGCATCTGGCGTTTAGCAGCAGGAATCAACGCCGTGGTTCAGTTGTAACACTCCTATGGAACCGATGGAGAAGTCGGTTCGGACCCGATTGGTGTCATCTAGATCTTCCAAGATGTCTGATTCGGACATCGACAGGGTGCTCCTAAGACTTTTTCAGTCTCCGGTGTTTCAAAAATTAGTTTCGGCTCCAGCCCATTCGGCTTCGGAGCCGATGGTCCACCCTGTTATTATGGTTCCTCCTCCAACAGCCTCGGCACCGTTGTAGCCGGTTCTGGTGGAGCCGATGGAGGTTTTCGGGTTGGGCCCGACCCTTACTCCGGCTCTCGAGTCGGAGTTCGGTACACCGACTTCCTCTGTCTGCCCCGGGGGGACGCTTCGGGACTGATGTTTTCGGTCCCAAGTTTTCCTCTCGGTGCGTCGGCTGCGGGGGTACCGTCTACCGTTGTGGCCACGGAGGTGGGACCTTCCCAGGATTCTGGTGGGCCCACCTTCAGGGCCATGAGGAGTGCATTAGCCAAATCTTCTTTGGCTACCTCCACGGTCTCCCCAGCTCCTTCCCTGCATACTGAGACTGGGTCTTTGGCAGTCCCCCTGTCCTTAGACAGCGGAGCCCGGGCCTGAGGTTACCCCACTGGGGTTCCCTCCTCCTGGAGGTCCCTCTGAAGCTTCTTCGGAGGAACCCCCCAGGAAGAGATTGTGCAAGAGGAAGCACGTTGACTCCCCCGATGAGTCTCTCACATCAGACACTGATCTTGATGATGCAGAGGGGTCCCCTAAGTCGTCCTCAGATGATGTCTCCTTTGCAGACATCCTGGAAGCCCTTAAACAACGAGGGCTGGCAATCCAAACCCCTTCTGCTGATGAGTCGGTGTTCCTTAAGGCCTTCGGGGCTCAGCGCTCCGCCTCCTGGGTGTCTCCGCCTTGACGAGCTCCTAGATTTGATCTGTCGGGCGGGAACACCCAGACTCTGTGGAACCGATGCCTGCTCGTCCAAATAAGTTCCTGTCAGCACCCCCGGAAAAGGAGTTTTTGACGAAAGGTGTGGCTGTAGATGCCTTGGTGGTGGCATCTGCTACCCAACAAGATGTAGCAGAGGCTTTGACGTCCGTCCATCCTCCTAATAAGGAGTCTAGGAGCATGGGTTGGTACGGTAAGCGCACCCTAAGTTCAGCGGCCTTTACTTTGAGTTCCCAGAACTATCTCACGCACTTTACCAGATTTCAGAGGGATCTGATTAAAGAACTTTCAGATACCCTCTTGGGTAACCTGCCTGAGCAGCTGGCCCAGACGGTAGGCACTCAGCTGGCTACGCTGTCGTCCATATCAAACTCGTCCATGAGGCTCATTTCTTATGCGGCCGAAGGGGCGAGTAGAGCAGCGGGTACAGGCATTGCTCTATGGAGGCAAGCCTGGCTCTGCCTGTGTCATTTTGCGGAGGCCTTTAAGTCTTCCTTTGCCGACGCCCCCTTTGATGGGTCCTCTTTGTTTGGACCCAAGGTAAAGGACACACTGACCCGCTGCGAGCAAGAAGGTAAGACTTTGACTGCCGTAGGGGCACAATTTTCCACTCCCTTTCGGCCTTACCCCAATGATAAGAGGAGGGAAAATGTGGTTCCGTAGATCTCAGAAGTCTTACCCCTCACAGCAGGACGATCCCCCTTCTAGAGGCAGGGGAGGGGGAAATTCTTCTGGAAGACGCCGTCCCAGAGGTGGCAGAGGCCCCCACAACACTGGAGACTGCGAGTCCTTTCGTGGCTCTTTAGCCTTTCACAGTCCCTGAGGGATTGCCCGACTGTGCAGCTCCGGAGCCAGTCGGGGGTCGTTTTTCGAGGCATCTAAAGGCCTGGGAAGGTATCACTCAGGACCGATGGGTGCTTCGAATTATCGCCGGAGGTTACGCCATCCCTTTTTCTCACTCTCCTCCTCAGTCCAAAAAAATCCCAGACCCGCCACCCAGTCAACGGGAAACTGCAGCCTCAGAAGTTTCAAAGCTGCTGCAAAAAGGAGTCATCCAACCGGTCCCCGCAGACCAGATCGGATTAGGAACTTACTCAAGATTCTTTTTGGTGCCAAAAAAGACCGGGGACTTGAGGCCCATTTTGGATCTCAGCAGTCTAAACCGTTCAGTAAAAAAGTCCAAGTTCCGAATGGTCACCCTACAATCTATTCTCCCACTGCTGGAGAAAGGTGTTTGGATGTGCTCCATAGATCTCAAGGACGCCTATTACCACATCATGGTACATCAAGCATCCAGGAGACATCTGCGCTTCAGCCTAGGAGACGGTCATTTTCAGTTCCGTGCGCTGCCCTTTGGTCTCACCACAGCCCCCAGGGTGTTCACCAAATGTTTGGCTGTCGTGACTGCTCACCTGAAAAGTCTAGGATTCCAGGTGTTTCCGTATCTAGACGACTGGCTCCTGACTGCCACCTCCAAGCATCTACTATTGCGGAGCCTTCAAGCCACAATATCACTGGGCACTTCCCTTGGAATCACCTTCAATTGGCCAAAGTCTGTGTTGCTGCCATCTCAACGCATAAGATTCATCGGAGTAGAGATAGACTCAAACCGAATGTGGGTCTATCTACCTACAGAAAGGATACAAACCATACAGGCTCAAGTTCGAGCCTTACTTCCCAGATCCAAAGCCCCAGCCAGAATGGTCCTGCAGCTATTGGGTTCTATGTCCGCCACGGTTCTTCTAGTTCCCCTAGCAAGGTTGCACATGAGAATTCTCCAGTGGCTTCTTTCAACTCAGTGGTCCTTTTAGGATCTCCCTCTCAATCACTTCATATGGATCACGGAAACCTGCAAACGGGACCTTCGCTGGTGGCTGGTGCCCTCCAATCTGGATCAGGGACGACCCTTTGATGTCCTTCAAGGATGCATCTGCAGTCCTTACAAATGGGTTGTCCTGTCGTCAGGCAGCCCTTCGGTCGGCCGGATTCCAAAGTCTGGGTCTGGCCTCGGCTGGTGTCGCACTTCACCCGACGTCATAGCTGCAGTTATTCAGGTATAAAGGCATCAGCCGACGCCATTTTCCTCGGTCTTTCTTGCCGCGTGGCGCCCGAAGCAGAAGCTGTTCGCAAGTGCCGGTCGGTCAGAACCAGAGATTACTTCTACCGAAGACTTCTAAAAAGCTAAGTACCCCGTTGGGGACTCTTTCTTGCCTCAGCCGATGTCAGAAAAAGTGAATAACTGTTTAACTTGTGGGAAACAAATACCTCATAAAGATTTCCACTCTTACTGCTTACCTTGCTTAGGCCCAGACCACAACGTAGTAGCTTGTCTAGCCTGTGCTTCTTTTAACCGACGGACGCTTAGACGTCGGTCGGAATTTGCTGAGGAGTTTTTCGGCTCCGATTTTGCTTACATTATGCCGTCGGATCCTCCGACTACGCAAATATCTAAAAAGCGCAAGGAAAAGGACCGACACTCGTGGTCTGTGGTTTCGTCCAAAACCGCGGTTAAGCCATCCGCGAGTGTCTCGGTTTCGGCTGAAACAGAGCAAACGGTTCTTCCTTCAGCCGAAAACTTACCTCCTTCTGAGGCCTCTTCCAACCTGGAGGAATCGGCTTCTGATATACCTCCTGCTCTTGCAGTTTCCCAGGAATTGTCTGACACTATCCCCCTGGATATTTCTACCCCTGCACGTGGAGCTGCTAGGCCACCTGCATCCATGTCCATTAAGGCCTTTGCCAGGGCTAAAGCAGCTAAATCTACTAAATCTGTGCCTGTTAAGACCCCTCTCACAGGCCTAGCTCTAGTTCTCAAATGCTTAGTCTAGCAGAGGATCTCATTTCTTTAATCCGGGGATCCCAACCTCACCCTGACAGGGCCTCTCACCCACCTCCAGAGAAGAGGCCTAGAGCAGAGCCCCCTGAGCCAGTTTCGACAGATGATTCCTCTGATGATTCAGATATTACTAACCCTCCAGAGGCTCCTTTCTCCCCTTATGAAGACTCTGATGCTGAAGAGTCCATTCCTTCTGCCTCTCCGCCTGAGGAATTTCCCTTTGGGGAAACCTGGCATGCTATGAGGGAACAGTTTCAGTGGCAGGGCCAGGATTTTTCTGACTCTAGAAAAAGGCTTAGAACCTTTCTACATTTACCACAACATAGACCTTTAGCCATACCTCCAGTTCTCTCTGTTGTAGATGATGCTTTTAATGATGCTTGTACTGCTCCTGATTCACTACCTCCGGCCCCTGCTAAGCCCGATAGGTACTACAGGGTCCCGGACGCACATTACCATTTGTATAAGGCTCCTTTTGCAGACCCAGAGACTATCTCCCAGGGTCCTAAAGCTGTAACAGCTACCTCTGCTAAAAAACCCCTCCCCTCTGAAAGGGAATCAAGGTCCTTAGAGAGATGGGGTAAAAAAGTTTACACTTCTGCTACTCTTTCAGCTAGGGCCTTGAACTGTCAATTCCACATGATCCAGTATCAAGAATTTATGCTAGATCAGTTAACTAAAAAACTGTCCTCAGGTGAACCATTAGACAAAAAATATATTCAGGAAATGGTACATAACATTCAGCAAGTCAGTAACCATTCCTTAAAATGCGGCTATGATGCACTGGAGGCTTCCTTTAGATCAGCCATGACTGGCACAGTTATCAGAAGGCATGCATGGTTAAAAGAGCAGGCCTTACCACACCATGTTAAATCAAAACTACTAGATGCTCCCATGGACAAGATCAATTTGTTTGGCTCTCCTGCACAACAGGTGCTGAAGAAGATGGAAGAAAAGGCAAAATCTGTACAAACAGTGAAAGATTTCTTACAGGTCCAACCTCCAAGGTTTAGCAGGAATTGGCCCTCCAAGAATTGGTCCTTTCCAGACTCCTCCAGAGCTCAGAGAGGCAGGAATAGGCGTTCAAGAGGCAGAAGTCAATCCAGGGGTGCCTACAGGGGACGCCAGTGGCAGGGTAACAACCAGCGAGGTGCAGCCACAGACACAGCCACCACCACTACTACAGGACAGTCACAGTGACTTGGCTCTAGCACCGCCTACCAGGGAACAACTAGAAGCACCCTTGGGCGGAAAGCTAGCTTTATTTTCAGTAAACTGGCATTACATCACGAGAGACAAGTGGATTTTGCAGACAATAGACCAAGGTTACAGGTTTCACTTCCATACTCTACCAGGGAAGATAGGAATGCCAAACCTACCTCCAAATCAAAAGGCAGAAGCTCTAAAACAAATAACTCAATTATTAAGAATGAGAGCTGTGGAAAAGGTACCATCTACAGAGCAAGGACAAGGATTTTACTCCAGACTCTTCCTGGTACAAAGAAAAGAAAGCAAATGGAGACCTATACTAAAGCAAATGGAGACCTATACTCGACCTGTCCGCTTTAAACACATTCCTCATTGTTCCAAAATTCAAAATGCTGACCTTACAGCAGCGTCTTCCCATGCTGGGCAAGGAGTCTTGGCTGGTAACTCTAGATCTCAAGGAGGCATACCTGCACGTCCCCATACGACCAAATTGCAGAAGATACCTCAGATTTCTTGCAGGATCAGAGCATTATCAATTCTCAGCATTGCCCTTTGGCTTATCTACTGCGCCCAGAGTGTTCACGAAATGCCTGGCATCAGTAATTGCTCATTGCAGGCTTCAGGGAATCCAAATCTACCCTTACCTGGACGACTGCCTGATACAAGCGGACAACAAAAACAAGTTAGCAGAAGACTTGAAAAGAGTCATTTACCTACTACAAGCTCTGGGATACACAGTCAATATAAAAAAGTCAAGGCTGATACCATCCCAAAGGATAACCTTTTTGGGTGCAGAGCTGGACACATCCAAACAAATGGCATTCCTAACAGTAGAAAAACAGGAACAACTCCCCCTCTACTTCTTGGCATTAACAAAGCAGAACAATCTAACAGCAAGAAAAGTCCTGCAAGCCTTGGGTTTCATGGCATCCTGCATAATATTGGTTCCACATGCCAGACTGCATATGAGAAAGTTACAGTGGTACCTAAGGAATTTATGGTCTCAGCACAGGCACAGCCTAGAAACCCAAATTCCTATAATTCCATGCCTGAAGCAAGAATTCCTATGGTGGGCTCAGGCCTGTCAATCAAAGGATTGCCCTTCCACAACACTCAGCCAAGCCAAACCATCACAACGCCTCAGACCTCGGTTGGGGAGCCCACATGCTGGACAAGTGCATACAAGGTTCATGGACTCCAGACCAACTGCCCCTGCACATAAATCAAAAGGAAATGCTGGCAGTAAAACTGGCAATTCAGACATTCAGACCATTTCTTCAACAAGGTCAACTGTTGATAAGGACGGACAACACCACAGTTATGTGGTACATCAACAAACAGGGAGGCACACATTCGTACCCTCTATGCCGGATGGCAATGGACCTCTGGAATGTGGCCCTGTGTTACAACATTCAGTTACAAGCAATTTTTGTACCAGGAAAGGAAAACATTCTAGCGGACATACTAAGCAGAACAACCACGGATGCCCACGAATGGATGCTCCATCCGGACATCTGCAAAACCATTACAAGAAAATGGGGACTCCCACAGATAGACCTATTTGCATCCCCACACAACCACCAACTAAAGAAATTCTGCACAAGGACGTACCACCCACTTGCTTGGAAGGTGGACTCCCTATCTTTCAGTTGGAAAAGCCTGACAGCATATGCATTCCCACCACTTCCTTTGATGCACAAGGTGCTATTGAAAATCAGAGGACCGTCCAAGGATCATTCTGATAGCTCCAGACTGGCCAAGACAACATTGGTACCCATTACTGAGGAGCATGTCTCAGGAACAAATATGGCCCCTGCCCCTTGTTCCCTTGCTGTTAACACAGAACAACTTCAACACCCTGCATCCAAACCTGAAAACACTGCAGCTGACTGCCTGGAACATTGCATAAGAACAAAAAACCCAAATTTATCACAAAGGGTTAAAGACATTATCTTGGAGTCTCGCAGACCCTCAAAAAAAAAAAATAAAATAAATAAATAAATAATTTTATTATTCAGCAAAATGGAAAAGATATTCCATTTGGAGTACTGCAAAGGGAGAAAATGTGTCACTGGTAAACATAGCCAAAATCCTGGAATACTTGGCAGAGCTCTTCCACAAAGGCCTGTCCTATTCTTCCATTAAGATTCATGCATCAGCCATTTCAGCAGAATACGACTTGGATCCTCCACTTTTCTCACATCCTCTGCTCAGGCAGTTTCTGAGAGGAATTAAAAACGTAAAGCCACCTAGGAAGCCACCATTGCCAGCATGGGACTTGAACTTTGTGCTAGAAAAATTGACACTCCCTCCTTTCGAACCAGCAGCCACAGCAGAATTACAATACTTATGGAAAACTGCTTTCCTGCTGGCAATCACTTCAGCAAGAAGGGTATCTGAACTACAGGCAATAATGGCAGTACACCCCTTCCTGATCTTCCATCAAGATAGTGTCCATGAGAACAAATCCTACTTTTATGCCTAAGGTGGTTTCCAGAGTATCTTTGAATCAGGCTATCCACCTACCTACATTCTTCCCCAACCCACAAAACAGGGGAGAAAGACTGTTACATACCTTGGATGTGCATAGACAATTACGCTACTACCTGGACAGGACCAAGGGTAATAGAAAAACTGACCAGCTACTGGTAGCATATGCAACAGGAATGGAAGGAAAAAGCAATTTCAAAACAGACAATCTCTAAGTGGATAGGAAATTGCATTAGATTTTGTTACTCCTACCATGGGAAGAAAGCTCCAGAAAACACCAGGCCTCACTCCACAAGGGCTACAGCCACTACCACAGCTTTTCTACGAGGAGTGGCTACCAAAGATATTTTAGAGGCTGCTACTTGGAGCTCCGTGCATACATTTGCCAAGCATTATAGTTTACCTTTATACTCTAGATCTCGAGCAGGTTTTGCCACTGCTGTTTTGCAAGGGATCTTAACTACACCATAATTACCTTTCTCCTCCTCCCCCAGTTTGGCTATGGTATTCTACCCATTTGTAAGGACTGCAGATGCATCCTTGAAGGACATAGTACAGATGTTCTACATTCCACATTGCTGCAGTCCTAACACTTGGGTAGTCCGCTGTCCCAGTCGGCCCGAATACCAAAGTATATGGCTGACGTCGGTCAAGGCGCATTAATCTGACGTCAGGACGTCAGGGTACAAATGCGCATGACCGACGTCATATCCTCAGTCTTTTTTGCCGCATGGTCCGATGCAGAAGCAGTTTTGCGAGTGCAGGTTGGCGTTCTGAAATTTTCTGAAGTCGGAGTTTCAGACCGAATCAAAGTTGGCTAAGTACCCCGTTGGGGAATATTTTGGTTTTTTCTTGCCTCAGTATTTAACCGGATGTCAGAAAAAGTGAATAACTGTATTTCTTGTGGGAAACAGATACCTCATAGGGATTACCATACCTTGTGTATACCTTGTTTAGGGCCTGAGCACGACGTTGTTGGATGTCGCTCTTGCGCTAGATTTAACAAACGCACTATAAAGAGAAGATTAGACTGTGCCAGGTTAGTTTTTGGGAAGCGTTGTAATTATAAAATGCCGTCTGATACTCCGACGCCCGCTTCGTCCAAAAAGCGCAAGGACAAAGCAGCAAAGCCTAGGTTGGAAGAACCGTCAGTCCCGGATGTCGGTTCTTTAGAAGGCTCAGTGGAGCCGGTGGTTCTGCCTGAAGTTTCTTTGGAGTCTCAGGGAGAGACTTTACTGTTACAAGATGTGTCCTCTCAGGAGGTAGGCCAGGCTGAACGGGCTTCTCAGGTGGCTGTTCTCCCCTCCCTTCCTAAGGTGGTTAGGCCCTCCCCTTCTGTTTCCAAGGCTTCTTTGAGAGGCAGGCCAGGTTTAGCTTCAGTGGGGGTCTCTCCTAGTTCTTCCGGATCTTTGCCTAAGAAACATATGCTTAAAATGGCAGAAGATTTGATTACTATGATTAGAGGTTCTATGCCCCCTCCTGATAAGAGGCCTAGGGTGGAACCTGAGTTTGAGAGTTTTGAGCAGTGTTCGGAGGCCTCTGAGTCTTCGGCTGAAGACTTGCAGGAGTATCCTCCTTATTCTGATTCTGATGTGGATGCTTCTCCTCCTGAGGATTTTTCTTTTTCAGAGACTCTTCATTCCATGAGGGAGCATTTTAAATGGGAAGGTCAAGATTTCTCTGATTCCAGGAAGAGGCTTAGGGAGTTTTTGTTTTTACCCCAGCATAGGCCTTTAGCTATACCTCCTGTTCTGGATGTGGTGGAAGATGTTTTTGCAGAGGCTTCCCTGAACCCTGATTCTTTGCCTCCTGCCCCAGTTAAACCAGACAGGTATTATAGGGTGCCTGAAGCTCATAAGTATCTTTTTAAGAGTCCTAGGGCAGACCCAGAAACTGTTTCTCAGGGGCCTAAAGGTGTTAAGGCTTCTGTTGTTAAAAATCCTGTTCCTCCTGATTAAAGAGGCGAGGGCTTTGGATAGATGGGGAAAGAAGGTGTATACTTCTTCCACTTTAGCCATGAGGGCTTTGAATTGCCAGTTCCACATGTTAAAATATCAAAATTATCTCCTTTCACAATTGAAGTCTAAGGTAGATGCTCTGGCGGAAGGTATTGAGTGTAAAGAGTTGCAGGATTTAGTTCATGTGTCTGAACAGGTGGGTAAGCATTCCTTGCAATGCGGTTTTGATGCTGTGCAGGCCTCTTCGAGGGTGGCTGCCACTGGTTCTGTTCTTCAGAGGCACGCCTGGCTGAGGGATCAGAATTTAGCTGAGCATGTTAAGACAAGGATTTTGGATGCTCCATTACAGTCTGACGTGTTGTTTGGTTAGCCTGTGGAAGCAGTTTTAAAGAAAATGGAGGACAAGGCTAAGTCTATGCAGACTGTTAAAGATTTTTTGCAGGTTCAGCCTCCAAGTTTAGTAGAAATTGGCCTACTAAGGGGTGGACATATCCTGCTTATGATTCCCAATCTAGGGGTAGGTCTAGGCGTGGTAGGGGCAGAGCTCAAGGTTCTTTTAGGCCTAGAACAGGGAGTTCACCTGCTCAGTCTTCTGGTGAGGGCAGGGGTCAGTCCTTTCGTAAACAGACCCAATGACCTGCCTTTTCAGCTGCCAGTGCTTTCGTCTGGCAGCACCTTTGGGAGGAAGGCTGGCACTTTTCAGAGAAAATTGGAGTTTAATTACCCAAGACAAATGGGTATTGGATATCATTCACCACGGTTACAGGTTTTATTTCCATACCTTGCCTCCTTTCAAAGGCATGCCAGACATTCCTCCTACAAAGAAAAGAGGCTCACAAGCAAATTTCTCTGTTACTCCAAATAGGGGCCATTCAGCCGGTTCCTGTGCCAGAAAGAGGCCTAGGATTTTATTCTCGCCTGTTCCTAGTACCAAAGAAGGGGAACACGTGGAGACCAATTTTGGATTTATCTATCCTCAACACTTATCTGGACATTCCCAAGTTCAAAATGTTGACGTTACAACAGCTTTTACCTCTGCTGGGCAAAGATCACTGGATGGTAACTTTAGATCTCAAGGAGGCTTACCTTCATGTACCTATCAGACTAAGTTGCAGGAAGTATCTGCTTTCGAGCTGGGAATTCCCATTATCAGTTCTCTGCATTGCCCTTTGGCTTATCTACTGCCCAGAGTATTCACAAAGGTTCTGGCTCCAGTGATAGCTTACTTCAGGCTAAAAGGGATACAAATCTATCCTTACTTGGACGACTGCCTGATTCTGGCTCAAGAAAAGGAAGACCTTTTACAGCATTTGGAATATGTGATAGCAGTGCTAAGATGCCTGGGGTATTCTGTGAACGAAATAAAGTCCAGTCTAGTACCCTCTCAAGACATGTGCTTTCTGGGTGTGAGACTGAATACAGCAACCCAGATGGCCTTCTTAACCCCGGACAAACAAAAGAATCTTTCCCTTTACTTCCATCAACTATCTCTTCAGTCCGGGCTGACTGCAAGGACAGTCCTTCAAGCCTTAGGGTTCATGGCATCTTGTATTCTGGTGCTTCCCAATGCCAAACTGCATATGAGGAAGCTGCAATGGTATCTCAAAATGTATGGACACAGCACTGCCAGGATTTGGACACTGTCATTCAAATAATACCTTGCATTCAAAAGGAATTTTTGTGGTGGGCTCAGGAATGTCACCTAAACAAGGGACTCTCTGTGACCCGGCCAGAGGCGAGTCAGATTCTAACGACAGATGCCTCAGACATAGCTTGGGAGCTCATCTGAATGGAAAGTGGGTACAAGACAAGTGGCCTGCCAGACTACAGCATCTACATATCAACATGAAGGAGATGTTAGCAGTCCAGTTTGCATTAATGGCTTTCAAGGAGTTACTTCTTCCAGGGCAGGTGTTGATTCTAACAGACAACACAACTGTCATGTGGTACATCAACAAACAAGGGGGAACACATTCTTACCCTCTATGCAGGCAAGCAATGATTTTATGGGAGACTGCGCTCAGCTTGCAACTAACTCTTCAGGCAAGGTTTCTGCCGGAGCACAGAACTCCTTAGCAGATGTGTTAAGCAGGCAAATCATGGATCCCCACAGTGGAAACTGGATCTTCATGTATTTCGAAATTGACAGTGTCATGGGGAACTCCAGACATAGATCTGTTCGCTTCTCCACTAAACCACCAGCTGCCAAAGTTTTGCACGAAAAGGTTTCATCACACAGCTTGGAAGGTGGATGCTCTTTCTTTCAGTTGGAAAAATCTTCATGTGTATGCCTTTCCACCTCTGCCTCTTCTTCCAAAGGTACTCCTAAAGGTCAGACAAGACAAGCCAAGGATGATTTTAATAGCTCCAGATTGGCCTCGGCAACACTGGTACCCATTACTGAGGAGTCTGGTAAGGAAGCCTCCATGGCCTTTACCTTTGATTCCACACCTATTGTCTCAGAGGGACGGTCATCTACTCAATGTCAAGCTTCACTCTCCATCTAACAGCCTGGCATATTCTGTTTTGAAACATAGCAGGTCTCAACTTCCTCAACAAGTTTTGAATGTGATTTTGGAAGCCAGAAGACCTAGTACAAGGAAAGTGTGCAGAAAAATGGAAGAGATTTTTATTTTGGAGTGCAGCAAAGAATTTGAAGGTTTCTGAGCCTAATTTGAGTGTGGCTCTTCAATATCTTACTGAGTTATTGGACAAAGGTTTGTCTTTCTCTTCCATAAAGATTCATGCTGCAGCAATTTCAGCTCACTATGATTGTGACCCACCATTGTTTTCTCATCCTTTGTTCAAGCAATTTCTTAGAGGGGCAAAGAATATAAGACCCCCACGTAGAGCTCCTACTCCTGCTTGGGATCTCAATTTTGTGTTGGAGAAACTTACTCTACAACCTTTTGAGCCTCTGGCTACTGCTGAATTGAAATACTTGTCATGGAAGACTGCTTTTTTGTTGGCCATTACTTCTGCAAGAAGGGTATCTGAGTTGCAGGCCCTTATGGCGGTTGAGCCTTTTTTGATTTTCCATAAGGATAGGGTATCATTACGTACTAATCCTTCCTTTATGCCTAAGGTGGTTTCTAGTGTGGCTTTAAACCAAACTATTCATTTGCCTACTTTTTATGCAGATCCCCAAAATAAGGGGGAAAAGATTTTGCACACTTTAGATGTACACAGGCAGTTGCGTTATTATTTAAGCAGGACTAAGGATTTTAGGCAGTCTCAGCAGTTGTTTGTTTCTTTTGCTTTGAGTTCTCAGGGCAAGCCTGTGTCAAAACAAACTATTTCTAAGTGGATTGGGTTTTGCATTGCATTTTGTTATTCCCATCATGGCAAGGAGATTCCAGCTGGGATTAGGCCTCATTCCACTAGGGCTACTGCCACTTCAACAGCATTTATAAGGGGTGGCAACTAAGGATATTTTGGAGGCAGCTACTTGGAGTTCAGTGCATACTTTCTCTAAGCATTACCACCTTCCTCTTTACTCTAAATCTAGGGCTGGTTTTGCCACGCTATTTTGCAGGGCATGTTGACAGCTCCTGCTTCTTTATGATTTGCCAGCCTCCCTTACCTCTGCTTTGGGATTCTACCCAAGTGTTAGGACTGCAGCAATGTGGAATGAAGAACATAGTACAGTTTTGTACCTACCATAAATGTAGATGTTCGAAGATACACATTGCTGCAGTCCAATTCCCTCCCTCCTTCCCCTCTGTGTTTAGGGGTGGTTGTGTGGGTGGGGTTATACTTTTGTAAATTTGTATATATTGTATATATATATTTGGTGCAGGAGTGTTTGGTGTTTTTTGGTTTTGGGCCTTATCTTTTTAGGGTCTTCTGACATCTGGGGCAAGAAAAGACTGAGGATATGACGTCGGTCATGCGCATTTGTACCCTGACGTCCTGTCGTCAGATTAATGCGCCTTGACCGACGTCAGCCATATACTTTGGTATTCAGGCCGACTGGGACAGCGGACTACCCAAGTGTTAGGACTGCAGCAATGTGGATCTTCGAACATCTACATTTATGGTAGGTACAAAACTGTACTTTTTGTACCTACCATAAATGTAGATGTCCGATAGGAATGCATCTGCAGTCAGGATTACCCACCCTCCTTCCCCTCTGTGGTACTCCTAGGGTATTGCCCATCTTGTAGCTAGCTGGGGGAATCTATTATGGTGTATTTGTTTGTATATATGTACATACATGTTTATTTTTTGTTTGCTCTCTACTATTTGGAAACATTTGCATTTATCCAAATTTAGCCTTCCTAGAGGGCACCTGGCATCTGGGGTAAGAAACACTGAGGAAAATGGCGTCGGCTGATGCCTTTATACCCGAATAACTGCAGCTATGACGTCGGGTGAAGTGCGACACCAGCCGAGGCCAGACCCAGACTTTGGAATCCGGCCGACCGAAGGGCTGCCTGACGACAGGACAACCCATTTGTAAGGACTGCAGATGCATTCCTATCGGACATCTACATTTATGGTAGGTACAAAACTGTACTTTCCACCTCCTCCTGTGGCCACTTTGACTACGGACGCCTCCCAGATGGGGTGGGGGGGGCATTCCCTGGGCAGGTCAGTCCAAGGCAAATGGCATTCGGAGGAGACCCTACTTCATATCAACATCTTAGAAATGAGGGCGGTGCTTCTGTCCCTACAAGCCCTTCACGATTACCTCCCTCAGGGCGTAATTGCCCTTCACTCCGACAACATGTCATTTGTCTGGTACCTAAACAAGCAGGGAGGGACCAGATCCTACCCCCTTTGCAGAGAGGCCATGAGAGTTTGGGAATGGGCAGTGTCGACCAAACGTTTTCTAGTGGCGACTCATATCCCGGGCAAGTCCAATGTGATAGCCGACAGACTGAGCAGGACCATCCTCTCTCCACACGAGTGGTCTCTGAATTTTTCGGTTGCAAATCAGATTTTCAGCAAATGGGGAGTTCCTTGTTGCGACCTCTGCGCGACTCTGCTGAATGCGAAGTGCAAAAAGTTCTTCTCCCTCACTCCGGCTCCGGGGGAGAGCCCTATGGACGCACTAGCCCTTCCGTGGCCCACCGGCTTGCTATATGCTTTTCCTCCAGTTCCTCTCCTTCCCAGGGTGATCCAAAAGGCGTCTCTCTTGGGGAGCAAGATGATCTTAGTTGCTCCTTACTGGCCTCGTCAGGTATGGTTCCCCTATCTTCGGAAATATGCACTGGAAGGTCCATGGTTCCTGGATCAGATCCCAGACCTATTTGTTCATCAGTCGGGACTATTCCACCAGTCCCTACACACCTTAAAATTGACGGCTTGGCTCCTCCTCTTCCGACTATAGTCGGGAATCATACCTTGGATCCAGAAGTTGTACACATTTTATCCTCGGCCCACAAGTCTGCTACAAAGAAATTGTATTCTAGCAAATGGAAGAGATTTGCTATTTGGGCTCAACTCCAGGGTCTGGATCCCATCACTATTCCCGTATCAGAAGTACTGAAATTTCTAACTTCCCTTTTCAATCAAGGCTCTTCAAGGTTCAATTGGCAGCTATTTCCAATTTTCACGAATCTATAAACCCACCTTTAATGAGCAACAGATTGTGTAAGACGTTCTTGAAAGGTGCTGCGCTTTTAAGACCTCCAATTTCTCATCCTGCTCCTCCATGGGATCTCGATGTGGTGTTACGTGCCTTAACTTCCTCCCCCTTCGAACCGGCAGCAACATGTGATTTAAAATTTCTATCGTGGAAAACTGCCTTTCTGGTGGCGATTACTTCTGCCAGAAGGGTTTCAGAGCTTCAAGCTTTGTCTGTAAAACCTCCGTACTTGGTTTTTCACAAAGATAGAGTATCTCTCAGGCCAAATCCATCCTTTGTCCCTAAAGTTTGTTCCAGTTTCTGCCTACAACAGTCATTAGAACTTCCAGTCTTCTTTCCGAAGTATTCTAACAAAGCGGAATACATTTTCCACACATTAGAGGTCCACAGGCAATTGTAATGTAGATGTTAGAGTGTATTCACTGTTGCAGTCCTGGTCCCCCCCCCCTCCGTACAGGGATTTTTGGTATTTACTTTCTACTGGTGGTGGTCTTCTACCATAACCTAGCTCCCTATTTGGGGTGTTCTGACATTTGTGGCAAGAAAAACTGTAATGGCGTCGGCTGCCTGATTTTATACCACTGACAACCTGATGTCAGTCCTGGAGCGACAGCAACTGACACAGAAATACTAAGCCTCTGGTATTCGGGCCGACTGAGGGCTACCCGCTGGCAGGGTAACTCAAGTGTGATGACTGTAACAGTGAATACAACATCTACATTTATGGTAACTGTACTTTTTCTCATCAGCTTTCTTTGTGAAACCGAGTTGCGTGTCTTGTTGAATTTCAGGTAGATAGTATCTTCTGGTATTTCAAGTTCACCTGTATCCTACTGCATGAAACTAAAATGGGTTTAACAGGCAGTGTCTTTTAATTTTGCTTACTTGTGTTCCTGGAGAATGTGCGTTAAGGGTGATTGAGGATGTCTGGCACAGGTGTCATTTGAATTTTTTTTTTTTCCACATGGAACTTGAGAAGTGAATGATAGCAACATCACTGTTTTGGGAGCTAATATTTATAGTGTAGTACATTTTGTCATATGGTTTGTTTATAGTGGTGTTTTACTGCCTAAATGTTGTGACTTGTGTAGTCCCCCCCCCCCCCAAAAGATGAACAAAAATACCTCTACATGGTGGACTGTGAGTGTAACTTGATTATACAGATTGTCTACCATCACTCAAAGGGCGATTGATGTGTGCTTATGCCTTCCAGTTTTTGTCTTCCAAAATGATCCATCCTTTTTGAGTAGGAGCCAGTCGCTGTCAGCCCCAGGGTCTGTTTTTCAGCTTAATCTCTACTCCTGGTTTTGTGTGTGAATGCTTGTTCGTACTGTGGTTCCACATGCATTTGCTGCCATACATCAGTTATCCCTATTTGCTGCTTTTTATCTGTTCTGTAAATACAAAGACATGTTGATCATCCTCGTCTCTGCAGAGACTGGTTTTTACAGTTGTTTATCCTACAGCTCCCATAGCATCTGCTGTTATTTCAAAGGGCTTCTGGCCTTAAGGTGGCTGCAGTGTAAGATTGTACAAGTGGTACAGTGGAATGCTAAGGAATATTTGTTTGGAGGGCAGGATACTCGCTTGATGGCATGTACATATTTGAGAAGTGAGCTGAAGTTGTTGGATGCGCGGGTAGTACTTTTTTCTTATGACGTGAAGTTGCCCTGTGTGTATTCTCTTTGCTAGCCCCTTCCTATTTCTCCCTCGGGGAACTGATCCAATGGGCACTGTAACCTCCCAGTGGCTGAAGGAACTATCTTTGTGTTTTTACTTCCGTTCTTTTTGTTTTGGCCCTGCTGGTCATCATAAAATTTCAGAATGCGACTCATTTCTTGCTGCACCGTTCTGATCAAGGTGACGAACAGTGCAGTTCAGAAACGTTGCCACACACACCCCACAAGGTTTTTTTGGTTCATTAAGCTAGATTTCTGCACCCGTTGTCAACTTTTGAAGTTAATGCTCTGCATTTTCAGCTCTCTCAATAAAACTGCTCTTTCACTTGATACTTCAGTTTTTGCACTCCAAAAACACTGTGGTGCCTTTCTGACATGCTTCTTAAGATACCTGTGGTTCAGACTTTGTTCCATGCATGTCTTGTGGTAGTTAATCACACAGCATTTTGTATAGCTGGATAGTACAAACTTGTAAATCAAGAACATAGTTTGTAGCTTTCTGACACGTGTGACTTCTCCTAATAAGCCAACAAGTTAATCTTCTGTTGAAGACCTGTATTGTAATACTGAGAGACTCTGACCAACACCTGGGAAAGCTGTGGCTAATGGGAGCTGAAAAGGTTGTGAGGTACAGCCACTAATCAGCATGAGCAGCGTTGGTAAAGAAATAGTCTGTTATGTAGTCCAATCTCGCCTACATTCTTACTTGTTGGTTCGGAGCAGAATATCGGCTCCGACTCGGCCAAACTTTTGTAGCTCGAAGTCTTCTATTGGCTGGGCTAAGCAGGTATCCCATGCTGCACTGCTCCATATCCTCCAGATCTCGTTTGCCGCTAGTGTAGCTCAGACGTGGTCTCGCTCTTGGCTGTGGCTAAGTACCCTTTTTCTTGTTGTTCTGAGAACTACTTATAAACAAAAAGCTATTTTGATAGCTATTTTCTATTTGGTGTTGCATTGGTTTCGGTAGTGTTTGTGGTATCCCTAGTCCTCTTGTCTTGTGGTGTTTGTGCTAAAACCGTTTAAGTTAGAGGTTTTAGTGTCAGTCTCCCCTTGGTATTCATGGTCAAACTGTTTTAGTTACAGGTTTTTAGCCTTTACTGTCTCAGTGCGTGTTCCATCTGAGGTTTGTGTGTGTGCTGTGCTTTATAAAAACCTGTTCCCGTGTTTTGTGGGGCTTGCGTGTCTGTGTCCTTTCTTGTCAGACAGTGACTTTTGTGCTGTGTTAGTTTTTGATTACTTGTTGAAAGATGTCCAAAGATTCCAAGGAGCACAAACCTTCGGGTTTTAAAAAGTGCTCTGTGTGGTTACAAGATGTCCATCACTGATGGACATTCGGTTTGTGTTTATTGCTTGGGAGCAATCCATCTGCAGGAGTCCTGCAGCTTCTGCCATGCTTTTAGTCCCAGAGTGCTCCATGAAAGAAAGGATAAGCTGATTTTAAAGGGACTCTTGAAACCCTCGTTCGAAGAGGCCCTGGATTCTTCCTCCAGTTCTAAATCTAAGTCCTCTAAGTCAAAAAAGAGATCTCCAGCTCTTTCAGTTTCCTCGGAGCCACCGGAGAAAGTCACAAAACTTGCTTCGACCTCTGCTCCACTGTCCTCAGGGCCGCAGGAAGTGTCTTGTGTTGATGGAACCGGCGTTGGCTCCAGTTATATTGGAACCTCTTAGGAGCCTATCGACCAGTTTCACCTGAGAGGAAATCTCGATCTCCCTCTCTGTCCTCCAGGACTCTCTCAGATGTGGATGGTGATAGGTGGTGCAGAGGCTCCTACAGTCACCGGTTTTGGAAAAATTGTTTTCGGCTCCGTCCCAGTCTGCTCCTGAGCCCGTCCAAACACCTTCTTCGATCATTCCTCCTCAGAGTGCATCTCTGTCTTTGGAACCAGAGTGTTCCGCTCCATGTGATGTTCCTAGGTCTGTTCCGATAGCCCCCCTGGGCCTATCAGTACCGACGTCTGCTCAGACCCCGTCGTCTCCGTCCACAGGGTTCGGAACTTGGGATTCTTCAGTCGGGCCCGAGGGGGACATCTCGGGACATATTTCGGTTCAGAGTCTCGCGCGCAGTGCCTCGCCTCGAGGAACCCGGACTCCTGTCATGGTCTCTGAGGCTGGCTGGTCCTCAGACTCTTGGGGGGGGGGGAGCTGCCTTTTGAGGCCATGCGGACTGTGCTGGCCAGATTGTCGGCTACATCATGTGGGTCGATCATTCTGTCCCCCACCACTCCGGTGAGAGCCTCTGATCACCACCTATCCGTAGACAGCGGAGCACCAGGGCCTAGAGATACCCCCATGAGTGGTCCTCAAGTTTCTGAGGGCCCTTCAGAGCTTGGGCTTGAGGAGCCCCATAGAAAGAAAATGTGCAAGAGGAAGCACATAGTCTCCCAGGATGAGCCTCTAACCTCGAATACTGACCTCGAGGAATCGGAGGGGTCCCCCAAGTAATCCTGTTTCCTTCTCTGACATCCTGGTGATATTGAAACAAACAGGTGACTGGCCATCCAAAGCCCCCTCTGAGGAGGAGTCTGTCTTCCTTAAGGCCTTTGGTGCACAGCCCTCCGCCTCCTGGGTGTCCCCACCCTTCGAGTACTTGGATTTAATTTGTCGGAGAGTGTGGGAAAACCTTGATTCTGTGGAACCCGTACCCAGGCATCCCAATAAGTTTCTTTCTGCTCCCCCGGTTAAGGAGTTTTTGTCCAAAGGAGGCCCTGTGATGCCGAAAAGAACAGGGGACCTGAGACCCGTATTAGATCTCAGCCAACTGAACAACTATGTACAGAAGTCCAAGTTCCATATGGTTACACTACAATCGATTCTCCCATTGTTGGGCGAAGAGGTATGGATGTGCTCCATCGACCTCAAGGATGCTTACTACCATGTCAAAATGGACAGGGCATCCACGCGTCACCTACGCTTCTGGCTGGGAGCCAGTAATTTCCAGTTTCGAGCCCTGCCCTTTGGTCTCACCACAGCCCCCAGGGTGTTCACCAAGTGTATGGCGGCGGTGACTGCTCACTTGAGACGTCAAGGATTCCAAGTGTTTCCGTATCTGGAAGATTGGCTCCTTACCGCCCCCACCAGGCATCTACTAATCCAAACTAGGGATGCTACCATCACTCTGTCAACATTTGGGCATAACACTAAATTGGGAAAAATCTGCCTTGTTGCCCTCACAGCGCGTCACTTTTATAGGTGCAGAATTAGACACCGTTCGAATGCGAGCATTTTTACCGCCGGAAAGGATCCGAGTCTTACAGCAACAGGTGCACGCCCTGATGCCCCTGAGGAAAGCGAAGGCAAGATGGGTTCTTCAACTCTTGGGGACCATGGCAGCAACAATTATGTTGGTCCCTCTAGCGAGATTGCACATGAGACTTCTTCAATGGCTCCTCTTTGCTCAATGGTCTCTCCAAAAACTTCCACTTTCTCACCCTATTTTGCTCACTGACAGATGCAAACAGGATATCAGTTGGTGGCTTTGCACCAACAATCTGGACAGGGGAAAACCCTTCGTTCCACCCATCCCGGTTGCCACAGTGACCACGGACGCCTCCCAGATGGGGTGGGGGGGCATTATCTCGGCAGGACAGTCCAAGGCACGTGACAAGATCCCGAGATACATCTGCATATCAACGTCCTAGAGATGACAGCGGTGCTACTTGCATTGCAGGCACTTCAGAGCCTTCTACCTCTAGGGATGATTGCAATACACTCTGACAAGTCAGTGGTGTGGTGTCTGAACAAGCAGGGGGGAACCAGATCTTACCCCCTGTACAGAGAGGCCATGCGAGTGTGGCAGTGGGCAGTATCTTCCCAACGGTTTCTGGTGGCAACGCACATTCTGGAGAAATCCAACGTGATGGCGGACAGGCTAAGCAGAGCTATTCAGATGCCTTACGAGTGGTACCTGAATCGTCTAGTTGCAGAATGAATCTTCAGCATATGGGGTCAGCCTTGCTGCAACCTTTTTGCCAGCCCCCTCAATGCCAAATGCAGCAGCTACTTCAATCTGATCCCCCCACAGGGGGAGTCACCCAGGGACGCTCTAGTTCACGATTGGCCCTCCGGTCTGCTTTATGCTTTCCCTCCGTTTCACTTGCTATCAAAAGTGATTCAGAAAGCACAATCCTTGGGAAGCAGAATGATTCTGATTGCTCCACACTGGCCTCGTCAAGTCTGGTTCCCCTTTCTCCACCCCTACATTGTGGACACACCTTGGATTCTGTACCCACAACCAGATTTACTGACCCACATGTCGGGACAGTTCCACCCCTCTCTGCGGACCCTCCGGTTGAGAGCCTGGCTGCTCCACTTCCGTCATTGGTTAGCCTTCATCACTTTTCACCTGAAGTAGTTCATATTTTATCTTCCTCTCATAAGCCCTCTACTAGGAAGATTTATTCTAGCAAGTGGAGGAGGTTTTCTATTTGGGCGCATACCCAAGGAATTGATCCTTACACAGCCCCGATTGCTTCAGTCTTGGAGTTTTTGTCTATGCTTTTCCTTCAGGGTTCAGCGTCAGCTACCATAAAAGTTCAATTGGCAGCGATTTCTAACTTTCATGTGGCTAATGAGCCTAGTCTGATGGCTCACAGACCTCTGTAAGGCTTTCCTGAAGGGCACTCTATTACTCTGCCCTCCGGTCTCGGAACCTATCATGCCCCGGGATCTAAATTTTGTTCTACAAGCCCTTACTTCACCACCTTTCGAGCCTACAGCTACTTGTGATTTGAAATTCTTGACCTGGAAAACTGCCTTTTTAATAGCAATCACTTCAGCCAGGCGAGTTTCAATAATTCAAGCCCTTTCTATCAAATCTCCATAAGGACAGGGTTTCTCTTTTCTTCCTAAAGTGGCATCCGTATCTAATCTTAATCAATTTATTGAGTTACCAGTATTCTTTCCCTATTTTTCAAACAAGGCAGAATTTAAATTTCATCAATTGGATGTACACAGACAGTTATGTTTCTATCTGCACCGAACAAAAGATATCCGAAAGTCTAATCAACTATTTGTCTCCTTTTAGGAAAACAAAATTGGGTCCCCCGTCTCCAAAATCATTCTATCCAGATGCATCTCTTTTGCTTACTCCACAGGAGGAAAAGACCTGCCGTTTCCGGTCATGGCTCACTCTATTTGGGCTGTTTCTACATCTACAGCCTATCAAGCCAGATTGTCTGTGGATGATAGTTGTGCTGCAGCTACTTGGGCTTTTCGCACATTTGTTACTCATTACAAATTGGACGTGGTATCTAGGGGCAGGTCGTCCTTTGGTTCCACAGTACTCAGGAGTATTTTCCTATGAGCCACCCAGGATGCAGGTGTTAGGGATGCTGTCCCACGGGTAAGAATGTAGGTGAGATTGGACTACATAACATCAAGAAGTTATGCACTCACCATAACGTTCGATGTATGTAGTCCATCGCGCCTCACATTCTTACTTACCCTCCCACCTTCCCCCTTCCTGGAAGATCTGGAGGTTAGGTTTTTTATTTACAGAGTTCCCTTCACCTTTAGCTTATTCTTCTTTACCTGGATGTTGTTATGCATGAGGTATGAATGAGTGTTCGCAGCAAACTAGATCTAGGGATATGGAGCAGTGCAGCATGGGATACCTGCTTAGCCTAGCCAATAGAAGACTTCGAGCTAGAAAAGTTTGGCAGAGTCGGAGCCGATATTCGGCTCCGAACCAACAGGTAAGAATGTGAAGCGAGATGGACTACGTAGATCGAACGTTATGGTGAGTACATAACTTGTTAATTTGGTTTGAGGCACTGTCTTGATAGAAAAACTAGTAAAGTTGGGGGAGGTGATCTACTTTATACTATTTCACATAGCCAGACTGTGTTAAGATTTAACTTTTTCTCTCTCTTGTTATGCAGATCCCCTTCAGGATCCGATGCGAGATTCCCAGGTAAGTTTATTTTCTTTTAATAACAGCATACTATGATTTCTGAATAACAGTAGATCTGCACATTTGTTCCTTCCAAAAATTTAAGTTCGTTACATTATAATGTTAAAACAGTGCTGTGGTGGTGTGCTATTTAGCTTTACTGGTTTGTGGGGCATCTATAACCAGGAGCCTTACTGTTACACTTTTTTTTATTCTGGAAGTGTAATTTTGTTGGAGTCATGATTTTACTATCTCTTATAAGAGAAATTGCATAGGGACTGTAACAATGAGCTCTAATGGATTTTATATGATGCCTTACTTTTTGGGGGTGCATGCAGTAAATAGTCTTTACCATAGCTCTCAATTTTCAGTCTCCAAAATGTAAAACACTACTTCCAGAATGGAGCACTAAAAGTTTCAGCTGGGAAGCTCACAGCATTTTAAAATGTGTTACTTTAATTATATTTAGAAGTTTTAAATGAATTAAATCAGTTCAGTATTACTGACTTAGTCATATTTTAGTCTTTGCAATGAATGCGTTGAAACCTTTCATTGTTGAACAGCATGGAACAAGAGTTTAAAACCCAGAATAGGCAACCTTCCTCCTATTGATGTACAGTTGAGAGGAGTGGCCTGTGTAGCTGTGAAGGTATTTTTGGTTCAGGATTGATGGGAAGTCCCTGTGCTCTGAGTGTAAAACTATTGTCTGTGATACACATGCTAACAGTTCTTACTATGTTATATTCCATTTTGTGTTGCATTTTCTTTCCATTTCAGCCTCCAGAAAAGCGAAGACGAACAGTTGAGGATTTCAACAAATTTTGTAGTTTTGTTTTGGCATATGCTGGCTACATACCATCCACAAAGGAGGTAAAAAGTTTGACTTTTTTTTTTTTAAAGTGGACCCCAACTTTTTGATGGAGGACTTAAAAGTGTAAAGTGTGTAAAATTCTGAATTTAACATGTGATGCTTGAGAGGATTTGCATGTACTGGTGGAACAGTTTTCGGTAGCAAGATGTGGAGCTTCAAAGAGCTAATACCAAAGTTTGTTTAGGAGACTATTTACTGATGAATATTGAAGTAGGAAAAATGGAATTAAGATTTTTTCACAATAATGGACATCTGTTGCATCCCACCATCACATAAAATCAGAATCTCCTGCCCCGTGGACCCCCCACACACACACACACACACGCGCGCGTGCACAGAAACCAGTCTCTGCTAACCCTCCAGCAGTACCATTGGGGCAGCCCTCTTACCCCCTTAACTCCACCATAGGGAATTTCTATTCCGCACCACCACTGTAGGGGGAAGAATGAAAACCCTTCTGACACCTACTCCCGCTATCACAAGTGAGAGACTATGATGTCCTTCATGGATGCATCTGCAGTCATAACAAGTGGGTTGTCCTGTCGTCAGGCAGCCCTGCAGTCGGCAGGATTCCAAAGTCCGGGTCCGGCTTCGGCTGATGTCGCACTCCACCCGACGTCATCTCTGTTGGTCTTCGGGTATAAAAGCATCAGCCGACGCCATTTTCCTCAGTCTTTCTTGCCGCGTGGCGCCCGAAGCAGAAGCTGTTCGCAAGTGCCGGTCGGTCGGATCCAGAGATTACTTCTACCGAATACTACTTCGAAGACTTCTAAAGCTAAGTACCCGTTGGGGACTCTTTCTTGCCTCAGCCGATGTCAGAAAAAGTTAACAATTGTTTAACCTGTGGGAAACAAATACCTCATAAAGATTTCCACTCTTACTGTCTGCCTTGTTTAGGTCCAGCCCACGACGTAGCAGCCTGTTCGGCCTGTGCCTCTTTCAACCGAGCGCTTAGGCGTCGGTCGGAGTTTGCAGAACAGTTTTGGTTCTGATTTTGCGTACATTATGCCGTCGGATCCTCCGACTACCCCAAAAGCAAAGATAAAGACCGACACTCGCGGTCAGCGGTTTCGGCGAAACCACGGTAAAGCAAACGAGTGTCTCTGTTTCGGCGAAACCGAGAAAACTGCTCAAAGTACAGCTGAATCTTTTCTTACAACTGAGGCCCCTGCTACAACTCTTGAATCGACCTCAGAAATTTTACCCACTACGGTGGTTGACTTATCAGACACCATCCCTTGGATGTCTCTACCCCAGCACGTGGTGCTGCTAGGCCTCCAGCTGCCATGTCCATTAAGGCCTTCGCCAGGGCTAAAGCAGCCAAGACTACTAAAACAGTGCGGTTAAACCCCCACATCCAGGCCCTCTTCTAGTTCTCAAATGCTTTCTTTGGCAGAAGATTTAATTTCTTTAATTAGAGGATCTCAATCTCACCCAGACAGGGCCTCTCAGCCCCAGAGAAGAGACCTAGGGCAGAGCCCCCCTGAGCCAGTGTCTTCTGATGATTCTGCTGATGAATCAGACATAACTGACCAGCCTGAGGCTCCCTTCTCCAATTTTGAAGACTCTGATGCTGAAGAATCCATTCCAGCTGCTTCCCCACCAGAAGAATTCTCCTTTGGGGAAACCTTGCATGCCATGCGAGAACAGTTCCAATGGCAGCAACAGGATTTTTCAGACTCCAGAAAAAGACTTGGGACCTTTCTGCACCTCCCACAGCACAGGCCCTTAGCTATACCTCCTGTTCTCTCTGTGGTGGATGATGCTTTCAATGATGTTTGCTCCGCTCCAGATTCTTTACCCCAGCCCCTGCCAAACCAGACAGATTTTACAGGGTGCCAGATACTCATCACCACCTTTACAAGGCCCCACTTGCAGACCCAGAAACTATATCCCAGGGTCCCAAGGCAGTAGCCGCGACCACAGCTAAAACCCTATTCCTTCTGAAAGGGAAGCAAGGTCACTAGACAGATGGGGTAAAAGGTCTACACTTCAGCTACTCTCTCAGCTAGAGCTTTAAACTGTCAGTTTCACATGATACAATACCAAGAGTTTATGCTTGATCAGTTAACTAAAAACTAACCACTGATGAATCTCTTGATAAGAAATATGTATTAGAGATGGTAAATAACATACAACAGGTTAGCAACCATTCCTTAAAATGTGGCTATGATGCACTGGAGGCTTCATTTAGATCAGCCATGACAGGCACAGTGATAAGAAGGCATGCATGGCTAAAGGAACAAGCTTTACGGATCATGTTAAAGCTAAGTTGCTAGATGCTCCTATGGACAAGACAAGTTTGTTTGGTACACCTGCCCAGCAGGTTATGAAGAAAATGGAAGAAAAGGCAAAATCTGTTCAAACTGTTAAAGATTTCTTGCAGGTTCAACCCCCAAGGTTTAGCAGGAACTGGCCTGCCAAAAATTGGTCCTTTCCTGACTCCACAAAATTTCAAAGGGGCAGGAATAGACGTTCCAGAGGCAGAAACCAATCCAGAGGAGGTGCCTACAGAGGACGACAGTGGCAAGGTAACAACAGAGGCACAGACACAGCCACTGCCACTACATCAGCACAACCACAGTGACTTACTCCTAAATCCGCCTACCAGGGAACAAATAGCAGCTCCTCTTGGCGGAAAGTTAACCTTATTTTCAAAGAACTGGCACTACATAACAAAAGACAAGTGGATTTTACAAACCATAGATCAAGGTTACCGGTTTCACTTCCACACTTTACCAGTCAAAGAGGAATGCCAAATCTACCTCCAAATCAAAAACAGAGGCTCTTAAGCCAGATAATGGAGTTAGCAAACATGAGAGCTGTGGAAAGAGTGCCAACAGCAGAACAAGGAAAGGGGTTCTACTCCAGACTATTCCTAGTTCCAAGAAAGGAAAAAAGTTGGATACCAATTCTCGACCTGTCCACCTTAAATACATACATCATTGTCCCAAAATTCAAAATGCTGACCCTACAGCAACTTCTTCCCATGCTGGGCAAGGAGTCTTGGCTGGTAACTCTAGATCTCAAGGAGGCATACCTGCACGTCCCCATTCGACCAATCTGCAGAAGATACCTCAGATTTCTTGCGGGATCAGAGCACTATCAATTCTCAGCATTGCCCTTTGGCTTATCTACTAAGCCCAGAGTATTCACAAAATGCCTGGCATCAGTAATCGCCATTGCAGACTACAGGGAATTCAAATTTACCCATACCTGGACGACTGCCTGCTACAAGGGACAACAAAAGCAAGCTGACAACAGATTTACAAAGGGTCATTTACTTGCTACAAGGACTGGGATACACAGTCAATTTACAAAAGTCAAGGCTGATACCATCCCAAACAAGGACATTCTTGGGCGAATTGGACACAGTACAACAAATGGCATTCCTGACTACAGAAAAACAAAAGAACTTCCTCTTTACTTCTTGGCACTAACAAAACTGAACAAGTTAACAGCAAGAAAAGTTCTGCAGGCCTTGGGCTTCATGGCATCATGCATAATCTTGGTCCCATTTGCCAGACTACATATGAGGAAACTACAGTGGTACCTAAAGAATTTATGGTCCCAACACAGACACAGTCTAGAAACAGAAATCCCACTAATTCCATGCTTAAAACAGGAGTTCCTATGGTGGGCTCAGGCATGCCAGTCAAACCCAGGCCTACCCTTTCGCAGATGTCAACCAAGCCAGACCATCACAACAGGCGCTTCAGACCTAGGATGGGGGCCCACATGCTGGACAAATGCGTGCAAGGATTGTGGACACAGGATCAACTTCACCTGCACATCAATCTAAAAGAAATGCTGGCAGTAAAACTGGCAATCCAAAAGTTCAAACCATTTCTCAAAGAGGGCCAGTTGATGATAAGGACAGACAACACCACAGTCATGTGGTACATCAACAAACAGGGAGGCACTCATTCATACCCCTATGCAGAATGACCTTGGAGCTGTGGACCCTGGCACTCAGCTACAACATTCAGTTACAGGCAATATTTGTACCGGGGAAAGACAATACTCTAGCAGACATATTAAGCAGAACCACTTCGGATGCCCACGAATGGAAGCAGCACCCGGACATCTTCAAGACCATCTCGAAGAAATGGGGAATGCCACAGATAGACCTATTCGCATCACCTCTCAATCACCAGCTCAAAAAATTCTGCACAAGGACATTCCACCCACTAGCATGGAAAGTGGACTCACTCTCCTTCAACTGGAAAGGCCTAACAGCATATGCATTCCCACCTCTTCCTTTGATACACAAGGTACTACTAAATCAAGGAAGAACGTCCAAGGATAATCCTGATAGCTCCAAACTGGCCCAGACAACACTGGTACCCACTACTGAAGAGCATGTCTCGGAACAATATGTGGCCAATACCCCTGATGCCTTTGATGTTAACTCAGAACAACTACAGCATCATACATCCAAACCTAAAAACGCTGCAACTGACTGCATGGAACATCACATAGCAGCAGCTAATCCAGAACTTTCCCAAAGAGTCAAAGACATTATTCTTGAAGCACGCAGACCTTCAACAAGAAGGAACTATGCTGGAAAATGGAAAAGGTTTGTCATTTGGAGTACGGAAAGAGGAAAAGATGTGTCAAACATAGATATGCCTAACATTCTGGAGTATCTGGCGAACTTCTTCATTCAGGCCTGTCCTACTCCTCCATCAAGATACATGCATCAGCTATTTCAGCAGAATACAGCTTTGATCCACCTGTTTTTCGCACCCTTTGCTCAGGCAGTTCCTCAGAGGAATCAAGAATGTAAAACCTCCAAGGAAACCACCATTACCAGCTTGGGATTTAAACTTTGTGCTAGAAAAGTTGACACTGTCACCCTTTGAACCAGCAGCAACAGCAGACCTACAACACCTGTCATGGAAAACTGCTTTCCTACTGGCAATTCCTTCAGCAAGGAGGGTTTCAGAACTACAGGCCTTAATGGCAGTGCAACCCTTCCTAATCTTCCACCAAGACAGAGTGTCCATGAGGACTAATCCTACATTTATGCCCAAGGTGGTATCCAGAGTGTCTTTAAACCAGGCAATCCACCTACCTACCTTCTTTCCCAACCCACAAAACAGAGGGGCAAGCATACTGCATACCTTGGATGTACATAGACAGCTACGCTACTACTTGGACAGAACAAAAAATAGCAGAAAGACTGGCCAACTTTTGTAGCCTATGCAACAGGAAGGGAAGGAAAAGCTATTTCGAAACAGACAATCTCCAAATGGATAGGAAATTGCATACGATACTGTTACTCCTTCCATGGAAAACCAATTCCACAGAACATAAGACCTCATTCTACAAGGGCAACAGCCACTACCACAGCCTTCTTACGAGGAGTGGCAACCAAAGACATTATTGAGGCTACTTGGACCTCCGTGCATACATTTGCCAAGCATTATAATTTGCCTCTATATTCCAGATCGAGCAGGGTTTGCCACTGCTGTACTGCAAGGAATCCTAAACACACCATAATCTACTTTTATCCTCCTCCCTAGTTGGCTATGGTATTCTACCCACTTGTTATGACTGCAGATGCATCCATGAAGGACATAGTACAGTTTTGTACCTACCATAAATGTAGATGTCCGAACTGGATAGCATCTGCAGTCAGGATTACCTCCTCCTTCCCTCTGTGGTACTCCTAGGGTGTTTACCCTCCTAATAGCTAGCTGTTGGGGAGTCTTTATGGTGTATTTGTTTGTATATATGTACATATATGCTTATTGCTGTGTTTACCTCTATCTATTTGGAAACATTGGCATCTATCCAAATTTTTAGCCTGCAAGAGGGCTACTGGCATCTGGGGCAAGAAACACTGAGGAAAATGGCGTCGGCTGATGCTTTTATACCCGAAGACCAACAGAGATGACGTCGGGTGGAGTGCGACATCAGCCGAAGCCGGACCCGGACTTTGGAATCCGGCCGACTGCAGGGCTGCCTGACGACAGGACAACCCACTTGTTATGACTGCAGATGCTATCCAGTTCGGACATCTACATTTATGGTAGGTACAAAACTGTACTTTCCCACCCCTAGATTTAGACCAACATCAAGGTTTTGCAGCAGTGGAGGAAGTCCGTAATCAGTTAACCACTGAAAGTGGCTCTCAGCAAAATTTGTTTTTTGATGTCCGCTCACTGAAAGTGCTGTCATATGCCTTTATAGTTCCCTCAACATGTCCATGCTCCCTCCCCTCGAATCTAACTTTATAAATGGTTGTTCACATTAATGTGGCTTGATGAGATCTGGAGAGAGATCTTGTCGACAGAGTATAATGGGTGAAGAGAGCGAGGCTAGCACTCCCCAGTGTTTCTGAAGCTTGACCAGTTGGCTTTAATTATTTGGGAGGCTGTTTAAGAAAGACCAATCATGTTAGTCCTAGTATGTGTCATAAGAGTGACACTGAAGAAATGAATGTTGTAGTTATTGAAATCGTTGGGCAAAGGTGCCAGAGTTCCTAAGATAAAGTGAAGTTGGCCTGTTTTTTATCTAATATTTTTGTTTGTGAGAGTGTTTACAACCACTTTGACATCATCTTGGGTCTTTCATATGTTTGTGCAACTCTCTTGCTTTTTCTGTTAAGATGCCTTCCTGTTCCTTCAGTTACGCATGACCCTTTCCACCACATAATGTTGCATTTCTTTGTAGAAATTTTAATACGGATGTCCACTTCCTTTTGATAAGTTTAAGAACTGGTTAACTTTTTCTTTTAAAAAAAAAAAAAAAAAAAAAAAATAGTAATTGCATTGTATATTATGCTTTATAGCTGAACATGTTGTCTGCTAACTTTATTTTTGGACCCTCTGCTACAAACTGGAAAAATCGCAAAAATGGGACTAAGTGGTGAATGTTCATAGTTGAAGTCCTACAAAACCCTACAGCTCCATTTGCAACATTCACAAATTCAAAAGCCATGCTTTTGTGAGTGAAAGCAAGTCCTCGAACTAATGAATCAAGTTTTTCTTGATGGTGAGCAAATTAAAAGGATATGGGAGGTTGCACTTTTTTTTAAGAAAACAGGGTAGCCAAGGGGAAAAAATGTCTTCTCTCTGATGCCGTCTTCCCATTTGAGGGCATAATTCGTATTAAAAAGTATTCTAACATCACCACAGCAGATAACGCAAGATGTGATAGTGTTCAATCTCGCCGTTTGTTCTTACACATGGGTTCGGAGCCGATCCTCGGCTCCGTGTCGGCCGCTTGCAAGCTCTGCATCGAGAAGAAGCTCGAGACAACCTAATACCCACAATCCCCCTCTGCCTTTACCTCAGATCTAGTTTGCCGCTGCTGCGTTCGCATCACTGGGATCTAGCTCGAGCGACTTCAGATAAGATATAACTTATTTTGTTATATTTGAAGTAGAATTTGTTCTAAAAGTACTTTTTGGTAGGCATTGTGTATGTGTGTGTGGTAAGGTTAATTCTCGGTACCGTTAAGTTTACTTAAACTGGTTAAGGTTTTCGGGGCCTTCCACCCCTTACTTAAAATTTGACAACAGGACTGACTTTATATCGGATTCGACTTTGTTTCTACTGGATTTGTCTCTCTACTGGACTTGACTTTTTCTCTTACCTGTAAGATGTCTGAAAAAATTAAATCAGGCTTTAAACGTTGCCAGTGTGGCCAAAAAATGTCAGTTACTGACAACCATAGTTCCTGTGTCTACTGCCTTGGCCCTCTCCACTTACAAGAGGACTGTTCAATTTGTCACTCTTTTAGTGGGAGGGTCATGACAGATAGGCGCAGGAAACTCATGGACAGGGGGTTATTAAAACCTTCCTTTCAGGAGGCTCTGGATGCTTCAGACCAGGCATCCAAATCCTCGAAGGAATCTTAGACGTCGGAGCCCAAGTCATCGGCTCCGAGCTCTTCGAAAGTTAGATCACCGGTTCCACAGACTTGGGCCGAGTGTTCAACTGGTATCAGTTCCTGAGCCTCGAGTCTTGGAACCGGTGATGGAGCTCCCTCCTCGACTCTATTGAGGTCGGCTCCGTCTTCGGTTCCTTCGACCCGTTCTTCTTCTAAGCTCTCCGATGTCTATGTGGATCGTGTGGTGCAGAAGTTATTGGAGCATTCGGCCCTATCCAAACTTATTTCGGTTTCCACCCAGTTGGTGTCGAAACTTGAAGGCCTTCCATTGTCTCCATCCATTCCTCCTCAGAGACCTGTCCAGTCTTTGGAGCCGGAAGAGGTTGATCTTCTGATTGTGGAGCCCTTGGGTCCAGAACCGTCCTTTTCTCGGTCTGTTCCCCTCACCTCGACTCCGTCGGACCCGGTACCGGAGTCTCGGAGCCGACTATCTGTCCTTGGTTCCGGGGCCGAGAGTCGAACCGACGGTTCGGTTCCGACTCTTCCCCTCGGGGCCTCGGCGCGGATCGATTCGGCTCCGTCCTCTGGGTCGATGCCTTCGGTGCCTGTCTCAGGGATTCTTCCCATTTCTTCGGAACTGGGAGATTCTTCGACTCGGGACCCGGGGGCTTTCGATCTCATGAGGAAGGTGTTGTCTACCCAGACAACCACATCAGTAGAAGCAACCTCTCCTCCCCATAAAGGGCCGTTATCCTCCTCTGCACCCACGGCTACAACCAAGCGTCGAGCACCGGTGTCTCAGCCACCCCTTCCTCGGAGGCTTCTTCGGATGCTCCCCACGAAGAAGTCCCTAGGAAAAGGTTGTGTAAGAGGAGACACTTAGATTCTCCACAAGAATCTTTGACATCCGATACTGACTTGGATGAGTCAGAAGGGTCCCCTAAGTCACCTTCAGAAGATGTCTCTTTTTCTGACATATTGGAGATCCTGAAACAGAGAGGTGACTGGCAGTCCCTTCCCCCTTCTGAGGATGAGTCAGTCTTGCTGAAGGCATTCGGTGCTCGCCCTTCCTCCTCCTGGGTCACTCCGCCCTTCGATGAATTAATGGAACTTATTGCTCGAAGGGCGTGGGAGGCTCCTGACACAGTGGAACCAGTCCCTAGGAAGCCCAATAAGTATATTACTGCACCCCAGGACAAAGCTTACTTGACAAAAGGAGTTCCAGTTGACGCTATGGTGGTGGCAGCAGCCACGAAAAAGGAGATGTCGGAATCTTCCTCATCTGTCCATCCCCCTAATAAAGGTTCTAGGACTATGGACAGGTATGGGAAGCGCATTTTTAGTTCAGCGGCTTTTTCCATGCGATCCCTAAACTATTTGACCCACTTTACACGACTACAGAGGGATCTAGTCAAAGAGTTGGGAGATACCCTCCAGGGTACTACAGATGCTGCTGTCTCAGAGAAAGTGACAGCGCAGCTTAATACCCTTACATCCATTGTGAACTCGTCCATGAGGCTGATCTCTTACGCAGCCGAAGGTTCGAGTAGGGCAGCAGCTTCAGCGATTGCTCTTCGCAGACAATCCTGGATGCGCTTATGTTCATTTGCGGAAGCCTTCAAGTCTTCCTCTACTAACGCCCCATTTGACGGTGCCACTCTTTTTGGCCCCAAAGTAAAGGAGACCCTTACCCGGTGTGAGCAGGAGGGAAAGACTCTGTCTGCCGTCGGAGTCCGTTTTCCACCCCAACCAGACCGTACCCCAAAGGGCAACGTGGTGGAAAAATGTGGTTTCGAAAACCCCAAGGATCTTTCCCAGGCACACAGGGTGATGCCCCTTCTAGAGGCAGAGGAGGGGGCAGAGGTGGAAGACGCCGCCCTGGCGGCAGAGGGGGTCCGCAGAATCAAGGTGACAGGGATACACTCCCTGGTAAACCTTTCCAGCACTCCTGAGAGGAGGCCCGACTGTCCTGCTCTGCAGGCACTCGGGGTCGCTTAGCTTTATACCCTCAGGCCTGGCAAAACACAACTACAGGACAAGTGGGTAAAAAGCGTGGTTACCAGAGGTTACAATATACCATTTCTTTCCCATCCCATTCCAAAGAAAAGTCTCCCAGATGTACCGCCCCATCTGCGAGAGCCAGCAGCTATAGAAATTTCAAAGCTGCTAGAAAAAAGTCATCCAACCAGTCCCAGCGGACCAGAAAGGATTCGGGACTTACTCAAGGTTCTTTTTAGTTCCAAAGAAAACAGGAGACTGGAGGCCCATTCTGGACCTAAGCGACCTCAATACCTTCGTCAAGAAAGAAAAGTTCCGAATGGTCACGCTTCAATCGATCCTTCCATTCTTACAGAAGGACGACTGGATGTGCTCAATAGATCTGAAGGATGCATACTACCATATCAAAATGGCCAGGGCATCCAGAGATCATTTGCGCTTCCGGCTGGGTGCCAGTCACTTTCAGTTTCGAGCCCTGCCCTTTGGTCTGACCTCAGCCTCCAGGGTCTTCACCAAATGCATGGCAGTGGTAGCGTCTCACTTGAGACGCCAAGGATTCCAGGTGTTTCCGTATCTGGACGACTGGCTCCTTTCTGCCACCACCCAGCGTCAACTAGTACAGGCCAGAGACTATACTCTTCAACTGTGTATTCACCTAGGAATTTCCGTAAACTGGAAAATCCTTACTACAGCCATCACAGAGTATCTTATTCATAGGAGCGGAATTAAATACACATCAGTTAATTCTAAGACTTCCTCCAGAAAGGATACTTTCACTTCAGACTCACATACGTCTTCTTCTCTTGTCCAGGAAATCCCCAGCAAAACTAGTACTGAAGGTTTTGGGACTCATGTCAGCTTCTCTTATTGCAATACCCTTGGGAAGACTGCACATGAGAGTCCTACAATGGCTACTGTTTGCACAATGGTCGTTCCAACAACTACCTCTAACACACGAGATTCTTATAACGAACACATGCAAAACACACCTAAACTGGTGGCTTCAGACGTGCAACCTTTCCAAGGGGAGACCATTTGTGCTACCCACGCCTACAGTTACGGTGACCACGGACGCTTCCCTGATAGGGTGGGGGGGCATCTTTCAGGGACAGACAGTCCAAGGCGAATGGACCAATTTAGAGTACAATCTGCATATCAATGTTCTAGAGTTGAGGGCAGTGTTTCTAGCGTTGCAACACTTTGCTCCCCTTCTTCCTGTAGGAACTATTGCAGTTCAGACGGACAACATGTCGGTAGTCTGGTACATAAACAAGCAAGGGGGAACCAAGTCCTATCAGCTATGCAGAGAGGCCATGAGAATCTGGCAATGGGCGGAGTCCACGGGTCGCTTTCTGATAGCAACGCACATCCCGGGGTCATCCAACGTCATAGCCGACAGGCTGAGCAGAGCAATACTGTTACCGCACGAGTGGTCCCTAAACAGTCAGTTGCGAAAAAGATTTTTCGCACGTGGGGCCAGCCTTCCTGCGATCTGTTTGCGTCTCCAATGAATGCCAAATGCAGGAGCTACTTTGCCCTATTACCCCCTCCAGGGAAGTCCCCAGGGACGCACTGATTCACGATTGGCCCCCGGGACTCCTGTACGCATTTCCTCCCTTCCCCCTGATATCAAAGTTTCTCCAGAAAGCCAAAAACCTACACAGGACAATAATCCTCATTGCCCCATTCTGGCCTCGTCAAATTTGGTTTCCCTTCCTCATGACACACTGCATTCGGGGACCCTGGATCCTGGACCCAGAGCCAGATCTATTGACTCACTCGTCAGGGGCTCCCCACCCCTCGCTCTTCTCCCTCCATCTAGCAGCTTGGCTGCTCCAATTCCCAACTTAGCCAGGTCTGATCTTCTTTCGCCTGCAGTTCAGAATATTTTAGTGGCTTCTCATAAAGCTTCCACTACTAAAACATATACTAGTAAATGGAAGCGCTTTGTATTCTGGGCGAATACACAGCAAGTGGACCCTGTCATAGCTCCTTTGAATAAAATATTAGAGTTTTTAACAGAATTGTTCCATCAGGGTGCTTCTCCTGCCACATTAAGAGTTCAATTGGCTGCCATTTCTAATTTCCATGTGGAAGAATGTGGGGCTCCTGTTATGGCCCACAGACTTTGTAAAGCCTTTTTAAAAGGGGCTTTTCATATTAGACCACCAATTAGATCTCCTACGTCACCTTGGAGTCTAAACTTATTGTTATCTAAGTTAATGCTGCTGCCCCCCTTTGAACCAGCCTCCTCTTGCCCATTGAAATTTTTGTCATGGAAGACTCTCTTTTTGGTAGCCATTACATCCGCTAGGCGAGTATCTGAACTTCAAGCTCTCTCCATTAAGCACCCTTATTTGATCTTTCACTCTGACAGAGTTTCTCTTCGCACTAATTCATCCTTCCTTCCTAAAGTTTGTTCTATTAATAATATTAATCAGTCCATTGAATTACCCACTTTCTTCAAGAATCACTCCAATAAAATGGAGTATATATTGCACAAATTAGATGTTCACAGACAGCTAAGGTTTTACTTGGAGAGAACAAAAGATCACAGAAAATCTGATCAACTTTTTGTAGCCTTTGCTGATAACAGGAAAGGAGTACCGGTTACCAAAATAACTCTTTCTAAGTGGTTAACTGATTGTATCATCTATGTCTATGATTCTTCAAATCAAACTCTTTTGCACAAACCCAAAGGACATTCCACAAGGTCAGTGGACACATCCCTGGCTCATGCAGCCCGCCTACCACTAGACGCTATTTGTGCGGCTGCTACTTGGTCTAAGCCACATACATTCATTTCTCATTATAAGGTAGACAAAGTTTCTAGGGACAGGGCAACCTTTGGTTCCACTGTGCTCAAGAATGTCCTTCCGTGAGTTCCTCAGGAACAAGGCGCTAGGGACGCTACCCATGTGTAAGAACAAACGGCGAGATTGAACACTATCACATATAGAAGTTATGTCCTTACCATAACATTCCATGTGGAGTGTTCATCTCGCCTTTGTTCTTACATTCCCACCCTCCCGCCCTTAGGAAGAACGTTCAGTTTGGCGCCTGGTCTGGGGCATTATGCTTCTGCATTGCAGTTGTTGTGTATATAGTTGACATGTGTATATATATATATATGTGTGTATAGGTATATATATATATATATATATATATATATATATATATATATATATATATATATATATATAGACTCTTAGTTTCTGTACATATGGGATATTGGCATGAGTGTGCTCTCTCTCTGACTACTGGTTTGCTTGCAAACTAGATCTGAGGTAAAGGCAGAGGGGGATTGTGGGTATTAGGTTGTCTCTAGCTTCTTCTCGATGCAGAGCTTGCAAGCGGCCGACACGGAGCCGAGGATCGGCTCCGAACCCATGTGTAAGAACAAAGGCGAGATGAACACTCCACATGGAACGTTATGGTAAGGACATAACTTCTATTTCTGAATCTTCAAAGTATAACATTGATTTCACATAGATTTGTTTTGAAAATAGATCAGTATCACTGAAGTGATGTTATCGGTAGTCAGAGGCTGACCTACTAGTTAGGTGCAATCGTATGGATAAGAATTCTGTTTAGTCCGTACCTGAGCTTGATAACATGATAGAGGTCATTGCTCCTGCATTTGATCCATCTGTAGAGCCGCACTCGCTCCTTCAGTTGGAAATGTAGAGCGAGTCCAGATTTGGCACCGATGAACAAAGAATTACACGGTGGTCTCTGTCTTGGTGTTTGTCACCTGCAGGTAGAAGTTTTTAAGGAAAAAAAAAGTTTTATAAGCTGGTGATTGTAATCTTGCTTAATTTGTAGTTCAGCTTCCTGCTATTGGGCGTCACTTCAGAGGGTGCTCTTTTTACATGATAGTTTTACATTTTTCACTTTGTTTCCTCAACAGGAGCATGATTGGACGCCATCTGGTTCAAATTCTCCAGACCGAACAGAAAGTTCTGGGGACACTGATGGGTGGGAGTCTTCCCACTCCGATCTGCAGACATTTCAGACATTTGTGAAAAAAGCTAAGTCTAGGAAAAAGGCATTTCGACGCTTGAAGTCTGACAGTTTGCTTGAAAAGATGAAACTGAAGGAAACTTTGTTTGAAATGTCTGAGAAACCCAAATCAGAAAAGAAGAAGAAAAACAAAAAACTTAGTTTAGAGAATGGAAAGAAAACCAAAGATCATGATGGAGAGAAAAGGTCTCGCATTAAAAAAAGCAAAAAACGCAAGTTGAAAAAAGAGAGAGCAGAAAAGAAAATTAAAACTTTGAGTGACACTGACACTGAGGAAGAAATTGTGAAATCTGCATTGCACTCTGATTCTTGTTCTGTGTCCAGTTTGCCAAACGAGTTATCTCGGGACTTTACATCAGAGGTTAAAGGGTGCTTGAGTGCCGAGACAAGCCAGGATGGAGATGGCAGCTCAAGTGAGGGAGAAATGCGTGTCATGGATGAGGACATCATGGTGGAGTCAGGTAAGATGCTGACTTTAAATCTGTAATTTCTAAGGGTTTTGTTTGGAATGTTTTCTGAAATGGAACATTTTTAACTTTGCATCTTTTCTAATTTATTTCACTGGAATAAGGTTTGTTTTATTGAATTCCAGACTGTTGTGTTTGGGTATTGTTTTAAGGAGAGAGGAAAAACGCTATTGCTGTGCAGCTTTTTATAGGATGTTTGTGGATTAGCGACAGTGACAGGTGGTTAGTACTGTGTACCATAAAATATTTGTGGATAATGGAGAGAGACACTGTCTTAGTGTCTGTAGTCCTAACCTTGCTTGTAACTTGAGGAATTGTGCTAACATTTGCCTCAACTGAGTTGTTTTGTTAAAATAAAATGAACCTTTTCTTTAAATGAAATTTAGTTGAAAAGTTTGCCCAGATTCAGAAACTAATGGACATTGCTTGGGGGAGTTTGTTAGGAGGTTCTGTTCTTTTTTTCCATGGAAGTATTTACAAATGGCTTGGCAACTTTCATGTTGACTTCTTTGGTATTTAATGCCTTTGTCCTTTAACTGTCTTAATGAAGCTTTGCTACCTTTGTCTGTTTTAATGGGAGACTCCAAAGTTGTTTGACTGCTGTTCTATAGTCTATCCAGTAGATGTCTCTTAAAGGATGACAGAAACCAGATATTTCACACTTTACACAGTGTAGCATTCTACAGATGGTGAAACAGAGCAGTGGCATTGACTTAGAAGTTAGCCTGTCTTGATTGAAAAGGACAGCGTCACCTAAATGTATTTTCCCTGTCCTTTAAACGAGGTACCCTTGTGACTGGATTAAAGACACAATATTTTAGTTTGCCCCCCCCTCCCTTTTTTTTGTCTTTTTCTCCCTGGAATGGTTTCTTTACCTGCTAATTTGACACGACTGAAGACTGTTTACTTTATGGAATGATATGATTAGAGGTCTAGAGGTTGCACTGTTTGTTTTTCTCTGTCAAACAGTTTAGTTCAATCAGTTTTTGCATCTGATAGACTTTGGTGGTGTGAGCCTTGGCTGTAGATTGTCACTGTTGACATGATACCTTGCCCTCATTTGCAAAAATGGGAAAAAGGGGTTCTGATGGATGAATAGACTTCTGTTCTGTCAGAAAAGTGCACAGCCAAAATCGGGGATCTCTCGAATTTGTGACTCTAAAGTGCAGCTCTTGATTATAATGAAAGGCAATTGTGTAAGTTGTGTTTTATTGCCTAGTGTTTGTGTGCTTTTTGGGAGGTGACAGCTAACAAATTGAAGTTGAATGCTTTAAAAGTTTACTTGGGTGATAAAGACTTCGAAAGGGCAACTTGTTGCTTTATTGTAAAGTAGGAAAGTAAGTAATGGTGTCTAAATTGTAAGATTATAGTGAACCGTTGTAACAGTAAACAATATCCCTAAATGTGATCAGGTCTCTCTTCATTCCTTATACTTTTTCTTCACTTAACTTTCTTACTGCTATCTAATTCTCTTCTCTGCCTTTTCTCTCTAAATATACCATAAAGCTATTTTCCCTCTCGCTTCATATTGCAATTCCTGTTTGTAATAGACTAACTTAGCTTTTAATTTCTCTACAAACTGTCTAAAATGTCTGTAAATATTAAATGATTGCCACATACCTTGTATTAATTGTGTTATAATTTAAACTGCGGATACTGTGTTTTGTAATTATTTGGAGCTTTTCTCCCTGGGCCTCTGCTGAAAATGGGCTTTTACCCAGTCGGACTTTCCTAGTAATGAAATGTCAATAAGTAAACCATGATGGATTGGGGAGGTGAAATCTATGAAGAAGGTTCAAGCCTGGCATCTAGTCAGTGCTTGTGTGAAATTTGCATGTTCTCCCTGTGTCTGTGTGGTTTCTCCCACATCTTTAAAAACATGTTGGTTGTTTCCCTCTCAGACATGCCCAAAAATAGTTGAGGGCAGCAGTACAGATTCTAGATGGTACCTTTCTGGAGAAGAGTTGTGCAGACAAACATCTTAAGGCATCAGCTGTGTTGTGTACTTTACCCCCCTAGATAGGATAACATAGGTCGCAGACTGGGCACTATGTTGGGGCTAGCCTCTAGGTTATGTAAAAACTGTCTGTAGCTGATTTGGCCACATTGGCTAATGTCACCAAAAATGTGCATGGGTGTTCATCAGTGAGGGTTGAGTGCCACTCCTGCTACAGCTTTTATCGAGGACCCATGCTAAGTTGTGGTAATGGTCTCTGGCCAATGTGTGCCTGCCATAAAGTCCTGCAGCCCCAGTCCAATAAGTTACTGGCTGGATTTGTGCAGTTGCCCATGTTGGATTACCCGAGTTAGCTGTGAATGAACTCTGTATGAAAACCAATCAACCTGCCAAACATGAACTAAGGATTGCTGCACTCCGTAGAAGTTACTTATGGGATTCACCTTGGAAGTGGATGACTTGATGGTAAGGAGAAGGTTGGAAATCCTCTGTGTCCAGGAGACAAGATGGAAGGGGCAGTGCAGCAAAGCTTCATATCGAGAGTCTGCTACTCAGGGGGAGGGCAGACTAAATGAAGAATTGCAGTGAGGAGGAGGAGGAGGTTTCGGAAGGCAGTAAGGGATGTTCCTAGTATTACAGACACATGGCAGTTGGATTCTTGTGGAAAGAATTGAATTTGGTATTATTCACAGTCTTGGTCTATGCCCCACAGCATGGTTGTGATAATGAAGACTGATTTATCTAGAAGGCCAAGCAACTGCTGTCTGAATGCAATCAGTTGGAGTTGTGATATGGTGGTAATGTCATATGATCAATGACCGAACGGAATGAGGACTGCATAGCCCCACATAGGTGGGGGCATCAGGAATAAATGCGAGGCTTTTGTTTGGGGACTGTTTTGCTGGTAGCCAGCACATGGTTCAGGAGAAATGGTCACATAATCGCATACAAGACCGGCCAGTTTGCAACTCTTGATATTCTTCTTTCTAGTATGGAGAGAGAGTTTGGGTAGAATTGGGAATTGCAAAGTTTTATACCCTGTAAAATGGTCCACTCACGCTATAAACCACTGGTTGTCACTCAAAGCAATGGTCAGAGAAGGCTGTAAGATTGGTGGGGACTAGGCTGAAGACCTGGAAGTTGACTGGAGACGTGTGAGAACTGTAGAACAGATGCAGCTGAGCTAGGTGTGGTAATTTACATAAGGAAATGCTCGTGGTGGAATGCAAAAGTCCAGGAAGTCCTTAAAAGAAAGGAGTGCAGAGAAAATGTGGGAGATGGAGAAGGCTGACCAGGCTAAAAAGGATTAATGGTTGACTGGCAAAGAGGCTAAGAGCAGTTAAAAATGACAAAGAACAAGGCATCAAAGACCCCCTGCCAGATTCTGGAATGTGATTCTGCATAAGGCACAAAATGTGTTTACAAGACACACACAAGGAAGATAGCTAATGGGCACCCTTCTTAAGGTATGCCAGCAACAACCAGCTAATCATTCCACAGGTTATCAAGGACAGATGGAAGGAACAGTTACAGCTACTTTTCTGAATGAAGGAAACCCCATCAAAGCTTTATTGCCTTAGACACAGCCTAAGATGGAAAGAGGAGGAGGAGGAGCCCACCTTACAAGAAAGAGAACAGCAGTGAGGAAAATGAAGGCTCAGATGAGATTGTGGCAGGTATAATCAAGGTGTTCGGTGTGTTAAGGGAGAAACCGCTCCAGAGGGCACTCATAGCAGTATGGCATATTTACCCTTTTTGCTATACTTGCCATTGTGAGTATGTCACTCTTGCCTTACTTAATAGCAGTATGGGAAGAGGCGTATCCCATATGACTGGAGAATGTTCTTCTTCTACATTGGCACTAAAATGCTTTAAAAGGGGACATTCACAACTGTGGACAGTGTATATGTAAACTCCTGTGGACAGTGTAGAGGTATCAAACTCCTGTCCTACTGCATGAAAGTTCAGGAGGGGGTGAGTGATGCACGAATACGCAGAGTAATAGAAAATAAGACATTGAGATGAGCACTTTGTACAGCACATTTGACTTTGTTTGCAGTGAGATTCCTTGAGTTGGTGAAAGCATATGACAAGATCCCAAGAAAGCTGTTTTTTGAGCAGTCCTGTGATAGTTCGAAGTCCCAGAAACATTGATTGAATTAGTGCAGGCTATGTCCAAGGACCCAGTGATACAAGGAGTTCCCATTGGGAGTGGTATGCGTATGCGTTCAGCTCTTGTGCCCAGTGCTGCTCGGTAAGAGCAGATCTGCAAGCCTTCTTTATGCAGACAATGTGGCATTATAGGTAGATGCTGAACAAGAGCATCGGCAAACAATCGGGGGAATGAAATGTAAAACTGTAAGTACACATGATGAAAATGCGTACAGATACAAGACAGTAAATGAGGGAAATTGGGGGGGCAAGGTTGCAATACAAGGGGAAATAGTGGAACAGGTTAACAGCTTCAGGTATTTTGAAGAGGGGGAGGTCAAAGCTAGAATCTGAGGGGCTGCAGCCAGCTGGCACAAATGAGGGGGTCGTGTGACAGAAGAATGTTGAAAAAGCTGAAAAGTTGGTGAGAGGCCAGCAGTACTGTGTGGTGCAGTATGGTCACCGCAGTAATGCTATGTGATGCAGAAGCATGGACAGTGAAGAGAGAGCTGATGCAGAAGCATGGACAGTGAAGAGAGAGCAATTAAGGAAGTTGGAGGTGATTGAGATGAACTGCCAGCGGTGGGTAGTAGGATGTACTTGCATGGACAAAGTGTTAAAAGGGGTAAAAAAAAAAAAAAAAAAAAAATCGAGGTATAATGAAAATATCTTCAGCTTTTGTATGGGAATATTTAATATGTTTTGTGAATGTTTTAGTTAAATACTGCGTAAATATGTCTGGAGCTCCATTTTGTGCAGCAGGAAGATTGAGGGCAACTAACATTTGGACTGCGCAGTGGTAACTTTCTCAAGTTGCTACACACCCCAAGTTGCCTGTAATGCATTGTAGTTCTTAAACTTCAGAGCTTTGTTGCGGTTTTGAAATTTGGACGAGACAAACATACACAAGTTACCATTTTATACTAATTTCTTGCTGGCACCTTTAGTCTTTGTGCTATTTAGTGCCATGCTTGCTGACGGTTGAGCCTCAGCCAAACTGGAGGTGTTGACTGTTGTCTAGATGGGCAGTTATGCTCACAGCCAGTGGTGGTCCTCACTGGCATCCTGCAGATGAAGGGTGTATATTTTAGGTCCTAGGTCCTAACCCCTCTCTGGTCCAAGGAATGAAGCACTTGGATTACCTTGTCTTACTATGCAAGTGCACTTGTGATGAAGGCTACCACATGTGCAGCTTGGTGGCTAAATGACCTGACCCCCAACCATCCTTTGCATGGTCTCTCCTTCTGTGCAAGATCGTGGCATTGGATTATCCTAGTCCCTCTTCCCCAAATTCTCAGACATGGGATATTTTTTCCTCCACACTGTTATTCCTCTAGCACCAATATGTGCCTTACCTACCATTTGAACACATGACATCAGAGCTTTTATCCCGTGTGCCAAATCTAACTGGTATGATGAATTGGCACATACCCTTTACCTTTTTCTATCTCTGTTAAGAAAAGTTTTTGTCATGTGTTTTTGTTTTCCTCTGAGTCAAGCCTACCATTTCTGCTCAACACAGCACCTAAGGGTGGAGGTGATTTGTCTTGTTTCATTAGTCCTTTTTTCCTTGAGCCTTCCCTCCAAACATTACCCCATTAGTCTGCCATCAACACGGTCCATTTCTTGTTTGCCAGTCACTTCGGGAGCCAGTTTTCAAATGGGTAGGCAGAGTTGCCATCTACTCTCACTTGGGAAATATTCCATTTGTGGGGAAAACCACTCACCTGTGGTAGCCTAATTGACCTTTCTGAATGTTAACACAAAACTGCTTTCATCACGTGAAGTTTTTTTTCTTTTCTACTTCCTATTTCCTTTGTCAGAAAAGCAGACTTCTGAAGGCCAAATTCATTGTTGCCCTTCATTTCTACCTGAATCTGAGGTTCCTTCTACTCAAGCCTCACCTCCTATAGAATCTATTGTGCATGCATCTTTCAAAAACTGTGCTGTCTCGCCTTTAGGCAAAAACTGCCTCACACCTGTCCACAGACTGACTGTGTGGCTTTGATGTCAGTGATATTGAGTAAACCAGCTTTTTCAGATCAAGTAGTCTTGGTAGCTTTTCAAACCCCAACCCCCCCCCCCCCCCCAAACTTTCCATGTAGAAGACCTGACTTTGCATATAGGCTTTTCTGACATGCATTGCCTTGGATGTGACACCAGAGCAATAAAGTTTGATTCTGCATACGATGATGCACACTGCTGTACTGTGATTTCTCTCTCTGAAGAGTCCTATGACATAATTGTGCCATCATCAGTCTGGAATAAGGGCAGGTGGGGATATTTGCTGGTTAGGTATAGCCTAACAACTTCGGGCATCTGTGAACACAAGCCTAATTGCTGGATGTGCTGTTGAATAGTAGGTAATTCCCTCATACTTAAAACTGTTCATCTGCAATCTACTGTCCATGTCTCCTATATTAGTGTCTCTCTACGTGTGTGTGTAAATATATATTTTTCCACAATGTGGATAACTGAGAAGCATGTACAAAACAGGTCATGTCAATTGTAATTGAGCAAAAAAATGCTTGTCACTAGTTGATATCAGTGACATCAGTTCGTCAGTGAATAGGATCTCGTTTTGAAGAGCGACGTTGTATTTAATCTTTTTGCAAGTGGCAGTAAAAGTGAGGAGGAGGTCTCAAACAGCAACTTTCTTGTCTTTGAAATCCAGTTTCTTTTGTACTGTGTTCTACACTGAAATGTACAAACTTAAAATTTTAATAGAGTAAATGTTACTTATTTTAAATTTGTTGGCATGTGTCTGTTCTGACACTGAATTGTTGACACACCATTAGGGAGGTGCTGCACTCTTGCCCCAAGTCTTTTGGGTTTAGAATACCGTTCTAAGTCCAGGGTATGATTAAAGTTTGTGAAATTTAGCATTGTTTCAGTCTTTGTTAGCCAAAAGCACTCTTCGCACTGTGCTCAGAATTGACGACTCCTGCAATTCATATGGATTTATACTGTACGTATTGTTAGCATATATAAAATGACATTAGATTTGTGTGTTTTAGATCCATTGCTCCTACTACTGTTGGAACTGTCTGGTTATCTTTCTTCCATATTGCTCTCATTTCTGCTTGCAAATATCAGTATTTTATAACTGTGACTACTTGCTAGGTGTAGTTACAGTGATCATGCTACATATTTTTTTTTTGGACTTTTTTGAATTGTTAATGGGGGATCCCACGTCTTGTACACTTCTTTAGAATGCTTCGTAGTTCATGTTTCCAGTGTTTTTTGGCTTCTTTAACATTTTAGTGTGTACAGAACCCCCAGTGCAACAATCTTGACACATTTAGTGTGGCTTTCAGTGTACCCGGCCCCCTGCCATAGTGTATTGCACCCAGCAACAGGATGTGCAACTGTTTCCAGTTCTTTTACAGAACTTGCCTTTGTCTACGTGTCTGACATGTTCAATGGACTTTATAAACCAGCGTGTATGTAGTCCACTATACTGGGCTGCCATTGTCAACCTTTCATCCTTTGCTTTCAACTCTCCTTTTCCTAACCACTCCTGCATCAAATCCTGATAAACATGAAGTTGTTCAGGCGATCTTTATTTGCCACTATATCTATGGCTTTCCCACATTCTTTTCTTGCTCATCTAATCTATCTCCTTGTATTCTCTTTTTTTTTTGTTTTTGGCACATTCAGTTTTTCTAATTTGTTTACTCCTGGTTTGATTTCCATTCCCGCTTGCCACTTGAATGCTTTTGCTAAACTAAGCTTGGAGGTTATCTTGTACTTCCTGTCCTTGTATTTTAAAACTTTCGCTATGTTTGGTTCTGATGAGGTCGGCAGATACATATGCAGTGCTACAATTGCAGATCTATACATGTAGTAAATTTCGAGGAGGCCTATACTTCCTTTAGAGCGAGGGATATACGACTTTGGCATAGACTGTTTGTTTGTTTTTTGTCATTTGATAAGCATGAAGCATTTGTGTTTTTCTGTCCCAACTGATAAGTTTTGGTGTGACTGGCCCCAAAAGGTATTGTAAGTTAAAACTGGGAAAGCGTATTGGTTTATAGCTTGGACTTCATTCTTAGATGTCAGGACTGTTTTCAGTATTAATTTTAGTCTTCTGAAGTATTCTTTACTGAGTTTTTAACATTTGTTCATGTTTTATTGCAGATGCTCCATTTCCCAAATATACACACATTCCGGATGAAGTTCCTTTTATATCCTATTCTTGTCCTAGATAGATACTATTGGTACTGCAGCACTCCTGCTTTAAATGTTGCTTTCACATATTTGTCAAGACCAGGTGTCATTCTTATATCCTCTGAGAAAGTTTCAACTACTTGCAGTTGTGCTTTCAAGTCCTCATCTGATGCGCTATGTAATTGTATGTTGTCCACAAAAAGTAGATGAGAAATCTTTAAGCAAGTTTTGTTTTCTGGAAGCCAAGTTATAACCAAGACCTGATCTGTTGCAGCTTAATGGGTTAAGGGCAAGACAAAACTGTGACAGTCAGGCTAGAATACCCCCCCCCCCTTTTTTTTATCCCAGAGATAATTTGCCCTTTGTCGCGGTTTAATTGCAGAGTGGTTTGCCACTCTGTCATAGTTGCTGCATTGTAATTGAACAGTATAGGATACATCTGTGATAACTCCTTTTTCCATGAATGTGGGATGCGTCTGATTTTTTTTTAAATCTCTGTATGCCATACTTAGATTTCTTCTTTTTTACAGTTCTCAGTTTAATTTGGCAACATGTGATCCTTTGTTCAATATGACTTTCTTTTGTTAGCTTTTTGTTTTCTATTGCTATGATTGAGTTTTCTTCCAAATGACTATAACCTCTGGTATAAATTCCATTATATGTTTTGAGCATCATCGAAAGGCAAGATGTTATGTTGTCCCATCTCTGCTTCGTTCTTGCTGGTTGGGTTCAAAGCTGATCTTCGCCCCCGACTCAGCTGATTTAATAAAGCTCGAGAGCTTTTGCTGGCTCGAGGCTACCCCTTATCCCAACATGCCTAGCGACAGGTACCCAGATCTCATTTGCCTCTTGTAGCATCGAGATTGCTACTACAGGCTCAGGCCAAGTACTTTGTGCTTTTTTTTTTTATATATTTATAGCTAGTTTTTCTAATTTCTTGTGGTTACATTGACTTGTTAGTGTGTGTACTATTCTACACACAACCCCTTTCTCTGCTTGTTGTGGTGCTTTTGGCTGTCACTTTTTTCTCCTCCGGCCTTTTTCCCCTTAGAGACTGTTTTAATTAGGGGGTCCTTCCCTTTCCTCACCCTTTTCTGGGATTGCCGTTTAAGTTAGAGGCTCTGCCCCTTCTTTCTTCTCCCCTTTAAAAAAATAAATAAGGGTCTTCCTCTATTGTTGTTGGGCTGCCTGTTAGACTAGTTGCAGATGCTCTTCGTGTTTCACTGTTGCAGTCGTCACACTTGGGTTATCTGCCTGCAGGTAGCCCTCAGTCGTCCCGAATACCAGAGACTTAGTATTTCTGCATTGGATGCTGTTGCTTCTTCCATGGTGTCAGGTCATCAAGGGTATTAAAACAGGCAGCCAATTCCATTAAGTCAGTCTTTCTTGCCGAGGAGGAGCCCGAAGCAGTTCACAAGTGCTGGTCGGCTGCTACCTGAATTTTTTGTTTTCGAGTTGAATAATCCTGAAGTCTTCTAAAGCTAAGTACCCCGTTGAGGATCCTTTTTTCTTGCTCTAACCGATGTCAGAAAAAGTTAACAATTGTCTTGCCTGTGGAAAGCAAATACCTGAGATTTTCATTCTTACTGCGTCACCTTTTTAGGCCCAGAACACTACGTCCCTCGCTGCCGGTTTTGTGCCTCGTTTAACGCCCGAACCATTCGTCAGGCCATCTTTGTTCATAGGTTAGTACTAGGCTATCAGCCCTAGGGCCTATACAAGCCTAGCCATAACAGTTCCCTGGATATTTCTTCCCACAATATTTACTTTTCTCTTGTTGCCAAATTCTTTTGCTATCTCTGTATCCTGAAATGGCTTCGGTAAGCCATCCAACTACCGATCTTCCGAAAAAACGGAAGGGTAAAGATGGATCGCATGGGTTCAAAACTGCTGACAACGCTTCTGTTAAGCTAGTCGCCAGTCCGTCGGTACTCGGGCGCCTTTTCCACCCCTGATGCCCACTTCTATGGGTTCTCAGGCCTCTGCTGAGACCCATTTGGAGTCCGGTATGCCGCGAGATGCGTCTTTGACTGGAACCAGCGGATGTCTCTTCCTTAGATGGGTCCGGAGCCGCTGTGCAGGCACCGGCTTCTGAGGGAGTTTTTCGTCCTCCCAATGTTCGAATCAAACCGACTTTTGACCAAAACTACAGTTTCTTGGGCCCAGAGAACGCACTACACCTAGAAAACCGATGACCAAAGCGCATGCTTAGGCACCCATGCCACAAAAACAAATGCTTAGAATGGCTGAAGACCTTGTTACGCTGATTAGGGGAAGCCGGCCTTCCCCTGCTAAGAACCCAGTCCCGTTCAGAGTCTACTGACACCTCTGATTATGAAGAAATGCCCTTATCCGCCTATGAGGATTCAGATGCAGAGGAATCTATTCCCTCTGCCTCTCCTCCAGAGAATTTTTCTTTTGGTGAAACCTTGCATACTTTTAAGAGAGCATTTCTTTTGGGAATGCCAAGACTATCCGCATTCCAAAAAGAGACTCAGATTTTTTAGAGTTGCCTCAGCACAGGCCTTTAGCTATACCCCTTGTCCTGGTGTTGTGGATGATGTTTTCATGGAATCCAGCCTTACTCCAGACACTCTACCTCCGGCCCCTAGAAAACCTGACCGGTACTACAGACTGCCTGATTCTCAAGTTTCTTTTCAAGAATCCTACTGCTGACCCAGAGGTAATTTCCCAGGGACCTAAAGGTATTAAGGCTACTACCGCCAAAAAAAAAAAAAGTGGTAACCCTTCCAGATTGTGCAGAAAATAAAGAATTGTAGGACCTTATGCACTCTGCAAACCAAGTCAGTAAGCATACTTTGCAGTGTGGCTTTGATGCCCTAGAAGCATCTTGCAGGGCAGTGGTCACTGGCTCTGTACTGAGAAGACATGATTGGCTGAAGGAGCAGACCTTGCTAGATCATGTCAAATCTAAATTACTAGATGCTCCTTTGAATAAGGACGGTTTGGCACCAAAGCAGAAGTTCTTATGAATAAGGACGGTTTGGCACCAAAGCAGAAGTTCTTAAAAAGATGGAAGAAAAGGCTAAATCTATGCAAACTGTTAAATAATTCCTACAAGTGCAACCACCTTGATTCAGTAGGCATTGCCCTTCTAAACACTGGTTCTTTCCAGCCCCCTCGCCTTCCCAAACAAGACCCAGTGGCAACAGACCACCCAGATTACAAGTCTCGGGGTATGCAGAGATCTAAGCAGTGGAGTGCCCCAACCCCTAAAACAGGGAGTGGTAAGCCACCTCCTTATGGAAGAAGTTCACAATGACTTCTCAGCTCTGCTTCCCAGACATGCCCAATTGCTTGTGCCCCTAGGAGGAAGACTTGCCCCCCTAGGAGGAAGACTTGCCCTTCATGCAAAAAACTGGATGTCCATTACTCTGGACCGATGGTTCCTCAATGTTGCATCCCAGGGGTACACATTTTATTTCCATTCACTGCTAACCCCAAGCGAGTGTCCAAACCTTCCTCCAAACCAGTGGGCAGAGGCTCAAAACCAAGTACTTTCCCTGCTCCAATATCAGAGCCAATCCAGCCTGTTCCAGTAGAACAGAGGGGTCAAGAATTCTACTCCAGACTTTTCCTGGTACCCAGGAAAGAAGGCTCTTGGCACCCAATCCTGGACCTTTCAATTTAACACCTACCTGGTAGTACCAAAATTCAAGGTGGTTACCCTGCAACAGCTTCTCCCTGGTTAGTTACCCTAGACTTAAAAGAAGCCTATCTGCACATCCCATAAGGTAGTCATGCAGGAAGTATCTACGTTTCAGAGCGGGGTCTATGCGTCATCAGTTCTCTGCACTTCCCTTTGGTTTATCTACTGCGCCCAGGGTTTTCACAAAATGCCTGGCTCCAGCCACTGCATACTGCAGGCAGAGAACTATCCAAATTTAACCGTACTTAGACAACTGCCCGATTTTAGGCAGACAGCCAAGAATTGTTACTTCAGCACCAGGCATTTGTAAAAAACCTTCTCACTTCATTGGGGTACACAGTCAACGAAAAGATAGCACAACTGGTACCCAGTCAAAAGATTGTATTCCTGGGAGCAAGGTTAGACACAACTTCCTAGATGACATTCCTCACTTAAGAAAAACAGGTGTATCTGACGGACTACTTCAAACAAATGGCCACCAGGACGCAGCTATCTGCAAGAAAAATACTGCAAGCTCTAGGGTTCATGGCCTCATGTATTCTGCTAATTCCATATGCAAGACTGCATATGAGGACACTTCAGTTGTACTTAAGTCTTTGGTGCCAACATTCTCAGGACCTGAAAACAGTTATTCCTATTGTACCTTGTCTAAGGACAGAGTTGCTTTGTTGGGCAAAAGCATGCAATCACAACAAAAGACTGACTTTTTCTCACCCATGCCGCCCAGACCCTCACCACAGATGTATCGGACTATGCATGGGGGGCTCTCATGGCAGGCAAATGTATTCAGGGCCACTGGAGGCCAAGTCAAATTCTCCTGCACATCAGCCAAAAAGAGATGCTAGCTGCACAGAATGCCCTGACAGTTTTCCTTCCAGGACAACTGCTGATAAAAACAGACACCACCACAGTTATGTGGTACATCAACAAGCAGGGGGAACCCATTCTTACCCACTCTGCAGGTTAGCCATGACCCTGTGGAACACTACCGTGGACAACCAAATCAATCTACAAGCTCAGTTCTTGCCGGGCAAACAACTCACTGGCAGATGACTTAAGCAGACATCTTCTAGACCCACACGAGTGGAACTTGAGCCCAGCACCTTCAACCTTCTGATCCAGAAGTGGGGAACCCCAGTGGTGGATCTCTTTGCCTCACCTGGCAACCACCAGTTACACAAATTCTGCACCAGGAACCCTCCACAGCAGGGCCTGGAAGGTGGATGCCCTATCCTTTCAATGGGAAAACCTCTCTTTTATGTCTTCCCCCTCTGCCCTTTCCCTCAAGAGTTTTACTCAAGATAAGCCCAGGACTGGCCACACCAGCACTGGTACCTATTCCTGCGCAGCCGGACAACGGCGCCACCCTTGCACCTACACCAGACCCCAACCCTGCTTTCCCAGCAGGAGGGACAGGTTTTGCATCCACAATTGCAAATCCTAAATCTTGCAGCCTGGCTTATTCCTTAAATAGTCCACCAGCAACCCTAAGCAAGCAGGTGCTGGATGTCATCCTTGAAGCCAGAGGGCCCAGTAGTAGGAAATCCTATGCTGAAAAGTGGAAAAGGTATTGTTCTTAAATTCAATCTAAAGGAAAGGACACGGCACTGCCCTCCTTACCTCTAATCCTGCATTACCTAGCAGAACTACTCCACTGAGGCCTATCCTCCTCCTCCTCCTCCATTAAAATCCATGCCTCTGCCTTCTTGGCTCATTACACCACTGAGCCACCTCTATTTTCTCACCCTCTCAAACCGTTCCTGAGAGGAACAAACAACTTAAGGCCATCAAGGAGAGCACCCACCCCTGCTTGGGACCTTAACTTTGTACTGGAAAAGCTCACGCTTCCCCCTTTTGAACCTGCTGCTTCAGCAGAGTTAAAATTCCTCTCTTGGAAAACAGTCTTGCTTCTAGCCATCACTTCAGCTAGAAGAGTGTTGGAGTTGCAAGCACTGATGGCTGTGAAACCCTTCATTGTTTTCCATGTTGACAGGGTTTCCCCGACTAACCCTTCCTTTTATGCCTAAAGTGGTGTCCATTGTGGCTCTCAACCAATCCATCCATTTGCCTACCTTTTTCCCTAATCCTCAGAATAAAGGGAAAGAAACCTGCACTTTTTGGACGTACACAGACAGCTCAGGTTCTACCTTGATGGGACTAAGCCTTTCGTAAAATCTGACCAGCTGCTAGTTAGCTTTGCAATAGGGGCAGAGGGCAAGGCCATTTCAAAACTAACCATTTCCAAATGGATAGCATACTGCATCCATTTCTGCTACAAGCACCATGGAAAACCAACCCCTCAGGGGGTCAGAACACATGCCACTAGGGGTACATCCTACCTCTACAGCATTTCTCAGGGGAAGTCCCTACCAGGGATGTACTGGAAGCTGCTACCTGGAGTTCTTTACCAAGCATCACCACCTGCCTATCTTTCCAAATCCAGTGCAGGATTTGCTACAGCAGTCTTGCAAGGCCTACTAGCCAGACCTAACTCTTAACTGCCTCCACCACTTTGGGAGTCAACCCAAGTATGATGACTGCAACAGTGAAACGCAAAAGACCTATTACAGTTGAGTACACTTACATAAATGTAGATGTTAGAGTGTATTCACTGTTGCAGTCCTGGTTTCTGTCCCTCCATCCCCTTGGTTTTCTGTAGATGTTCATCGTGCATACAGCTGCAGTAATCACAGATGGGTTCTCTGCCGTCAGGCGGGTCCTCGGTTGGCCAAATTCCGAAGTCTTGGTCCGGCGTCGGTTGTCGTCGCTCTCTTCCCTGACGTCAGTGCGACAGGGGTATATAAGACACAGCCGACGCCATATTCTTCAGTCTTTTTTGCCGTGCGGTGCCCGAAGCAGAAGCAGTTCGCAAGTGCCGGTCGGCCAGCTCCTGAATTTACGAAAAATTGGAAACCGAAGTCTTCATTAAAGCCAAGTACCCCGTTGGGGAAATTTTTCTTGCCTCAGACCAATGTCAGAAAAAGTTAACAATTGTATTTCTTGTGGGAAGCAAATACTGCATAAGGATTTCCATTCCCTCTGCATACCTTGTTTAGGCCCAGACCACGACGCCTCGGGCTGTCGCTTTTGCACTACTTTCAATAAGCGCACTATTAAGTGTCGGGCGGAGTTCGCCCAACACTTTTTCGGTAAAGCCTTTGATTATAAAATGTCGTCTGAGACTCCGACTACCGTTTTGTCCAAAAAACGCAAGGACAAAGACCGACATGCGAGGTCCGTGGTCCCCACCGACACCACGCCAAAACCAGCTACACGTGGTCCGGTTCTCAGCGTGACGCCTATGCAGTCCCTGACTACCGACGACACTTGTTTGGCGGGGTCTTCTGTAACCGAGACCGCAGGTACCTCGGCCCATACCCAGACTACAACCACCGAAGCCACTGTGAGCGTTGAGCCTCCTAATGTGGACAGGTCCACTTCCACCGATGGTGTTTTTAGACCCTCTTCTTTCTTTTCAATTAAGGCCTTTACTAAGTCTAAATCAGCCAGGCATCCCAAGAGGCCTGTTGCACAGGGCCCATCTCCAGGCCCCATGCCTAAAAAGCAGATGCTTAAAATGGCTGAGGATTTAATTACTCTTATCAGGGGTTCCCAACCCCCTCCAGACAAGAGACCCAGAGTGGAGGAAGATTCTCCCTCTTTGGATCAGGGCTCCATTTTTTCAGATCATTCTGATGTAGAGGAACACTCTTTCTCCCCTTTTGAAGATTCTGATGCGGAGCAGTCCATTCCCTCTATCTCCTCCTGAGGATTTTTCCTTTGGTGAAACCTTGCACACCTTGAGGGAACACTTCCATTGGGAAGGCCAAGACTTTTCTGATTCCAAGAAAAGACTTGCGGAATTTCTTTTGTTACCTCAACACAGACCTCTGGCTATTCCTCCTGTTTTGGAAGTACTGGATGATGTTTATTCGGAGGCTTGCCTTAGTCCGGATTCCCTGCCTCCTGCCCCAGTCAAGCCTGATAGGTACTACAGAGTTCCTAACTCTCACCAATTTCTGTACAAAAGCCATAATGCTGACCCTGAAACCATTTCTCAAGGCCCCAAGGGAATGAAGGCCTCTACTGCTAAGAATCCACTTCCTTCCGAAAGAGAGTCTAGATCCTTAGAAAGGTGGGGAAAAAAGGTGTATACCTCGGCCACCCTAGCCATGAGGGCCTTAAATTGTCAGTTTCATATGCTTAAATATCAGCAGTTTCTGTTATCACAATTAAGAAATAAAATGTCTCAACCTGAACAACCAGATTTGAAGTAGTTGCAGGATATGATGCCTAGTGCAGAACAAGTGGGTAAACGCACCTTACAATGCGGCTATGATGCCCTAGAGGCCTCAAGTAGAGCTGCTGTTACAGGATCAGTTATTCGTAGACATGCATGGCTTGGGGAACAAATCTTGCCTGATCATGTGAAAGCTAAACTATTAGATGCTCCTTTACAAAAGGATGTGCTATTTGGTACTAATGCTGAGGAGATACTACGGAAAATGGAAGAAAAAGCCAAATCTATGCAATCTGTCAAAGCTTTTCTGCAGGTTCAACCACCACGTTTTAGCAGAAATTGGCCTTCTAAAAACTGGTCCTTTCCAGCCACGGACAAGCCCCAAAGAGGTAGATACAGGCGCTCAAGGGGCAGAGTACAATCACAAGGATCATATAGGGGCAGGCAATGGCAAACTCCAGCACCAAGAGGTGGCGAAGACAGTGCACCAACAGTATAGGAAACAAACCCAATGACTTCCTCCTTTCCACGCCAAGCAAGTCTCAGCTGGCAGCACCTTTGGGAGGAAAGCTGGCATTATTTACAAGAAATTGGCATATTGTCACAACAGACAAATGGATCCTGGATGTTATAGACAGAGGCTACAGATTTCATTTTCACACTCTACCAAAAATGAGAGGCATGCCAAACCTGCCACACAATCAAAGGGCAGAGGCACAACTGCAAATTTCAAAGCTTATAGACATGAAAGCTATTCAAGAGGTATCTACTCACGATCAAGGCCAAGGTTTTTATTCCAGGCTATTTCTGGTACCAAGGAAAGGAACTGACTGGAGACCCATTTTGGACTTATCCATCCTAAACACATTCTTACTCGTACCAAAATTCAAGATGCTCACATTACAGCAGCTTCTTCCCATGCTGGGCAAGGAGTTTTTGGCTGGTAACATTGGACCTCAAGGAGGCATACCTGCATGTCCCAATCAGACAAAGTTGCAGAAGATGCCTCAGATTTCTTGCAGGTTCAATCCACAAGCAATTCTCTGCATTGCCCTTTGGCTTATCTACTGCTCCCAGAGTATTCACGAAATGCCTGGCATCAGTAATTGCCTACTGCAGACTTCAAGGGATACAAATATACCCTTATTTGGACAACTGCCTGATCCAAGCGGACAGCAAGCACATACTTCTGGATCATCTGGCTTATGCAACACGGTTACTGAACTCTCTGGGATACACAATCAACAAAGAGAAATCCAGACTAACACCATCTCAGAAAATAATTTTCCTGGGTGCCAACTTGGACACAAACACCCAGATGGCCTATCTTACACCAGAAAAACAGGGGCAACTAACTCAGTACTTCAAAATGCTAGCAAATTGTACCAGGCTTACTGCAAGGAAAATCCTGCAGGCTCTGGGCTTCATGGCATCTTTTATTCTTTAAATTCCATGTGCAAAGTTGCATATGAGGAAACTTCAATGGTACCTAAAAAACCTATGGTCTCAACACAGCCACAGTTTAGAAACAACAATACCAATAATTCCATGTTTGCAAAAGGAATTCCTATGGTGGGCCCAAGCATGTCAAACACAGATCTCCCATTCTGCAAGCCTCAAGCAAATCAAGTCATCACAACAGACACCTCAGATTACGCCTGGGGGGCGCACATGACAGACAGGTGCATTCAGGGCAAATGGTCCCAAAAAGAAAAGCACCTTCACATCAATCAAAAAGAAATGCTAGCAGTGATAAATGCAATTACAGCTTTCAAGGACCTCCTGCATCCAGGACAATTATTGATAAGAACAGACAACACCACAGTAATGTGGTACATAAACGAACAAGGAGGAACACATTCATACCCCCTGTGCAGACTAGCCATGACACTTTGGAACTTGGCTCTGGGATGGCAAATCAAACTTCAAGCACAGTACTTGCCAGGTTTGGAAAACATGCTGGCAGACAATCTAAGCAGAAATATGACAGATCCACACGAATGGAAGTTGCATCCTCAAGTGTTTACAAAAATAATCCAAGCGTGGGGGAGGCCAGACCTAGATCTCTTCGCCTCCCACAGGAATCATCAATTGGAAAAGTTTTGTTCAAGGACCTTTCATCCAAAGGCCTGGAGAGTGGACGCCCTTTCATTCAGTTGGACAGCATGGACAGTTTACGCTTTTCCACCTCTGCCTCTTCTGCCCAAGGTGCTCTTGAAAGCAAGAACAGACAGACCGAAGATGATATTGATTGCTCCAGACTTGCCGAGGCAACACTGGTATCCACTCCTGAGGAGCCTAACACATACTCCTCCCTGGCCCCTACCTCTAATGCCTCTTCTGTTGACTCAGCACAGCTACAAAACTTTTCACAGCCAGCTGAAAACACTCAATCTAGCTGCATGGAAAATTCCTTAACACCTCATCAGACACTACTCCCCAAAGAGGTGCAGGACATCATTTTGGAGGCCTGCAGGACATCATTTGGAGGCCAGAAGGCCATCTACTAGAAAGACCTACTCCGCAAAATGGAAACGGTTTTGCTCTTGGAATGAGAAAAAAGGCCAGGACCCTAGAAAACTGAATTTGCTTCTGGTACTACAGTATCTAGCGGAGTTGCTGAACACTGGACTTTCATTTTCCTCCATAAAAAAATTCACGCCTCAGCCATTTCTGCAGAATTCAACACGGATCCACCCTTTATTCTCTCACCCACTCAGTTCCTCAGAGGGGCAAAAAATATAAGACCACCAAGGAAGCAACCTGTGCCAGCCTGGGATCTTAATTACATTTTAGAAAAATTAACATTGCCTCCTTTTGAACCAGCTGCCTCAACAGATTTGCAATATTTGTCCTGGAAAACAGCTTTCCTTCTGGCCATAACCTCAGCTCGTAGGGTTTCGAACTACAAGCCCTCATGGCTGTGCAGCCCTTTCTCATCTTCCATCAGGACGAGGGTTTCCCTTCGAACCAATCCATCATTTATGCCTAAAGTAGTATCCAGGGTAGCTTTAAATCAAGCCATACACTTACCTACCTTTTACCCTAATCCTCAAAACAAAGGGGAAAGGCTGCTACACTCCTAAGACATCCATAGACAGCTACGTTACTATTTGGACAGAACAAAGCCTTTCAGAAAATCAGAACAACTTTTTGTGTCCTATGCTGTAGGAGCTCAAGGAAAGCCAGTTACCAAACAGACAATTTTAAAATGGATAGGCCACTGCATACGGTTTTGTTACTCCCATCATGGAAAATCTGTATATAAATTTATGTATTGCCTTCCTTCTGGGGCGTCTGCTGTGTCTTGTATACCCCTGTCGCACTGACGTCAGGGAAGACCGCGACGACAACCGACGGCGGACCAAGACTTTGGAATTCGGCCGACCGAGGACCCGCCTGACTGCAGAGAACCCATCTGTGATTACTGCAGCTGTATTAGCACTCTAACATCTACATTTATGGTAGGTACAAAACTGTACTTTCTGTATCTCTCCTCTCTATGGCTATTCCTACTGGTATTGGTATTTACTTTTTATTGGTGGTGGTTTCCACACCAATTCCTAGCTTCCTATTTGGGGGCTCCTGACATTTCGGGCAAGAAAAACTGATGTAATGGCGTCTGCTGCCTGTTTTAATACCCCTGACGTCATGGAAGAAGCGACAGCATCCGATGCAGAAATACTAAGTCTCTGGTATTCGGGCCGACTGAGGGCTACTTGCAGGCGGATAACCCAAGTGTGATGACTGCAACAGTGAATACACTCTAACATCTACATTTATGGTAAGTGTACACAACTGTACTTTACTTGTTGTGTGCTGTTGATAACTTTCTGTTTTTCTGGTACTGTGAAAATTTCGTTGACTAGTGTTTACCATGTCTAAAGAGTTGAAACCCTCTGGGTTTAAAAAAATGCAACTCGTGTTGCCAAAAAATGTCCCTTACGGACGGGCCCACGAGTTGCATTTATTGTTTAGGGGCTGTTCACCTGCAGGACTCGTGCTTTATCTGTCACGCTTTCAGTTAGTCCTGCAAGAGAAAAAATTACGTGGCCTCCTGAAGAGCATTCAGGATTCTTTGTCTCAGGGTCCTCGGCCAGCCAGTGTCAGAGAAACACTCCAAGCCATCGATTCAGAGCTCGGAACATACAAAAATTATTGTGAAGCCTTGGGCTCTGTCAGCTCCCAGCATTGGCTCTGACAAAGGTAAGTCTCAGGCGGCTCCATCTGTGTTCTCTGAGCCAGTCCAAACCCATAAAAGATCAAGATCTTCTTGGGAGCCGGTACGCTCTGCTCCACAGTCTCCTCTGCTACATCCTGGATCGGACAGTCATCGGTTCTCTTCACACTCCTCTCGGTCCTCTTGACTTTCAGATCACGACGTGGAGAGAGTGGGCAACAGGCTCCTCAAGTCACAGGCACTTGCTAAATTACTTTCGAGCCCAGCCCATAAGGAATTTGTTCCTTTGTCCCTCCCAGCTTCTCCATCTATTACTTCTCCAACTCTCTTGAGTTTGGAGCCGGAGTGCATGGAGGTCGTGGTGGTGGAACTGTCTGCTCTGGATTGTTACACTGCTGCAGTCATTACACTTGGGTTATCCTGCCGTCAGCTAGAGTTCCAAAGTCTTGGTCCGGCGTCGGTTGCTGTCGCTTCTTCCCTGACGTCAGTGCGCCAGGGGTATACAAGATGCATCCAACGCCATTTTATTCAGTCTTTCTTGCCGTGCGGAGCCCGAAGCAAAAGCAGTTCGCAAGTGCCGGTCGGCCAACTCCTGAGATTTTCTAAGTCGAATTTCAGATCAAAGTCTTCAATAAAGATAAGTACCCCGTTGGGGAAACTTTTTTCTTGCCTCAGACCGATGTCAGAAAAAGTTAATAATTGTATTTCTTAAGCAAATACCTCATAAGGACTTCCACTCTTACAGTATTCCATGCCTAGGCCCTGATCACGATGTCGCTAGCTGTCTGTTTTGTGCTAGATTTAACAAACGCACTATAAAACGACGTTTTGATTTTCCTTTGCACTACTTTGGCCGAAGGTTCAATTATACAATGCCGTCGGAACAACCGAAGACCGCAATTCATAAAAAACCGCAAAGACAAGGATTAAGACGGGCATCAGAGGTCCAAAACAGACGAACCCTCTTCTAGGCCAGGCGCCGGTTCGCCGGCTGTCAGTGAGGCACTTTCGCAGCCCCTGACGCCCGCTACCTCAGAGCCACAGGCCGCCTCCAACTCCCACGTGGAGACAACTAGGCCTCTGGAAACTCAATGTATTGGGCCTACGGAAACTAATCCCTCAGATGGGTCCGGAGCTGCTGAGCAGGCATCTGCTTCTGAGGGTGTTTTCAGACCTTCACAACTTACCATTAAAGTAACAGCCAAGACAAAAACACCGTTAAAGACAAAGAAGCAAGTACAACATTCTCCTGGACTGTCCTCCATGCCTAAGAAACAGATGCTCAAAATGGCCAAAGACCTCATTACTCTAATCGGGGGTTCCCATCCCCTTCCTGAGAAAAGGCCTAGTCAGGATACAGACTATGCTTCCTCTGATCAGGTTTTCATTTCCTCTGATTCCTCTTCAGAACAGGGATACTCTCTACCCCACTATGAGGACTCTGATGCTGAAGAATCTATCCCTTCAGCCTCTCCTCCTGAGGATTACTCTTTTGGGGAAACTTTACATACCATGAGGGAAAATTTCTATTGGGAAAGTCAGGTTTATTCAGAATCCAAGAAAAGGTTCAGGGACTTCCTTTTATTGCCTCAGCACAGGCCCCTTGCTATTCCTCCTGTGTTAGATATTGTGGATGATGATGTGTTCTCTGAATCCAGCTTATCTCCTGATTCTTTGCCCCCTGCACCAGCCAAGCCAGATGGGGATTAGAGTCCCTGACTCACTCAAGTTTCTTATAAAAACACTTCTGCTGACCCAGAAACTCTTTCCCAGGGTCCCAGAGGGATTAAGGCTTCCATTGCAAAAAATCCAATCCCCTCTGACAGAGATTCTAGAGCATTGGATAGATGGGGGAAGAACGTTTGCACTTCTGTAACTTTAGCAGTAAGGGCTTTAAATTGCCAGTTTCACATGCTTAAGTACCAACAATATTTAATGGCTCAATTAAAACAGAAAATGCTTACAAGCTCAGAAGCTCCTGACTATAAAGAAATGCAGAATTTATTGCATGCAGTTGAGCAGGTGGGAAAACCTACTCTGCAATGTGGTTTTGATTCTTTAGAGGCCTCTTGTAGAGCCGCAGTTACAGGTTCTGTGATTCGTAGCCGTGCTTGGTTAAAAGGACAGAGTTTACCTGATCATGTCAAGGCAAAATTGTTGGATGCTCCTTTACAGCATGATACCTTGTTTGGTGTTAAGGCAGAAGAGGTGTTAAAGAAAATGGAGGATAAAGCTAAATCTATGCAAACAGTCAAAGATTTCTTACAGGTACAACCACCTCGATTTAACAGAAATTGGCCTACAAAGAATTGGTCCTTTCCAGTGTCAGACAGGCCACAGAGAGGCAGATACAGATGCCCAAGAGGCAGATCTCAACCCCAAGACTCTAACAGACCACGACAGTGGGGTACCTCAACCCCAAGAGGAGGTGAGGACAAGTCTCAACCTTACAGGAAACAGTCCCAATGACTTCCCCCTTCGGATGCCAAGCTCTTCCCTTTTGGCAGCCCCCTTAGGGGGGAAACTAGCACTTTTTTCTCAAAATTGGCAATCAATCACCCAAGACATATGGGTTCTGAATATTGTCTCAAGGTTACAGGTTTCACTTTCACACTTAACCAAGGCTAAAAGGAATGCCAAACCTGCCACAAAGTCAATGGGCAGAGGTTCAAAAACAAATTTCAGCCCTCATGGACATGAGAGCTATTCAAAGATTAACACAGCAGGAACAAGGACAAGGATTTTACTCGAGACTCTTTCTGGTTCCCAGAAAGGACAAAGCCTGGAGACCCATACTAGACCTTTCAACTCTTAATACTTACCTGGCTGCATGGCAGATTCATTAGTCAAACAGGCAACACCTCTCTTAGGCTGTTATGGATGTCATTTTGGAGGCCAGGAGGCCTAGCACCAGGAAATCTTACTCAGAAAAATGGAAGCGATTCTGTACCTGGAACCAGGCACAAAGCCTTGACCCTCTTGTCCCAAACATTCCTCAGATTTTACAATACTTAACTGAGATGCTGGACAAAGGCCTATCCTTCTCATCAATTACGATCCACGCCTCTGTCATTTCAGCACATTACAACACTGATCCTCCTTTATTCTCTCATCCCTTGCTAAAGCAGTACCTCAGAGGGGCTAAAAACATAATACTGCCCCGGAGAGCACCAACACCAACTTGGGACCTCAACTTTGTTTTGGAAAAACTGACCTTACCACCTTTTGAGCCAGCCAATACAGCCGATCTAAAATTTTTATTATGGAAAACAGCTCTGCTCCTGGCAGTAACTTCAGCACGAAGAGTCTCAGAGCTACAGGCATTAATGGCAGTGGAACCTTTTATAATATTTCAACAGGACAGGGTATCTTTAAGGACAAACCCTACCTTTATGCCAAAGGTGGTATCTAGTGTGACCCTTAACCAAACCATCCATTTGCCATCTTTTTATCCAAATCCCCAGAATAGAGGGGAGAAACGTCTGCATTCTTTGGACATGCACAGGCAGCTACGCTTGTACTTGGACAAAACAAAAGCTTTCAGGGAAACAGAGCAACTGTTTGTAGCATATGCTGCAGGATCGCAGGGAAAGGCCATCTCAAAGCGGAGTATTTCCAAATGGATAGGACAATGTATTCGTTACTGCTACATGCAGCATGGAAATTCAGTCCCTAATAACATTAGGCCACATTCTACCTGAGCAACAGCCACTTCAACAGCCTTTCTCAGAGGAGTACCAACCAAGGAAATTTTGGAGGCTGCAACTTGAGTTCATTGCACACCTTTACCAAGCATTACCACTTGCCTCTTTACTCTAAATCCAGAGCAGGATTTGCCACTGCAGTTCTGCAGGGCCTCATAGCCAATCCTAACTCTCTTTATAGACCAGCCACCTTAGCTTTGGGATTCTACCCAATTGTAATGACTGCAGCAGTGTAACACGATGAACATAGTACAGTTTTGTACCTACCATAAATGTAGATGTTCGAGTGTTCACACTGCTGCAGTCCAGGTTAACCTCCCTCCATCCCCTCTGTCCTAGCTGGACTTATCTATACCTTTCTATCCTATACAACCTTGGTGGTGTATTTGCTTGTAACTGGAGGTATTTTTATTTTTTATATATGTTTTATTAGCAATATGTATTGCCTACCTACTTGGGGGCACCTGACATCTGGGGCAAGAAAAACTGAAGAAAATGACGTTGGATGCATCTTGTATAACCCTGGCGCACTGACGTCAGGGAAGAAGCGACAGCAACCGACGCCAGACCAAGACTTTGGAACTCTGGCTGACTGCGGGACCGCCTGACGGCAGGATAACCCAAGTGTAATGACTGCAGCAGTGTGAACACTCTAACATCTACATTTATGGTAGGTACAAAACTGTACTTTTCTCCCTTCTTCCGACGACCGCTCCAATCTGCTCTATGTCAGTCAGTCGAGGGGTCTGGGTGCCGAAGCTCTCTGTTTCTTCTCCCTTATCTGATGTTCTTCATGTTTCACTGTTGCAGTCACTACATTTGGGTTATCCTGCTGGCAGGTTGCCCTCAGTCGGCCTGAATTCCAAAGTCTTTGGTCCTGTGTTGGTTGCTGTCGCTTCTTCCCTGACGTCAGGTCGTCGGGGGTATAAAAGATGCAGCCGGCTCAGTTTTACTTAGTTTTTCTTGCTGCGCAGTGCCCGAAGCAGAAGCAGTTTGCAAGTGCCGGTCGGCCGACTCCTGAGATTATCGTGTTCGAGTTTCAGATCCGAAGTCTTCATTAAAAGCTAAGTACCCCATTGGGGGAAACTTTTTTTCCTTGCTCCAGACCGAACTTAGCTGAAGAGCTCAGACGATCCAACTGGTTACCAGCGTGGCAAACTAGATCTGAGGTCATGTAGGGAGAGCAGGGCATTATGGGTGAGGGGAGGAGCTAAGAGCTCGGATCCATAGCTGGATAAACCATGCCGGTTCGGATCCAATATCGGATCCATAACCCACAGGTTGCAGACAAATGAATCTCCTACTTCAGATCTTTAGTTTTGTCCAAGTAGAATCTAAGTTGTATGTGTATGTCCAAAGAATGCAGAATTTTCTCCCCCTTGCTCTGTGGGTTTTGATAAAAAAGTTGGCAAATGAATTGTTTGGTTAAGGGCTACACTGGATACCACCTTAGGCATAAATGTAGGGTTTGTTCTCAGAGAGACCCTGTCTGCATAGAAAATGATAAAGGGTTCCACAGCCATGAGAGCCTGTAGCTCAAACTCGTCTTGCAGAAGTTATTGCTTGCAGCAGATCTGTTTTCCAAGATAAGAACTTTATGTCCGCAGTAGCAGCTGGCTCAAAAGGAGGTAAGGCGAGTTTTTCCAAGACATAAATGAGGTCCCATGCAGGTGTTGGCGTTCTCCTTGGAGGCCTTAAGTTTTTGGCTCCTCTGAGGTACTGCCTTCATAAAGGATGAGAAGAGAGTGGTGGCTCTGTATTGTAATGAGCCAAAATGGCAGATGCATGGATTTTAATTGATGAAAAAGATAGGCCTTTATCCAGCATCTCAGTTAAATATTGCAAAATCGGAGGAATATTTGGGACAGCTGTATCAGTTCCTTGAGCTTGGTTCCAAGTGCAAAATCTCTTCCATTTCCCCGCATAGGATTTTCTAGTACTAGGCCTTCTGGCTTCTAAAATGACATCCATCACAGCTTTACTGAGAGGTGTGGTTTGTATGGCTACATTATCAGCCATGCTGCCAAGTTTAGGATCCTGAGGTGGATGTGCAGAATGTGACTGTTTTGTTGGGACAGTAGAGGAGGTATTTGAGGCAAGGTTCAGGCTGGGCATTGGGACAAGTTCCTTAAGACCGAAGGGCTGCCTGAGGCAGGGCAACCCCATATGTAAGGACTGCAGATGCATACCTATCGGACATCTACATTTATGGTAGGTACAAAACTGTACTTTCTTTTATACCCCTGTCGCACTGACGTCAGGGAAGAAGCGACGACAACCGACTCCGGACCTAGACTTTGGAATTCGGCCGACCGAGGACCCGCCTGACGGCAGGAGAACCCATCTGTTATGACTGCAGCTGTATTAGCACTCGAACATCTACATTTATGGTAGGTACAAAACTGTACTTTTTCTTTTGACAGCCCCCTTAGGGGGAAAACTAGCACTTTTTTCATCAAATTGGCAAATGGTTACCAAAGACAAATGGGTTCTGAACAGTGTCCCAAGGCTACAGGTTCCATTTTCTCACACTACCAAGGTCAAAGGGCATGCCAGACCTGCCACACAATCAATGGGCAGAGGCACAAAAACAAATTACAGCTCTCATGGACATGAGGGCCATTCAGCAAGTACCATAACAAGAGCAGGGACAAGGATTTTACTCCAGACTTTACCTAGGAAGGACAAAGCCTGGAGACCAATTCTGGACCTGTCTATACTAAATATGTTTCTGGAAGTTCCAAAATTCAAGATGTTGACTCTTCAGCAGCTACTGCCCATGCTGGGCAAGAGGGCTTGGCTCATCTCTTTGGACCTAAAAGAGACACACCTGCATGTCCCAATCAGGCAATCTTGCAGAAGATACCTCAGATTCATAGCTGGCTCAATGCATTACCAATTCTCTGCACTGTCCTTTGGCTTATTTACTGCGCCCAGGGTCTTTACAAAATGCCTGGCACCAGTAATTGCGTTTTGCAGACAAAAAGGAATTCAAATATATTCCTACTTGGACGACTGCCTAATTCAAGCAGAGAACAAAGACATTCTTCTACAGCATCTGGCGTTTGTAAAAAGATTACTAACTGGCCTAGGGTACACAGTAAATGAAAATAAATCAAAACTAGTGCCCTCTCAAGAGATAATATTCCTGGGTGCAAGCTTAAATACAACTGCCCAGATGGCTTATCTCACGCCAGACCAGCAAAAACAACTGACTACTTACTTAAAGAAATTGGCAACAAAAACCCACTTATCTGCAAGGAAAATCCTGCAGGCCTTTGGTTTCATGGCATCCTGCATTCTACTAATTCCATATGCCAGACTGCATATGAGGAAACTACAATGATATCAGAAAAGTGTTTGGGCTCAGCATTGCCACAGCCCGGAAATCCTGCAGGCCTTTGGTTTCATGGCATCCTGCATTCTACTAATTCCATATGCCAGACTGCATATGAGGAAACTACAATGATATCAGAAAAGTGTTTGGGCTCAGCATTGCCACAGCCCGGAGACAGTAATTACACTCATTCCCTGCCTACAACAGGAGTTTCGATGGTGGGCAGAAGCCTGTCACCACAACAAGTGTCTGCCATTCAGTTTACCCACAGCCAGCCAGACACTGACAACAGATGCATCAGATTATGCTTGGGGGGCCCATATGGCAGGAAAATGTATTCAGGGCACATGGCCTGCAAACTAGATGCATCTTCACATCAATCAAAAAGATATGCTAGCTGTTCAAAATGCCCTGACAGCTTTCAAGGACCTGCTTCATCCAGGACAATTACTGATAAAGACAGACAACACTACGGTCATGTGGTACATAAACAAGCAGGGAGGTACTCATTCTTACCCCCTCTGCAGACGAGCAATGACCTTATGGGACACAGCATTGGCTATTCAAGTTCACCTACAAGCACAATTCCTAACAGGAAAAACAATCTGGCAGACGAACTAAGGAGAAACCTCATGGATCCCCATGAATGTAAACTGGATCCACAAGTCTTCAGGATGATAAGGAAATGGGGATGCCCAGACATAGATCTATGTGCCTCCCCCTCACAACTGTCAATTGCAGAGATTTTGCACAAGGATTTACCACAAGCAAGCATGGAAAGTGGACGCCCTATCATTCAGCTGGAGAAATCTAACAGTATATGCTTTTTCTCCTCTGCCTCTCCTTCCCAGAGTACTCCTAAGGGTCCGACAAGAGAAGCCAAAAATGATTCTGATTGCATCAGACTGGCCACACCAGCACTGGTACCCAATCCTAAAGAGCTTGTCTCAAGGTCTAGCAAGGATATTGCCTCAAACTTCTCACTTATTGACCAAACAAAACAATCGGATCCTGCACAGCCAACTCAGGACCTTAAATCTGGCAGCTTGGCGGATAATGTAGCCATTCAGAAAACTCCTCTTTCAAAAGCTGTTATGGGTGTTATCTTGGAGGCCCAGTACCAGAAAATCTTATGCAGAAAAATGGAACAGATTCTGTGCTTGGAACCTGGAACAAGGCATTGACACTTCTGTACCAAATATTCCTCAGATTTTACAATACCTAACTGAGATGCTGGACAAAGGCCTTTCTTTCTCATCAATTAAGATTCATGCCTCTGCCATTTCTGCACATTATAATACGGAACCACCTCTCTTTTCTCATCCTTTAATAAGGCAGTACCTCAGAGGGGCCAAAAACATTAGGCCTCTAAGGAGAGCACCAATTCCGGGCTGGGACCTTAATTATGTTCTGGAAATACTCACACTGCCTCCTTTCGAGCCAGCATCAACAGCGGATATTAAATTCTTATCCTGGAAAACAGCTCTGCTCCTAGACATAACCTCTGCTAGGCGAGTTTCGGAGTTACAAGCACTCATGGCTGTGGAACCTTGCTCATCATTTTTCATCCAGATAGGGTTCTGAGGACAAACCCTACATTTATGCCTAAGGTGGTGTTCAGTGTGGCCCTCAATCAAACCATTCACTTGCCTACCTTTTACCCAAACCCACAGAACAAGGTTGAGAAAATTCTGCATTCTTTGGACATACACAGGCAGTTACGCTTCTACTTGGACAGAACTAAAGCTTTCAGAAAGACTGAGCAACTTTTAGTGTCATATGCTGCAGGATCACAAAGAAAGGCCACATCAAAACAGGCCATTTCTAAATGGATAGGCCATTGCATCCGTTTCTGCTATTCTCAACATGGTAAATCAGTGCCTAAGGGCATTAGGCCTCATTCCACCAGAGCAGCAGCCACTTCAGCAGCCTTCCTCAGAGGAGTACCAACCAAAGAAATCTTAGAGGTTGCAACTTAGTGCACACCTTTACAAAGCACTACCACTTGCCTCACTACTCTCAAGTCCAGAGCAGGCTTTGCCACTGCAGTTCTGCAGGGCCTCATAGCTTCTCCTAACCCTGTTTAGCCCAGCCACCCATCCTCAGCTTTTGGGATTCAACCCAAGAGTAATGACTGCAACAGTGAAACACGATGAACATATTACAGTTGTGTACCTACCATAAATGTAGATGTTCGAGTGTATTCACTGTTGCAGTCCAGGTTACCCACCCACCATCCCCCTTCTCTTTGCTGGGACTTATCTACACTTCTCTGTCCTATACAACCTTTTTGTGTATTTGCTTGTAGATGAAGGAAATGTTATTTTTGTGCATGCATTTCTTATTGCTATATTTTTCAGCCTACCTATTTGGGGCACCTGACATCTGGGGCAAGAAAAACTGAAGAAAATTGCGTCTGCTGCATCTTTTATACCCCTGGCGCACTGACATCATGGAAGAGGTGACCGCAACCGACGCCGGACCTAGACTTTGGAATTCTGGCCGACTGCGGGTAGTCTGCCAGCAGGATAACCCAAGAGTAATGACTGCAACAGTGAATACACTCTAACATCTGCGTTTATGGTAGGTACACAACTGTACTTTTTTGCAAAATACGCAAGACTGGAATCTGATTGCTAATCACAGCTGGTTGACAAAGCCCACTTCTATACCCTCTGGTTTCTTGGCAAAGAATACAGCAGTGGGTCTTCCTCTATGTGCTGATATACTGAAAGTCTGTCATTGTGGTCAGCTATCACATATGGTTGGGAATCTTTAGGTTTGTTCTCACTTCCACAACATTGTAAAAGCTGACTTCTGATCATACTTGATCGCATGTTATCCTTGTCACCATTCATCACGTATGGGTCTAGGAGCGGACATCAGATCTGAGCTGGCACACTTAAACAGCTTAGCTCTTGCTCCTCACCTCCCATGTTGCTCTGCTGCCCTCTAGCCCCTTAGATCCCATGTTGCTCTGCTGCCCCCCCCCCCCCGATCTCATTTGCCACGCTAACAGACCTGCAGATAGCTCAGCTCTGTGGGGACTTTTACTTGTTAAACAGAAGGTCTTAAATTTTTAGTATCTTTCTTTCCCTTTTCCTTGTATTGTATCTGTGAGTGCTCTTTTAGCGTTCGGTGGATGTCCTTCAAGGATGCATCTGCAGTCCTAACATATGGGTTGTCCTGCCTCAGGCAGCCCTTCGGTCGGCTGATGTCGCACTTCACCCGACGTCATAGCTGCTGTTTATTTGGTATAAAGGCATCAGCCGACGCCATTTTCCTCAGTCTTTCTTGCCACGCGGTGCCCGAAGCAGAAGCTGTTCGCAAGTGCCGGTCGGTCAGATCCAGAGATTTCTACTACCGAAGACTTCTAAAAAGCTAAGTACCCCGTTGGGGACTCTTTCTTGCCTCAGCTGATGTCAGACAAAGTAAATAATTGTTTAACTTGTGGGAAACAAATACCTCATAAGGATTTCCACTCTTACTGCCTTCCTTGCTTAGGCCCAGACCACGACGTATCAGCTTGTCTAGCCTGTGCTTCCTTCAACCGACGGACACTTAGACGGCGGTCGGAGTTTGCAGAGGAGGTTTGTGGACCCGCTTTTGCATACAAAATGTCGTCGGAGACTCCGACTACGCAATTGGCTAAAAGCGCAAGGAAAAGGACCGACACTCGCGGTCCGCGGTTTCGCTGAAACCACGGTTAGCCAACCATGGAAAGTGTCTCGGTTTCGCAGAAACAGAGTCCCGGTTCTTCCTTCGGCCGAAAGCATGCCTCCGATAGTCGAGGCCTCACAAAGCATGGCTGAATCTGCTACTGAATTTACTGCTACAGAAGCAGGCGCCCAGGATTTGTCAGGCACTATTCCTTTAGACATATCTACCCCTGCACGTGGGGCTGCTAGACCCCTGCTTCTATGTCTATCAAGGCTTTTGCCAGGGCTAAAGCAGCTAAATCTTCTAAGGCCTTACCTGCAAAAACTCCTTCACATAGGCCTACCTCTAGTTCCCAAATGCTCAGCTTGGCTGAGGATCTCATTTCTTTGATCAGGGGATCCCAACCTCACCCAGACAGGGACTCTCAGCCCCCTCCAGACAAGAGGCCTAGGACTGAACCCCCGGAACCTGTCTCTACAGATTATTCCTCGGATGACTCAGACAATTCAGACCCTCACGAAGGCCCATATTCTCCTTATGAGGATTCTGATGCAGAAGACTCCATTCCTTCTGCTTCTCCTCCTGAAGAATTTTCCTTTGGGGAAACCTTGCATGCTATGAGGGAACACTTCCAATGGCAGGGCCAGGATTTTTCAGATTCAAGGAAAAGGCTAAGGACCTTTTTACACTTACCACAGCATAGGCCTTTAGTCATTCCGCCAGTACTAACAGTTGTTGATGCATATAATGTCTGTACTGCTCCTGATTCTCTTCCTCCGGCCCCTGCCAAGCCAGACAGATATTACAGGGTCCTGGACACACATTACCATTTGTATAAGGCTCCTGTTGCAGACCCTGAAACCATTTCACAGGGCCCTAAAGGTGTGGCAGCTGCTTCTGCCAAAAACCCTCTTCCCTCTGAGAGGGAATCTAGAGCATTAGAGAGATGGGGTAAAAAGGTTTATACTTCTGCATGTTAAGTTGTCAATCTCGCTTTCATTCTTGCTTGATGGGTTCGGAGCCGATCCTCGGCTCCGACTCTGCACTTGCTAAGCTCGAGAGTCACTTTTACCAGCTCGAGGCAGCCCCATATCCCATGATGCAAGGCGGTAAGTACCCAGATCTCGTTTGCCGCTTCGCTGATGAGGTCCTCCTTTTACCATCTCCTGGTAAGTGATTTATACACTACTGCTTTTGCCCCTTTTTCAGTTTAAAGTTAATTTTAAACTTAAATTTAATAGTTTTAGACTAGTTTTAGTCCTTTTCTGACTAGAATTCCCTCTCTCCTTGAAAGTTTTTAGTCAGGCCTTCTCCCATCCCATCCCCCCCCTAGTTAGGGTGTGTGTGTGAGAGAATAGTTTTTTTCTCATTTTTGGGATTATAATATTTCTTGGACAGGTGTTGTGTGTGTGTGCTTTTACACCATGTCTAAGGAAAGGGTCTCAGGCTTTAAGAAGTGTGACTCGTGCTGTCAGAAGATGTCTCTGACAGACTGTCACACTTCTTGCCTATACTGCCTGGGACCTCTCCACCTGCAGGACTCCTGTGCGATTTGTCATTCTTTCAGCCAGAGAGTCCTGCAGGAAAGGAGAAACAAGCTGATTTTGAGGGGCCTACTTAAGCCGGAGGGCTCTCCGGCTAAGTCGGCTCCATCCAAAGCTTCCAAGTCTTCCAAGGCCCAGGCTTCTGTGTCCAAGCCTGCGGCCTCGGCTCCGACTCTTTCAGAGTCGAGATCGGCTCCGGCTGGAGCCGATCCTGGTTTGCACAAACCTTCGGCACCGGTGGCTATCAGTGCCGATTCTGGTTCGGTCACTTCGGTGTCGGCGCCGATCGGTTCCGATCACCATGTGGCTCAGGCTTCGGTGTCTGCTCCGACACCCTTACTTTTATGTCTGTATCTGCTCCGGCCGGAGCCGATGCATCGAAACTTTCTGTCGGTGCCGATAAGTTGTCGGCTCCGACAGTTTCCATAGTTTCTTTGGCTCCGATGGTTCCTTCGAGGAAGAGGTCCAGGTCCCCTTCCTTGGAGCCGATACTTTCGGCTCCGGCATCTCCTCTCCTCTCGGAACGGAGCCATCGGAGCCGATCATCCAGGTCATCCAGGCTTTCTGACCATGATTTAGAGAGGGTGGTCAGTAGATTGTTAAAATCACAGGCACTGGCCCAGATGCTACATAGTCCGTCTCAACAGACGACTATTAGTCCACACCCCATTGCAGTTCCTCCTTCGACTCTACCCCAGAGTTTGGAGTTGGAGTCTTCGAATGGTTTCTGCTAGGGCTGAGGGACAGATACCCCTCCTTCTGCTCCTTCAGCCTCTACTCTTATCTCCTCTTGAGACCTTCCTTAGAGGGATTCTGTGGTCGGGCTTCCTGGTCTCCACCAAGGGGTGAGTGGCATCGGACCCTTGTCCGACCCACTCTTCCCTTGGAGCCTCAGCCTTGGTGAGCTCGGCTCGACATCTGCCTCGGAGCCTTCCCTTCGGTGGGTCCTGGAGTTCCTGGTTCTTGAACGGGTTCTCTCGGACCTCCTGGGAGGAGCCTCGAGGTGATGAAGAGTGTGCTGGCCACTGGACTCAGCCAGCAGTCTGTTCCCTTAGCTCCTCCCTCTATGGTGCCTGTCGATATCTCTGCCACTTCTCTTGCTCCCGGACCCAGAGATCCTCCGCCTCAGGTTTCCCCACTGGGAAGAACCCCCTCTTCCGAGGATTCTCCTGATCAGTCAGGGGATCCTCCGCGAAAGAGGACCTGTAAGAGGAAACACGTAGACTCCCCCGAGTCTATCACTTCAGATACTGACTTAGATGAGTCAGAGGTAATCCCAAGATCCCCCTCTGAGGATGTCTCCTTTTCAGACATCCTAGAACTCCTTAGACAGAGGGGAAACTGGCCCACCAATAATCCCTCTGAGGATGAGTCGGTATACCTGGAGGCGTTTGGATCTCGGCCCTCCACCTCCTGGGTGTCTCCGCCTTTAGACCCCCTTATGCAGGTTATTGCTCGAAAGGCGTGGGCTGCTCCTGACTCTGTAGAGCCAGTCCCTAGGAGGCCTTCTAAATTTATTACTGCACCGTCGGGCAAGCAATTCCTCACGAAAGGTGTCCCTGCTGATGCCATGGTGGTGGCGGCTGCCACTAAGAAGGAACTTGCAGATCCTTCCGTACCTGTCCATCCTCCTAATAAAGACTCTAGGACCATGGATAGGTATGGTAAGCGGATGTTCTCTTCAGCGACCTTTGCTGCGTCGCTGAACTACCTATGTCACTTCACCAGACTCCAGAGGGATATCCTTAAGGAGCTAGGTGAAGTAGTACAGGATCCTACAGCTGCAGGGACTCAAGAAAAAATTGCTTCGCAGCTAGGAACCCTTAATTCTATTGCTATCTCCTCCATGCGACTGATATCATATGCTGCAGATGGAGCGAGTAGGACCGCAGGTACAGGTGTGGCTCTTAGACGCCAAGCCTGGATGCGGCTCTATAATTTTGCAGATCCCTTTAAGGCGTCCTTCACAAACTCTCCCTTTGATGGCTCAGTTTTGTTTGGTCCTCAAGTGAAGGAAACGTTGACCAGGTGTGAGCAGGACGGCAAGACTCTTTCTGCCGTAGGGGTCTGTTTTTCCACCCCTTCTAGACCTTACCCCAAAGGGCAGATGGGTGGCAAAATTTGGTTCCGCAAATCCCAAGGAGTCACTACGGATTCACGTGGTCAGTTTACCCCTAGAGGCAGAGGGGGTAACAATAACAGACGCCGCTCTAGAGGCAGAGGGGGTCCACAAAACCAGGGAAGCAGAGAACCTCTCTCTGACGAGCCCTTTCAGCATCCCTGAGATGTTGCCCGGCTGTCCATCTTTGGAGGCAGTCGGGGGAAGACTATCGCTGTACCCAAAAGCCTGGCGTTCCCTCACTCAAGACAGATGGGTACAGTCGATCATATCCGAGGGTTACAAAATTCCTTTCGAGGAAAGTCCTTTCTATCACTCAAATTCCCTTCCAGATGTACCACCCGGTCTAAGGGAAATTGCAGAGTTAGAAGTCTTAAAACTACTGCAAAAAAGAGCCATTCAGCCAGTTACAACAGATCATTCAGAGCCCGGAATCTACTCAAGGTTCTTTTTGGTCCCCAAAAAGACGGGAGACTGGAGACCAATATTGGATCTCAGCAGACTCAACAAGTCTGTGAGGAAGACAAGATTCCGAATGGTCACTCTTCAGTCAATTCTGCCCTTCTTACAGAAGGACAACTGGATGTGCTCAATAGATCTTCAGGATGCGTACTATCACATAAAAATTCACAGACGCTCCTGGAGATTTCTCCGCTTTCGGCTGGAGTCCAGTCATTTCCAGTTCAGAGCCCTGCCCTTTGGTCTCACTACAGCCCCCAGAGTGTTCACCAAATGTATGGCAGTGGTAACGGCTCACCTGAGACGTCAAGGATTCCAGGTGTTTCCATATCTCGACGACTGGCTCCTTTCAGCCACCACCAGGCATCAGCTTCTTCAAGCCAGGGATTATACAATAAATCTTTGCTCTCAATTGGGCATCTCGATCAACTCGGGAAAATCCTCCTTATTGCCCTGCTAGTCTATTACTTTCATAGGCGCAAACTTAGACACTGTTCGGATGTCAGCTACCCTTACAGATCAAAGAATCTCAGACATTCAAAGTCACGTCAGGATCATTCTAGCCAGCAAGAAGGTACAGGCCAGAATGGTTCTAAAGGTGTTGGGCCTCATGGCTGCGGCCATTACCCTTCTTCCCCTGGCTCGCTTCCATATGCGCCTTCAGTGGATGTTTTTCACTCAGTGGTCTTACCAACAACTTCCGATGCGTCACCAGATACTGGTGACTCCGATATGCAAGAATCATCTTGCTTGGTGGATTACTTCTCCCCAGATTCACCAATTCAGACCCTTTGTACCCCCATCCCCGGTAGCCACTGTCACTACGGATGCCTCCCTGATCGGGTGGGGGGGGCATTATCAGGGCAGGATGGTTCATGGGACGTGGCAACCTTTCGAATACCACCTGCACATAAATGTCCTAGAGATGAGAGCAGTGCTTTTAACGTTGCAAGCCCTCAACGACTTTCTTCCCTTGGGGACAATTGCAGTCCACACAGACAACATGTCTGTAGTGTGGTATATCAACAAACAGGGCGGAACCAAGTCCTACCCCTTGTGTCGAGAAGCGCTCAGACTTTGGCAATGGGCGATCTCCTCTCATCGGTTTCTGGTAGCAACGCATATCCCTGGGAAAACCAACATTTTAGCGGACAGATTGAGCAGAGCTATTCTCATGCCTCACGAGCGGTCTCTCAAACAATCTGTAGTGGAAGAGATTTTTCTGGAATGGGGTCGCCCATGTTGCGATCTTTTTGCTACTCCCCAAAACAGCAAATGCCCAGATTTCTTCTCTCTTCCCACTGCCAGGCCATCCCCCCAGAGACGCTCTGACTCAGGATTGGCCCCAGGGACTTCTTTATGCCTTTCCTCCCTTTCCTCTGATCCCTCAAGTTATCCAGAAAGCAGCCGTTATGAGAGCCAAAATGATTCTCATTGCTCCTTATTGGCCTCAACAAATTTGGTTTCCGTTCCTCCATCGTCACCTTTTGTTGCAGCCGTGGCATCTGGACCCAGTGCCAGATCTTCTGATTCACCAATCCGGTCAGCTGCACAGGTCTATCCCTTCTCTCAACCTCACAGCATGGTTGCTCCACTTCCTTCCTTAGCCAGGCTTCCTATGATCTCTAACCCTGTTAGAGACATCATAGTAGCTTCCTTAAAATCCTCCACTAGGAGGATTTATACTAGCAAATGGAAACGTTTTTCTTATTGGGCTAAAGCCAAAAATATTGATCCCTTCACTGCTCCAGTACAAGCAGTTTTGGATTTCTTAGCGGAGATTTTTCACGCGGGCTCCTCTTCCTCCACAGTCAAAGTTCAATTGGCCGCTATCTCGAACTTTCATGTCGGGTTCGCAGATCACAACATTATGTCCCACAGGCTTTGTAGAGCCTTCTTGAAAGGAATCTTCCTCCTGAAACCTCCAGTTAGGAGTCCTCCTCCTCAATGGGACCTAAATTTAGTGCTGACATCCTTGATTCTTCCTCCCTTCGAGCCAGCTGTTTCTTGTTCCCTGAAATTTCTTTCATGGAAAACTTTATTCCTGAATGCTATTACTGCTGCTAGGAGGGTGTCTGAACTTCATGCTCTGTGTTCGCCCCCCCTATTTGGTCTTCCACAAAGACGGGGTATCATTGAGAACTAATCCGACCTTTTTGCCTAAGGTCGCCTCAAAGACTAATTTGAATCAGGCTATTGATCTCCCTGTATTTTTTCCAAACTATGCAAACAGATCTGAACAAAAATTGCATTATCTTGATGTCCACCGCCAACTCAGATATTATTTGGACAGAACAAAACAATTCAGGAAATCCGATCAACTCTGTTTCCTATGCTGATAACAAGAAAGGCCTTCCTGTCTCAAAAGTGACCTTGTCTAGATGGCTTTCTTCCATCATCTCTGAAATTTATCAGCTCAGGGGAAAACAGCTGTGCTCGAAACCTAAAGCACATTCAACCAGAAGCTTAGCCACTTCCACAGCTTTTCAAGCTAGACTTCCTTTAGACACTATTTGTGCAGCAGCCACTTGGGCCACTCCTCATACATTTGTTTCCCATTACAAATTGGATTTGGCCTCCAGGGATAGAGCCAGTTTTGGCTCTACAGTTCTCAAGAGTCTGTTCCATTGAGCCACCCAGGATATAGGTGCTAGGGACGCGGTCCCATCAAGCAAGAATGAAGGCGAGATTGACAACTTAACATTGAGAAGTTATGTACCTACCATAACGTTCCATGTTAGTTGTCTTCTCTCGCCTTCTTTCTTGCGACCCTCCCTCCTTCCCCCAGGCCTGGACAGACCTTCTCTACAAGGAATTATGCTTCTGAAGTCCATACAAGGCTGGTCCTTCTACCATCCTTCAGGTTTTTTCTCTCCTTTCTTCCTTTGGGAAGTTATTATGCTAGGTGCTATTGCCTTTTGTTATCAAACGAGATCTGGGTACTTACCGCCTTGCATCATGGGATATGGGGCTGCCTCGAGCTGGTAAAAGTGACTCTCGAGCTTAGCAAGTGCCGAGTCGGAGCCGAGGATCAGCTCCGAACCCATCAAGCAAGAAAGAAGGCGAGAGGAGACAACTAACATGGAACGTTATGGTAGGTACATAACTTCTCATACTCTTTCGGCCAGGGCCTTGAACTGTCAAATTTCACATGATTCAGTACCAGGAATTTTTGTTAGAACAGATAAACAAAAAACTGTCTTCTCCTGAACCTTTAGACCGCAAGTCTCTTCAGGATTTGTTACATAACTCTCAGCAGGTCAGTAACCATTTCTAAAAATGTGGCTAGGATGCACTGGAGGCTTCCTTTAGAGCAGCTATGACTGGAACAGTGATTCGAAGGCATGCCTGGTTAAAAGAACAATCCTTACCAGACCATGTTAAGTCAAAACTCCTAGATGCTCCCATGGAGAAACAAAGTTTGTTTGGCTCCCCTGCACAGGAGGTTCTAAAGAAGGTGGAAGAAAAAGCAAAATCTGTCCAAACAGTCAAGGATTTCTTACAGGTCCAACCTCCGAGGTTTAGCAGAAATTGGCCTTAGAAGAATTGGTCCTTTCCAGACAACTCCAGAGCGCAGAGAGGCAGAAATAGACGTCCCAGAGGCAGAGGTCAATCTAGGGGTGCCTACAGGGGACGTCAGTGGCAACCTACCAACCAGAGAAGTACTGCCACAGATTCCACTACAACGACTTCCACAGGGCAGACACAATGACTTGGCTCTAGTTCCGCCTACCAGGGAACAACTGGAAGCACCCTTGGGTGGAAAGCTAGCCTTATTCTCCGACAACTGGCATTACATTACAGGAGACAAATGGACTTTACAAACAATAGACAAGGGCTACAGGTTTCACTTCCACACTCTACCAAAAAAGAGAGGAATGCCAAACCTATCACCAAGCCAAAAAAAAAACAGACGCTCTAAGACAAGTCAACAACTTACTAAGGATGAGAGCTATAGAAGAGGTACCACCTATGGAACAAGGCCAAGGATTTTACTCAAGGCTTTTCCTTGTACCAAGAAAAGAAAATCAATGGAGACCTATTCTAGACTTGTCCGCATTGAACACATACCTCATTGTTCCAAAATTCAAAATGCTGACCCTCCAGCAGCTTCTTCCCATGCTGGGCAAGGAGTCTTGGCTGGTGACTCTAGATCTCAAGGAGGCATACCTGCACGTCCCTATACGACCAGATTGCAGAAGACACCTCAGATTTCTTGCAGGATCAGAGCATTATCAATTCTCAGCATTGCCTTTTGGGCTTATCTACTGCGCCCAGAGTATTCACGAAATGCCTGGCATCAGTAATTGCTCATTGCAGGCTACAGGGAATTCAAATTTACCCATACCTGGACGACTGCCTGATACAAGCGGACAACAAGGCAAAATTGACAACAGATTTGGAAAATGTCATACAACTGTTGCAAGCCTTGGGATACACAGTCAACATACAAAAGTCAAGACTAGTACCATCCCAAAGGATAACATTCTTGGGTGCAGAACTGGATACATCAACTCAGATGGCTTTTCTCACAGAAGAAAAACAAAAACAACTACCAGCCTACTTCATGACATTAACAACACAGACTCTGCTTACTGCAAGTAAAGTCCTACAAGCCCTGGGCTACATGGCATCATGCATAATATTGGTTCCCCATGCCAGGCTGCATATGAGAAAGCTACAATGGTACCTAAGGAATGTATGGTCTCAACACAAGCACAGTCTAGAAGCCCAGATTCCAATAATTCCATGCCTGAAGCAAGAATTCCTGTGGTGGGCTCAGGCCTGTCAGATGAACAGAGGCTTGCCTTTCCACAAACCTCATCCAATCCAGACCATCACCACGGACGCCTCAGACCTAGGATGGGGGGCACACATGGTGGACAAGTGTATTCAAGGCCTATGGACCCAAGACCAGCTGAATCTGCACATAAATCTAAAGGAGATGTTGGCAGTGAAACATGCGATCCAGGCATTCAGACCACTCCAACAGGGTCATCTGCTGATAAGGACCGACAATACCACAGTCATGTGGTACATCAACAAACAGGGAGGGTACACATTCATATCCTCTATGCTGGATGGCAATGGACCTGTGGAATGTGGCCCTGAATCTCAACATTCAACTTCAGGCCAGATTTGTACCAGGAAAAGAAAATTCTCTAGCAGACACCTTAAGCAGAACTACCACGGATGCTCACGAATGGATGCTGCATCCAGATATCTTCAAAACCATAACAAAGAAATGGGGACTACCAGAGATAGACCTGTTCGCCTCCCCACACAACCACCAATTGAAGAAATTCTGCACAAGAGCATACCACCCACTTGCTTGGAGGGTGGACTCCCTTTCTTTCAGCTGGAAAAACCTGACAGCATATGCTTTTCCACCTCTTCCCTTGGTGTACAAAGTTCTACTGAAGATCAGAGAGGATCAGCCAAGGGTAATCCTGATAGCTCCAGACTGGCCGAGGCAGCATTGTTACCCGCTACTGAGAAGCATGTCTCGGACACACGCATGGCCTCTACCTCTATGTCCCTTATTTCTAACACAGGACAACTACAAGATCCTACATCCAAACTTGAAAACACTGCAGCTAGCTGCTTGGAATATTGCATAAAACAAAATAACCCAGGTTTATCCCAGAGGGTTAAGGACATTATCCTGGAGGCGCGCAGACCTTCCACAAGGAAGACTTATTCAGCCAAGTGGAAAAGATACCTCATTTGGAGTGCAGCTAAGGGAGAAAATGTCTCATTGGCAAACATAACACACATCCTGGAATATTTAGCAGAACTGTTCCACAATGGCCTGTCTTACTCCTCCATTAAGATTCATGCATCAGCAATTTCAGCAGAATACAACATGGATCCTCCAGTCTTCTCTCATCCTCTACTCAGGCAGTTCTTGAGAGGAATCAAAAATGTAAAACCTCCAAGGAAACCACCTTTACCTACATGGGATCTCAACTTTGTGCTGGAAAAGTTAACACTTCCCCCTTTTGAACCAGCAGCAACAGCAGAATTACAGTTCTTGTCTTGGAAAACTGCTTTCCTGCTAGCAATCACTTCAGCAAGAAGGGTATCTGAATTACAGGCATTAATGGCAGTACAGCCCTTCCTTATCTTCCATCAGGACAGAGTCTCTCTGAGAACTAACCCTACCTTTATGCCAAAAGTGGTCTCCAGAGTATCATTGAACCAAGCGATTCATTTACCTACATTCTTCCCCAACCCACAGAACAGGGGGGAAAGAATGCTACATACCTTGGATGTGCACAGATAATTACGCTACTATCTGGATAGAACTAAGACCAGCAGAAAAACTGACCAGCTTCTGGTAGCATATGCAACAGGAATGCAAGGAAAAGCAATTTCAAAACAGATAATCTCAAAATGGATAGGAAATTGCATTAGTTTTTGCTACTCTTTTCATGGAAAGACAACTCCTGAAAGTATCAGACCTCATTCCACAAGAGCTACAGCCACCACTACAGCTTTCCTACGAGGAGTGGCTACCAAAGACATTTTAGAAGCTGCTACTTGGAGCTCCGTGCATACATTTGCCAAGCATTATAATCTACCCTTATATTCTAGATCCCGAGCAGGTTTTGCAACTGCTGTTTTGCAAGGGATCTTAACTACACCATCTTTATCTTAGTGCCTCCTCCCCCAGTTTGGCTATGGTATTCTACCCATATGTTAGGACTGCAGATGCATCCTTGAAGGACATAGTACAGTTTTGTACCTACCATAAATGTAGATGTCCGATAGGTATGCATCTGCAGTCAGGATTACCCACCCTCCTTCCCCTCTGTGGTATTCCTAGGGTATTTACCCCTTCTTTTAGCTAGCTGGGGGAATCTATTATGGTGTATTTGTTTGTATATATGTATATACTTGTATATCTTTATATTGTTTGCTCTTTACTGTTTGGAATTATTTGCATTTTTCCAAATTGAGCCTTCCTAGAGGGCACCTGGCATCTGGGGCAAGAAACACTGAGGAAAATGGCGTCGGCTGATGCCTTTATACCCAATAAACAGCAGCTATGACGTCGGGTGAAGTGCGACATCAGCCGAGGCCAGACCCAGACTTTGGAATCCGGCCGACCGAAGGGCTGCCTGAGCCAGGACAACCCATATGTTAGGACTGCAGATGCATACCTATCGGACATCTACATTTATGGTAGGTACAAAACTGTACTTTCTGCCAGTGAGCCAGTTGGCAACCCATCTTGTGACATAGGGATTTATACCTAGTTTAGTGAGTTTATCTATAATTCCAGAGTGGGGGATGGTGTCGAAAGCCTTGGCAAGATCTAGATAGGTTGTGTGAACCACCTTACCCTTGTCTACGGCTTTCATGATTGCTTCAAAGAAGTCTATCAGGTTTAGGAGACATGATCTGCCTTTTACAAACCCGAACTGGGTGAGATCCAGAGTTTGGAGATTACCACTGCCTTTGTTTATAAGTTCCATGATGATACGTTCCATGGCCTTGCAGACTAGGCTCGTCAGGCTAATGGGGCGGTAGTGCCCGGGGTCCGTGGTGGCTCCCCCCTTGTGGAATGGGAAAATCGTTGCTGTTACTCAAGTAAGTGCTTATAAAGTGCAATTGTGTGGGATTCAGTAGTCATAACTGTATTGTCCATCTGCATGGGTGTCATGAAGTTCACCACTTCTGTCTTAAAGCATGAAGTTGGCTTTGGAGAAATTTTTTACCATGGTTTCCTTAAAGGGGGGTGGAGGCAAGATGTGGATATCTAGGGTAATTAGCTTATGGTCAGATCAGACCAATGAGGCGTTTTCTTCAGGTGTGGAACACTGGTCACTCATATTGGTAATGATTAGATCTAGGATATTGTTGCCCCTGGTGGGGGTGTGTGGATAAGTTGATCCTAGGGCATTGGAGTTTATGAATTCAAGAAAGCGTTGAGCGAAGGAGTTGGTACATGAGTAGTTTTCCTAGTTAATGGTGGGGTAGTTGAAATCACCCATTATTAGGGTGTTTGGTTGAACCCTAATATTTTCCAGTACATCAAGAAAAGGAGTGGGAATCCTGGGGCATGGTGGGTGATCTGTAGCAAGCTACAATTTGGATTGCAGTTTTGCCCAGAGTTAGTTGCACTTGGATAACCTCTGCTGCATTATGCTGAGCAACTAGCCTGAAAGTGTGGATATCCTTAATGAATATGGACACACCTCCACCTTTGGTGTTCCAGTCCAGGTCACATGACCGAAAAGTGTGGTATGAGTTATAGCCTGGTAGTGCAGGGGTGCTCTCTGGAGCCTTGAACCAGGTCTCGGTCACTGCACAGATATCTATGTTCTCCATTTTAAGGAGTGCCTTGAGTGAGTGCATTTTGAGACTTGGACTTCTAGCATTGAGTAGCATCACCCTCAGTTTTTGCTTGCCTGTTCCTGTTAAGGTGAATTTGTCATTTGAACCTTGCCTAAAAAAGGCACTATAGGGGCGGCAAGAACCTTAGCCAGTATCCGGAATCCCAGGGGTGACGGGTGCAGGCCATCTCTGGCAAAGCATCGTGGTCTGTCGACCATGTCATCCCAGGCAGACCGATACTGGATCCCGTTAAAATGGCACCAGAAGCTTAGCCAGTTGTTGAAGTCGATCATTTTGTCCTTGTACTGCGGCATCATTGTGGCTGATGACGGAATGCTACTCGGGGCTAGGGTCATACCTGCCTGGGCTACAAGAATGGAGAGCTCTTCCATGTCTTTTCATGTAGTCCAGGGAGGTACGTCTCCGGTTGTTCACACCAACATGGACAATGACAGAGTCATATTTGTACTTGTTGTGGAGTGACCTGAGTGCGTGGGTTATGTGGTGGATCCTGGCACCCGACAGGCAGCTGACAGTAACCTTCTCCTTGATGTTCTTCATCTCACATTGCTGCAGTCCTTACTAATGGGTAGTCCGCTGTCCTCTGTTGGCCCGAATACCAAAGTATTAGGCTGACGTCGGTCATGGGCGCCTAGATCTGACATCAGAGCGTCAGGGTATAAAGGCGCATGACCGACGTCATATCCTCAGTCTCTTTTGCCGCATGGTCCGATGCAGAAGCAGCGTTGCAAGTGCCGTTCGGCGTTCTGAAATTTTTCGTTTTCGGAGTTTCAGACCGATACCAAGTTGGGCTAAGTACCCCGTTGGGGAATATTTTTGTTTTTTCTTGCCTCAGTTACTTACCGTATGTCAGAAAAAGTGAATAATTGTATTTCTTGTGGGAAACAGATACCGCATAGGGATTACCACACGCTTTGTATTCCTTCTTTGGGACCGGAGCACGACGTAGTTGGGTGTCGGTTTTGTGCTAGGTTTAATAAGCGCACTATAAAACGGAGGTTAGATTGCGCTAGGTTAGTCTTTGGCAAGAGGTGTAATTATAATATGCCGTCGGATGTTCCAACGCCTGCTTCTACTAAGAAGCGCAAAGACAAATCTTTAAAGCCTAGGCAGGATGATTCGTCCGTTACGGACGCCGGATCTTTAGAAGCTACAGCTGAACAGGTGGATCCGGCTGAAGTTTCTGTTGAGTCCCAGGGGGAAACTTTGATTTTACATGTGGCCTCTCAGGAGGCAGGTCAGGCGGAAGGGGCCTCTCAGGTTACTATTCTCCCTTCTATGCCTAAGGTGGTTAGGCCTTCTGTTACTGTTTCTAAGGCTCCTTCTAAGGGCAGGTCTGTTTTGCCTTCCTCTGGTGTCAGTTCTGGTTCTTCAGGGTCTGTGCCTAAAAAGCACATGCTTAAAATGGCAGAGGATTTGATTACTTTAATTAGAGGTTCTATGCCCCCTCCTGATAAGAGGCCCAGGATGGAGCCAGAGTTGGAAAGTTTGGAGCAGGCTTCAGATGATTCAGAGTCTTCTGCTGAAGACATTCAAGATTTCCCTCCTTATTCTGATTCTGATGCAGAGGATTCCACTCCTTCTGCTTCTCCTCCAGAGGATTTTTCATTTTCAGAAACTCTGCATTCCATGAGGGAGCATTTTAAGTGGGAAGGACAGGATTACTCTGATTCACGGAAGAGACTTAGGGAGTTCTTGTTTTTACCACAGCATAGACCCTTAGCTATACCTCCGGTTTTGGATGTTGTTTCAGATGTTTTCTCGGAAGCTTCCCTTAATCCAGATTCTGTGCCTCCTGCTCCAGTTAAACCGGACAGGTATTACAGGGTGCCTGAGGCTCATAAATATCTTTATAAGAGTCCTAGGGCGGACCCAGAAACTATTAGTCAGGGGCCTAAGGGTGTTAGAGCCTCTGTTAAGAATCCGGTTCCTCTGGATAAGGAAGCTAGAGCTTTGGATAGATGGGGTAAGAAGGTATATACCTCTTCTACGTTAGCAATGAGAGCTTTGAACTGCCAGTTTCATATGTTGAAGTATCAGAATTTCCTCCTTTCTCAGCTAAGATCTAAAGTGGATGCTTTGGCAGAGGGCATAGAGTGTAAAGAATTGCAGGATATAGTGCATGTTTCTGAACAGGTGGGTAAGCACTCTTTGCAATGTGGTTTTGATGCTTTACAGGCTTCTTCTAGGGTGGCTGCCACTGGTTCAGTTATTCGTAGGCACGCCTGGCTTAAGGATCAGAATTTGTCTGAGCATGTTAAGTCTAGAATTCTGGATGCCCCTTTACAATCTGAAGTTTTGTTTGGTCCTCCTGTGGAGTCAGTCTTAAAGAAAATGGAAGACAAGGCTAAGTCTATGCAGACTGTTAAAGATTTTTTGCAGGTACAACCTCCAAAGTTTAGTAGAAATTGGCCTACTAAGGGGTGGACGTACCCTTCTTCTGATTCTCAGTCTAGGGGTAGATCTAGACGTGGTAGGGGCAGAGCTCAGGGTACCTTCAGGCCGAGACAATGGAGTTCGCCTGCTCAATCTGCTGGTGAGGGCAGGGGCCAGTCCTTTCGTAAACAGGCCCAATGACCTGCATTTTCAGCTGCCAGATTCTTCTTGCCTGGCAGCTCCTTTGGGAGGAAAGTTGGCTCTTTTCAAGCAAAATTGGCATTTAGTCACCCAAGACAAATGGGTATTGGACATTATAAACCGAGGTTACAAGTTTTATTTCCATACCATGCCTCCTTTCAAAGGCATGCCAGACGTCCCTCCTCGGCAAAGGATAGAGGCTCACAGACAAATTTCTTTACTTCTTCAAATAGGAGCTATACAGCCAGTTCCTCTGTCAGAAGTGGGCCTAGGATTTTATTCTCGCCTGTTTCTAGTTCCAAAGAAAGGGAACACGTGGAGACCAATTTTGGATTTATCTATCCTCAACACTTACCTGGACATTCCAAAGTTCAAGATGCTGACTTTACAACAACTTTTACCTCTGTTGGGAAAAGATCACTGGATGGTTACTCTGGATCTCAAAGAGGCTTACCTGCATGTTCCTATCAGGCCCAGTTGCAGGAGGTACCTGCGTTTTCGGGCTGGAAATTTACATTATCAGTTCTCTGCATTGCCCTTTGGCTTATCTACTGCGCCCAGAGTGTTCACAAAGATTCTGGCTCCAGTGATAGCATTTTTCAGACTAAGAGGAATACAGATTTATCCTTATTTGGACGATTGCCTGATTATGGCACAAGAAAAGGACGAACTTCTTCATCATCTACAGTATGTGATGGCAGTGTTAAGATGCCTAGGGTATTCTGTGAACGAAACAAAGTCCAGTCTAGTACCCTCTCAGGACATGTGCTTTCTGGGTGTGAGACTGAATACAGCTTCCCAGATGGCCTTTTTGACCCCGGACAAACAAAGAAGCCTTTCTCTTTATTTCCATCAAATGTCTCTACGGTCCAGGCTGACTGCAAGGACAGTCCTTCAAGCCTTGGGGTTCATGGCATCTTGTATTCTAGTGCTTCCCAATGCCAAATTGCATATGAAGAAGCTTCAATGGTATCTCAAAAATGTATGGACACAGCACTGCCAAGATCTAGACACTGTCATTCAGATAATACCTTGCATTCAGAAGGAGTTTTTGTGGTGGGCTCAGGAATGTCACCTAAACAAGGGACTCTCTGTGACCCGGCCAGAGGCGAGTCAGATTCTAACGACAGATGCCTCGGACAAGGCTTGGGGTGTACACCTCAATGGAAAATGGGTGCAAAACACGTGGCCTGTCAAACTCCAACATTTGCATATCAACTTGAAGGAAATGTTAGCAATCCAGTTTGCATTGATGGCTTTCAAAGATTTACTTCACCCAGGGCAGGTGTTGATTCAAACAGACAACACTACTGTCATGTGGTACATCAACAAGCAGGGGGGAACCCATTCTTACCCTCTCTGCAGGCAAGCGATGATTCTGTGGGAAACTGCTCTCAATCTACACCTCAATCTTCAGGCAAGGTTTCTACCAGGAGCACAGAACTCCTTAGCAGATGTCTTGAGCAGACAAATAGTGGATCCTCACGAGTGGAAATTGGATCCTCATGTATTCCAACAGTTGACAGTGTTATGGGGAACTCCAGACATAGATCTGTTCGCTTCTCCACTAAATTACCAGTTGCCAAAGTTTTGCACAAAAATGTTTCATCACACAGCTTGGAAGGTGGACGCTCTATCATTCAGTTGGAACAATCTGCATGTATATGCCTTTCCACCTCTGCCTCTTCTTCCCAAGGTACTTTTGAAGGCCAGACAAGACAAGCCAACCATGATTTTGATAGCACCGGATTGGCCTCGACAACACTGGTACCCACTACTGAGGAGTTTGGTACGAGAACCTCCATTGCCTCTGCCTTTGATTCCGCACCTTTTGTCACAAGAGGACAGTCACTTCCTCAATGTCAAGATTCAGTCTCTGCATCTAACAGCCTGGCATATTCTGTTTTAGACTCTGGAGGGTCTCAGCTTCCACAACAAGTTTTGAATGTTATTTTGGAGGCCAGGAGGCCTAGTACCAGGAAAGTTTACTCTGATAAATGGAGGAGATTTTTTATTTGGAGCAAAGAAAAGGACTTTGATGTCTCCAAACCTGATTTAAGTGTTGCTCTTCAATATCTTACTGAGTTATTGGACAAGGGTTTGTCTTTCTCCTCGATAAAGGTCCATGCTGCAGCCATTTCTGCTCACTATGATTGTGACCCTCCTTTATTCTCTCATCCTTTGTTTAATCAATTTCTTAGAGGGGCAAAGAATATAAGACCCCCACGTAGAGCTCCTACTCCTGCTTGGGATCTCAATTTTGTGTTGGAAAAACTTACTCTACAACCTTTTGAGCCTGCAGCTACTGCCGAGTTAAAGTATTTGTCATGGGAAACTGCTTTTTTGTTGGCCATTACCTCTGCAAGAAGGGTTTCTGAATTACAGGCCCTCATGGCAGTGGAGCCTTTCCTGATTTTTCATAAGGATAGGGTATCTTTGCGTACTAATCCTTCCTTTATGCCTAAAGTGGTTTCTAGTGTGGCCTTAAACCAAACTATTCATTTGCCTACTTTTTATGCAAACCCCCAAAATAAAGGGGAGAAAATTTTGCATACTTTGGATATTCACAGACAGTTGCGTTATTATTTGAGCAGAACCAGGGAGTTCAGACAGTCTCAGCAGTTGTTTGTTTCTTTTGCTTTGGGTTCACAGGGTAAACCTGTTTCAAAACAAACTATTTCTAAATGGATTGGGTTTTGTATTTCTTTCTGTTATTCCCATCATGGTAAGGAGATTCCGGATGGAATCAGGCCTCATTCCACTAGGGCTACTGCTACTTCTACGGCCTTTCTAAGGGGGGTAGCTACAAAAGACATTTTGGAGGCAGCTACTTGGAGTTCAGTGCATACTTTTTCTAAACATTACCACCTTCCTCTTTATTCTAAGTCTAGGGCTGGATTTGCCACTGCAATTTTACAGGGCATTTTAGCAGCCCCTAATGCTCTATGATTTTTACCAACCTCCCTTTCCCGTTGCTTTGGGATTCTACCCATAAGTAAGGACTGCAGCAATGTGAGATGAAGAACATAGTACAGTTTTGTACCTATCATAAATGTAGATGTTCGAAGATCCACATTGCTGCAGTCCAATTTACCCTCCCTCCTTCCCCACTGTAGTTTCTCTTGATGCTATGCTTTAGGTGATGGTTGTTGTTGGGCTTGTTTTTGGGAGGTATTCTGTTTTTGGCTGTGGCCTTTCTTGTTTGGCCTTCTGACATCTGGGGCAAGAAAAGACTGAGGATATGACGTCGGTCATGCGCCTTTATACCCTGACGCTCTGATGTCCGATCTAGGCGCCCATGACCGACGTCAGCCTAATACTTTGGTATTCGGGCCGACCGAGGACAGCGGACTACCCATAAGTAAGGACTGCAGCAATGTGGATCTTCGAACATCTACATTTATGATAGGTACAAAACTGTACTTTTAGTCTGGTGAGTGGGACATCAGTGTGCCTAACTATAGAGTCGCCTATGACTAGTGTGTTGGGTACATTGTTTTGCCTTATTGGCTGTGGTTGCGTTGCACCCTGAGTCTGCGGGCTGTGTCATTTGTGTTGTGTTGAGGGGTGGAGGTTGCTTGCATTTCTGCTTTGGAGGTCTTGTTGCTTGAGCAGAATATTATTGAGAGCCTCCACGAATGTTTTTGTGTTTCTGTGTGTGGATTTTGGTGGTGTAGATTTAGTGAGACTATGTGATGGGTGTGGTGCAAGTGTTTACCTTCTCCTCTTGATTGTCCAGTTCAGTCTTGATTGGAGAGAGCTTTACCTCCATTTTGGCTAGGTAAGTGCATCTCTCTCAGGTTGTAGTGTTGGGTGGTAGGAGGAGAGGGTTGTCTGTGTACATGAGGCAATTTCTGCATTGCCCCAAGATGCCCAGATTCATCAAATAGACAGGAGAGAACACTGGGAGCTGACCCTTGGATATGCCTGAATTAAAAAAAAACAACTTATTTTCCTCTAGATAAGTGAGGAAAGTGAGTACAAGTGCTGTTTTTCTCTAAGCAAGTGAGGAAAGTAAGTACCAGAACTGTTAAGCTCACAGTCATTTTCTGAACACAATAGTTTTAAGTTTGGTATTCTGGAAATTGTCAAAGACCTTAGGGGAGGAAACTGGGGTAATAGAAGTGAATTAAGATGGCAAATGCGGCTAAATGCCAACAGTCCCCCTGGTATGAATGAACACCTGTCATTGAGTCCTAAATTAAAGGATAGAGCTACTATTTTGTAGATTGCATTAATGTCATTCAGAGTGATTTTATTTTTATAAATGTATTATGTGAAATTGTTCAATCTCGCCGTTTGTTCTTACACATGGGGTTCGGAGCTGATCCTCTACTCCGAGTCGGCCGCATCACTAGCTCCGCATCTTCGAGAAAGCTCGAGGCACAGTAATATCCCATGATCCTCGGGTGCTAACCCTCGGATCTAGTTTGCTGCTAGCAGCAGATCGCATATGAGAGGCTCGGGCCAGTATATTTTTTCTATATTCTTGATATATATTTCTCTTTTTTTATAGATTTATAGTTATTTCTTAGTGTTTAAATAAATAATATAGTATAGGTGTTTTTTGTGACTGTATTTAGACTAGATTAGTTAGTTTAATTTTTTCTAGTTAAGGCCTAGGAGTTTTTTTCTGTCAGGATTGACAGTACTTTAAATATTTTGGATTTTTATATATATATATATATATATATATATATATATATATATTAGGTTAGATTTAAACTGTTGATTATTATTCCAAACTTTTAAAATTATTACACTTAGTGTTATATAGTGCGTTTCTTAAGTGTGCTGTGTTTTTTTTTTTTTTTTGGACTTTGTCAAAAATGTCAGAGAAAGCCAAATTTGGCTTTAAAAGGTGTCAGTGCGGACAGAAGATCTCCATTACTGGCAACCACTCATCCTGCGTCTACTGTCTTGGCCCTCTCCACTTGCAGGAAGACTGTTCCATTTGTCATTCCTTTAGTGGGAGGGTCATGCTGGAAAGACGCAGAAAGTTGGTTGACAGAGGGTCGCTTAAACCCAATTTTCAAGAGGCCCTGGACAAGGCTGAACAGGTATCCAAGTCTTCGAAGGGGTCGAAGTCTTCAAGAGTGTCGGAGCCCAAGTCATCGGCTCCGAGCACCTATTTTCAGATTCGGACGCCGGCTCCTATGACCTCGGTGCCGGGTGTCGAGCGTTTATCTCTGACAGAGGCTAAGGTCTTGGAGCCGGTGTCAGAGGTACCACCGTCTGCTATCCTTCGCTCGGTGACTGCTTCCATCCCTTCGACCCGTTCTTCGAGGCCCCTTTCCGACTCCAGTGTGGACCGAGTGGTACAGAAGCTTATGGAGAACTCTGCTTTGTCCAAACTAATCGAGGTTTCGTCCCAGCTGGTTTCGAAACTCGAGACTATTCCTGTTCCCTCAACACTTCCTCCTCCGAGACCCGTCGAGTCATCGGAGCTAGGAATCGAAGAACCGATGATTGTAGAGCCCTTGGTGCCGAAGCCTCCAGTAGTGCTATCGGCTCCGTTGACCTAGACTCCTTCGGAACCAGCCGGAGAGTCTCTGAGCCGAAGATCTTTCCTGGGTTCCGTCGAACTGAGATATCGGTTCAGACTCTTCCCCTCGGTGCCTCGTCTCAGATCAGTTCGGATCCGTCTTCGGTGTCGGAGCCCGTAGTTCCGATTCCGGAGAAACTACCACCTTCTTCGGATCGGGTCAGATCTTCGGGTCGGGGCACCGGTGCCTTTGACATCATGAGGAAGGTCTTGTCTGATCAGAAATTACCAAACGAGAAAGAGACCAGCACTCGACAGCAGCAGGATAAAAGATATATTTTATTTAGGTTGCAAAAGTCAACCTAACTAGATATGCACAAACCGGTTTCGGCTGTTAAAGCCTTTTTTAATGTGACTTGTTACTAGTACAAAAACGTTTGATTACAAAAACACATATTACATCCTGGTTCTCCATTTATACCCGCTAAAAGTGGTATCACCCTATTCAATTTTATATACAGGGTACTTATACAGTGTATTACATCGAAATTTGTTTGAACTGATTTTGCTTTTTATACATATTTTAAACATATTTTTTAAAACATGTTTTTAAACATGTTTTAAAACCATTATTGTTAAACATATTCTAAACCACAAACTGCTAATATACTGATAATGCCATTACTAATAAGGCTGCTGTGAACTGTAGCCCTGAATGTTTACATAACTCAATAACTGACAAGTCACATTGAAAAAGGCTTTAACAGCCGAAACCGGTTTGTGCATATCTAGTTAGGTTGACTTTTGCAACCTAAATAAAATATATCTTTTATCCTGCTGCTGTCGAGTGCTGGTCTCTTTCTCGTTTGGTAATTTATGGTTTGGACCGTGCAACAGTCCTACGTGCGTGCCTTGGTTTCTTGTCTGATCAGACACATACTTCATCAGTATCTTCTTCTCCTTCCCCAAAAGATCCGCGTTCTGTTTCTGTGCCTTCGGCTCCTACCAAGCGTCAAGACCCAATGCCTCAGAAGTCCCCACAGGGCGACTGTGGTTCCTCAGATGCATCCCCAGAAGCTCCCGCTGAGGATGTTCCGAGGAAACGATTGTGCAAGAGGAGGCACATAGATTCCCCCCAGGAATCTCTCAATCTGACACCGATTTAGATGAAACAGAAGGGTCCCCACGGTCCCCCTCTGAGGATGTCTTGTTTGCAGACATTTTGGAAATCCTGAAACAAAGGGGAGACTGGCAAACCCTTACCCCTTCTTTGGATGAATCTGTCTTGCTGAAGGCATTTGGGACTCTACCTTCTACCTCCTGGGTGACTCCGCCATTTGACGATCTCATGGATCTAATAGCCCAGAGGGCTTGGGAAATGCCCGATACAGTGGAACCAGTCCCTCGTAAGCCAAATAAATACATGATGGCCCCCCCCAGGACAAATCTTATCTTACAAAAGGGGTTCCCGTGGATACTATGGTGGTGGCGGCGGCCACTAAGAAAGAGATGTCTGAATCATCTTCCTCTGTCCATGCTCCTAATAAGGATTCTAGGACGATGGACAGATATGGGAAGCGCCTATTTAGTTCGGCGACTTTTTCCATCCAATCGCTCAACTACCTTACGCATTTCACGCGTTTACAGAGAGATCTCATTAAGGAACTGGGAGATACTCTCCAGGGAAACACAGATGCTGCTGTCGCCGAGAAAGTCACAGCGCAACTTAACACCCTAAACTCCATAGTGAACTCGTCCATGAGGCTGATTTCATACGCAGCCGAAGGGTTGAGTAGAGCGGCAGCTTCAGCGATCGCCCTGAGAAGGCAATCCTGGTTGCGCTTATGCACCTTTGCGGAAGCCTTTAAGTCTTCCTTTGCCAACGCCCCCTTTGATGGTGCCTCCTTGTTTGGGCCCAAAGTAAAGGAGACTCACGAGGTGTGAACAAGAAGGGATGACCCGGTCTGCTGTAGGGGTCCGTTTTTCCATCACATCTAGACCCTACCCTAAAGGGCAACGAGGAGGAAAAATGTGGTTCCGAAAGACTCTGGGATCTTTTCAGCACACCCAAAGTGACGCCCCCTCCAGAGGCAGAGGAGGGGGAAGAAAGACGCCGCCCAGCCGGCAGAGGGAGTCCGCAAAATCAGGGCGACAGAGACGTTCTCTGGGAAGCCCTTCCAGCACTCCTGAGTGCAGGCCCGACTGTCCTACTCTGGAGGCAGTCGGGGGTCGCTTGGCTTTATACCCAGAGGCCTGGCTAAATCTTACATCAGATTCCTGGGTAAAAAGCATAGTTACCAGAGGCTACAACATTCCCTTCCTCAAAATGCCACCCAACTCCAGAAAGCTCCCAGATGTTCCAGCCAGTCTGCGAGACCAGGCAACTGTAGAGATAGGAAGGTTGCTCGAAAACAGTCATCCAACCAGTCCCAGTGGACCAAATAGGATCCGGAACTTACTCAAGGTTCTTTTTAGTTCCAAAGAAAACAGGGGACTGGAGGTCAATTTTAGACCTCAGCAAATTAAATACCTTCGTGAAAAAGGAAAAGTTCCGGATGGTCACGCTACAGTCAATCCTTCCCTTTCTGCAGAAGGGCGACTGGATGTGCTCTATAGATCTCAAAGATGCGTACTACCATATCAAGATGGCCAGAGCGTCCATAGATCTGCGCTTCCGGCTGGGAGCCAGTCATTTCCAGTTTCGCGCTCTGCCCTTTGGTCTCACCTCAGCCCCCGGGGTGTTCACCAAATGCATGGCAGTAGTAGCGTCTCACTTGAGACAAAGGGGATTCCGGGTGTTTCCTTATCTAGACGACTGGCTCCTATCCGCCACCACCGAGTATAGTCCTCTACAAGCCAGGGATTACACCATCGGTCTCTGCTCTTCGCTAGGCATAACAGTGAATTTTGGAAAGTCTGTCTTATCGCCGTCACAGCGTATCTTATTTATAGGAGCACAGCTAGACACCTCCCTGGCTAAAGTTACTCTCTCCCCCCACCAAGAGTGTCAGACCTCAGACATCAAATTTCGGTCCTTCACCAGAGCAAGAGAGTCCCTGCATGACCAATATTAAGAGTACTAGGCTTGATGGCAGCCTCCCTTATTGTAGTTCCCTTAGGCAGGATGCATATGAGGATTCTTCAATGGATGCTATTCGCCCAATAGGGTGGGGGGGATTTTTTCAGGGACAAACAGTCCAAGGTCAATGGTCCAACTTGGAGTACAATCTGCACATCAATGTTCTAGAGCTGAGGGCAGTGTTTCTAGCGTTGCAATAATTTCACAAGTCCTTACCTCAGGGAACAGTGACAGTTCAGACAGACGACATGTCAGTGGTCTGGTACATAAACAAACAAGGGGGAACCAGATCTTACCCGTTATGCAGAGGGGCCCTCAGAATTTGGCAATGGGCAAAGTCCACTGGACGCTTTCTGATAGCAATGCACGTCCTGGGACTTCCAACGTAATCGCGGACAGGTTGAGCAGAGCCATCCTGTTCCCTCACGAGTGGTCCCTCAAACCTCGAGTGGCAGAAGAGATCTTCCGCAGATGGGGCCAGCCTTGCTGCGACCTGTTTGCATCCCCATTGAATGCCAAATGCAGAAGTTATTTTGCCCTGTTACCCCCTCCAGGGGGTGTTCCCAGGGACGCACTGGTACACGATTGGCCCCCGGGTCTCCTTTACGCTTTTCCTCCTGTTCCACTAATTCCCAGGTTTTTGCAGAAAGCCAAACGTCTGGACAGGACCATAATACTGATAGCCCCATTCTGGCCTCGACAAATCTGGTTTCCCTTCCTTCAATCTCATCAAGTGGAGGAATCATGGATGCTGGACCCGGAGCCTGACCTGTTGACACATTCGTCGGGAGTTCCTCGCACCTTCCTCAAGTCCCTCGAACTGACAGCTTGGCTGCTCCGCTTCCCATCTTAGCCAGGTCGGAGTTACTATCCCCTGCAGTACAACAAATTATTGTATCTTCTCACAAACCATCTACAAGGAAATTGTACAACAGCAAATGGAATCGTTTTGCACACTGGGCCTCCAAACAAGGTATAGATCCATTCGGGGCTCCAGTACACAAGATACTAGATTTTCTTACCACACTTTTTCAAGAAGCATCAACGTCCACGATAAGAGTTCAACTGGCGGCTATATCCAATTTTCATATTGGCCGCGAAGATGGTTCTCATGTCCCACAGGCTTTGTAAAGCCTTCATGAAAGGTACCTTTCACCTCCGTCCCCCCTTTCGTAATCCAGTAGCCCCTTGGAATCTTAATCTCATGCTGTCACAACTCATATTTTTCCCCATTTGAACCAGCAGCCACAACTCCGTTAAAATTTCTTTCGTGGAAAACACTTTTTCTGGTTGCCATCACTTCCGCCAGGAGAGTTTGAGTTGCAGGCTCTATCTATCCGACCCCCGTACATGATTTTTCATCCAGATAGAGTAACCTTGCGCACCAATCCGTCCTTCCTTCCAAAGGTTTGTTCGATTCAAAACCTCAATCAGTCTATCGAACTACCTACCTTCTTTAAAAACCATTCCAATAAGTTAGAAGACACATTGCACAAATTGGACGTTCACAGGCAACTGAGATTTTACTTACATAGGACAAGAGTACAGAAAGTCAGACCAACTATTTGTCTCATATGCTGACCAAAGGAAAGGACAGGCAGTAACGAATGTTACCTTACCCAAATGGCTCTCAGATTGCATAAATTTTGTATATGCTGAATCGAAACAGCAACTCCCTTTCAAACCCAGAGCTCATTCTCCAAGGGCGATCGCTACCTCTTCAGCCCATACCGCTCGTTTGCCCTTAGATTCCATTTGTGCAGCGGCAACTTGGGCAAAACCACATACTTTTATCGCCCACTATAAACTAGACAAAAGCTCCAGGGACAGGGCGACGTTTCGTTCCACTGTACTCAGGAATGTTCTCCCTTGAGCCACCCAGGAAAAAGGAGCTAGGGACGCTACCCGTGTGTAAGAACAAACGGCGAGATTGAACAATTTCACATTAAGAAGTTATGTTCTTACCATAACGTTCCATGTGAATTGTTCATCTCGCCTTTGTTCTTACATCCCCCCCCCCTCCATCCCCCGTCCTGCGGTCTGGGAGAACGGGTTCAACTGAATTCCTTTTCAGTCTTTTCTAGATATTGTTAGCATATTATTGTACATTAGTAATGGCATCTTTTCTCCTCTATTTGAGGGCAGGGTTCCAGACAGTAAGTAGTATCTGTTTATAAGTGTTCAAGACACAGTTCTGAAGGGATTCTTCTGGTATAGCAAACTAGATCTGAGGGTTAGCACCTGAGGATCATGGGATATTACTGTGCCTCGAGCTTTCTCGAAGATGCGGAGCTAGTGATGCGGCCGACTCGGAGCAGAGGATCGGCTCCGAACCCAGTGTGCAAGAACAAAGGCGAGATTAACAATTCACATGGAACGTTAATGTAAGAACATAACTTCTTATTTACTTTTATTTAGTATGTTTTAGAGTTGATTACAAGTGTACATTTGATTACTTGCGCTTTTAAGGATAAGCTATTTAGTGTAATTGATGTCCAGATTGGTTAGTTAACGAATCGTCATAGCTATTTAAGTGAGTTATTTGGCAAGCATTTTGGTTTTGATAAAGTCCTGGTCTTTTACTGATGAAAGTGTATAGTTTTCTTTTTGGTGGTTAATAAATTCCTATTGTAACTACTTGGTTACTTTAAGGACACTGTCATCTTTTACATCACAAGGTGGATTTTTGGTTTATGGGTTTTCTGTTCATATTTTCACTCACCATAACTTGGTATCTGGGCTATCCATAGTCACCAATCATCGTGATCCCACCTTCCTTCCCCCTTCCTGAGGAATTGGCAGGATTTGGGGGATCTTTGCTGTTGAGAGGTTTTGTCTGTCTGACTGTCTTTCTCCAGGACAAACTCTGTCTGGAGGGGTTAGAGGACAGCAGAGTATAATAGAAGAGGAGGAGCTTGACCTAAGCTGTTTAAGTGTGCGGACTCGGATCCGATGTCTGATCCTAGATCCATACGTGATGAATGGTAACTGCGGATAACCGGTACCAAGTTATGGTGAGTACATAACTAATATTTAACGGTCTGCGTTTGACAATTCTCCTCACTCTACCTTTGCAGTACAGGCATCCTTGGTGAGGATATTTGGAGGAGCAGAGATTTGAAATTAATTCCTGAAGTGCATTCAGTCTAATGTTTTAGGCTTTGGGTATTGTGTTCAGACTTTGGCTTCTAAATAAGACCACTGACTTAAGTTCTGTGACGTTGTCTTGTGTAGGCCATGGGCACCTAGATGCACTGATACCAAGAGCCAACTGCGAGAAACTGGTTAAACAGCCTGCGAGACTTAGTCCAAATCCTGTCCGTAGGTAATTAGGTCTTGTCTGCAACTTTATCTAGACTGCAACCTGTGATAGTCAGCAGTTCAGATGGCTTTAACTGTGTGACCCCTCAGTGTTAACTATTATTGCTTAAGATTGAACAGCATAATATGTTAAGATTCACAGACACAAGACAGGATGATCTTTATGTAAGTATAAGCCTATGTCTCTCAATCTGGAATACCAATCGGTGTAGTGGCTACCTTTCAAGCATATTTCTTAATGCTGCAACTGCTTGGTCTTAACTGCTTTTGTATGACGCTATAAACTTTGATGTATAGATGGAGTTTTTTTTGAGACCACAGTAATCAAATGTACCTTTCCATGAAGGTGGTCACCCAGAAGGATGACTGTGGTACTTTGCCTTGCAATTAATGAGGTTAGACCTCATATCTGATGCAAAGGGTATGCTCTTTAACTCTTGACTCAAACAAGGAGGGACCTGCTAATTCACATCTAAAATACCGGCCTTCCCTCTTGCTGACTTGGTTTGGCAACCCCCCCCCTTGTTGTGTGGCATACTACAAATTCTGTGGATTTAGAGGAAGGACACCACTCCAACTGTGGAGCATAAAAATTAAGGGGATGGGGGAGTTAGTAGTCTGTGAAGATATACACTGCCAAGCTGACAGATATCTGACATTGGTATTTCTGCAGTTACTGAATATTTTCCTGCCTGTTATAGCATGGACGAAAGTTTTTGTTTAACCATCTACAGCTCTAGATAGCTTTGGAGAGCTATTCAGCTTTAACTGTAGCATAGTATAAACTCTGCAAAGCTCACAATTCAGTTGTTAGTCAGTATTCTACAAGGAAAAAAATTTAAATGGGTTTTGTTGGTCTGATAAGCCCGTTTTCCTTTAAGACCCCCCCCCCTTCATAAAAAAAAAAAACTTTCAAACTAGTGTACTGATTTAAACACACTTGCTACTGTTTGCTGAACTGCAGTTACATTTCAACTATTGGACCACTAAACTGAAGATTTTATTTTGTTTGTTTGATTTTGAACTGAGTTACTAATGCATTACTTTGTTCAATTGTAGGGGATGATTCTTGGGACTTGATCACATGTTACTGTCAGAAACCCTTTGCAGGACGTCCAATGATTGAATGCAACCAGTGTGGAACTTGGATCCATCTCTCTTGTGCCAAAATTAAAAAAAACAATGTTCCAGACATTTTCTACTGTCAGAAATGCAGAGATTCAAGACAGGAAGCACGGAAATCAGGACAGAAAAAAGACTAGGAACTGAAAACCCTTCCTGCTTTGCAGTAAGCAATGTTGGTCTAAAGCAGACAATAGATTGTAGCCAACAGTCTTGTACAGTGCACATAACTCCCAAGATCATTCAAGAATAATGCTGGCTGCAGACACATGGATCTTGTTTCTAGGTGCCCTGTGAAGAGAATGTGCTGATTTGGATGTAGACTTCAGTCAGCTGCTGTTTTTGCAGAGACTTTTTCAGGATAAACTGTGATGTTTTGCTGAGAATAATCAGCCAGCTACATAGCTGAAAGTGTATTAACCAGAATGTGTGTTCCGTTTTGCAGTTTGAAAACCTGTAGAAAGAAAGGTCCGTTACTGAAGAGTTGCACTAGAAGCCACAGGTTTTAACTGTTGGCTTTGTGGTTATCTATTCCTGTATTTAGTGTATGGCAAGATTCTCCCTTTTATGAGTTAAGTTATGGGTGGGTTTTACACTCAGAATGCCTTATTAACAAACACTCCTAGTAAGTTTGACAGTACTTCTGGTATGAAGGTTCTTTTCAGACATACCTTCATTTACTGCTTATTTTTAAATTTGGTGTTTTGTTGGGTTCATTAATCTCCATCCTAGTTCCCCTGCACAAATGTGCAATTAAGACCTTGTTTGTGGGCTGAAGTATTTTTCTTAAATTTGGGTGGGTTTTCAAAACAGCACTTCACTGTATTAGCATAGTAATTTAGTTAGTATCTTCTGCAGCTTAGTTCATTTTAAGCTGTTGAAGCTTGTAGGAGACAGCCTAATAACATGGCTGAAATTGTGACTGGAAGCTGCAACTCGGAAATGGAGAACAGAGTGATTGGTAAATACAGCTGCCTGCTTGTGTTGGCCTGTGATTAGGGGTGGTATGGGTGGTTATTGTAACCCGGATACACATTCCATACTGAGCAAATACCACAGCAGTGCACAGCTCCTTGCATTCTGTATATATTTTTTTCCCCACGTATGTTTGCTGTGGTCCCAAACATTGACCTGGTGAATGTTTTAACCCCCTTAGGATTAAGCTCAGTAAGTCAGTTAGATGAAAAGGTCTTTGCCCCTCCCCTTCAAAAAATAAAAGTACAGTAAGAATGGTTGCGTTGATGGAAAGATATTTTTTTCTTAACTTTTATTTTTTGTTGTAAATTCTGTTGTTGGCTGTTAAATTGAAAAAATGTATAGCTTGGAAACTGAAAATGTGAGTTTTTTTTTAATTCAGCCTTTTTCTGAAATGTTTTAATTTTGTGTTTGTTGGGGACTAAATATGCTTGTCTCTTACACCTCTTTTGTGGGGAGGGGCTTTGGAGACATTAAATGTTGGGAGCCTTTAGTAATAGTTTCCTTGCTGTTGTGGTTTTGGATTCTAGTGCATCACTTTGAACTGTTCAGTTCATTGGGTGTTTTATAGCTTTATTCCTGAGAGTCACTTTAGCAAGGGAGAGCACTTTTCTAGTCACCTTGTCCTGCTTGTCTGTTTGCACTCTGGTTCCGATGCTGTAGTAGGGAATGTTGCCAGTTTTCAGGATTTTGCTCGTACATCTTTCAGCAGGAGTAGTTTAACAAAATTCTGCATTCGTTTTTTATTTATTTTATTTTTGTTTTAATATTCCAAAGCCCTTGGCTCTTTAAATAGTATTCAGTTTGAAGCAGGTAAAGTCTGTATCACTTCTGTGATTACAGTCTTTTAGGATGTAGGTCTCTTGTCAGTTGCAGGAGTCATTTAATTACCATCAGACATTGTGTGCTGCGTTTGTGGAGTTTACATTTACACACCCAGCTTCAGGTGAAATAGAAGATGACCTCAGAAAAACAACCAGCATGATTAGATAATAACTGTATATACATTGTAAATCAGCGGACTGATCAGAGGCACTTTCTATAACTGTATCAGTAGCTTGTGCTCCCCCCTTACTCATAATATCCCCTCTCTTAGCTTGCCTCTCCAGAGCAAGATGCAAGGTCTACCACCAGTCTCCTGCCCCTGATCTATTCTTGTAGTGCTAAGGCTGATTTGTAGACCTTGGATGTCCAGGGACTCTGCATGTCTGTGCATCTATTCAGTGGAGGGTTTGGTTGTGGTGTTTTCTTTTCTTAATGGCCTACCCATTCATCTGAAGTTGTTAATCTTCTTCCTATTCATCACTGATGGGTTCGGTTCCGAGCCCTCGGAACCAAGTCTGCCTTGTACCAAGCTTGCGTGCACCAAAAAGTCTTGAGCTAAGCTGCTACCCGCAATGCCCTTTACTCAGATACCTCCGATCTCGTTTGCCGCACAGCCATATAGCAGCGTTTCATAGAGCTCTCCAGTAGTGATTTATCTTATATATTTACAAGTTGTTTGCAAAAATTTTTTCTCAGTTATTCTTTACTTTTTTCATTTTCTCCACTTTCCTCACTTTGTTTTTTTTGTGTGAGAGTGTGTACTGTTATGTTATGTCGGAGAAGGGAACTATGGGGTTTAAACACTGCTGTTCTTGCAGTGGTAAACTTCGAATAGCGACCTTCATGAAGAGTGTGTGTACTGTTTGGGGGTTCTGCATTTGTCGGCGAAACCCCCGTGTGATATTTGTGCTAGCTTCAGTCAGTGGACGCTGAATGAACGTTGGAATAAATTGATTTCTGAAGGGCCTGCTTGCATAGTCTTTTTCGGAGGCTATTTCTGCAACGAAGGTCTCATCCCCTCCTTCTGTGGACAAGAAACGTCCTCGCTCAGACTCCTGGTAAAAGTCATAAGCACAAGGCCCAAAAGTCTTCCGAGCACCTCTGTTCCGACTACATTGGTTCTGAGTTCGGCTCTAGCAAAGCTTACCGAAGTTCCCTTGTCTGCGCCTACCCTGGCACCGACTACTACACCGCCATCTACTACCTCAGATGTTCTTCGTGCTTCAATGTTGCAGTCATTACAGTTGGTTAATCTGCTGGCAGGTTGCCCACAATCAGCCTGAATATCAAAATCTTCGGTCCTGCATCGGTTGCAGGTAGTCAGGGATATAAAACCTGCAGCAGACGCCATTTTATTCAGTCTTTCTTGCCGCGCGGTGCCCAAAGCAGAAGCAGTTCGCAAGTGGCGGTCGGCCAACTCCTGAAATTTTCACATTCAAGTTTCAAAACCGAAGTTTTCAATTAAAGCTAAGTACCCTGTTGGGGAAACTTTTTCTTGCTCCTTACCGATGTCAGTAAAAGTTAACAATTGCATTACTTGTGGGAAGCAAATACCTCATAAGGATTTTCATTTGTACTGTATTCCTTGCCTAGGCCCAGATCATAACGTGCCTTACTGTCTGCTTTGTGCTAGATTTAACCAACGCACTGCTGAGCGTCTGTATATTTCTGTTTCAAAATATTTTGGATCCAGATTTAATTACCCTGAAATGTCGTCTGATAGCAATCCGACTGCCAGAGTACACAAAAAACACAAAGAAAAAGAGGCAGACTGTCGAGGTCCAAAACCGACAACAAAGCTTCTCCTAAGCCAGTCGCCGGTTCGCCGGTACTCAGGCGCTTTCGCAGCTCCTGATGCCCGCTACTTTTGAATCGCAGGCTTCTACCGAGACCCATGTGGAGTCCGGTATGCTGCGAGATTCTCACAGTGTTGAACCTGCAGATGTCTCTTCCTCAGATGGGTCCGGAGCCGCTGAGCAGGCACTGGCTTCTGAGGGTGATGTCCTTCAAGGATGCATCTGCAGTCTTTACAAATGGGTTGTCCTGTCGTCAGGCAGCCCTTCGGTCGGCCAGATTCCAAAGTCTGGGTCTGGCTTCGGCTGGTGTCGCACTCCACCCGACGTCATTGCGGCAGTTCTTCGGGTATAAAGGCATCAGCCGACGCCATTTTCCTCAGTCTTTCTTGCCACGTGGCGCCCGAAGCAGAAGCTGTTCGCAAGTGCCGGTCGGTCAGATCCAGAGATACTACTACCGAATACTACTTCGAAGACTTCTATAAAGCTAAGTACCCCGTTGGGGACTCTTTCTTGCCTCAGCCGATGTCAGAGAAAGTTAATAACTGTTTATCTTGTCGGAAACAAATACCTCATAAAGATTTCCACTCCTACTGCATACATTGTTTAGGCCCAGACCACGACGTAGCAGCTTGTCTAGCCTGTGCTTCTTTTAACCGACGGACGCTTAGACGCCGTTCGGACTTTGCTGAACAGATTTTCGGCTCCGATTTTGCCTACATTATGCCGTCGGATCCTCCGACTATGCAAATAACCAAACGCGAAAGAAAAGGACCGACACTCGTGGTCCGCGGTTTCGGCCGAAACCGCGGTTAAGCAAACCACGAGTGTCTCTGTTTCGGCCGAAACCGAGCAAGCGGTTCTTTCTTCAGCCGATAACTTGCCTTCTACCGAGGCCTCTTCTATCCTGGTAGAAACGGCTTCTGAAATCCAACCTTCTGTTGCGATTTCACAGGATTTATCCGACACCATTCCCCTAGATATTTCTACTCCTGCACGTGGAGCTGCTAGGCCTCCTCCAGCTATGTCTATTAAGGCCTTTGCCAGGACTAAAGCAGCCAAAGCATCAAAATCTGTGCCTGCCAAACCCCCCTCTCACAGGCCCAGCACCAGCTCCCATATGCTTTCTTTGGCTGAGGATCTCATCTCTTTAATTCGTGGAGCCCAGCCTCATCCAGACAGGGCCTCTCTCCCTCCTCCAGAAAAGAGGCCTAGAGCAGAGCCCCCTGAGCCAGTAGCCACGGATGATTCTTCTGATGACTCAGATCATACAGATCCCCCTGAGGCTTCTTATTCTCCTTTCGAAGACTCTGATGCTGAGGAGTCCATCCCTTCAGCCTCTCCTCCTGAGGAATTTTCCTTTGGGGAAACCTTGCATGCTATGAGGGAACAATTTCAGTGGCAGGGCCAAGATTTCTCAGACTCTAGAAAAAGGCTTAGGACCTTTCTACACTTGCCACAGCATAGGCCTTTAGCTATACCTCCAGTACTATCTGTTGTTGATGATGCATTTAATGATGCTTGCACTGCTCCTGATACTTTACCTCCGGCTCCTGCTAAGCCCGATAGGTACTACAGGGTCCCGGACACTCATCACCACCTATATAAGGCCCCTTTGCAGATCCAGAGACTATCTCCCAGGGCCCTAAAGCTGTAGCAGCTACTTCTTCTAAAAACCCCCTCCCCTCTGAAAGGGAATCCAGGTCCTTAGAGAGATGGGGTAAAAAAGTTTACACCTCTGCTACTTTGTCAGCTAGAGCATTGAACTGCCAATTCCATATGATTCAATATCAAGAGTTTATGCTTGACCAGTTGACTAAAAAGCTGTCCTCTGAAGAATCTTTAGATAAAAAGTATGTTCAAGAAATGTTACATAACATACAGCAGGTTAGTAACCATTCTTTGAAATGTGGCTATGATGCACTGGAGGCTTCCTTTAGATCAGCCATGACTGGCACAGTCATCAGGAGGCATGCATGGCTGAAAGAACAGGCATTACCAGACCATGTCAAATCTAAGCTTTTGGATGCACCTATGGACAAGGTCAATTTATTCGGTGCCCCTGCACAGCAGGTACTAAAAATGGATGGAAGAGAAAGCAAAATCTGTGCAAACAGTAAAAGATTTCTTACAAGTTCAACCTCCAAGGTTTAGCAGGAATTGACCCTCCAAGAATTGGTCCTTTCCAGACTCCTCTAAGGCACAAAGAGGCAGGAATAGGCGCTCTAGAGGCAGAAACCAATCCAGGGGTGCCTACAGGGGTCGCCAGTGGCAGGGTAACAACCAACAAGGCACGGATACAGCCACCACCACTACAACAACTCAATCACAGTGATTTGGCGGTGGCACCGCCTACCAGGGAACAGCTAGAAGCACCCTTAGGCGGAAAACTGACATTATTTTCAAGAAACTGGCACTGCATTACAAGAGAAAAATGGATTTTGCAGACTATAAACAAAGGTTACAGGTTCCATTTCCATACACTACCAAGAAAGAGAGGAATGCCAAACCTACCACCTTCACAAAGGACAGAAGCTCTAAAACAAATATCTCAATTATTAAGAATGCGAGCTGTGGAAAAGGTACCATTTATGGAGCAAGGGAAGGATTTTACTCCAGGCTCTTCCTGGTACCAAGAAAAGAAAACAAATGGAGGCCTATTCTAGACCTGTCCGCTTTAAACACATTCCTCATTGTTCCAAAATTCAAAATGTTGACTCTACAGCAGCTTCTTCCCATGCTGGGCAAGGAGTCTTGGCTGGTAACTCTAGATCTCAAGGAGGCATACCTGCACGTCCCCATAAGACCAATTTGCAGAAGATACCTCAGATTTCTTGCAGGATCAGAGCATTATCAATTCTCAGCATTGCCCTTTGGCTTATCTACTGCGCCCAGAGTGTTCACGAAATGCCTGGCATCAGTAATCGCTCACTGCAGACTTCAGGGAATTCAAATCTATCCCTACCTGGACGACTGCCTGATACAAGCGGACAACAAAAACAAACTAACAGAAGACTTACAAAGAGTCATCTACCTGCTACAAGCCCTGGGATATACAGTCAATACAAAAAAGTCAAGGCTGAGTCCATCCCAAAGAATAACCTTCCTGGGTGCAGAACTGGACACACCAAAACAAATGGCATTTCTAACTGCAGAAAAGAAAGAGCAACTTCCTCTCTACTTCTTGACATTAACAAAACAGAGCCATCTAACTGCAAGGAAAGTGCTACAAGCTCTGGGCTTCATGGCATCCTGCATAATACTGGTCCCTCATGCCAGGCTTCATATGAGAAAGCTACAGTGGTACCTAAAGAATTTGTGGTCTCAGCACAAGCACAGCATAGAAACCAAAATTCCAATGATCCCATGCCTGAAGCAAGAGTTCTTATGGTGGGCTCAGGCCTGTCAAGCAAACACAGGACTGCCCTTCTGCAAAAGTCAACCAAGACAAACCATCACGACAGATGCCTCAGACCTCTGTTGGGGGGCACACATGATGGGCAAGTGCATTCAAGGCCTATGGACTCAAGACCAGCTGCATCTGCACATAAATCTAAAAGAAATGATGGCAGTAAAATTGGCAATCCAGGCATTCAGACCTCTTCTCCAAGAAGGCCAGTTGATAAGGACAGACAACACCACAGTTGTGGTACATCAACAAACAGGGAGGCACACACTCATACCCTCTATGCCGGCTGGCACTGGACCTATGGGATGTGGCTCTGAGCTACAACATTCAGTTACAGGCAATTTATGTGCCAGGGAAGGAAAACATTCTAGTAGACATATTAAGCAGAACTACAACAGATGCCCACGAATGGATGCTGCATCCGGACATTTTCAAAACCATCACAAGAGAATGGGGATTACCACAAATAGACTTGGTTGCATCCCCACTCAATCACCAGTTGAAGAAATTCTGCACAAGGACTTGCCACCCACTTGCTTGGAAGGTGGACTCCCTAGCCTTCAGTTGGAAAAGCCTGACAGCATACGCATTCCCACCACTTCCTTTGATGCACAAGGTGCTTCTCAAGATCAAAGAGGAACGTCCGAGGATCATTCTGATAGCCCCAAATTGGCCAAGGCAACATTGGTATCCACTGCTGAGGAGCATGTCCCGGGAACAAATATGGACACTGCCCCTGATCCCATTACTGCTGACACAGAACAACTACAACATTCTGCATCCAAACCTAAAAACTCTGCAGCTGACTGCCTGGAACATTACATAACAGCAATTAACCCAAAATTATCCCAAAGGGTTAAAGACATTATCCTGGAGGCTCGTAGACCTTCAACAAGAAGTAATTATGCAGCAAAATGGAAAAGATATCTCATCTGGAGTACTGCAAAAGGGGCAAGATGTGACACTGGTGAACATAGCCAACATCCTGGAGTACTTGGCGGAGCTCTTCCATGCAGGCCTGTCCTATTCCTCCATCAAAATACATGCATCAGCTATTTCAGCAGAATACAGCTTGGATCCTCCTGTTTTCTCGCATCCTCTGCTCAGACAGTTTCTGAGGGGAATTAAAAATGTAAAACCTCCCAGGAAACCTCCATTGCCAGCATGGGACTTGAACTTTGTGCTGGAAAAACTGACTCTACCTCCTTTCGAACCAGCAGCTACAGCAGAATTGCAATACTTATCCTGGAAGACTGCTTTCCTGCTGGCAATAACTTCAGCAAGAAGGGTCTCTGAACTACAGGCATTAATGGCAGTACAACCCTTCCTGATATTCCATCAAGATAGAGTGTCCATGAGAACAAATCCTACATTTATGCCTAAGGTGGTATCCAGAGTCTCTTTAAATCAGGCTATCCACCTTCCTACATTCTTCCCCAATCCACAGAACAGGGGAGAAAAGCTCTTACATACCTTGGATGTACACAGACAATTACGCTACTACCTGGACAGGACAAAAAACAATAGAAAAACTGACCAGCTTCTGGTAGCATATGCAACAAGAAAAGAAGGAAATCCAATTTCTAAACAGACAATCTCCAAATGGATAGGAAATTGCATTAGATTTTGTTACTCCTACCATGGAAAGAAAACTCCAGAGAACATCAGGCCTCACTCCACAAGGGCTACAGCCACTACCACAGCTTTCTTACGAGGAGTGGCTACCAAGGACATTATAGAGGCTGCTACTTGGACCTCCGTGCATACATTTGCCAAGCATTACAACCTACCTCTATACTCTAGATCCCGTGCTGGTTTTGCCACTGCTGTTTTGCAAGGGATCCTAACTACACCATAATCTATTCTCATTTCCTCCTTCCCTAGTTTAGCTATGGTATTCTACCCATTTGTAAAGACTGCAGATGCATCCTTGAAGGACATAGTACAGTTTTGTACCTACCATAAATGTAGATGTCCGAGAGGAATGCATCTGCAGTCAGGATTACCCACCCTCCTTCCCCTCTGAGGTACTCCTAGGGTACTTACCAATATTCAGCTAGCTTGGGGGGGATCTATTATGGTGCATTTGTTTGTATATATGTACATACATGTTTATTTTGTGTGTTTGCTATCTACTATTTGGAAACTTTGGCATTTATCCAAATTTAGCCATCCAAGAGGGCACCTGGCATCTGGGGCAAGAAACACTGAGGAAAATGGCGTCGGCTGATGCCTTTATACCCAAAGAACTGCCGCAATGACGTCGGGTGGAGTGCGACACCAGCCGAAGCCAGACCCAGACTTTGGAATCCGGCCGACCGAAGGGCTGCCTGACGACAGGACAACCCATTTGTAAAGACTGCAGATGCATTCCTCTCTGACATCTACATTTATGGTAGGTACAAAACTGTACTTTTTCAGGCCTCAACATTTTTATATAAAACCGCCAGCTTCAAAAACAAAATCAACTTCTAAGTCTAAAAAACCAACGCATGAGCCACGTGCTGAGGCCCTTATGCCTAAAAAACAGATCAAAATGGCTGAGAACTTAAATTACCTTGATCAGGCCCCCCCCCCCCCCCCCCCCAGCTAAGAAGCCTAGACAAGACATTGATTATGAATCTTCAGATCAGGTTTCTATTTCTCCTGATTAGGAATTTTCTATACCTCCCTATGAGGATTCAGATGCAGAAGAATCCATTCCGTCTGCATCTCCTCCTGAGGATTATTCTTTTGGAGAAACCTTGCATACTTTAAGGGAACATTTTCATTGGGAGAGTCAGGATTTCTCTGAATCAAAAAAAAGAGGCTTAGGGATCTTAGGCTTCTTCCTCAGCATAGGCTTTTGGCTATACCTCCTGTATTAGACATTGTTGATGTGTTTTCGGAATCAAGCATGACTCCTGATTCCCTACCTCTGGCTCCTAGTAAGCCAGACAGATATTACAGGGTTCTTGACTCACAGAAATTTCTATTCAAAAATCCTGCTGCCGATCCCACAGGGTCCCAAAGGTGTAAAGGCCTCTACAGCTAAAAATCCTACCCCTTCTGATAGAGATTCCAGGGCGCTGGATAGATGGGGAAAGAAGGTTTATACGTCTGCAACCTTGGTAATTGGGGCCTTAAACTGCCAGTTTCATATGCTTAAATATAAACAGCATGTTATGGGCCTATTGAAACAGAAAATGATGTTGATTTCTGATTGTGTGGAAAATTAAGAATTACAGGAATTACTGCATGCAGCAGAACAGGTTGGAAAGCATACTTTGCAATGTGGTTTTGATTCCTTGGGGCCGCAGTTACTGGATCTGTGAATAGAAAGCATGCACTGGCTCAAGGAGCAAAAGCTGCCTGATAATATTAAAGCTAAATTGTTGGATGCACCTTTACAGCATGATACTCTGGTAATAAGGCAGAAGAGATTTTAAAGAAAATGGAAGACAAAGCTAAATCTATGCAAACTGTAAAAGATTTCTTACAAGTGCAACCACCCAGATTCAGTAGGCACTGGCTTACTAAAAATTGGTCCTTTTCTGTGTCCAGCAGAGCCTCTCAAGGCAAATCCAGGTGCTTGAAAGGCTCTAGATACCAATCACAGGGTTCTTACAGGTCAAAGCAATGGGGTGCCTCTACCTCCAAATCTGGAGGAAACAAAGCACAACCCTACAGTAAGCAAGTCTCAATGACTTCCCTCTGCCATCACCAAGCACGTATCTTTTGGCAGCCCCACTTGGGGGGAAAAGTAGCACTTCATGCTCAAAACTGGCTGTTTATTACCCAGGACAAGTGAGTATTAAACATAGTATCCCAGGGGTACAGATTTCACTTCCATACTTTGCCAGTTCCAAACTGTTGGCCAGATCTGCCACAAAATCAGTGGGCAGAGGCTCAGAAACAAGTTACGTCCCTCATAGATATGGGAGCTATTCAACCAGTACCAGAACAGGAAAAAGGGCAAGGTTTTTATTCAAGACTGTTCCTGGTACCCAGAAAAGTCCAGTCCATGCCTGGCGTCCAATACTGGACTTATCAATTTTGAACACCTTCTTGGACATTCCAAAATTCAAAATGCTGACTTTACAACAGCAATTGCCCATGCTGGGCAAGAACGCTTGGTTAGTGACTCTAGACTTGAGGCATACCTGCATATCCCAATAAGGGAATCGTGCAGAAGATAATTCCGCTTCAAGGCAGGTTTTATGCATTACCAATTCTCTATACTGCCCTTTGGCTTATCTACTGAGCCCAGGGTCTTTGCAAAGTGCCTGGTACCAGTAATTGCATTTTGCAGACAAAGAAGCATACAAATCTATCCTTACTTAGACTGTCTCATTCAAGCAGAAAACAAGGACATTCTTCACATCTGACATTTGTAAAAAGGCTTCTAACATGCCTAGGGTACACAATAAATGAAAAGAAATCACAACTGGTACCCTCTCAAACAACATTCCTGGGTGCAAGCTTGAATACAACTGCCTAGATGGCTTACCTTACGCCAGACAAAGGCAACTGACTATATACTTCAAACAGATGGCAACAAAAACCCAGTTATCTGCAAGACCAATTCTGCAGGCTTTGAGGTTCATGGCATCCTGCATTCTACTAATTCCGTATGCAAGATTGCATATGAGGAAATGTCAGTGGTATCTAAAACGTTTATGGAGTCAATATTGTCAGTCTGGAAAAAATGATTCCTCTCATTCCCTGCCTACAGCAGGAGTTTCTGTGGTGGGCAGAGATGTCACCAAAACAAGCGACGGTCATTCACTCTACCCCTTGCCACCCAAACCCTAACTGCAGACGCATCAGACTATGCTTGGGGGGCCCACCTGGCTGGGAAATGCATTCAGGGCATATGGAACCCAAAACAAATGCATCTGCATGTCAACCAGAAAGAAATGCTAGCTGTTCAGAATGCCCTGACAGCCTTCAAGGACTTACTTCATCCAGGACAACTACTGATAAAGACTGACAACACCACGGTTATGTGGTACATAAACAAGCAGGGGTGTACACATTCCTACCCCCTTTGCAGACTAGCCATGGCATTGTGGGACATGGCCTTGACTTACCAAGTACATCTTCAAGCTCAGTTCCTGCCAGGAAAACAAAATACTCTTTCGGATGACCTAAGCAGAAATATGGACCCTCACGAGTGGAAACTGGATCCACAAGTCTTCAGCATGGTAGAAATGGGGGAGCCCAGACATAATTTTGGGGAGAGGCAAATCTATTAACTGGACAAATTCTTCACAAGGACTTATCACAGATGAGCATGGAAAGTGGATGCCCTATTCTTCAGTTGGAAAAACCTATCCGTCTACGCCTTTCCTCCTCTGCCTCTTCTCCCCAAGGTCTTACTAAAGGTCAGACAGAAAAAAACAAAAATGATCCTAATTGCTCCGGACTGGCTTCGTCAGCACTGGTACCTAATTCTAAGGAATATGTCTCAACTCCCTCCTTGGTACTTGCCTCAAATACCTCATCTACTGTCTCAGCAGAACAATCAAATTCTGCACACTCAGCTCCAAACTCTGAACCTGGCAGCGTGGCTGATCATGTAATTATTCAAAGAACACCTCTCAGTAAATCTGTGATGGATGTCATTTTGGAAGCCAGGAGGCTTAGTACTAGAGAATCTTATGCTGATAAATGGAAGAGATTCTGTGCTTGGAACCAAGCACAAGGAACGGACACAGCAATACCAAATATTCCTCAGATTTTACAATACTTGACTGAGATGCTTGACAAGGGCCTATCTTTTTCTTCAATAAAAATCCATGCCTCTGCCATCTCGGCTCATTACAACACGGAGCCTCCCATCTTTTTTCATCCTCTGCTAAAACAGTATCTTAGGGGGGCCAAAAATTTAAGGCCTCCCAGAAGATCACAAACTCCTGCATGGGACCTCAATTTTGTGCTGGAAAAACTCACCCTGCTTCCTTTTGAACCAGCAGCTACTGCGGATATAAAGTTTTTATCTTGGAAAACAGCTTTCCTTTTGGCAATCACTTCAGCAAGAAGGGTTTCAGAACTACAGGCCCTCATGGCTGTGGAGCCTTTTATTACATTTTACCTGGACAGGGTGTCCCTCAGGACCAATCCTTCCTTTATGCCTAAAGTGGTATCCAGTGTGGCTCTTAACCAAACTATTCACCTGCCAACATTTTACCCAAATCCGCAGAACAAGGAGGAGTGGATTCTGCATTCATTGGACATGCACAGACAACTAAGATTCTACTTAAACATGCCCACATCTCTAAGAAAGTCTGAGCAACTACTGGTGGCATTTGCTGCAGGATCAGAGGGGAAGGCTATATCAAAGCAGGCTATTTCTAATTGGATAAGCCACTGCATTGGTTTCTGCTACTTGCATCATGGTAAACTGGTGCCCAAGGGAATCGGGCACATTCCACCAGGGCTGCCTCTACCTCAGCAGCCTTTCTCAGAGGTGTTCCAACCAAAGACATTCTAGAAGCTGCTACTTGGAGCTCTGTTCATAATTTTACAAAGCATGATCATTTGCCTCTCTTCTCTAGGTCCAAGGCTGGCTTTGCCATTGCAGTTCTGCAGGGCCTTATAACCGCTCCTAATGCTATTTAGTTTCATCCTCCCATCCATAGCTTTGGGATTCTACCCAAATATGACTGCAACAGTGAAATACAAAGAACATAGTGCAGTTGTGTACACTTACCATAAATGTAGATGTTAGTGTATTCACTGTTGCAGTCAGGGTTACTCACCCGCTATCCCCCTTTTTTCTAGAACTTTTCTTTCCTTCACTATATTATAAAGCCTTTGTGGTGTATTTGCTTTTAGATGAAGGTAAAGCTTATGTTGCTAAAAGTACATTTACATATATACACCTGACATCTGGGGCAAGAAAAACTGAATAAAATGGTGTCTGCTGCATGTTTTACACTCCTGATGACCTGACGTCATGGAAGAGGAGACCGCAACCGATGCAGGATCCAAGACTTTGATATTCAGCCCGACTGAGGGCAACCTTCCAGCAGATTACCCAAATGTAATGACTGCAACAGTGAATACACTCTAACATCTACATTTATGGTAAGTGTACACAACTGTACTTTCCGATCAGTTTGTCTCTGTCTCGGCACAGACATCGCCCATCTCCACTCCAATGTTGGTTCCAACAACTTTGGAGCCGTTTTTGACATCCACCCCTGTTGTGACTTTGGCTCCGAGCCCGTTCTCTGGTCCAACCATACCGTTGTTGATCTAAGTTGGAATCATCATTGCCGATGTTCTTTGTGTTTCACTGTTGCAGTAATTACATTTGGGTTATTTGCTTGCAGGTAGTCCTCAGTCGGCCTGATAGTCTTGGGTCCTGCATTGGTTGCTGTCCCTTCTTCCATGATGTCAGGGGTATAAAATATGCAGCCGATGCCATTACATCAGTCTTTATTGCCGTGCGGTGCCCGAAGCAGAAGCAGTTCGCAAGTGCCGGTCGGCCCACTCCTGAAATTTTCGTTTTCGAGTTTCAGAACCGAATTTTTCAACTAAAGCTAAGTACCCCATATGGGAAACTTTTTCTTGCTCCGTACCGATGTCCGTAAAAGTTAATAATTGCATACTTTTGGAAAGCAAATACCTCAAAGATTTTCATTCGTACTGTATTCCTTGCCTAGGCCCAGACCACGACATACCTTGCTGTCGGTTTTGTGCTTTATTTAATCAGCGCACTATCCGTCTGTATATTTTCACCTCTTAATGTTTCTGTTCTCTGTTTAATTATCCAGAAATGTTGTTGGTTAGCCATCCGACTACCGGGATTCCGAAAAAATACAAAAATAGAGACAGGCGGCTGAGGTCCAAAACTGCCAACAATGCTTCTTCTAAGCCAGTTAGCCGGTACTCAGTGAGGTGCTTTTGCAGCCCCTGATGCCCGCTACTTCTGATTCGCAGGCCTTTACTGAGACCCATTCGGAGTCCGGTATGCCATGAGATTCTTCCAACTATGGAACTCGCAGATGTCTCTACCTTGGATGGGTCCAGAGCCGCTGTGAAGGCACCGGCTTCTGAAGGTGTATTCCGGCCTACGGACTTGCATATTAAACCGCCGCCTCCTTTACTTGGGCCTAAATCTCAATCCATGCCTAAACAGATGCCCAGGCCACATGCTCAGGCCTCTATGCCTAAAAAACTAATGATGAGAATGGCTGAAGATCTAATAACTCTAATCAGGGGTATTCAACCCCCCCCCCCCTTTCTAAGAGGCCTAGGACTGAAGTTTATTATGAATCTTCTGATCAGGATTCTGTTTTTTCTGATTCTTCTGATGATCTGAATTTGTCTTTATCTACTTTTGAAGATTCTGATGCAGAGGACTCCATTCCCTCTGCTCCCCCCCTGAGGATTTTTCTTTTTGGGAAGCCTTACATACTCTAAGGGAGCATTTCCACTGGGAAAGCCAGGATTTTTCTGATTCAAAAAAGAGGCTTAGGGATTTCCTTCTCCTACCTCAGCATAGGCCTTTGGGTGGAAGGTTGGAACAATGATTAAAATGTTTACCTTAGAAATACAAGGTACAGTGTTTGTCACATGGGGTGGTTGGCTAGGCTTAAAATGGCCTACAAAGGCAGTTAGTCTAGTACTAATCTATGAACCTCCGCATAGGCCTTTAGCTATTCCTCCTGTACTAGACGTTGTTTTTAGCTATTCCTCCTGTACTAGACGTTATTTTGGAATCTAGTTTGGCCCCTGATTCCCCGCCTCCTGGTCCCAGAAAGCCTGACAGATACTACAGGGTCCCAGAGTCCCACAAGTTCCTTTTTAAAAATCTTATTGCAGATCCAGAGACTATTTCACAGGGGCCCAAGGGCAGTAAGGCTTCTACTGCTAAAAATCCTACCCCTTTTGATAGAGACTCGCGGGCGCTGGATAGATGGGGTAAGAAGGTTTACACTTCTGCAACCTTGGCCATTAGGGCTTTAAACTGCCAGTTTCATATGTTGAAGTATCAGCAACATGTTATTGGACTGCTTAAACAGAAAGTGGTGTTGATTCTTGACTGTGTGGAAAGTAAAGAATTACAGGATTTAATGCATTCTGCTGAACAAGTTGGAAAACGTACTTTGCAATATGGTTTTGATTCATTAGAGGCCTCTTGCAGGACTGGGTCTGTGCTCAGAAGGCATGCTTGGTTTAAGGAGTAGTCTTTGCCTGATCATGTTAAAGCTAAATTGTTGGATGCTTCTTTAAATTGGGACTGCCTGTTTGGCAACAAGGCTGAGGAAGTTCTTAAGATGGAAGATAAAGCCAAATCTATGCAAACTGTTAAAGATTTTTTACAAGTTCGGCCTCCTAGATTTAGTAGGTACTGGCCCTCTAAGAAGTGGTCCTTTGCAGCCCCTTCCATGTCTTCTCAAGCCAAACCCAGACACAGCAAAACTCCTGGGTTTCAGTCCCAGGGGACACGCAACTAAGCAGTGGGGGCCTCCACTTCCAAATCTGGGAATAAGACTCCCCCCTATGGTAAACTGTCTCAATGACTTCTTTTTAAAATTTCCAAGCACTTAACTGACTGCCCCTTCATGCCAAGAATTGATAACTCATTACACAGGACCAATGGGTTTTAAATAGTGTCCCAGGGATGCAGATTTCACTTCACATGTTGCCAACACCAAGTGGGTGGCCGGACCTACCCCCAAATCAGTGGGCAGAGGCCAAAAAACAAGTACTTTCTCTCTTAAAGCATGGGGGCTATTCAACTGGTACCAGAAGAGGAACAGGGACAAGGCTTCTACTCAAGACTTTTCCTGGTACCCAGAAAAGACTATTCATGGTGTCCTATCCTGGACCCATCTACTCTAAACACCTTTTTGGAGATTCCAAAGTTCAAGATGCTGACTCTTCACCAATTACTTCCAAAAAGAAGCATACCTGCACATCCCAATCAGGGAATCTTGCAGAAGATACCTACGCTTCAAAGCAGGCTACACGCACTATCAGATGTTCATCATGTTACACTGCTGCAGTCATTACACTTGGGTTATCCTGCCGTCAGGTGGTTCCCCAGTCGGCCTGATTTCCAAAGTCTTGGTCCGGCGTCAGTTGCTGTCGCCTCCTCCCTGACGTCAGTGTGACAGGGGTATAAAAGATGCAGCCGATGCCATTTTCTTCAGTCTTTCTTGCCGTAGTATAGTGCGTTTGTTAAATCTAGCACAAAACCGACAACTAGTGACTTTGTGATCCGGGCCTAGGCATGGAATACAGTAAGAGTGGAAGTCCTTATGTGGTATTTGCTTCCCACAAGAAATACAATTATTCCCCAACGGGGTACTTAGCTTTATTGAAGACTTCGGATATGAAATTCGACTTAGAAAATCTCAGGAGTCTGGGGACCGGCACTTGCGAACTGCTTCTGCTTTGGGCACTGCGCGGCAAGAAAGACTGAAGAAAATGGCGTCTGATGCATCTTATATACCCCTGGTGCACTGACATCCGGGAAGAAGTGACTGCAATCGACGCCGGACCAAGACTTTGGAACTCTGGCCGACTGCGGGACCGCCTGACGGCAGGATAACCCAAGTGTGATGACTGCAGCAGTGTGAACACTCGAACATCTACATTTATGGTAGGTACAAAACTGTACTTTCGCAAGTGCCGGTCAGCCGACTCCTGAGATTTTCATTCCGAATCCAGAACTGAAGTCTTCAACAAAGCTAAGTACCCCGTTGGGGAAACTTTTTTTTTTCTTGCCTCAGACTGATGTCAGTAAAAGTTAATAACTATTTCTTGTGGGAAGCAAATACCTCATAAGGATTTCCATTCCTATTGTATCCCATGCCTAGGCCCAGACCACGACATCATTGGTTGTCTTGTCTTGTGCTAGGTTTAACAAGTGCACTATTAAACGTCTGTTTGATTTTGCCCGACATTATTTTGGCAGAAAATTCAATTACACCATGCCGTGGGAATTTCCAACAACCCGAATACATAAAAAGCGCAAAGACAAGGACAGGCATCCGAGGCCCAAAACTGACAAAGCCTCTTCTAGGCCAGTCGCCGGTTCTCCGGGTTTCAGCGAGGCACCTTCGCAGCCCCTGACTACCGCTTCTGCAGAACCACAGGCCGCCTCCGACTCCCACGTGGAGATTGCTGGGCCTTCGGTCGCACAAGTTTTTCAGCCTACCGAAACTAACCCTTCAGAGGGATCCTGAGTAGCTGAGCAACCCGCAGCTTCAGAGGGTGTTTTCAGACCTACTCAGTTAAGCATTAAACCCTCTGCTAAGTCTAAGCATCCTTTAAAAACAAATACAGCATTCTCCAGGACAGGCCTCCATGCCCAAGAAACAGATGCTCAAAATAGCCGAAGACCTAATCACTCTGATCAGGGGGTCACATCCCCTTCCTGATAAAAGGCCTAGACAGGATGCAGACTATGACTCATCCGACCAGGTGTCCATTTCTTCAGATTCATCCTCAGACCTAGGATATTCTTTACCCCCTTATGAGGATTCTGATGCTGAGGAATCAATTCCATCAGCCTCTCCGCCTGAGGACTACTCCTTTGGGGAAACCTTGCATACCATGAGGGAACATTTCCATTGGGAAGGCCAGGATTACTCAGAATCCAAGAAAAGGCTCCGTGACTTCCTTTTAATACCTCAGCACAGACCCCTTGCTGTTCCGCCAGTGTTAGATATTGTGGATGATGTGTATACTGAATCCAGCGTAAATCCTGATTCCTTACCTCCAGCCCCAGTTAAACCTGACAGATACTACAGAGTCCCGGACTCTCTCAAATTTCTGTATAAAAGCCCTGTCGCTGACCCTGAAAGTATTTCTCAAGGACCCAAAGGGGTTAAGACCTCATCAGCAAAGATTCCAGTTCCCTCTGACAGAGATTCCAGAGCAATAGACAGATGGGGAAAGAAAGTATATACGTCTGCAACTTTAGCAACGAGAGCCTTAAATTGCCAGTTTCATATGCTAAAATATCAGCAATTTTTGATGTCTCAGTTGAAACAAAAAATGCTTCCAGATTCAGATCCTCCTAATTTTAAAGAAATGCAGGATTTATTGCATGCAGCTGAACAAGTGTGAAAACATACTTTGCAATGTGGTTTTGATTCTTTAGAGGCCTCCTGTAGACAGGCTCTGTCATTAGAAGACATGCTTGGCTAAAAGAGCATACGTTACCAGATCATGTTAAAGCAAAATTATTGGATGCACATTTGCAGCATGATGTGTTATTTGGAGTTAAGGCAGAAGAGGTATTAAAGAAAATGGAGAATAAGGCAAAAATCTATGCAAACGGTGAAGGATTTCTTACAGGTTCAGCCTCCTCCATTTAGCAGAAATTGGCCGACAAAGAATCTGTCCTTTCCAGTTAGACCTCAAAGGGGCAGATACAGACGTCCGAGGTAGAGGGTCAACCACAAGGTCCTTACAGGCCTCTGCAATGGGGTGCATCAGGCCAGAAAGAAGGGGAAGACGGGCCCCAACCATATAAAAAGCAGATCCAATGACTTCCCACTACAGCTGCCAAACAGCGCTCTTGGCAGCCCCCTTGGGAGGAAAACTGGCACTTTTCTATCACAATTGGCACATGATCACCAAAGACAAATGGGTTCTCAACATTGTATCTCAAGGTTACAGGTTCCACTTTCACACACTGCCAAGGTTAAAAAGAATGCCAAATCTGCCACCAAATCAATGGGCAGAGGCTCAAAAACAAATTACAGCACTCATGGACATGAGAGCTATTCAAAAGGTACCACCACAGGAGCAAGGACAATAATTTTACTCAAGACTCTTTCTGGTTCCCAGAAAGGACAAAGCCTGGAAGCCCATTCTGGATCTTTCTTCTCTAAACACTTATAAATGTTCCGAAATTCAAAATGTTGACACTACAGCAGCTTCTTCCCATGCTGGGCAAGAAATCTTGGCTCGTGACCTTGGACCTCAAGGAGGCATACCTGCATGTCCCTGTCAGACAAAACTGCAGAAGATACCTCAGATTCATAGCTGGTTCAATGCACTATCAATTCTCTGCATTGCCCTTTGGCTTATCTACTACGCCCAGGGTCTTCACAAAGTGCCTGGCACCAGTAATTGCATTTTGCAGACCGAAAGGAATTCGGATTTATCCATACCTGGATGACTGCCTGATTCAAGCAGAGAGCAAGGACATTCTTCTAAAGCACCTGCTCATTACAACACGGATCCACCAATTTTTTCTAATCCTTTGCTAAAACAGTACCTTAGAGGGGCTAAAAACATAAGACCGCCCCGTAGAGCACCTACTCCAACTTGGGACCTCAACTTTGCTTTGGAAAAATTAACTTTACCTCCTTTTGAGCCAGCTAATACAACAGAATTAAAATATATCTCTTGGAAAACTGCTCTGCTCATGGCAATAACATCCGCACAAAGAGTTTCAGAATTACAGGCACTAATGGCAGTGGAACCCTTCCTCATTTTCCACCAGGACAGGGTGTCTTTAAGAAGTAATCCTACATTTATGCCGAAGGTGGTTTCAAGTGTGGCTCTAAACCAAACCATTCACTTGCCAACTTTTTATCCAAAACCACAGAATAAAGGGGAGAAACTACTGCATTCTTTGGACATTCACAGGCAGTTACACTTCTACTTGGACAAAACCAAAGCTTTCAGAAAATCTGAGCAATTATTGGCAGCATATGCTGCAGGAGCACAGGGAAAAGCCATTTCAAAATGGATGGGACATTGTGTACGTTTCTGCTATACACACCATGGGGAAACCTGTACCTAGCAGCATTAGATCTCACTCCACCAGGGCAACAGCCACTTCAACTGCCTACCACAGAGGAGCACCTACCTACCAAGGATATTTTGGAAGCAGCAACATGGAGTTCTGTGCATACATTCACCAAGCATTGCCTTCTGCCTCTATACTCTAAATCCAGAGCTGGCTACGCCACTGCAGTGCTGCAGGGCCTTATAGCCACCCCTAATGCCTTATAGAACCAGCCACCCTACCTCAGCTTTGGGATTCTACCCAAGTGTAATGACTGCAGCAGTGCAACACGAACATAGTACAGTTTTGTACCTACCATAAATGTAGATGTTAGAGTGTATACACTGCTGCAGTCCAGGTTACCCTCCCTCCTTCCCCTCTTACTTGCTGGTACATACCTATGTTTTCTACCCTTTACTATCTATGGGGAGTATTTGCTGGTAACTGAAAGTTGTTTGCTTTTCTTATGTGTTTTATTAGCAATTTGAATTGCCTACCTATTTGGGGGCACCTGACATCTGGGGCAAGAAAAACTGAAGAAAATGGTGTTGGCTGCATCTTCTATACCTCTGTCACACTGATGTCAGGGAGGAGGCGACAGCAACCGACGCTGGACCAAGACTTTGGAACTCAGGCCGACTGGGGAACTGCCTGATGGCAGGATAACCCAAGTGTAATGACTGCAACATGTGTACACACTCTAACATCTACATTTATGGTAGGTACAAAACTGTACTTTCTCTGCACTGCCCTTTGGCTTATCTACTGTGCCCAGGGTATTCACAAAGTGCCTAGCTCCAGTTATTGCATTTTGCAGGCAAAGAAATATTCAGATATACCCATACCTGGACGATGGTCTAATTCAGGCAGAAAGCCAGTGCATACTTTTTAATCATCTGGCCTTTGTACAAAGGGATGTCCTTCATGGATGCATCTGCAGTCATAACAACTGGGTCGTCCTGTCGTCAGGCAGCCCCTCAGTCGGCCGGATTCCAAAGTCCGGGTCCGGCTTCGGCTGATGTCGCACTTCACCCGACGTCATCTCTGTTGGTCTTCGGGTATAAAGGCATCAGCCGACGCCATTTTCCTCAGTCTTTCTTGCCGCGTGGCGCCCGAAGCAGAAGCTGTTCGCAAGTGCCGGTCGGTCGGATCCAGAGATTACTTCTACCGAATACTACGAAGACTTCTAAAGCTAAGTACCCCGTTGGGGACTCTTTCTTGCCTCAGCCGATGTCAGAAAAAGTTAATAATTGTTTAACCTGTGGGAAACAAATACCTCATAAAGATTTCCACTCTTACTGTCTGCCTTGTTTAGGCCCAGCCCACGACGTAGCAGCCTGTTCGGCCTGTGCTTCTTTCAACCGACGAACGCTTAGGCGTCGGTCGGAGTTTGCTGAACAGTTTTTCGGTTCTGATTTTGCGTATTTTATGCTGTCGGATCCTCCGACTACCCAATCTGCCAAAAAACGCAAAGATAAAGACCGACACTCGCGGTCCGCGGTTTCGGCTGAAACCATAGTTAAGCAAACCGCGAGTGTCTCGGTTTCGGCTGAAACCGAGAAAACTGATCAAAGTACAGCTGAATCTATCTCTACAACTGAGGCCCCTGCTACCATTCTTGAATCGGCCTCAGAAATTCTACCCACTACGGTGGTTGCCACTGACTTATCAGACACCATTCCCTTGGATGTCTCTACCCCAGCACGTGGTGCTGCTAGGCCTCCAGCAGCCATGTCCATTAAGGCCTTCGCCAGGGCTAAAGCAGCCAAGACTACAAAAACAGTGCCTGTTAAACCCCCTTCAACCAGGCCCTCCTCTAGTTCTCAAATGCTTACTCTGGCAGAAGATTTAATTTCATTAATTAGAGGATCTCAATCTCACCCAGACAGGGCCTCTCAGCCCCAGAGAAGAGACCAAGGGCAGAGCCCCTGAGCCAGTGTCATCTGATGATTCAGCCGATGAATCAGACATAACTGACCAGCCAGAGGCTCCTTTCTCTAATTTTGAAGACTCTGATGCTGAAGAATCCATTCCAGCTGCTTCCCCACCAGAAGAATTTTCCTTTGGGGAAACCTTACATGCCATGAGAGCAGTTCCAATGGCAGCAACAGGATTTTTCAGACTCCAGAAAAGACTTAGGACTTTCCTGCACCTTCCACAACACAGGCCCTTAGCTATACCTCCTGTTCTCTCTGTGGTGGATGATGCTTTCAATGATGTCTGCTCCGCTCCAGATTCTTTACCTCCAGCCCCTGCCAAACCAGACAGATTTTACAGGGTGCCAGACACTCATCACCACCTTTACAAGGCGCCTCTTGCAGACCCGAAACTATATCCCAGGGTCCCAAGGCAGTAGCCGACCATAGCTAAAACCCTATTCCTTCTGAAAGGGAAGCAAGGTCATTAGACAGATGGGGCAAAAGGTATACACTTCAGCTACTCTCTCAGCTAGAGCTTTAAACTGTCAGTTTCACATGATACAATACCAAGAGTTTATGCTTGATCAGTTAACTAAAAAGCTAACCACTGATGAATCTCTTGATAAGAAATATGTATTAGAAATGGTAAATAACATACAACAGGTTAGTAACCATTCCTTAAAATGTGGCTATGATGCACTGGAGGCTTCATTTAGATCAGCCATGACTGGCACAGTGATAAGAAGGCATGCATGGCTAAAGGAGCAAGCTTTACCGGATCATGTTAAAGCAAAGTTACTAGATGCTCCTATGGATAAGACAAGTTTGTTTGGTACACCTGCCCAGCAGGTTATGAAGAAAATGGAAGAAAAGGCAAAATCCGTTCAAACGGTTAAAGATTTCTTGCAGGTTCAACCCCAAGGTTTAGCAGGAACTGGCCTGCCAAAATTGGTCCTTTCCTGACTCCACAAGATCTCAAAGGGGCAGAAACAGACGCTCCAGAGGCAGAAACCAATCCAGAGGAGGTGCCTACAGAGGACGACAGTGGCAAGGTAACAACAGAGGCACAGACACAACCACTGCCACTACATCAACACAACCACAGTGACTTAATCCTAAATCCGCCTACCAGGGAACAAATAGCAGCTCCTCTAGGCGGAAAGTTAACCTTATTTTCAAAAACTGGCACTATATAACAAAAGACAAGTGGATTTTACAAACCATAGATCAAGGATACCGGTTCCACTTCCACACTTTACCAATCAAAAGAGGAATGCCAAATCTACCTCCAAATCAAAAACCAGAGGCTCTACAACAGATAATGCAGTTAGCAAACATGAGAGCTGTGGAAAAAGTGCCAACTGCAGAGCAAGGAAAGGGGTTCTACTCAAGACTATTCCTAGTTCCAAGAAAGGAAAAAGTTGGAGACCAATTCTCGACCTGTCCGCCTTAAATACATACATCATTGTCCCAAAATTCAAAATGCTGACCCTACAGCAACTTCTTCCCATGCTGGGCAAGGAGTGTTGGCTGGTAACTCTAGATCTCAAGGAGGCATACCTGCACATCCCCATTCGACCAATCTGCAGAAGATACCTCAGATTTCTTGCAGGATCAGAGCACTATCAATTCTCAGCATTGCCCTTTGGCTTATCTACTGCGCCCAGAGTATTCACAAAATGCCTGGCATCAGTAATTGCCCATTGCAGACTACAGGAATACAAATTTACCCATACCTGGACGACTGCCTGCTACAAGGGGACAACAAAAGCAAGCTGACAACAGATTTACAAAGGGTCATCTACTTGCTACAAGCACTGGGATACACAGTCAATCTACAAAAGTCAAGGCTGATACCATCCCAAACAAGGACATTCTTGGCTGAATTGGACACAGTAAAACAAATGGCATTCCTAACTGCAGAAAACAAAAGAACTCCTCTTTACTTCTTGGCACTAACAAAGCTGAACAAGTTAACAGCAAGAAAAGTACTGCAGGCCTTGGGCTTCATGGCATCATGCATAATCCTGGTCCCACTTGCCAGACTACATATGAGAAAACTACAGTGGTACCTAAAGAATTTATGGTCCCAACACAGTCACAGCCTAGAAACAGAAATCCCACTAATTCCATGCTTAAAACAGGAGTTCCTATGGTGGGCTCAGGCATGCCAGACAAACCCAGGCCTACCCTTTCGCAGATGTCAAGCAAGCCAGACCATCACAACAGACGCTTCAGACCTAGGATGGGGGCCCACATGCTGGACAAATGCGTGCAAGGATTGTGGACACAGGATCAACTTCACCTGCACATCAACCTAAAAGAAATGCTGGCAGTAAAACTGGCAATCCAAAGGTTCAGACCATTTCTCAAAGAGGGCCAGTTGATGATAAGGACAGACAACACCACAGTCATGTGGTACATCAACAAGCAGGGAGGCACTCATTCATACCCCTATGCAGAATGACTTTGGAGCTGTGGAACCTGGCACTCAGCTACAACATCCAGTTACAGGCAATGTTTGTACCGGAAAAGAAAATATTCTAGCAGACATATTAAGCAGAACCACATCGGATGCCCACGAATGGAAACTGCACCCGGACATTTTCAAGACCATCTCAAAGAAATGGGGAATGCCTCAGATAGACCTATTTGCATCACCTCTCAATCACCAGCTCAAAAAATTCTGCACAAGGACATTACACCCACTGGCATGGAAAGTGGATTCGCTCTCCTTCAGCTGGAAAGGCCTGACAGCATATGCATTCCCACCTCTTCCCTTGATACACAAAGTATTACTAAAAATCAAGGAAGAACGTCCAAGGATAATCCTGATAGCTCCAAACTGGCCAAGACAACACTGGTACCCACTGCTGAGGAGCATGTCTCAGAACAATATGTGGCCAATACCCTGATGCCTTTGATGCTAACTCAGAACAACTACAGCATCATACATCCAAACCTAAAAGCGTTGCAACTGACTGCATGGAACATCACATAGCAACAGCTAACCCAGAACTTTCTCAAAGAGTTAAAGACATTATTCTTGAAGCACGCAGACCTTCAACAAGAAGGAACTATGCTGGAAAATGGAAAAGGTTTGTCATTTGGAGTACTGAAAGAGGAAAAGATGTGTCAAACATAGATATGCCTAACATTCTAGAGTATCTGGCGAACTTCTTCATTCAGGCTTGTCCTACTCCTCCATCAAGATACATGCATCAGCTATTTCAGCAGAATACAGCTTTGATCCACCTGTTTTTTCGCACCCTTTGCTCAGGCAGTTCCTCAGAGGAATCAAGAATGTAAAACCTCCAAGGAAACCACCTTTGCCAGCTTGGGACTTAAACTTTGTGCTAGAAAAGTTGACACTATCACCCTTTGAACCAGCAGCAACAGCAGACCTACAACACCTGTCATGGAAAACTGCTTTCCTACTGGCAATTACTTCAGCAAGGAGGGTTTCAGAGCTACAGGCCTTAATGGCAGTGCAACCCTTCCTAATCTTCCACCAAGATAGAGTGTCCATGAGGACTAATCCTACATTTATGCCTAAGGTGGTATCCAGAGTGTCTTTAAACCAGGCAATCCACCTACCTACCTTCTTTCCCAACCCACAAAACAAAGGGGAAAGAATACTGCATACCTTGGATGTACACAGACAGCTACGCTACTACTTGGACAGAACAAAAAATAGCAGAAAGACTGACCAACTTTTTGTAGCCTATGCAACAGGAAGGGAAGGAAAAGCTATTTCCAAACAGACAATCTCCAAATGGATAGGAAATTGCATACGATTCTGTTACTCCTTCCATGGAAAACCAATTCCACAGAACATAAGACCTCATTCTACAAGGGCAACAGCCACTACCACAGCCTTCTTACGAGGAGTGGCAACCAAAGACATTACTGAGGCGGCTACTTGGACCTCCGTGCATACATTTGCCAAGCATTATAACTTACCTCTATATTCCAGATCCCGAGCAGGGTTTGCCACTGCTGTACTGCAAGGGATCCTAAACACACCATAATCTAGTTTTATCCTCCTCCCTAGTTGGCTATGGTATTCTACCCAGTTGTTATGACTGCAGATGCATCCATGAAGGACATAGTACAGTTTTGTACCTACCATAAATGTAGATGTCCGAACTGGATAGCATCTGCAGTCAGGATTACCTCCCTCCTTCCCTCTGTGGTACTCCTAGGGTATTTTACCCTCCTAATAGCTAGCTGGTGGGGAGTCTTTATGGTGTATTTGTTTGTATATATGTACATACATGCTTATTTTTGTGTTCACCTCTATCTTTTTGGAAACATTGGCATCTATCCAAATTTTAACCTCCAAGAGGGCTACTGGCATCTGGGGCAAGAAACACTGAGGAAAATGGCGTTGGCTGATGCCTTTATACCCGAAGACCAACAGAGATGACGTCGGGTGAAGTGCGACATCAGCCGAAGCCGGACCCGGACTTTGGAATCCGGCCGACTGAGGGGCTGCCTGACGACAGGACGACCCAGTTGTTATGACTGCAGATGCTATCCAGTTCGGACATCTACATTTATGGTAGGTACAAAACTGTACTTTCTAACTTGTCTGGGGTACACCATAAATGAAAAGAAATCACACCTGCTACTGTCAACAAATTATATTCCTGGGAGTAAGCTTGAATACAACTTCCCAGATGGCTTACCTCACGCCAGAGAAACAAATTTATTTGACAACCTACTTCAAACAAGTGGCCACAAAAAAACTGCTATCTGCAAGACAAATACTGCAAGCCTTGGGGTTCATGGCCTCCTGCAGTCTTCTAATTCCATATGCAAGACTGCATATGAGGAAACTACAGTGGTATCTAAAAAGCCTATGGTGTCAACGTTCTCAAGACCTGGAAACAATGATTCCTATCATACCTTGCCTATGCCTAGGGTTCCTTTGGCCTGCCACCAAAACAAGGGACTACCTTTCACACTACCCCCTGCTGCCCAAACCCTAACGGAAGACACAGGCTATGCATAGGGGGCTCACCTGGCAGGGAAGTGCATTCAGGGCAAATGGAACCCAAGTCAAATGCACCTGCATATCAATCAAAAAGAAATTTTAGTGTACAGAAATATCTGACAGCCTTCAAGGACCACATTCTTCCAGGGCAACTAGTAAAGACTAACAATACCACTGTTATGTGGTACATAAACAAGCAGGGGGGGTACACATTCTTACCCTCTCTGTAGACTAGCCATGGCATTATGGAACACAGCCTTGAGCTAACAAGTGCACCTATAAGCGCAATTCTTGCCAGGAAAATTAAATACACTGGCAGACAGACTAAGCAGAAACCTCATGGACCCACAAGAGTGGAAACTCGAACCAAGGATTTTCAGCATGTTGACAAAGCAAATGAGGGAGCCAAGATATAGACCTGTTTGCCTCTCCCCAGAACTACCAATTGGACAAATTTTGCACATGGACTCCCTACAAACAAGCCTGGAAAGTGGATGCTCTGTCCTTAAGCTGGAAAAACCTATGAGTGTCTTCCCCCCTCTGCCTCTGCTCTCCAAAGTACTACTAAAAATCAAACTGGACAAACCAAGGATGATTTTGATTGCTCCTGACTAGCCACGCCAACACTGGTACTCCCCTTCTGCGCAGTGTGTCAGTTATCTCTATGGCACCTTCCTCAGACTCCTTCCCTGCTGTCTCCGCAGGAGAACCAGATTCTGCACCCTCAGCTTCTAACACTGAAACTTACAGCCTGGCTAATTACTTAATCTCTCCTTTACTAAAACACTGCAAACCACAGAATAACGAAACAGAAGAATGTCAGCAATCCAAAGGACACCACAGTTTATTCCAAAATAGTTAAGCGCTTTCCTCTCCACTATAGAGACTTCCTCAGAACAAAACATTAGCCTCACAAACCAACTTAAATACCCCCACACATTATTCAATTAAACAATTAAAATTTAAAACTGTATCGTAAACATTCAACATAACATTAAAAATCTCAAAAAAATACATGTCCTAAAAATATTAAATACATAATATTGCACTTAGCTCTGTCATTAATCAACTGTTAACTACATTCTAAACTCAAATATTTTGAAAATTAAAAACCCCTAAGGCTTAACCTGTAATTTGATCGAGTTTTAAAACACTGGCAATGCTAATGGTCTCATTTATGCCTGGATATCAGGAGGCATTCATAAGCAGTTGCCATCTCAATTCCCTAAGGTCTAAATGCATGTCCAAAATGCCCCCTTTCTCATCTTCCTTTAATTGCTGCAAGACCAAAAAGGAGGAATTTTCACTTCTGTGTCTAAACAATGCACTTGTCAACCTAGCATGTCTAATGTCCCTTAAGTGTTCACCCATCCTGGTCTTTAATTTCCTGCTAGTTTTTCCAATGTAGAAAATGGGACACTCCTGACATTTAGCCATGTATATCACTCTTTTACTGTTACAATTATAATGACCCCTAATATACAATTTTTGTCCATTTACCTTAAAGTAGTCCTCAGTTTCCAATAAATGTTGACAAAAAGAACAAGCATTACATTTAAAATTCCCCACTTTTCTACTTGTCTTCTCTGTAGGTCTTATACCTTCTAAAATATTCTTAATTACTTAATCTCTCCTTTACCATCCCTCGGCAGACCTGTGATGGATATTTTAGAGGCAAGGAGGCCTAGTAGTAGAAAATCTTATGCTGAAAAATGGAAGGGATTCTGTGCCTGGAACCATTCACAAGGGATGAGCACAGCAGCGCCCAATTTACCTCAGATTTTACAATACTTAACTGAGATGCTTCACAAGAGCCTGTGTTTTTCCTCCATTAAAATCCACGCCTCAGCCATTTCAGCTCATTGTAAGACAGAGTCTCCCCTCTTCTCTCATCCACTGCGCAAGCAGTTCCTCAGAGGGGCCAAAAGTTTGAGACCACCCAGGAGAGCTCCAACCCCAGCCTGGGACCTTAGCTTTGTCTTGGAGAAACTCACTCTACCTCCTTTCGAGCCAGCTGCTACTGCAGACTTAAAATTTCTTTCTTGGAAAACAGCTTTCCTTTTAGCAATCACTTCAACTAGAAGGGTATCTGAATTACAGGCCCTTATGGCAGTGGAGCCTTTCATCATCTTTCATGCAGACAGGACGTCCCTCAAACGATCCACCCTTCATGCCCAGGGTGGTATCCAGTGTGGCACTTCATCAGTCCATTCATTTGCCAACCTTCTTTCCCAATCCACAGAATAAAGGGGAATGGATACTGCATTCCTTGGATGTGCACAGACAACTTAGATGCTACTTGGACAGGACTAAATCTCAAAGGAAATCTGAACAACTGCTGGTGGTATTTGCTGCAGGGGCAGAGGGGAAGGCAATTTCAAAGCAAACCATTTCTAAATGGATAAGCCATTGCATTCATTTCTGCTATAAGCACCGTGGAAAACCTATCCCCCAGGGGATCAGACCTCACTCCACCAGGGCTGCATCTACCTCTACAGCCTTTCTCAGAGGCATACCTACCAGGGACATTCTAGAAGCTGCTACCTGGAGTTTTCACCAAGCATTATCATTTGCCAATTTTCTCTAAATCCAGAGCTGGCTTTGCCACTGCAGTCTTGCAGGGCCTTATAGCTTGCCCTAATGCTATCTAAATTCCTCCTCCCAGCCATAGCTTTGGGAATCTACCCAAATGTAATGACTGCAACAGTGAAACACGAAGAACATAATACAGCTGTGTGCACTTACCATAAATGTAGATGTTTGAGTGTATTCATTGTTGCAGTCCTTGTTACCCTCCCTCCAGCCCCCTAACTTCTTTTGTCTATACCTCTACTTTCCTTTATTATGCTTAAAAGCCTTTTTGGTGTATTGCTTTTTTATTGGAGTATATCTTTGTGCTTTTATATTTAATTGCTTCCCATTAGGGGGGCACCTGACATCTGGGGCAAGAAAGACTGATGTAATGGTGTCGACTGCATGTTTTATTCCCCTGACAGCCTGACGTCATGGAAGAAGGGACAGCAACCAACGCAGGACCCAAGACTTTGTTAATAAGGCTGACTGAGGTCCAACTGCAAGCAGATAACCCAAATGTAATGACTGCAGCAGTGAATACACTCTTAACATCTACATTTATGGTAGGTGTACACAACTGTACTTTCTGTGATGCACAACGGACCAGATACTAGTCTGTGGACCCGTTTCCCTGATGAGCCTGCAGCCCTTTTTTGGACCGGCCTGATTTCCCCCTCTGGCATCGGTAAGATCCACCAGGAGCCTTTCAGAATTGCATGTGATGCGCCTTTGTCCAGCTGCTGACCGCCAGGTGAATTTCAAATTTGCCTAGCCCTATCCCATGCCAGGCATCCGGTCTATTACTCCGGCAACCCCTACATGCTCTCCTCCCTTGGATCCCTCGGTTCTAAGGCTCGTATATCTGACGTTTTATAGAAGACCCCTTTCCTGTGCGCAGACGACAGTGTTTGAGGTCCCTTTGGGTGTCTCTTCCGTCGGAACCCACCCTTCCTCAATCTCATGCTTATGGGGTGGAACCTCCGGCTCCAGTCTCTGTTCCGACTGTGTTGTCAGTCCCGGCTTCAAACCAGAGGGTGACTACCGCTTCGAGTTTGCTTGAGGTTCTGTCCCTAGGGGCAGACCATGTGGAGCGGGGTGCGACTCCGGTTCCGATTTTGCCTTCTTCGGTTCCGGGCTCTCACTCTTTGGGAGGACCTGCTATTTTGGTGATGGAGAGGGTGCTTGCTTCTAACTGTCCTCCCCCCAAGTTCCTTCTGAGCCACAGCTGTCAAAGGCCAAACTCCCAGAACTCCATGAGTGCAAGGCCCAGGAAACCCCTGTCCATGGTATTTCCCTTTCTGAGTTTTCTTCGTATGCTTCCACCAAAGAACACCTTCGGAAACTGGCATGTAAGGGAAAATGCATGGACCCACCAGAGGAGTCCCTTACTGAAGATACAGACTACGATGATGGGGAAGGATCCCCATGGTCACCCCCTGATCACTAGTCCTTCCTTGGAGGAATCCGTATTCCTGCAGGCCTTTCGCTCTCGGCCCTCTACTTCTTGGGTGACCCCCCCCCAGATGAGTTGGTTAAGCTCATCGTACAGCAGGCGTGGAAGAACCCGGACTCCATTGAGGCCAACCCCAGGAGATCAGACAAGGTACTCTCCCCTCCAGAGAATCAACCCTATTGGTCTAAAGGTGGACGCTGTGGTGGCAGCAGCCACGAAAAAGGATCTTGCGGAAGAGAGTCCTGCTGTTCACCCGCCTAACAGAGTCCAGGGCAGTGGACAGGTTAGGGAAACGAGTTTTTGCATCAGCGACCTTTGCAGTTAGACGTCTGAACTTTTTGGCACATTTTACGAGGCTCCAGAGAGATCTCATCTCCGAACTCTCCGGAACCCTTGCGGGCCAACTATCGGATGGAGCACGAGATAAAGTTGCTTCCCAACTTGCCACCCTAGAGTCCACATCCAATTCATCCATGAGGTTGCTGTCACACGCAACCGAAGGAGCGGTTAGAGCTGTGGGTGCAGGTGTAGTCATGAGGCGCCACGCCTGGATGCACATTTGTGACCTCGCGGACTCCAAGTCTTCCTTTTTTAAATTCCCCTATTGAACCATCAGCTCTGTTTTGTGCTAAGGTCAAGGATACATTAGCCAGGTGCGAGCAAGACGGGAAGACCTGTCTGGTGTTTGCCTACGCTTTTCCAAACCTCCGCGTTCGTTCTCTAGGAATCAGAGGAGTGGGAAGATGTGGCACAAGAAGTCTCAAGGTCCTTTCTGTGATGCATGTGGTGAGGCAGAGGGTGGTGCCAATAATGGAAGACTTTCCTTTCCAGTCAGAAGGGGTCCCCAGAACCAGGGCTCCAGAGATTTTCTCTGGTAGACCATATCAGCTTTCCTGAAGCACTGCCCCGGTTGCTTTCCTCTGGAAGCTGTTGGGGCGCGTTTTTCTCTGTACCAAGCTTCCTGGTTCTCTATTACAAACGTTCAGTGGGTGCAGAGAATCATTAACAGAGGCTACCATATTCCCCTAATATCTTATCCAAGACCTCCGAAATCCCTTCCCGATGTTCTACCCAGTCAAAGGGAGGAGGCAGCTTCCAAAATGAGAAAGCTACGTCAGAAAAGAGCCATCTAACAGATCCCCTCAGATCAGTGCGGATCAGGGTTCTACGCAGGATTCTTTTTGGTGCCAAAGATGATGGGGGACTGGAGGCCCATTCTTGACCTCAGCCAACTAAACAAATCAGTAGTTCAGACCAAATTCCGCATGGTCACGTTTCAATCCATCCTTCCCTTTCTGCGGGAGAGTGTGTGGATGTGTTCATTACCATATCAAGATGGACAAGTGCTCCAGGAGCCTCCTTTGCTTCCGGTTGGGAGTCCATCACTACCAATTCAGAGCCCTGCTTTTTGGTCTCTCGACGGCCCCCAGAGTGTTCTCGAAATGCCTTGCAGTGGTAACGACTCATCTGAGACTTCAGGGATTCCAGGTGTTTCTGCACCTAGACTATTGGCTCCTCTCTGCCCCCACCAAGCGTCAACTGGTCAAGGCCCTGTGCTACACCCTGGTTCTAGCGGAGTCGCTGGGCATCACCATTCATTGGGAGAAATCCAACCTTCAACCCTCACAACAATTGGAATTCATAGGGGCAATATTCAACACCCAGTCAAGCCTGATCTCACTTCTTCTTCACAGGCTTCAGAGTTGAAAGGCACAGGTTCAAGTGATGCTCTCGTCAAAGAAAGGTGTTTGCAAGGGAAGTTCCCCAAGCCCTGGGGTGTATGGCTGCAGCCATCCCTATTGTTCCCTTAGCCAGACTACACATGAGATTACTACAATGGCTCCTCCAGGCCCAGTGGATACCCAGTCTTCACCCTCTGAGCTCACAGATTCTAATCACCAGCACTTGCAAACAAGATCTTTTCTGGTGGATGAGTACAGATGAAAATCTTTGGTGTCGCCCCTTTCAGGCTCCCCAGCCCAGTGCCACGGTGACCACGGATGCTTCCCTGATGAGGTGGGGGAGTCACTTCCAGAGAAAGTCAGTCCAAGGCACGTGGTCTGCTGTAGAGGTCAACATGCATATCAATGTCCTGGAGTTAAGAGCAGTGTTATTGGCATTGTAAGCTTTCCATCCGCTCCTTCTGTCCGGAACGACTGCTGTCCAGTCTGACAACATGTCCGTGGTGTGGTACATAAACAAGCAGGGAGGGACCAAATCTTACCCCGTATGGGTCGCGAAGCCATGACTCATATCCTGGGGAGCTCCACCGTAATTTGGACAAGCTAAGCAGATGCATTCTCCAGCCTCACGAGTGGTCTTTCAACCAGAGTGTGGTGGTAGAAATTTTCAGCCGTTGGGACCAGCCATGCTGCGACCTTTTCGCCTCTTTAAAACACAAAATGCAGCAGCTACTTTGGCCTTTTTCCCCCTCTCGGGGAGTCACCGCGAGACGTTTTGATTCACGATTGGCCTACGGGTCTCCCTTATGCTTATCCTCCAATTCCTCTGATCCCCCTTGTTCTAAGAAAAGCTATTCAGTGGAGATGCAAAGTGATCCTCGTTGCCCCATTCTGGCCTAGTCAGGTATGGTTTCTCTTCCTCCAACCTAATCTGTTACAACCTCCTTAGATCCTAGGCACTCGTTGGGATCTCGTATCTCACCCACAAGGACTGAATCCCCCATATCTGTCCACGGTCAAGCTGACAATTTGGTTTCTCCACTTCCATTAGTTGCCAGGCAGGAAACCCTCTCTTCACCCATACGTGATATTATCTTGGCCTATCATATACCATCCACCAGGAAACTTTACAGGGACAAATGGAAAATATTCTCTATTTGGTCACATAATCAGAAGCTAGACCCGTTCTCAACCCCCATAGCCTCTATTCTTCATTACCTGGCTGAACTGTTTGACAATGGGGTATCTGCTTCCACCATTCGAGTCCATCTAGCAGCCGTTTCCAACTTCCTTAACGGTTCAGATGGAGTCACGCTTATTTCCTCTTGCCTTTGCAAGACTTTCCTCAAGGGTATTTTCCACAGCAGGCCTCCCATCAGGCAACTGGTGAAGGCATGCAAGTCTGTCCTGGGTTCTGCAGTCTTTCTCTGCCCCCTTTTGAACTGGCTGTGACGTGTGATCTAAAATTCCTGTCCTGGAAATCCTTATTTCTGGTGGCTGTAACCTCAGCCAGACGAATTTCTGAATTACAAGCATTATGTATCGAGCCCTTATCTGATCTTTCATAAGGACAGAGTATCACTTCGTACTAACCCATCCTTTCCCCCCAAAGTGTTTTTTGACTTTTCAGTTAACCAGTCCATTGAGCTCCCTGTGTTCTTCCCAAATTACTCTAACAAGAGAGAATACTGCTTACATTCCTTGAATGTTCATAGACAATTACGTTTCTATCTGGACAGAACTAAATCCTTTCACAAGTCGGACCAGCTTTTAATCTCCTTTGCGGGTCCTAGAATGGGAGGTGCAGTATCGAAAGTTGTTTTGTCTAAATGGCTCAAGGATTGCATTGCCTTCACATATTCACTTAGAGGGATCTAAGCCTGGCCAAATCAAAGTTCACTCAACTAGGCCTATTGAGCATCTTTTGCCTTCCACTCTAGGGCCTCCATGGATGACATTTGTGCAGCTGCCATTTGGGCTAAGCCCCACACCTTTATCAAGCATTACAAATTGGATTTGATCCTCTGGGGAAGAACGTCCTTTGGTTCAGTGGTTCTCAGGAATGTTCTTCCATAAGGGCCACCCAAGTTCTCCAAGTAGCTGGGGATTCGGTCCCATCAGTGATGAATAGGAAGAATAACTTCAGTTAAAGAAGTTATGTCTTAATCTGAGTTGTTGATCATCTTCCAGTCATCACACCCTCCCACCGACCCCCTCCAAAGGTTCGTGGCGGATCTTCTGGGCCTTTGTGGTGTCTTAGGGTTACTGCACAGAGATGGCCTCTGACTTATTTCGTCTGTTGAATGTTGCATGCAAACTCTATCTGAGGTATCTGAGTAAAGGTCATTGTGGGTAGCAGGTTAGCTTGAGAGTTTTTGGTGCATGCTAGCTTGGTATTGGGCTGACTCAGTTCCGTGGGCTCGGAACCGAACCCATCAGTGATGACTGGAGATCAACAACTCTGAACATTATGGCAAGACTTAACTTCTTTTTCTGGCCTCTCCCTTTGGACCTAATAGTTCTTGTTTCGGGCAGGTGTATGATGGAAATGTGGTGTCGCCCTGACTCTGCAGTAGCTCAGCCATGTCTCCACCCTTTTCCTTTCTCCAGGGATGACTCATTGGTAAGTGTACCAGAGTCTCAACCAGAGGTAGTCACTAGACCTGCCCACAGCCCTGCTACATACTCAAAAATGTTAACTCCCATTCCTCCCTCTCCATCAGTCACCTGAGCTGATCGAATCTGGATCAGCTGAACCTTAGCCATGGCTTTATTCCTCTACTCACCACAGCGGCTAGGCGTAGTGGAAAAAGGTGCATCTCTGGGACTGGATATCTGCCATCTGTTTGTTGCTCCTCCACGTTTTTGTAGATGTTGACAGTTTTGTAGTGTGTTGGTTGTCTACAGCATATGAATAGATGCCAACTAAATCTGTTGCTCTGATAAGCACATAGCTTATGCGCGTTTAGGTTGAAGCTGCCTTTGAACTGTAAACCATTGGACTGAATCCCTTGCAAGCCTTGAATGGAACTAACAAAATTCCTTTAAGCACTGAAGCTCAAAAGGAGTCTGTGGATTAAGAAAGCATGTTCAATGTGTAAATGCCTTGCAGATGTATTCAAGCAAGACCATGTGGCAGCTGCACAAGTTCTCTCCAATGGGAGTTTTCCTGAGGAAAGCAGTCAAATTTGCTTGAACCCTGGTAGTGTGCTTAAGGTTTGTTTGGCAAAGATTTGTTACTTGACTTATAGCAGAGAGTAGTGGTATGATGATGGATAGTTAATTTGGCTATCTTGGCTCCTTTTCTTGCATGTTTAAAAGGTGTCTCATCTTTGCTGAACTCTTTCCAAATTGTTGATGTACATAAGACAGCTTAGACTATGAGATTTATACTCTTTGTGATGTATTCAGGGGTAAAATACTGACAAATTAATAGATTTGTTCAGATTGAACTGAATTGCAATTTTCAGCATACATGTTGGGCTAGTTCTGAGTGTAACGTGGCCCTTCTGGAAGATGTTATGGGAGATGTTCATCGTGCATACAGCTGCAGTCATTGCAGATGGGTTATCCTGCCGTCAGGCGGGTCCTCGGTTGACTGAATTCCAAAGTCTAGGTCCGGCGTCGGTTGTAGTCACTTCTTCCCTGACGTCAAGTGCGGCAGGGGTATAAAAGAGGCAGCCGACGCCATTTTCTTCAGACTTTCTTGCCGCGCGGTGCCCGAAGCAGAAGCAGTTCGCAAGTGCCAGTCGGCCAGCTCCTGAGATTTACGAAAGTATTTCAGCCAAAGTCATCTTGAAAGCTAAGTACCCCGTTGGGGAAACTTTTTTTGCCTCAGACCGATGTCGGACAAAGTTAATAATTGCATTTCATGTGGGAAGCAAATACCGCATAAGGATTTCCACTCTTTCTGTATACCTTGCTTAGGCCCAGACCACGTCGTCTCGGCCTGCCGTTTTTGTGCTAGATTCAACAAGCGCACTATTAAGCGCTGGGCAGAGTTTGCCATTCACGTTTTTGGCAAAAAATTTAATTATATTATGTCGTCGGATACTCGGACTCCAGTTTTGAGCAAAAGACGCAAAGATAAGGACCGACATACGAGGTCCGCACAGACTACTGAGACCACGCTAAGGCCGACTACCGGTTCTCAGCGAGGCGCCTACGCAGCCCCTGAGTACCGATGACACTACATTACCGGTGTCTTCAGTACTCTAGGTCGCAGACTCCTCGGACCCCATTCCTACTGCAGATACCGACGCCACTCTTGGCGGGGAAACTCAGAATTTAGACAGGCCTGGCATTTCTCAAGGTGTCTTCAGGCCTTCCTCCTTCTCTATTAAAGCTTTCACTAAATCTAAAGCAGCCATGAAAACCAAAAACAGGGTCCTCAGACCCCCTCTCAAGGCCCCATGCCTAAAAAGCAGATGCTTAAAATGGCTGAGGATTTGATTACTCTTATCAGGGGTTCTCAACCCCCCTCTGACAAAAGGCCCAGATTAGAGGAAGACTACCCTTCCTCAGATCAAGCTTGTATTACCTCAGAACATTCTGAGGACCAGGATTATGCCTATTCTCCTTTCAAAGACTCTGATGCAGAGGAGTCTATTCCCTCACCCCCCCCCCCCCGAGGACTACTCTTTTGGGGAAACCCTACATACATTGAGGGAACACTTTCACTGGGAAGGCCAAGATTACTCCGATTCCAAGAAAAGTCTCAGGGAATTTCTTCTGCTCCCACAGCATAGGCCCCTGGCTATCCCTCCTGTTTTAGATACATTAGATGATGTGTACACAGAAGCCAGCCTAAATCCAGATTCTTTGCCTCCAGCTCCTGTTAAACCAGACTGGTATTACCGGGTTCCTGATTCTCACCAGTTCCTATATAAAAGCCATACTGCTGACCCAGAAACTATTTCACAGGGTCCCAAGGGAATTAAGGCCTCTACTGCTAAAAACCCATTACCTTCAGAGAGAGATTCCAGAGCTTTAGAAAGGTGGGGGGGAAAAGGTGTACACCTCGGCCACTTTAACCATGAGGGCATTAAATTGTCAGTTCCATATGTTAAAGTATCAACAGTTTTTGTTATCTCAGTTGAAAAGCAAAATGACACAGCCAGAACAACCAGATTTAAAAGAGTTGCAGGATTTGTTGCATGGTGCAGAGCAAGTGGGTAAGCATACCTTGCAGTGTATAAGGTTGTGCAAGAACAAACAACTGATAAAATATAATCAGATCCTGCAGATAGACTAGTGGTGGACCGTAGCTGGGATAGCTACTAAAGTTCAAAAAAATGACACGGATATATGAAACTTGAATTATGTCACTGATAAAACAGAACGAAAAAAAGATGAAAAACACTTCTTTTAAATCCACAGAAACCTCACTGCTTCGCCGAATTGGCAAGATGTTGAACTAAAGTGTAACAAAAAGACTGTTACACACTGATGTTTAGCAGTTCAAAGTTAAGTAGGACTAAATCTGTTTATATCCCAGGCATATACATTCCTATAACTCTTCCAAATGATGCAAAGTAACTTGAACACAACTCACAACAGTCTGTGTGGGGAGACCATAACAAGCATAAAAAAGTACCTTAGAATGTTTGTAAAAGCTGATGAAATGTTGTAGAGCAAATGCCTGGTTGCTCAGGAAGTCCTGACTATCCGTTTAGCTTGTGGTAGAGAAACCCAATCCAATACTTTGTAGTTAGAAAAACACAAGAAGCTTCCCTTTGCAAACTCAATAGTTCCAAACTTGCAGGAAGCAAATGAAGCACTAGAAGCACTAGCACAATTGCTATGTAAACAAACTCAGAAGTTCCAAACTCATGCACTGTTATACACTGATGTTTAGAAGTTCAAAAGTAAAGTAGGACTAAATCTGTTTATATCCCAGGCATATACATTCCTGTAACTCTTCCAAATGATGCAAAGTAACTTGAACACAACTCACAACAGTCTGTGTGGGAGACCACAACAACCATAAAAAGTACCTTAGAATGTTTGTAAAGCTGATGAAATGTTGTAGAGCAAATGCCTGGTTGCTCAGGAAGTCCTGACTATCCGTTTAGCTTGTGGTAGAAAACCCAATCCAATACTTTGTAGTTAGAAAACACAAGAAGCTTCCCTTGGCAAACTCAATAGTTCCAGACTTGCAGGAAGCAAATGAAGCACTAGCACAATTGCTGTGTAAACAAACTCAGAAGTTCCAAACTCATAGGAAGCAAAAAAGGCGCTGTAGACTGAAAATAAATCCTTTATTACAACGATAGCATTCCTTAAGCACTAGTTGAGCGCTTTCATCTGCACCATCGCAGACTTCATCAGAACTAGTGCAAAACATTTAATTAACTCATTTAAAAACAGTTTTTGGCGCCAAAACTTTGTTACTCAATACTGCATAATAGGAATACCGAAAATTCACAAGTCTCTGACCAAACCACCCTTCAGACCCATCATCTCAGGTTCAAAGTCAAAAACATATAACATAGGAGTAACGATCGATAGATGGACGAAACATATTTATACACATGTACCATTCATCATCAAAGACTCATGGGATTTCTTGAGTAAACTCAGTCCTGACAAATGGACAGAACAATGTACATTCATCACCATTGATGTATGTGACTTATTTTCATGTATTCCTAAGGATGAGGGACTAGAGAGATTTGCCAGGAGTCTTAGAAAGTTTTCTACATTGACCTGGGATAAAATAAATCTAATCATGGATATGATGGGCCTAGTGTTGGATCACAATTATCTTACTTTCGAGGGTGAATTTTTCAGACAAAGCAAGGGAGTTGCTATGGGCGCATCTTGTGCCCCCATATTTGCAAACTTGGTTATGTCCGATTGGGAGAATGAATTCATTACCAACTGTGCATTCTCCAGCTACATCACCTTCTATGTAAGATTTCTGGACGATATATTCATTCTGTGGAAGGGACCCAACGAGATAATACCACAATTTATTGAATACATCAACGAAACTACCAATTTTTTGAAATTTACCTATGAAACAAATAACTCCGGTATTTCATATTTGGATGTGTTCATAGGTTCCAATGAGGAAGGTTTTACATCCAAGATACATAGAAAAAGCACATTCTCTAATGATTATCTATTTTTTGGTAGTGAACATCCACCACACATTTTCAAAAATATTATGAAGGGACAGTGCATTAGATGTGCCAGAATGTCATCAACTAGAGAATTCATGGAAGGAGAAATGGTTCTGTTAGCAGATTTATTTGAAAGGAGAGGATATCCCAGCAACATGATTAGTGACACCATTGAATTTGTCAAATCCCAATGGGGAATAAAATACAAACCACTGCTAGGTCTTGATAAAGAGATGAACGCTAACTTGCAGAAAGCAAATATGGGTAGAGTGTGTGTTCTGACCTATACCCCTCACAGCACCAAGATTAAAGACATTATAAAGAAATATTGGGACATTATCACAGTATCAGATGTCAACAAAAATATACTGGGTGAGGAACCCAAGATAGTATACAAAACTGGTCCCAACATAAAAAGATTACTGGAACATTCCAAGTTAGGGAAAGGCAGAAACAACAATAAAGACAAGGTTTTCACCAGAAAGTGTGGAAGATGCAAACAATGTACACATATAAACACCAACAGTGATATTGTTTTGAATGACATTAATCACAGTAAAATTAGGAGCATAGGTGGAAATTGCAGCACCAAGCACATAGTATATTTAGCTCTGTGCAAAAAATGTCCAGCCTATTATATAGGCAAAACAGAAAGAGAGTTAAAGAAACGTATTTATGAGCATTATTATAAAATTAGGAAAATGGATAGTAAAAATGCCCTATACAGACACATCAAGGAATATGGTGAGGGACACACATTCTCCTTTATGATAATAGATGAGGTGAAGGAAATTCCTTTTGGAGGGGATTGGAAAACAAGACTGGCCTGCAAAGAAAGCAAGTGGCAGATTTTAACTGATTCCACTAGGAATCCAGGTATTAACGATTTTATAAGTATAAAACCATTTTTAATTCTTGATACATAATATTTTTATGGCTGCAATATTTGATGAAATGTAAGTACACATAGTGAATTTAATTCATGTTTTAGTATTTCAATCACAATACCATATGAATAATTATTTTTAGTGACTTTTAAAATCAATATTTATAATTATATATACATTTGTATTTACTTTTGGTATGTATATACATAAATCACCAAGATTTATATGTTTTTATATAGGTCCAATATTAGTTATGTTACAAATGGAGTACTGTTTCTTTAAATTGAGTAACAAAGTTTTGGCCAAAAACTGTTTTAAATGAGTTAATTAAATGTTTTGCACTAGTTCTGATGAAGTCTGCGATGGTGCAGATGAAAGCTCAACTAGTGCTTAAGGAATGCTATCGTTGTAATAAAGGATTTATTTTCAGTCTACAGCCTTTTTGCTTCCCATGAGCTTGGAACCTCTGAGTTTGTTTACACAGCAATTGTGCGAGTGCTTCATTTGCTTCCTGCAAGTCTGGAACTATTGACTTTGCCAAGGGAAGCTTCTTATGTTTTTCTAACTACAAAGTATTGGATTGGGTTTTCTCTACCACAAGCTAAGCGGATAGTCAGGACTTCCTGAGCAACCAGGCATTTGCTCTACAACATTTCATCAGCTTTTACAAACATTCTAAGGTACTTTTTATGGTTGTTGTGGTCTCCCACACAGACTGTTGTGAGTTGTGTTCAAGTTACTTTGCATCATTTGGAAGAGTTACAGGAATGTATATGCCTGGGATATAAACAGATTTAGTCCTACTTTACTTTTGAACTTCTAAACATCAGTGTATAACAGTGCATGAGTTTGGAACTTCTGAGTTTGTTTACATAGCAATTGTGCTAGTGCTTCTAGTGCTTCATTTGCTTCCTGCAAGTTTGGAACTATTGAGTTTGCAAAGGGAAGCTTCTTGTGTTTTCTAACTACAAAGTATTGGATTGGGTTTTCTCTACCACAAGCTAAACGGATAGTCAGGACTTCCTGAGCAACCAGGCATTTGCTCTACAACATTTCATCAGCTTTTACAAACATTCTAAGGTACTTTTTTTGCTTGTTATGGTCTCCCACACAGACTGTTGTGAGTTGTGTTCAAGTTACTTTGCATCATTTGGAAGAGTTATAGGAATGTATATGCCTGGGATATAAACAGATTTAGTCCTACTTAACTTTGAACTGCTAAACATCAGTGTGTAACAGTCTTTTTGTTACACTTTAGTTCAACATCTTGCCAATTCGGCAAAGCAGTGAGGTTTCTGTGGATTTAAAAGAAGTGTTTTTTCATCTTTTTTTCGTTCTGTTTTATCAGTGACATAATTCAAGTTTCATATATCCGTGTCATTTTTTTGAACTTTAGTAGCTATCCCAGCTACGGTCCACCACTAGTCTATCTGCAGGATCTGATTATATTTTATACCTTGCAGTGTGGTTTTGATGCTTTAGAGGCCTCATGTAGAGCTGCTGTTACGGGGTCTGTTATATGTAGGCATGCTTGGCTCAAAGAGCAAACTTACCAGATAATGTCAAAGCTAAATTATTAGATGCACCTCTTCAGAAAGATGTATTGTTTGGTGTTAAAGCTGAGGAGGTACTAAAGAAAATGGAGGAAAAAGTGAAATCAATGCAAACAGTGAAAGATTTCCTGCAGGTACAACCTCCACGTTTCAGCAGAATCTGGCCTTCAAAAAGTTGGTCCTTTCCAGCCACGGACAGACCTCAAAGGGGCATATACAGACGCCCAAGGGGTAGAGGGCAACCTCAAGGATCTTTCAGAGCCAGACAGTGGCGAGCACCAACCCCAAGAGGTGGAGAAGATAGATCACAGTCATTTAGAAAACAGACACAATGACTTCCCCCTACACCTGCCAAGCAAAGCTTTAATGGCAGCAACTTTGGGCGGAAAACTTGCATTATTCTCGAAAAATTGGCATATTGTTACAAAAGATAAATGGATTCTGGACATTATAGACAGAAGCTACAGGTTCCACTTTCACACCCTTCCAAAAATGAGAGGCATGCTGAACCTGCCACAAAATCAAAGGGCAGAGGCACAAAAACAAATTTCAGCTCTCATGGACGTGAAAGCGATTCAAGAGGTACCTGCAAAAGAACAAGGTCAAGGGTTTTATTTCAGACTATTCCTGGTACCAAGGAAAGAAAGATTGGAGACCTATCTTAGACCTATCCATCCTAAACACATATCTACAGGTGCCAAAATTCAAGATGCTCACATTACAGCAGCTTCTTCCCATGCTGGGCAAGGAGTCTTGGCTGGTAACATTGGACCTCAAGGAGGCATACCTGCATGTCCCTATCAGACAAGATTGCAGAGGATACCTCAGATTTCTTGCAGGTTCAACCCATAACAAATTCTCTGCGTTGCCCTTTGGCTTATCTACTGCGCCCAGAGTGTTTACAAAATGCCTGGCATCAGTAATCGCCTTCTGCAGACTACAAGGAATGCAAATCTACCCATATCTGGATGACTGCCTGATCCAAGCGGACAGCAAGGACATGCTACTGCAGCACCTGGCGTTTGTAATAAAACTGTTGAACTTCCTGGGATACACAGTCAAAAAGAAATCAAAACTAATACCCTCTCAAATAATTTTCCTGGGTGCCAGCTTGAATACAACCACCCAGATGGCCTACCTCACGCCAGACAAATATGGGCAACTGTCTCAATACTTCAGCAAAATGGCAACTTTCACCAGGCTAACTGCAAGGAAAGTCCTGCAGGCTCTGGGATTCATGGCATCTTGCATCCTACTAATCCCATGTGCAAAGCTGTATATGAGGAAACTTCAATGGTACCTAAAAAACTTATGGTCTCAACACAGCCACAGCTTGGAAACAATTATACCACTCATTCCATGCCTTCAAAAGGAATTTTTGTGGTGGGCTCAAGCTTGCCAAAGAAACGCATGTCTCCCTTTTTGTGTACCTCAAGCAACTCAAAGCATCACAACAGATGCCTCAGACTACGCCTGGGGAGCACATATGACAGATCAATGCATTCAGGGAAAATGGTCCCAAAAAGAGAAGCACCTACACATCAACCAAAAGGAAATGCTAGCCGTGCAAAATGCTATTATGACCTTCAAAGATCTACTGCATCCAGGCCAGCTATTGATAAGGACAGACAACACCACAGTGATGTGGTACATAAACAGGGGGGGAACTCATTTATACCCCCTGTGCAGGCAAGCCATGACCCTATGGAACACAGCACTGGAATTGCAAATTCACCTACAGGCACAATTCCTGCCATGGAAGGAAAACACACTGGCAGACAACCTAAGCAGAAATATGACAGATCCACACGAATGGAGGTTGCATCCTCAAGTTTTCACAAAGATAACTCTGGCATGGGGGACAGCCAGACATAGATCTCTTCGCTACCCACAGAAATTGCCAGTTGAAAATTTTGTTCAAGGACCTATCATCCACAGGCCTGGAAAGTGGACGCACTTTCTTTTCAATTGGACAACACTGACAGTCTATGCCTTCCCGCCTCTTCCTCTGCTGCCCAAAGTTCTATTAAAAGCCAGAGCAGAGAGGCCGAAAATGATTCTCATTGCTCCAGACTGGCCAAGACAACACTGGTATCCGCTCCTGAAGAGCCTGACACATTCCCCACCATGGATCCTACCTCTAGTCCCTCTTCTGTTGTACCAGCACAACTACAAAACCCTTCACAGCCAGCTCAAAACCCTAAATCTAGCTGCATGGAGAATTCCTTGCTTTCCCAACAGACTCTCCTCTCCAAGGAGGTGCAGGATGTCATCTTGGAGGCCAGAAGATCTTCTACTAGAAAAGCCTACTCCGCCAAGTGGAAACAATTTTGTGCCTGGAATCGAGAAAAGGGCCAGAATCCTTGGGTAATAAATATACCTCAAATTTTACAGTACCTAGCTGAGATGTTAAACAGTGGACTTTCCTTCTCCATCAAGATCCACGCTTCAGCCATTTCTGCACAATGCAACACAGATCCTCCTTTATTCTCTCATCCTCTCTTAAGGCAGTTCCTCAGAGGGGCAAAGAATATAAAACCCCCAAGGAAACCACCAGTCCCTGCTTGGGACCTCAACTTCGTATTGGAAAAGCTGACCCTTCCTCCCTTCGAGCCAGCTTCTTCAACAGAACTACAATACTTGTCATGGAAAACAGCCTTTCTTATGGCTATCACTTCAACACGCAGGATTTCTGAGCTACAGGCCCTCATGGCTGTGCAACCATTCATCATTTTCCATCAGGACAGAGTTTCCTTACGAACCAACCCTACCTTTATGCCAAAGGTAGTATCCAGTGTAGCTTTGAATCAGACTATCTACTTACCTATCTTTTTTCCTAATCCACAAAACAAAGGGGAAAGACTACTACATTCCTTGGACATTCACAGACAACTTCGTTACTCTTTGGACAGGACAAAGCCATTCAGGAAATCTGAGCAACTCTGTGTCCTATGCTACAGGTGCTCAAGGAAAGGCTATTTCCAAACAGACAATTTCAAAATGGATAGCCCACTGCATACGCTTTTGTTACTCATTTCATGGAAAAACTGTGCCTGCATGCATCGGATCCCACTCCACCAGGGCCACAGCTACCTCTGCAGCCTTCCTCAGGGGGGTCCCTACCAAGGACATTTTGGAAGCAGCCACTTGGAGTTCAGTCCACACTTACCATCACCTTCCACTATACTCTAAATCTAGAGCGGGTTTTGCCACAGCAGTCTTGCAGGGCATCCTCGCTCCTCCTACTTCCACTTGGTGCCTACCACCCCTACTTAGCTTTGGGTTTCTTCCCATCTGTAATGACTGCAGCTGTATGCACGATGAACATAGTACAGTTTTGTACCTACCATAAATGTAGATGTTCGAGTGCTCATACAGCTGCAGTCCAGGTTACCCCCCCTCCGTCCCCTCTTGGGACAGGCCTTATGACAAACACCTTATCATACAACCTATTTGGGGTATTCTCTTATGGTGTATTTGCTTGCAACTACTGTTTTTTGATTATTCTATATTGCATGTTTGCATAAATTTGTTTTGCCTTCCTTCTGGGGGCACCTGACATCTGGGGCAAGAAAAACTGAAGAAAATGGCGTCCGCTGCCTCTTTTATACCCCTGCCGCACTGACGTCGGAAGAAGCGACGGCAACCGACGCTGGACCTAGACTTTGGAATTCGGCCGACCGAGGACCCGCCTGACGGCAGGATAACCCATCTGTAATGACTGCAGCTGTATGAGCACTCGAACATCTACATTTATGGTAGGTACAAAACTGTACTTTTCGATGAGAATATCTAGTTCAGAAAATTGGCTGAGGTGCAATAGCCTCCAAAAATAGTGTCTTCTGAGATAAAAACTTTTGGTTTGCTTTATGGTCCAATTCAAATGGAGTTATGCCAGTTCCTCTAACTCATAAATTAGGTCCTATGATGGGGTTGGGTGATGAATAGGTCTTGAATGATGACCCTCTTTCAGAAGTCCTTAAGTAGTTTGTGAGAGGCTAAGGTAGAAAATGAGAAACCGCGAGGGAAGCTTGAAACAGCAGCAAAATAACTTTGATAGAGGAGTGACTAGATCTGGCATGAAAAATATCCATTAAAAAGGAAATGAAAAATGGGAGGTCAGAAGCAGTCTGTCTGTCAGCCCATAGTGAATGCCTGTATTGCTTGCTGTGATATTTTTCTACTGGAGTGTATATGGGAACCAGTGGTGAGCTGTACCACTTGGAGGAATAACGGGGTCTCTGGGCATTACTGGAAATGTAGAAACTATGTAGTTAGCTTTGAGGAATGTGTAGGTGGGGCTGCCTAGACTAGTAAGACAGCAGACTGGGGTGTTGAAATAGAAGGTAGGGATGTTCATCGTGTTACACTGCTGCAGTCATCACACTTGGGTTATCCTGCCGTCAGGCGGTCCCGCAGTCGGCCAGAGTTCCAAAGTCTTGGTCTGGCATCAATTGCTGTCTCTTCTTCCCTTACATCAGTGCGCCAGGGGTATATGAGGCATCAAACGCCATTTTCTTCAGTCTTTCTTGGCGCGCGGTGCCCGTAGCAGAAGCAGTTCGCAAGTACTGGTCGGCCGACTCCTGAGATTTTCAAATCAAATTTCAGACCGAAGTCTTCAGTAAAGCCAAGTTACCCCGTTGGGGAACCTTTTCTTGCCTCAGTCCGATGTCAGAAAAAGTTAACAATTGCATTTCTTGTGGGAAGCAAGTACCTCATAAGGACTTTCATTCTTATTGTATTCCTTGCCTAGGCCCAGACCACGACGTCACAGGTTGTCGGTTTTGTGCTAGGTTTAACAAACGAGCTATTAAACGTCGGTTTGATTTCGTCCGACATTATTTTGGTAGGAAATTTAATTATACCATGCCGTCGGAGCAGCCAACGACCGGAATGCATAAAAAATGCAAAGATAAGGACAGGCAGCAGAGACCCAAACCAGACTCCGAGACCTCTGCTAGGCCAGTCGCCGGTTCTCCGGTTTTCAGTGAGGTGCCTACGCAGCCCCTGACAACCGCTGATTTAGAACCCCAGGCGGCATCCGATTCCCAAGCGGAGATTGCTAGGCCTCCGCATCCTTTAACTTTAGGCCCTTCTGACTCCATGGCTGAAGGAGATTCCGCTGCAGTTGAAACGACTTCAGTTGCAGAAGGTGTCTTCAGACCGACTACACTCACTATTAAATCCTATGCAAAGCTGAAAACTCCTTTAAAACCAAAAAAGACTGTACAGTAGTCTCCAGTACAATGCCCCATACCTAAGAAACAGATGCTCAAGATGGCTGAAGACTTAATTACCCTAATCAAGGGTTCCCATCCCCCTCCTGATAAAAGGCCTAGACAGGAGGAGGACTACGCTTCCTCTGACCAGGTTTCAATTTCCTCAAATTCTTCTGAGGAACAGGAATACTCTTTTCCCCCTTATGAAGATTCTGCTGAAGTCTATTCCTTCAGCATCTCCCCCAGAAGACTACTCTTTTGAGGAAACTTTACATACCATGAGGGGAACATTTCCCCTGGGAAGGCCAGGATTACTCTGATTCTAAGAAAAGGCTCCAGGAGTTCCTTTTACTACCCCAGCATAGACCACTTGCTATTCCACCCGTGTTAGACATTGTGGATGATGATTATTCAGAATCTAGCCTTACCCAGATTCACTACCTCCTGCACCAGCCAAACCAGACAGATACTACAGAGTCCCTGACTCTCACAAATTCCTATATACAAGTCCTGTTGCTGACCCAGAAACCATTTCCCAGGGTCCCAAAGGGGTTAAGGCCTCTATTGGTAAAAATCCTGTACCCTCTGAAAGGGATTCTAGAGCACTAGACAGATGGGGAAAGAAAGTATATACTCCGCTACTGTAGCTATGAGGTCCTTAAATTGCCAGTTTCACATGCTGTAATATCAACAATATTTGATGTCTCAAAACAAAAAATTATCACCCGTACAGAGCAGCCTGATTACAAGGAAATGCAAGATTTGTTGCATGCAGCTGGACAAGTGGGAAAACATACTTTGCAATGTGGATTTGATTCACTGGAAGCTTCTTGTAGAGCAGCAGTGACGGGGTCTTTTATATGTAGGCATGCTTGGTTAAAAGAACAAACTTTACCTGATCATGTTAAAGCAAAGTTATTGGATGCACCTTTACAGCAGGATGTTTTATTTGGTGTAAAAGCAGAAGAGGTTTTAAAGAAAATGGAGGATAAGGCAACATCTATGCAGACTGTCAAGGTTTTTTTTACAGATTCAACCCCCTGGTTTCAGCAGAAATTGGCCAACCAAAAACTGGTCCTTTCCAGTTTGACAGACCACAGAGGAGCAAATAGACACCCAAGGGGCAGAGGTCAGTCACAAGGCTCTTACAAGCCTCGACAATGGGGTGCCACAACCCAGAAAGGAGGAGAAGACAGGTGTCAAACTATCAGAAGACAAACACAGTGACTTACCCCTCAGACTGCCAAGCAAATCCCTCTTGGCAGCTCCCGTGGGAGGAAAACTAGCACTTTTTGCAGACAACTGGCACATAATCACAAAAGACAAATGGGTCCTAAATATTGTATCTCAAGGATACAGATTCCACTTTCACACTTTACCAAGGATAAAAAGATGCCAAACCTGCCACCAAATCAATGGGCAAAGGCTCAAAAACAAATTACAGCTCTCATGGACATGAGAGCCATTCAACAGGTTCCTACACAGGAGCAAGGACAAGGATTTTGCTCAAGACTCTTTCTAGTTCCCTGAAAGGACAAAGCCTGGAGACCCATTCTGGACCTCTCAATTCTAAACACATATCTGGAAGTACCCAAATTCAAGATGCTAACACTACAGCAACTTCTTCCCATGCTGGGCAAGAAGGCTTGGCTAGTAACGTTGGACCTCAAGGAGGCTTACCTGCATGTCCCTATCAGACAAAATTACAGAACAGTATCTCTGATTTATAGCGGGTTCAACCTATTACCAATTCTTTGCACTGCTCTTTGGCTTATCTACTGCGCCCAGGGTCTTCACAAAATGCCTGGCACCAGTAATTGCATACTGCAGACAGAGTAATTCAAATATATCCATACCTGGACGACTGCCTTATTCAAGCAGAATGCAAGGACATTCTTTTAAAGCATCTGGCATTTGTCAAACACCTATATCCTTAGCTTTGGGATTCAACCCAAGTGTGATGACTGCAGCAGTGTAACACGATGAACATAGTACAGTTTTGTACCTACCATAAATGTAGATGTGCGAGTGTTCACACTGCTGCAGTCCAGGTTACCCTCCCTCCATCCCCTCTGACCTAGCTGAACTTTTCTATACCATTCTATCCTGTACAACCTTTGTGGTGTATTTGCTTGTAACTGAATGTATTCCTTTTATTCCTTTTATATGTTTTTTTTAGCAATGTGTATTGCCTACCTACTTGGGGGGCACCTGACATCTGGTGCTTGAAAAACTGAAGAAAATGGCTTTGGATGCCTCTTGTATACCCCTGGCGCACTGACGTCAGGGAAGAAGCGACAGCAACCGATGCCGGACCAAGACTTTGGAACTCTGGCCAACTGCGGGACTGCCTGACGGCAGGATAACCCAAGTGTGATGACTGCAGCAGTGTGAACACTCTAACATCTACATTTATGGTAGGTACAAAACTACTTTTCCTTATTAGGTGATGCCAAAGCAGGAGAATCTTGTGTGTTGTTTACAAATGGGGCTATGAGAATCACTTTTGCATATTTCTGCTTTTTGTATGAATCTTGGTATGAGTGATACTGGTGGGAAAGCATAGTGGTGTCTGGGGGGTGGGTGAAGTGTAGACAAATGCATTTCTTGGGGATGCGATTCTGGTTAGGGAGAATGTAAAAAGTTGCTGCAGTGAAAAAAATGGCATTACAACAAGGCTTCTCCCTATTTACTGTAAGTGTTTTTGGTCATTAAGTTGAGAGGCCACTTCTGTGGGTGGAGTATGCTTTTGCTCAGTCTATGTGCAGTGTTTTTGGCCTTCCATGAGATGGGCATCAGTGTCAAAAACTAGGGTGAAAGATGTGTCCCTTTTTCAAACTCTGTTAAGCCTCTCAACACAAAGGATAGAATGTCTATCCAGCTCGTCATACCACGGCCATGTTGTTGGTATGGATGGAGGTCTTGAAAGGCCTGCAGTGCTTAGTAGACCTCCATCTCCAGTATGTTTGTGTAGTCAGGCACTTCTGAATCTGTCCAGATAGCTTGTATTGTATTGTCCATATAGAGCTCCACTCCACCCCCAGATTGGGTGCATCTGTGGTCAGAGCAGCAGTTGATTGTGAAAATGGACACTGTTGCACCATTTTGTGGGTGTGTCCAACAAAAGGTGTTTTGGGCAAACCTTTGAAATCTTGGTTGCATTCAACACCACAAATAAGAGCCATTTCATTCCTTGTTCCCGCTTTTTCATTCCTTGATGTGTTTTTGACTGTCTGCTTCAGATAAGATCTTTGAGCCTTTGCTTGTAATTCCAATAAATAGTTGTAGCACATTTTAACATGCAGGTTTGACTAACTGTAGGTATTAAACCCTAGTTTCTTTTTTTATAAGATGAATGTGTGTCAGGCTAGTTCAGGATTTCTGAATGCATTAGGGTAGTTCTAGGCCAGTTAGCTACAGCACTCTTCCCCACCCTGTCCTAGTTGTGTTCTTAAACCAGTTTATCTGTTGTTTCCCCTTAGGGTAACTTAACAAAATTACTTCCTCCTCCTCATTTAATGACTGTTGGTCGGTAAGTTATTTTAAGTCTCTTCCCCTTAACTAGAGTAGAGAGTTTATTCAAACTAATTGGGACTAGGGTAGTTTGGATAGTCAAACAGTTCAGGTAATCAGACATGCGTTGAATCTGATTTAAAAAAAAAAATTCTAAAATCTTGTTTTTTCTGCACACTTCAACCAATCAGTGATTCCAGTGGACAGTAAAGAATGTTTCACACGAGTGGGCTACAGACTCTAACCTGCACAAACAAATAAGTGTAATGTTTACATGTTCTGATTTTATTTTTCCTACCTGAAAACTTTGGAAGGCTGTGTTCGGGTAATTGACACTTTGGATAATCTATACTCTGTTGTATTCACCAGGCTAGGTGACTATTGATACAACTGCTTAATGTCAAGTGTGCTGGTATTACTTGCATTGTTACTACTGCTAAATTAATGAGGTTTTGCTAAATTAGTTTACTGGTTCCTTATGTTGGCAGAAAAATGTTTCCAGGCTGCTTGTGGGCCTTACTTGCTACTAATGTTGATTTCAAGTGTGTTGTTATTGGTAGTTGTGCTGTTAAGCTTTCTGTTTGTTTTTTGTGTTCTAAATTGATTGCGCGATGCTGCCCGCTGAGCAGCATCAAGGGTGACTACACTAAGTAGATGCAGGTATTTAGAGCCTTAAGTTTCTCTGTATAACTTTCTCCATAATTTGTGGTGTTCTCCGAATATTCAGTAGTTGTGCAGAAAGGCTGTAGTTCCTGTTAGATTGCTCATATCTCTGTGTATGTAGACTTGGATCATTTATTTTAGACAAGTAGCATCTTCAGTAAATCAACTCCATACCCACAGAGTTGTATTTTCCAACTATCTCTGCTGTGATCCTGGTTTAAATGGTCATCCTGAGAAAATTATAGCAAATGTTTCATGTTTACTAACAACCACATACTACAACCAGGAGGGACAGTGCGAGAGAGAGGGAGGTAGCCAAGACTGTTAAACCCCCCCCCTCCCCCCCTCATCCAGGCCCTCTCAAATGCTTTCTCTTTTGGCAGAAAGAATGAATTTTTTTTAATTAGAGGATCTCACCCAGACAGGGCCAGGCCTCTCAGCCCCAGAGAAGAGATTCCAGGGCAGAGCCCCTGAGCCAGTGTCAGCAAGAAAATTTCTACAGGCCTTGGGCTATTCAGGCCTGTCATCAAGATACATGCATCAGCATCACAGCACAGCTTTGCTTGCTCTTCTTTGCTCCCTCTTTTAAGCTTTGCTCAGGCCAGGCAAGAGTCCTCCCAGGATCCAAAGAAAACAAAAACCACCATTACCAGCTTGTACCTTCTTGGACTGCTAGAAAAAGTTGACACTAGCACCCTTGAAACCAGAACCAGCAGCAGCAGACACAAAACCCGTCATGGAACTTGCTTTCCTACTGCAAATTACTTCCAGTGTGAGGGCTCAGGAACTACAGGCTCTCAATGGCAGTGCAACCAAGGCTAATCTTCTCCCTTAGATAGAGTGTCCTCACTAACGGCCTCTGGTCATAGGAGGTAAGATGGTAGGTATCTTTAAACCAGGCAATCCACCTACCTTCCTTCCCACTCCACAAAACAGAGGGAAAGAATACTGCATACCTTTGGATGTACACATAGCTAGCTACGCTTACTGTCATGACAGAACAAAAAATAGCAGCAAACTTTTTTTGCAGCCTATGCAAATAAAGGGAAGGGAAGGAAAAGCTATTTCCCAAACAGACACCTCCAAATGGATAGGAAATTGCATAACGATCGGTTTCCTTCCACATGGAAAACCAATTCCACAGAACATAAGACCTCATTCTACAAGTAACAGCCACTACCACCTTCACAACCCACTTGTTATGACTGCAGATGCTATCCAGTTCGGACATCTACATTTATGGTAGGTACAAAACTGTACTTTATGCAATGTTATTGGAGGCAAAACTGACTCTCAGCCACAGCAAATGACAAGTAGATCTATATATACTGAGAATCGTTAAAGTAACTCACCTAAACTACAAAGCCCACTTTAATGTAACCTAAGAAACCAGTATCCTCAGCAACTTCACAACACGTGACAAGCAGCACCCACTATGAAGCAAACATTTAAGAGTTTTGCTGGCTGTTCTACAACCCACAAAGCAAACCTCCATGCAGTCCAGTATTTTAGTAATGGATAATTCCAATATGAGGTACCTATGTACCTCTCACCAAGCACTCCTGTCCTTACACCACAAGTACACATTATGCAGCAATAGTACATGTGGGTGTAAATGACTTTAGCTGTACATGCCTAGACTGTATATGAACAGACCTGATGGAGCTATCGGAATGTGTCTGAGACTAGTATACATGATCCGCAAAACAAGATTGATTTCAATAATTGGTTTAGCTTCTGGTGTCATTAAGATGTAGGTCCGCCTGGGAAGAGATGGCACAGTCCCTCCTGCTTTCCCCAAGTATAGCCTGCACCTTTCTTCTAAGGCTTCTGTACATCACCCAAGCTTAGGCAAAGTCAGTCTTGTAAAGTTTCCAGTGTGACTAAACATAGTATGTATAATGTTAAGGTATTGCTGCTCGGTGCTAGTAGCCTTAAAAAAAAAAAAAAAAACTCCCTACAAGCATTCTGTACTCTGGAAAACATGGCATCTATCATCACAGGGGGGGCCTGGTTCTAGACCGTTTAAAGCACTCCATCAGTACTAATGCCTGTTGCATGATCAGTTCTGCCAAATCAGACAAAGGTATTAAATCTGATGATAGCTCAATATTTACATGCGCGCACACACAAAAAACTCCCAACTTGTTATATAAGCTAATGACCTGGGTTGTCTCCACATCCGATTTGGCTATGATATGTGACGAGGGGTTTTATTGATAGTTGTATGTAGGAACCCCTCTTTACCCCCATTGGTTCATACCTACTGCCTACCTAATATAGAGTCGCTGTTCAAGTAAAGTGCCATTCTCCTAGGAGACTTCAACTACTATTCCATAAACTGGGAGACTTGTACATCCTCAAAGATATATGCCTAGAAATGTGTGGACTTTATCAATACAAATTCCCTGGACCAGTTGATCCTCGTCTCAACCAAAGTAAAGTCATGAACTTTGTCCTTACTAGTATGGGGCAGTTTTACAACCCACCAGTTGTACTTTGATTTGACCAGGGAGAAGTTAGAAATTCATCACATTCACCATAAGACTGAAGCCTGAAATGGCTTACATTATCTTGTTCAGAGATTATACAAAGATTAATCTGTAAAAACCGAGTAGTGAACTGGTTAAATTCAAAAGCCACTTCCATCCTGGTGACCCCACTGATGTTCTTCGTGTTTCACTGTTGCAGTCATCACACTTGGGCTATCTGCCTGCAGGTAGTCCTCAGTCGGCCCGGATACCAGAGACTTAGTATTTCTGCATCTGTTGCTGTCACTCCAGGACGTATGTCAGGTCATCAGAGATATAAAAACAGGCAGCCGACTCCATTACATCAGTCTCTTTCTTGCTGAGGAGCCAGAAGCCGTTCGCACGAGTGCCAGTCGGCTGCTACCTGAGTTTTCGTTTCCAAATTGAATCCTCCTGAAGTCTTCTAAAGTGAAGTACCCCGTTGGAGATCCTTTTTTCTTGCTCTGATGTCAGAAAAAGTTAACAATTGACTCGCCTGTGGAAAGCAAATACCATACCAAGATTTCCATTCTTACTGTGTCACCTGTTTAGGCCCAGACCACAATGTACGTCGCTCTCTGCTTTGTTCAACCCCAGCAATATTCGTTGGGCCCTTATTGTCGCTAAATACTTTTGCGCTCTATCTCCGTATTCCAAAATGGTTTTGGTAAGCCATCTCACTACTGATCTTCCGAAAAAACGTAAGGATAAAGATAGTGACAGACCGCACAGGTCCAAAACTGCCGACTACACTTCCGTCAAGTTAGTATCCAGTTCGCCGGTACTCAGTGAGGCACTTTTGCAGCCCCTGATGCCTGCTTCTGTGGATTTGCAGGCCGCTACTGAGACCCATTCGGAGTCCGGTATGCAGCAATACTCTTTTTTGACTACGGAACCTGCGGATGTCTCTACCTTGGATGGGTCTGGTGCCCCTGTGCAGGCACCGGCTTCTGAGGAAGTTTGTCGCACTACCGATACTCTACAAAAAAACGACTTCTTTCGCGTCTTCAATTCTGACTAAAACTGCTGAGTTTTTAAGGCCATGAGTACGAGCTACGCCTAAAAAAACAATGACCCAGATTCAAGCACCAGCTTCCTTGCTGCAACATCAAATGCTTAAAATGGCAGAAGACCTAATTATGCTGATTAGGGGAAGCCAGCCTTCTCCTGCTAAGAGGAAAAGAGACCTGTCTCCCCAGCAGCTTTAAAGGCCAAGAGTCTGACTCTGAGGTTTCTGCTTATGAGGATTCAGATGCAGAGGAATCCATTCCTCTGCTTCCCCTCCAGAGGACTTTTCTTTTGATGAAACCCTACGTACTTTGAGAGCATTTCCACTGGAAATGCAAAGAATATCCTCAGTCCAAAAAGCGACTCAGAGAATTTCTAGATTTGCCACAACATAGACCTTTAGCAATACCTCTAGTTCTGGATGTTGTGGATGATGTCTTTATGGAATTCAGCCTAACTCCTGATACTTTACCCCTGCTCCAAGAAAACCAGACAGGTACTACAGAGTCCTTGACTCTCAGATTTCTTTTCAAAAATCCTACTGCTGACCGTGAGGTCATTTCCCAGGGGCCTAAAGGTATAAAAGCAACTACAGCTAAGAATCCCACTCCTACGGACAGGGATTCCCGAGCTTTAGAACAGATGGGGTAAAAAAGTATACACCTCTGCAAGTCTTGCCGTTAGGGCATTGAATTGCCAGTTTCACATGCTGAAATACCAGCAACATATTATGGACCTTATTAAGGAAAAATTAGCTACCTTTACAGACTGTGCAGAAAATAATTACAAGAGCTTATGCATTCTGCAAGTCAAGTCAACAAGCATATTTTGTAATGTGGTTTTGATGCCCTATAATCATCTTGTAGGGCAGCAGTCACTGGTTTTGTACTGAGAAGCTATGGTTGGCTTAAGGAGCAGACCTTGCCAGACCATGTTAAATCAAAATTACTAGATGATCCTTTGAACAAAGACCATCTGTTTAGCACCAAAGCAGAAGAGGTTCTAAAAAAGGTGGAAGAAAAGGCTAAATCTATGCAGACAGATGTCTTGCAAGTGCAGCCTCCTAGATTCAGTAGGCATTGCCTCTCAAAACATTGATCCTTTCCAGCCCCCTCAAGGCCATCTCAAACTAGACCCAGGGGAAACAGGCCCCCCAGACTTCAGTCTCAGGGTATGCAGTGATCTAAGCAATGGAGTGCCTCCACTTCAAAAACAGGGAATGCTAAGCCACCCCCTTATGGAAAGAATTCACAGTGACTTCTCTATTCCTCTCCTCACCTCTGTCCAACTGCTTGTGCCCCTAGGAGGAAAACTTGCCCATCATGCAAAAAAACTGGATTTCCATTTCCAAAGACCATTGGGTCCTCAACATTGTATTCCAGGGGTAAAAAATTTTACTTCCACTCACTGCCAACCCCAAAAGGATTCCCAGACCTTCCTCCAAACCAGTGGGCAGAGGCACAAAACCAAATTCAATTCCTGCTCTCCATAAGGGCAATTCAACCTGTTCCGGCAGAACAGATAGGTCAAGGATTCTATTCCGGACTGCTCCTGGTACCCAGAAAAGAGGGCACTTGGCGCCCAATCCTAGATCTTTACACTCTCTAAACACCTTCCTGGTAGTACCAAAATTCAAAATGCTCACCCTTTAGCATCTTCTTCCTATGCTGTCCATAGATGCCTGGTTAGCTACCCTAGACCTAAAAAAAGCCTATCTGCACATCCCTATCAGGGACTTATGCAGGAAATACCTAGGTTTCAGGGCAGGATCTATGCATGATCAGTTCTCTGCACTTCTTTTGACTTATCCACTGCTCCCAGAATATTCACAAAATGCTTGGCTCCAGCCATTGCTTATTTGCAGACAGAAAAATTCAAATTTACCCATACTTGGATTGCCTGATTAAGGCAGACAAGAACAACTGTTGCAGAACCTGATATTTGTGAAGAACCTTGTAACCTCCCTGGGGCACACTGTCACCGAAAAGAAATCAAAACTAGTCCCCAGTCAAAAGATTGTATTCCTGGGAGCAAGCTTAGACACAGCATCCCAGTTGTCATTCCTTACTCCAGAAAAACAAGCCTAACAGGCTACTTTTCCCAAATGGCCACCAGAACCCAGTTATCCACAAGGAAATTCCTGCAGGCCCTAGGGTTCATGGCCTCTTGCATCCTACTAATTCCATATGCCAGACTGCATATGAGGAAACTTCAGCGGTACTTGGTTTTTCGTGCCAACATTCTCAGGACCTGGAAACAGTCATACCTTGTCTAAGGACAGAGTTCCTTTGGTAGGCAGCAGCATGCACCTACAAGGGACATCCCTTTACTCAACCCCACACCACCCAGACCCTAACCACTGATGCATCAGACTATGCCTGGGGAGCACACATGGACGAGTGCATTCAGGGCCACTGGAGCCAAAGTCAATCTCATCTGCACATCAACCAAAAGAGATGCTAGCTGTTCAGCATGCTCTGACAGCTTTCAGGTCCCTACTCTCACCAGACCCCTGTTGATAAAAACAGACACCACAGTTATGTGGTACATCAACAAGCAAGGGGGAAAACACACTTACCCATGCTGTAGGCTAGCCATGGCCCTGTGGAACACGGCCTTGGACATGCAGATTTATCTGCGAGTGCAGTTCCTGCCAGGCAAACAAAACTGTGTGGCAGATGACTTGAGCAGAAATCTTAAACCCACATGACTGGCAATTAGACCCCCAGCACCTTCAGTATTCTAATCCAGAAATGGAGGACCCCAGAGGTGGACCTCTTTGCCTCCCCCTGCAATCACCAGCTCAGCAAATTCTGCACCAGGGCACATCACAGCAGGGCCTGGAAAGTGGATGCCCTATCCTTCCAGTGGGAAAACCTCTCAATATATGCATTTCCCCATCTGCGTCTTCTCTCAAGAGTTATACTCCCGATAAAGACAGGACAAACCCAAGAACAATCCTGATTGCCCCAGACTGGCCATGCCAGCACTGGTACCCACTACTGTGCAGCCTGTTGCTGGTGCCACCCCGGCACCTACCCCAGATCCCAACCCTCATCACTCAGCAGGGTGGACAGATCTTGCATCCACAACTGCAAGCCATGAATCTTGCAGCCTGGCTTATTCCTTAAATTCTCCCCCACTGACCAGCCTAAGCAAGCAGGTAGTGGACGCCCTTCTTGAAGCCAGAAGACCCAGTACAAGGAAATCCTATGCTAAGTGGAAAAGGTATTGTTCCTGGACACTCTCTAAAGGAAGAGGACACAGCACTGCCCTTCTTACCTTTTAATCTTGGATTACCTAGCAGACCTACTCCACAGAGGCCTATCCTTCTCTTTCATTAAGATCCATGCCTCTGCCATTTTGGCTCATTACAACACTGAGCCACCTCTGTTCTCTCACCCTCCTATCAAACAGTTCCTGAGAGGGGCAAACAACTTAAGGCCACCAAGGAGAGCACCCACCCCTGCTTGGGACCTTAACTTTGTACTAGAAAAGCTCACACTACCGCCCTTTGAGCCTGCAGTGTCAGCAGAGTTGAAACTCCTCTCTTGGAAAACAGCCTTGCTTCTGGCCATCAGTTCAGCTAGAAGAGTGTCTGAGCTATAAGCACTTATGGCTGTGGAACCCTTCATTATTTTCCATGCTGCCAGGGTTTCTCTCGGGACTAACCTTTCCTTTATGCCTAAAGTAGTGTCCAGTGTGGCCCTCAACCAATCTATTCATTTGCCAACCTTCTTCCCTTATCCTCAAAATAAAGGGGAAAAGGTCCTGCACTCCTTGGAAGTGCACAGACTGCTCAGATTCTACCTTGATAGGACTAAGCCCTTCAGGAAATCTGACCAGTTACTAGTCAACTTTGCTGCAGAGGCAGAGGGCAAGGCCATTTCAGAACAAACCATCTCGAAATGGAAAGCACATTGTATCCATTTCTGCTACAAGCACAATGGGAAGCCTACCCCTCAGGGGGTCAGAACACACTCCACTAGGGCAACGTTTACCTCTATAGCATTCCTCAGGGGAGTCCCTACCAGGGACATCTGAGAGCTGCTACCTGGAGTTCTGTACACACCTTCACCAAGCATTACCACCTACCTATCTTTTCCAAATCCAGGGTGGGTTTTACAACAGCAGTCCTGCATGGCATACTAGCCAGCCCCAACTCTTCTTGACTGCCTCCACCCTTTCTTCAGCTTTGGGAATCAACCCAAGTGTGATGACTGCAAGTGAAACACTAACATGGTACAGTTGTGTACACATCACAAATGTAGATGTTAGAGTGTATTCACTAATGCAGGCCTGGTTTCCCTCCCTTCAGCCCCCTTTGTCCCTCTCTCCTCTCTTGTCTATTACTGTCCCCCTTCAGGGGTATTGGTATTTACTTTTTACTCTTGTTTTTCCCCACCATAACTTAGGTCCCTATTGGGGGGCTCCTGACATTTTGGGGCAAGAAAAACTGATGTAATGGCATCTGCTGCCTGTTTTTATACCCCTGACATCAGTCCTGCAGCAACAGCAACCAACGCAGGAATACCAAGTCTCTGGTATTCGGGCCCACTGAAGGCTACCTGCAGGCAGATAACCCAAGTGTGATGACTGCAACAGTGAATACATTCTTAACGTCTACATTTATGGTAAGTGTACACAACTGTACTTTTTTGCAGATCTTTAACTTCCATGTTTTATACACAAGTAAATAGCTGCTGTAATGCATTTGTCCCCATCAGAAATAAGTACAATACCAAATTCAAAAATAACCCCCAATGGTAGCCCTAAAGTAATACATGGGCTCTGTAGTAAAAGGGGGAAAAAAAAACAAAACATTGCCCGCACAAATAAATGTTGCACTCTGTTGCTAAACTAAACAAGGAACTCCGGACTGTGAGCAAATCTACCAAAGCCAGATATGAGGTGAAAATAACCACCCAAGCAAAGGTTAACCACAAAGTCTTTAGTTGTTAAAAATCTAAAAAATTGCCCAGCACTCTGCAAAGCTAATAGTCAGATTTGCTCAAACTTCCAAGAATATTAAAAGATGGGTGATCATATAGCTACACTTAACATCCCCCCTTCAAATCTCCCAAGAACAAGATGTCCTATTCTCATGTTGTATTATTCATTAGTGTAGGGAGGTTGCTGCCTGCAGTACCGGATATCCAGCCAGTATACCAAAGTTTTAGGAGCAGGGGTATGTGCGACATTTGATGTCGGAGCCATAAATTGACATTGGCTATAAAGGTGATGTGTGCACATACCCACTTCAGAACTTTTCTGCCGCAGTGATCTTTGGACTTCTGATCGCCAGCTTTGGGAAGTAGTTCGGTCATTTGACGGCCGTTCACTTCAGATAAGTACCCTTTGGGTGTTTTTATTTGTTCCTTAGCATTTCAGACGTTAATGTCAACTCGAAGGGGTGGAATATACTTGTGGAAGACAAATTCTGCACAAAGACACTCACAATAAGTGCTTGTTTTGTGTAGGGTAGGCCTGCAACCATACCTCTTGCAACATTTGTAAGTTATTTGTGCCTAAAACTCTTTGCAGCCGTCTGGCCAGTCTCTAATGCAATCTAGAGAACCAGAGATTCCGGCATCTAACGTTGGGTTTGGAGGGCAGGGTAGGTACTTCTGACGAGTTACCTAGGAAGAAGGCCAAAAAATTTAGGCTCGATGCCCATGCTATACCTCAGGAGTCCAATGAGACTTTCAAGGCAGATGTTAGCCTAGGGTCCCATCGGATGCCTGTTTCTCAGTTGGAACTAGGAACCATAATGTAAGCTGGACCAACAGTAACGCTGAGTACGTTTGCTGAGATTGATCAACCATCAGTCCCTGATTGTGAGGGGGAACCACGGCTCGTGACCTCTGAGGGGGCTTACTGCTGCTCTGCAATCCTCCCGGACATTGGTTTCTAAATCCATCCACCCACCCTTCAACTCCCCTGAAGAGATAAAAATTGAAGCATATAGAACAGCAGTCTGCCCCAGGATGGGAAGTTTTCTCCCAAAATCTTTTCAGGGCATTCCAGGCCCTACAGTCACAGGTACCTCCACCTGCTCCTACTCATGTGCAGGCCTCAAGAGACTGAGGAAGAATACTCCTCGGAAGAATACTCCTCTGAAGAATCCCTTACTTATTGCTCTCAAATTGAATCCCCCAAGGACTTCATTACCCCTGAGGAAGAGGACTGTCTCAGACCTGAATCTCCAGGGGAAGAACTTTCTTTTGGAGGTAACCATCTCTCTCTCTCATATGAGAGAACAGTTCAAATGGCAGGCCTCAGATGTCTCAGAAACCAAAGAGAGGTATTTTGAATTACTTCAGATGGATCAGCCCTTGCCATCTGCAGTCCATCCATTGCTTCCAGCCTTTCAAGAGGACCTTTCGGCTGTTTCACAGGCCCCTGCTTCTCAACCTCCAGCTTTTAAGCGCCCTGACAGCTTCTCTGTAAAGCTCCTCAGGATGCCCAGTACCTGTTTAAGAACCCCCCTGCAGTTGTAGCAGTTTCAGCTGACAAATCCTCCAGGCAGCTGCCTTCTACATCTCTATTCCGTACTGACAAGGACAGCAAGTTGATGGGTAGGCTAGGGACAAAGGTTTATACCACTTCCACTCTTGCCATCAGAGCCGTAAACTATCAAACCCACATGGCCAGGTTTGTTCTAGATACCTTTTCTTAGGCCGCAGCCCTCTTGCCTGACGTACCAGAGTCTCCTGCTAAGGCCCAACTAAACTCAGTTCTTTCCACTGCCTCACAGGTGACTAGGCACTCCATTAAGTGTGGTTATGATGCGGTGGAGGCCTTTTCCTAAATCTGCAGCTTCAGCCTCTGTGTTGCAAAGATATTCTTGGGTGAGGCTACAACCTCTCCCTATGGATGTACAAACAAAGTTGCTGGATGCACCACTAGATAAGGCCATTTTCAGTGAAGCATCTGTAGAACTCCTCAAATCCCTGCAAGAAAAGAGAAGGGAGTTGCAAAATTTAAAACATTTACTGGATGTTCTTCGTTCCACATTGCTGCAGTCCTAACTATTGGGTAGTCCGCTGTCCAGTCCATATCCTCAGTCTTGATGCAGAAGCTTTTTGCAAGTGCAGGTTGGCGTTCTGAAATTTGTGAATAACTGTATTTAAGGACAAAACAGCGAGCCTAGGGTTGATGAACCGCAGTCCTCAGTGGAGCCAGAGGTTTTGCCAGGAGTTTCTTTGGAGTCTCAGGCAGAGACTTTACTGTTACAGGATGTGCCTTCTCAGGAAGTAGGCCAGGCTGAGGGGCTTCTCAGGTAACTGTTCTTCCCTCTCTTCCTAAGGTAGTTAGAGCCTCTCCTTCTGTTTAAAAAACTTCTTTGAGAGGTAGGCCAAGTTTAGCTTCAGTGGGGGCTTCTCCTAGCACTTCAGGCTCTGTGCCTAAGAAACATATGCTTAAAATGGCAGAAGATTTGATTACTATGATTAGAGGCTCTATGCCCCCCCCCTGGTAAGAGGCCTAGGGTGGAGCCTGAGTTTGAAAGTTTTGGACAGTGTTCAGGGGCTTCTGAGTCTAGTTCCCTCCTTATTCTGATTCTGATGTGGATGATTCCACTCCTACAGCTTCTCCTCCTGAGGATTTCTCATTTTCAGAGACTCTGCATTCCATGAGGGAGCATTTTAAATGGGAAGGCCAGGATTACTCTGATTCCAGGAAAAGGCTTAGGGAATTCTTGTTTTACCCCAGCATAGGCCCTTAGCTATACCTCCTGTGTTGAATGTGGTGGAAGATGTTTTTGCAGAGGCTTCCCTGAACCCTGATTCTTTGCCTCCTGCTCCTGTTAAACCTGATAGGTACTATAGGGTGCCTGAAGCTCATAAGTATCTTTTAAGAGTCCTAGGGCAGACCCGAAACTGTTTCTCAGGGACCTAAAGGTGTTAAGGCCTCTGTGGTTAAAAACCCTGTTCCCACTGATAAAGAGGCAAGGGCTTTGGATAGATGGGGAAAGAAAGTGTATACTTCTTCCACTTTAGCCATGAGTTGAATTGTCAGTTTCACATGCTAAAATATCAAAATTATATCCTTTCACAATTGAAATCTAAGGTGGATGCTTGAGTGTAAAGAGTTGCTGGATTTAGTTCATGTGTCTGAACAAGTGGGTAAGCATTCTTTGCAATGTGGTTTTGATGCTGTACAGGCCTCCTCGAGGGTGGCTGCCACTAGTTCTGTTCTTAGGCATGCCTGGTTGAGGGATCAGAATTTAGCTGAGCATGTTAAGACAAGGATTTTAGATGCTCCTTTACAGTCTGATGTGTTGTTTGGTTCGCCTGTTGAAGCAGTTTTAAAGAAAATGGAGGACAAAGCTAAGTCTATGCAAACTGTTAAAGATTTTTGCAGGTGCAGCCACCAAGTTTAGTAGAAATTGGCCTACTAAGGGTTGGACATATCCTGCTTATGATTCCCAGTCTAGGGGTAGGTCTAGACGTGGTAGGGGCAGAGCTCAAGGTTCTTTAGGCCTAGAACAGGAGTTCACCTGCTCAGACTTCTGGTGAGGGCAGGGGTCAGTCCAAACAGACCCAATGACCTGCCTTTTCAGCTGCCAGTAGATTAAGACTGTCTCTTTTCAAAGAAAATTGGGATTTAATTACTCAAGACAGATGGGTGTTGGATATCATTCTTACAGGTTTTATTTCCATACATTGCCCCTTTCAAAGGCATGCCGTTCCTCCTCCACAAAGGAAAGAGGCTCACAAGCAAATTTTTCAGTTACTCCAAATAGAGCCAGTCCCTGTATCACAAAGGGGCCTAGGATTTTATTCTCGCCTGTTCCTAGTACCAAAGACCAATTTTGGATTTATCTATCCTCAACACTTATCTGGACATTCCCAAGTTCAAGATGTTGACGTTACAACAGCTTTTACCTCTGCTGGGCAAAGATCACTGGATGGTAACTTTAGATCTCAAGGAAGCTTACCTTCATGTGCCTATAAGACTAAGTTGCAGGACTCATTATCAGTTCTCTGCATTGCCAGTGATAGCTTACTTCAGGCTACAAGGAATTCAGATCTATCCTTACTTGGGCGACTGCCTGATTCTGGCTCAAGAAAAGGAAGACCTTCTACAGCATCTGGAATATGTTATAGCAGTGCTAAGATGCCTAGGGTATTCTGTGAACTAAATAAAGTCCAGTTTAGTACCCTCTCAAGACATGTGCTTTCTGGGTGTGAGACTGAATACAGCAGCCCAGATGGCCTTTGGACAAACAACAGAGTCTATCACTTTACTTCCATCAACTATCTCATCAGTCCTGACTGCAAGGACAGTCCTTCAAGCATTAGGGTTCATGGCATCTTGTATTCTGGTGCTTCCCAATGCCAAACTGCATATGAGGAAGCTACAATGGTATCTCAAAATGTATGGACACAGCACTGCCAGGATTTGGACACTGTCATTCAAATAATACCTTGCCTTCAAAAGAATTTTTGTGGTGGGCTCAGGAATGTCACCTAAACAAGGTCAGATTTTAACGACAGATGCCTAGCTCATCTAAATGGAAAGTGGATACAAGACAAGTGGCCTGCCAGACTACAGCATCTACATATCAACATGAAGGAGATGTTAGCAGTCCAGTTTGCATTAATGGCTTTCAAGGAGTTACTTCTTCCAGGGCAGGTGTTGATTCTAACAGACAACACAACTGTCATGTGGTACATCAACAAACAAGGGGAACACATTCTTACCCATTGTGCAGGCAAGGAGCACAGAACTCCTTAGCAGATGTGTAAGCAGACAAATCATGGGATCCCACGAGTGGAAACTGGATCTTCATGTATTTCAAAAGTTGACAGTGTCCTGGGGAACTCCAGACATAGATCTGTCGCTTCTCCACTGAACCACCAGCTGCCAAAGTTTTGCACAAAGAGGTTTCATCACACAGCTTGGAAAGTGGATGCTCTTTCTTTCAGTTGGAAAAATCTTCATGTGTATGTTTCCACCTCTGCCTCTTCTTCCAAAGGTGCTTCTAAAGGTCAGACAAGACAAGCCAAGGATGATTTTAATAGCTCCAGATTGGCCTCGCAGCACTGGGTACCCATTACTGAGAGTCTGGTAAAGAAGCCTCCATGGCCTTTACCCTTGATTCCACATCTGTTGTCTCAGAAGGAGGGTCGTCTGCTCAATGTCAAGCTTCACTCTCTTCATCTAACAGCATGGCATATTCTGTTTTGAAAGACAGCAGGTCTCAACTTCCTCAACAAGTTTTAAAATTATGGAGAAAGAAGCCAAGAGACTACCAAAGAAAAGTCACATGAAAAAAAATGGAGATTTTTTTCTTGGACTGCAGCAAAGAATTTGGAGATTTCAGAGCCTAATTTGAGTGTGGCTCTTCAATATCTTACTGAGTTATTGGACAAAGGTTTGTCTTTCTCTTCCATTAAGATTCATGCTGCAGCAATTTCAGCTCACTATGATTGTGACCCACCATTTTTTTCATCCTTTGTTCAAGCAATTTCTTAGAGGGCAAAGAATATAAAGACCCCACGTGAGCTCCTACTCCTGCTTGGGATCTCAATTTTGTGTTGGAGAAACTTACTCTACAACCTTTTGAGCCTGCAGCTACTGCTGAACTGAAATACTTGTCATGGAAGACTGCTTTTTTTGTTGGCTATTCTGCAAAGAAGGTTTGTTGAGTTACAGGCCCTTATGCATGTTTGAGCCTTTTTGATTTTCATAAGGATAGGGTATCATTATTGGTTTCTAATGTGGCCTTTTTATGCCTAAGGGTGGTTTCTAGTGTGGCTTTAAACCAAACTATTCATTTGCCCACTTTTATGCAGATCCCCAAAATAAAGGGGAAAAGATTTTGCACTCTTTAGATGTGCACAGGCAATTGCGTTATTATTTGAGCAGGACTAAGGATTTTAGGCAGTCTCAGCAGTTGTTTGTTTCTTTTGTTTTGAGTTCACAGGGCAAGCCTGTGTCAAAACAAACTATTTCTAGGTGATTTGGTTTTGCATTGCATTTGTTATTCCCATCATGGCAAGGAGATTCGAGCAGGGAATAGGGCTCATTCCACAAGGGCTACTGCCACTTCAACAGCATTTCTAGGGGGTGGCAACTAAGGATATTTTGGAAGCAGCTACTTGGAGTTCAGTGCATACTTTCTCTAAATTATCACCTTCCTCTCTACTCTAAGTCTAGGGCTGGTTTTGCCACAGCTATTTTGCAAGGCATGTTGTCAGCTCCTGCTTCTTTATGATTTGCCAGCCTCCCTTACCTCTGCTTTGGGATTCTACCATAGTTAGGACTGCAGCAATGTGGAACGAACATAGTACAGTTTTGTACCTACCATAAATGTAGATGTTCGAGGATCCATTGCCAATACCCTCCTCCTTCCATTTGCAGCGTCCAATACTCCTCCCTCCTTCCCTCTGTGTTTAGGGGTGGTTGTGTAGGTGAGGTTATATGCTGATATTTTTGTATATACTTTTGTATCTATTGTACATATTTTTGGTGCAGGTATGTTGGGCCTTGTCTTTTTAGGGTCTTCTGACATCTGGGGCAAGAAAAGACGCCGGGTCAGCAAGATAGTACCCTTCTGACACATTGACGCCAGTGCATCTAATGCCTCGACCGACGCCAGCCATATACTCTGGTATTCGGGCCAGAGCAGCCGGACTACCCAATAGTTAGGACTGCAGCAATGTGGATCCTCGAACATCTACATTTATGGTAGGTACAAAACTGTACTTTTCACCTATCCCTAGGTACCATAGAAACTACCCTCAAAGGACTACCTTTGTTAGATTGTCTTCGAATTCTGCTGCACCCCAGGCTAAAGGACAGAGGCAGTCAAGGGAACATTCCACTCTTAGACCCCTTCTTTCAGTAATAACGCTCCCTTTTGGAGACGGCCTGACCAGTACAGAATCCCTCAACTGTGACTCTACCCACTACCTCTCTCCACCCCCCTGTTCCTTCGCCTCACCCTCTCTATACCCTCCTGTTAGATCACCTCAGAGCCCTGAGTCCTCTCCATAATACAAAAAGGTTATTTTATGACTTGGGATCTACCTCCTTCCAAGGTTGCCTCAGCTCTCCTCAAGTCAGCTCCATCTTTCTCCCTTTATTCTGGATCAGTTTCATGTCCAGGTCACCATAGTCCCACCACACCAGCTAAACAAGGGATTTTACTCAAGGATGTTTTTGGCCCCAAGAAAAGATGGTCCTTGGAGACCAATTTTAGATTTGTCCAAACTCTACTTTTATCTCAAGGTTCCCACCTTCAGAATGCTCACCTTGCAGCTGCTGTTGCCCATTATCCTCGTGACACCCGTGCCCTGGCCCTGCAATTAAGAATCCTCATCACTGACACCAGAGAGGGCGTCTCATATATGAAGAAAGGATAACAAATACACACAGTAAAGTGCAACTTCCCTTAAAAGCGCACACGTCAGTCTGGGGCAGGTCACTCCCTTCCTCTCCTGATCCCCAATAAGACTTACTGGCACAGCTATAGGGTCCAGAACTCAGCCTAGCTGGGTGAGCTAAAATCTCCAGCACCCTCTCTGTCCAACCAGTGCTTCGTGTCCCTGCCCAAGTAGCTGACACACACACATATAAACTTTGAGATGAGTTTATACAACCACACAGACACTTCTAGAGAAGGCTGGCACAGGTTCTTCAGCTGTGCCCCTTTTACCCAGACCATATGGTAGTACCCTGCCACCACCCAGATAACAATTATCACCTACTCAAAGGCCCTCCAAAGGGTGTCCAATTATTACTGTGCAATGTTATCCAATTGGTAGTATGACTAATCTGTCAAGGCTTATTAGAGTGGCTTTGTACAGTAATCACTATAAATATGCAGTGACGTTAAAGAAATGCAGGTAGGTGCGTGCATGAATGAGCATGCCTTCTTTGAAGGTTGGGTGTCGGGCTGGCAACTCGGCACCGTAAAAATCCACTGCCAATTAGCTGACGGGAGTTCCGCTGTGGTGACCCCTAACCAGGAAAAGCCAAAAGACTCTAGAGCTTAAATGATCTCTACACAAACCAGCCATAGTTAAAAGGTTTCAAAATATTTAATAATTAAAAACCATAAGACAATACTTTCTACTACACAGTGCTAGTCAAGAGTTCAGAGATCACACAGAAATAGTTAAAATAATTCAGTAATACAGTTCTGACATCACAGAAAAACACTTGGTCTAAACTTTCTAATTCTAGCTATCTCTAAAAGAAAATACAAGTCTAAGATAACTTACATAAGGCAACAGGCAGAGTGCTGAGTTGGATGATCCAGACAAAAAATGCTTAATCTCTGATTTTCACTGTTTAAATTGAAACTGCAGTTCTGATAAAACATTACATCATTTCACACTTTCCTGGTGTTCCCAGGCTGACAGAAACTGCATTTACATTCTTTTACACTTAGAGCAATAAAGGACATTCCCACATATAAATTTTGGTAATTAACATTAGCCCTAAAACAATAGGCAGGAAGCCTTCATCTAGCCGGACTGGAGCTGACTTTAGCTCAAAGGGTCACAACATGCTTTTACTGGGTCTGTAGAGAGCACTGTTGCCACATTTTTTTTTCATTTAAGACAAGCAGCTTGTAGTTTACATTTATATTTACAAATGGCAGAATTATCTGCACAGTTATATCTGGCTAGCAGCCTTCACCCTTCTCTACAGTCTTCACATCTCCCCCCCCCCCCTCGGAGAACTCCAACTGGTTTCCCCAACTGACCCTGAGTATACCTACACCATTCCATATCTTAAGAGCCCATCTGCATTGGCATTGCTACTCCCACTGCGGTGCTGCACTGACATCCTAGGCCCCATCTTAGCAACTTGGTATTTTGCTGGCTGGCTCTGTTTAACCGCGTTAGGGGGTTGTGATCTGTCATAAGTGAATTTCCTTCCATACAGATGAGGCTGAATATTCTGCAGTGCCCTCACTATGGCTAGTCATTCCTTTTCTACAGCTGCATAGCATTACTCCCTGGGTTGGAGCCTATGACTGAGATAAACCATTGGGTGCTCTTCCCCCTCTGAAGAAATATGGCTAAGTACAGCCCCACCCTATGGTTTTCAAGCATCCACCTGCACAACAAATTCTTTGCTGTAATCTGGACTGGCTAACACAGAGGGTTCTGTCCTCCCAAAGCTTTTTTAAGCCTCTGGAATGACTGCTTACATGCTGGGGTCCACATTACCTTATCTGGCCTGATCTTCTTTGTCAGGTCTGTGAGAGGAGCAGCTATGGTACTATAACTGGGATGAACTTTCTGGAGTACCCTGCTGTCCCTAAAAATGCCCTCGCCTGCTTTTTGGTAACAGGTGCAGGCCATGCCTGAATGGCTTCCACTTTGGCAGGTTCTGGCCTTATCTTACCACTCTCCACTCTGTCCTGGGTAGGAGACATCGGCCATACCCACCTGACATTTGCTCGGCTTAATGGTCAGTCCTGCCCTCTGTAGTCTGCCCAGCACCTCCGTGACATGCTGAAGGTGCTCTGGCCAGGAATGGCTGTAGATGGCAATATCATTTAGGTAAGCAAGGGCAAACCCTCCTGCTAGGATATGATCTACCAGCCTCTGGGAAGTTGCTGAGGTATTCTTCATCCTAAAGGGCATCTTGGTGAACTCATACAAGCCAAAAGGAGTCAAAAAGGCTGACTTCTCTCTAGCACTGGGAGTCAAGGGCACCTGCCAGTAACTCTTGGTGAGATCATTGGTTGTAAGATACTTAGCCCCACCCAGCTGCTGTGTAGGGCCTCATCTGTCCTAGGCATGAGGTAAGCATCTGACTCGTCCACACAGAACCTGGTGCTGCCATCCTTCTTTGGCACCAGCACCACTGGGGAGGTACAGGGACTGATGGACTCTTGAACCACCCCTAGTTCTAACATCTCCTGTACTACCTCCTCCCTCAGAGTCTATTTGACACTCTCAGGCACTCTATAAGAGGCATGCCTAATAGGCCTTTGGGGTCCTGTATCCACCTGGTGCTGCACCAGGTGGGTGCACCCTGGTTTCCCAGTGAACATGTCCCCATATTCCTGCAGCACTGTTTGGATTTCTCAAACCTGGGTAGGAGGTAGCTGCTGGGGCATTGCTATCCCTTCCACTGAGGTGACAGCCTGAGCCTCACTGAGATCAGTCACCAGGTCTCCCTCAGACTTCTCCTGCAATCCACTGCAAATGCTCAGCACAAGGGCCTCCCTATCATGGTAAGGTTTCATGTTAACATGGTACAGTTGGATTAGTATTAGGCTAACTGTCATTTTGGGCCATTTAAAGCCTAGCCAATTACTAGGTGTGAGAATCAAACCCTGCACCTTGTGTCTGTAAGGTCAGAACCTTAACCATTACACCACCCTCCCACTCTTTTGTGCCCCTACCTTCTGCCAAGGCAGTTCCACCATGTAGTTAACATCACTTACCTTTCTTACCACCTTGTTGGGTCACTCCCAAGCTGCTTGCAGCTTGTGTCTGACAGGAATGAGAACCATTACCTGCTGCCCCACAGCATACTCTCTAGCATTCCTGTCATATCACAACTTTTTTGTTGTTGGGCTTCTGCCAGGTTCTCCTGTGCCATGCCCATGAGTTCCCTGAGCCTTGTCCTGAGGTTTAGGATGTATGCCACAGCAGACTTCTTGTAAGATTTGCACTCACCTTCCCACTCATTTCAAATTAAATCTAGAGGTCCCCTCACCTTATGCCCATACAGCAACTCAGAGGGTGAAAAACCTGTGGATTCCTGGGGAACCTCTCTCTAAGCAAACTGGGCAAATATTTGTCCCACTCCCTCTTAAATTGGTCTGCAAATGCCCATAGCATGGACTTGATTGTAGAGTTTAACCTCTCAACAAGACCATTAGTCTTGGGATGGTAGGGGCTGGTCTTCATGTGCTTCACCCCACAGGACTTCCACAGACAAGCCAGCAGGTCTGATGTGAAACTGGAACCTATGTCATTCAGTATTTCTTTTGGGAAACCTACCCTGCTGAAAATCTCTAACGGAGCATTTGCCACCACCTCTGCCTCAGTGGAGGACAAGGCCACTGTCTCAGGGTATTGTGTAGCATAATCCACTACCACTAGGATATACTTTGTCCTTGTGCAACTTGGGGTACTCAGAGGACCCACAATATCCATAGCTACTCTCTGAAATGGCTCCTCAATCACAGGCAAAGTCATCAAAGGAGCTCTCGCCTTGTCTCCTCCTTTGCCTACCTTTTGGCACTGCTCACAGGTCATGCCGTACCCTGATGTTCATAGTGTTTCATTGCTGCAGTCATTACACTTGGGTTATCCTGCCATCAGGCAGTCCCGCAGTCGGCCAGAGTTCCAAAGTCTTGGTCCGGTGTCGGTTGCTGTCGCTTCTTCCCTGACGTCAGTGCGCCAGGGGTATATAAGATGCAACCAACGCCATTTTCTTCAGTCTTTCTTGCCGCGTGGTGCCCGAAGCAAAAGCAGTTCACAAGTGCCGGTCGGCCGACTCCTGAGATTTCAAATTTGATTTCAAATCCGAAGTCTTCAATAAAGCTAAGTACCCCATTGGGGAAACTTTTTTTCTTGCCTCAGACTGATGTCAGTAAAAGTTAATAATTGTATTTGTTGTGGGAAGCAAATACCTCATAAGGATTTTCATTCTTACTGTATTCCTTGCCTAGGCCCAGATCACAACGTCACTAGTTGTCGGTTTTGTGCTAGATTTAACAAACGCACTATTAAACGTCTTTTTGATTTTGCACGCCATTATTTTGGCCGAAGGTTTAATTATACCATGCCATCAGAACAACCGACGACCGGAATTCACAAAAAAACACAAAGATAAGGATAAGGACAGGCATCCGAGGCCCAAAACAGACGAAGCCTCTTCTAGGGCAGTCACCAGTTCGCTGGTTCTCAGTGAAGCACTTTCACAGCCCCTGACACCCGCTACCTCAGAGCCATAGGCCGCGACAGACTCCCACGTGGAGTTGCCTAGGCCTCTGGATACTCAAGGTGTTGGGCCTACGGAGACTAACCCTTCAGATGGGTCTGGAGCCGCTCAGCAGGCTTTGGCTTCTGAGTGTTTTCAGACCTTCACAACTTACATTGCATCTACAGCCAAGTCTAAAGCAACTTTAAAGACAAAGAAGCAAGTACAGCATTCACCTGGACAGGCCTCCATGCCTAAAAAGCAGATGTCAAAATGGCCAAAGACTTAATTACTCTGATCAGGGGTACCCATCCCCCTCCTGATAAAAGGCCTAGGCAGGATACAGACTATGATTTCTCTGACCAGATTTCTGTATATTCTGATTCCTCTTCAGACCAGGGATATTCCTTGCCCCCCTATGAGGATTCTGATGCTGAAGAATCTATTCCTTCAGCCTCTCCTGAGGATTACTCTTTTGGGGAAACTTTGCACACCATGAGGGAGCATTTCCACTGGGAGGGTCAGGATTACTCAGAGTCCAAGAAAAGGCTCAGAGATTTTCTTTTATTGCCTCAACACAGGCCCCTTGCTATTACGCCAGTGTTGGATATTGTGGATGATGTGTTCTCTGAATCCAGTTTAAATCCAGATTCTTTACCCCCTGCTCCAGTCAAGCCAGACAAGTACTACAGAGTCCCTGACTCTCTCAAATTTCTTTATAAAAACCCTGCTGCTGACCCAGAAACTATTTCCCAGGGACCTAAAGGGGTAAAGGACTCCACAGCTAAAAATCTAGTTCCCTCGGACAGGGATTCCAGAGCATTAGACAGATGGGGAAAGAAAGTTTACACCTCTGCAACTTTAGCAGTGAGGGCTTTAAACTGCCAGATGTTATGTGATCCTATCTCGCCTACATTCAGTACTGATGGGCTCTGAGCCGATCCCTCGGCTCCGACTCTGCACGCTATGCTATAGAGCGAAGCCTCTTATTGGCTGAGCTATTTCTTATCCCAGGATGCACCACCACTAATCCCCCAGATCTCGTTTGCCGCTTACAAGCTAGGACGTGGTCTCAAACTTGGCTGAGCTAAGTACTGTTTTCTTCAAAGTTTCCTGTCAGGAATTTTGCTAATTTTACCCCAAAAGCTGTTTTAACAGCTATTGTTGTACGAGTGGCTTTGATAATTTTGGTTGAGGAAAATTGTGTTTTGAGTTAAGGGAAGGTTTCCCGTTTAAGTTAGAGGGGCCTTCCCCTATTCTTATCTAGCGTCTTTGGTTTTTTTTAGGAGGTCAAGTACCTGCTTAAGTTAGAGGGTCTTGACCCTCCTTTTCAGTGATTTTTGTCTTGACATTGTATCTTGTGTAGTGTACTGTCTTGTGTAAAAAAAAAAAGAATTGGTTTTCAGTTTATCTCTGTGGTAAAATCTTTACTGACCAGCTTCTTTGACTGTTTTAGTGAACTGTTAGTCAGCATGTCTAAGGAACATAGACCCTCTGGGTTTAAAAAGTGCGCGAGGTGTGGTTACAAATTGTCGATAACCGACGAACACTCCTCGTGCGTATATTGTTTAGGCGCCAAGCACCTACAGGAGTCCTGTAACGTGTGTCACGCCTTTTCTTCAAGAGTCCTCCAAGAGAGGAAGAATAAATTAATATTAAAAGGGCTGATTAAACCCTCCTTCGAGGAGGCCTTATCTTCCTCTTCCTCTCCTACCAAAAAGAAAAAAGCGTCGGCTCCGACCAGTCTGTCGGAACCGACTGCAAAAAAACCGAGGCAGGCTTCTCCATCGGCTCCATGGACTTCGGAGCCGAGGGCGGAACGGCCTGCCTCGATGCCTCCAGTCTCGACCCCTCTGGTTTCGGAGCCGAGGACTGGGGCATCGAGAGGCGGGTCACCTTCATCGGCTCCACTGATTTTGGAGCCGATGAGGGTTGCCGGCTCAGACTCTTTCCCTTCGGTGCCGAAGTCTTCATCGGCACCGAGGGAAATTGTTTTGGGATCTCCCTCGGAACCGATAGTAATCGAATCCATTCGGAGCCGGTCCCTAGTCCTATGGAACTGATGGAGAAGTCGGTTCGGACCCGATCGGTGTCATCTAGATCCTCCAAGATGTCTGATTCGGACATCGACAGGGTGCTCCTAAGACTTTTCCAGTCTCCGGTGTTTCAAAAATTAGTTTCGGCTCCAGCCTATTCGGCTTCGGAGCCGATGGTCCACCCTGTTATTATGGTTCCTCCTCCAACAGCCTCGGCACCGTTGGAGCCGGTGCTGGTGGAGCCGATGGAGGTTTTCGGGTCGGGCCCGACCCTTACTCCAACTCCGGCTCTCGAGTCGGAGTTCGGTACACGGACTTCCTCTGTCGGCCCCGGGGGGGACGCTTCGGGACTGATGTTTTCGGTCCCAAGCCTTCCTCTCAGTGCGTCGGCTGCGGGGGTACCTTCTACCGTTGTGGCCACGGAGGTGGGACCTTCCCAGGATTCTGGTGGTCCCGCCTTCAGGGCCATGAGGAGTGCGTTAGCCAAATCTTCTTTGGCTACCTCCACGGTCTCCCCAGCTCCTTCCCTGTATACTGAGACTGGGTCTTTGGCAGTCCCCCTGTCCTTAGCGGAGCCCTGGGGCCTGAGGTTACTCCCACTGGGGCTTCCCCTCCTCCTGGAGGTCCCTCTGAAGCATCTTCGGAGGAATCCCCCAGGAAGAGATCGTGCAAGAGGAAGCACGTTGACTCCCCCGATGAGTCTTTCACATCAGACACTGATCTTGATGATGCAGAGGGGTCCCCTAAGTCGTCCTCAGATGATGTCTCCTTTGCAGACATCCTGGAAGCCCTTAAACAACGAGGCGGCTGGCAATCCAAACCCCCTTCTGCTGATGAGTCGGTGTTCCTTAAGGCCTTTGGGGCTCAGCCCTCCGCCTCCTGGGTGTCTCCGCCCTTTGACGAGCTCCTAGATTTGATCTGTCGAAGGGCGTGGGAACACCCAGACTCTGTGGAACCGGTGCCTGCTCGTCCAAATAAGTTCCTGTCCGCACCCCCGGAAAAGGAGTTTTGACGAAAGGTGTGGCTGTAGATGCCTTGGTGGTGGCATCTGCTACCCAGCAAAATGTAGCAGAGGCTTCGACGTCCGTCCATCCTCCTAATAAGGAGTCTAGGAGCATGGATCAGTACGGTAAGCGCACCCTAAGTTCAGCGGCCTTTACTTTGAGGTCCCTGAACTATCTCACGCACTTTACCAGATTTCAGAGGGATCTGATTAAAGAACTTTCAGATACCCTCTTGGGTAACCTGCCTGAGCAGCTGGCCCAGACGGTAGGCTCTCAGCTGGCTACGCTGTCGTCAATATCAAACTCGTCCATGAGGCTCATTTCTTATGCGGCCGAAGGGGCGAGTAGAGCGGCGGGTACAGGCATTGCTCTATTGAGGCAAGCCTGGCTCCGCCTGTGTCATTTTGCGGAGGCCTTTAAGTCTTCCTTTGCCGATGCCCCTTTGATGGGTCCTCTTTGTTTGGACCCAAGGTAAAGGACACACTGACCCGCTGCGAGCAAGAAGGTAAGACTTTGACTGCCATAGGGGCACGATTTTCCACTCCCTTTCGGCCTTACCCCAAGGCTAAAAGAGGAGGGAAAATGTGGTTCCTTAGATCTCAGAAGTCTTACCCCTCACAGCAGGACGATTCCCCTTCTAGAGGCAGGGGAGGGGGAAATTCTTCTGGAAGACGCCGTCCCAGAGGCGGCAGAAAGCCCCCGCAACACTGGAGACCGCGAGTCCTTTCGTGGCTCTTCAGCCTTTCACAGTCCCTGAGGGATTGCCCGACTGTGCAGCTCCGGAGCCAGTCAGGGGTCGTTTTTCGAGGCATCTAAAGGCCTGGGAAGGTATCACTCAGGACCGATGGGTGCTTTGAATTATCGCCGGAGGTTATGCCATCCCTTTTACTCACTCTCCTCCTCAGTCCAAAAAAATCCCGGACCCGCCACCCAGTCAACGGGAAACTGCAGCCTCAGAAGTTTCAAAGCTGCTGCAAAAAGGAGTCATCCAACCAGTCCCCGCAGACCAGACCAGATCGGATTAGGAACTTACTCAAGATTCTTTTTGGTGCCAAAAAAGACCGGGGACTTGAGGCCCATTTTGGATCTCAGCAGTCTAAACCGTTCAGTAAAAAAGTCCAAGTTCCGAATGGTCACCCTACAATCCATTCTCCCACTGCTGGAGAAAGGTGTTTGGATGTGCTCCATAGATCTCAAGGACGCCTATTACCACATCATGGTACATCAAGCATCCAGGAGACATCTGCGCTTCAGCCTAGGAGACGGTCATTTTCAGTTCCGCGCGCTGCCCTTTGGTCTCACCACAGCCCCCAGGGTGTTCACCAAATGTTTGGCTGTCGTGACTGCTCACCTGAGAAGTCTAGGATTCCAGGTGTTTCCGTATCTAGGCGACTGGCTCCTGACTGCCACCTCCAAGCATCTACTATTGCGGAGCCTTCAAGCCACAATATCACTGGGCATTTCCCTTGGAATCACCTTCAATTGGCCAAAGTCTGTGTTGCTGCCATCTCAACGCATAAGATTCATCGGAGTAGAGATAGACTCAAACCGAATGCGGGTCTATCTACCTACAGAAAGGATACAAACCATACAGGCTCAAGTTCGAGCCTTACTTCCCAGATCCAAAGCCCCAGCCAGAATGGTCCTGCAGCTATTGGGTTCTATGTCCGCCACGGTTCTTCTAGTTCCCCTAGCAAGGTTGCACATGAGAATTCTCCAGTGGCTTCTTTCAACTCAGTGGTCCTTTTAGGATCTCCCTCTCAATCACTTCATATGGATCACGGAAACCTGCAAACGGGACCTTCGCTGGTGGCTGGTGCCCTCCAATCTGGATCAGGGACGACCCTTTGATGTCCTTCATGGATGCATCTGCAGTCATAACTGGGTTGTCCTGTCCTCAGGCAGCCCTTCAGTCGGCCGGATTCCAAAGTCCGGGTCCGGCTTCGGCTGATGTCGCACTTCACCCGACGTCATCTCTGTTGGTCTTCGGGTATAAAGGCATCAGCCGACGCCATTTTCCTCAGTCTTTCTTGCCGCGTGGCGCCCGAAGCAGAAGCTGTTCGCAAGTGCCGGTCGGTCGGATCCAGAGATTACTTCTACCGAATACTACTTCGAAGACTTCTAAAGCTAAGTACCCCGTTGGGGACTCTTTCTTGCCTCAGCCGATGTCAGAAAAAGTTAATTGTTTAACCTGTGGGAAACAAATACCTCATAAAGATTTTCACTCTTATTGTCTGCCTTGTTTAGGCCCAGCCCACGACGTAGCAGCCTGTTCGGCCTGTGCTTCTTTCAACCGACGCTTAGGCGCGGTCAGAGTTTGCTGAACAGTTTTTCAGTTCTGATTTTGCGTACATTATGCCGCCGGATCCTCCGACTACCCAATCTGCCAAAACGCAAAGATAAAGACCGACACTCGCGGTCCGCGGTTTCGCTGAAACCATGGTTAAGCAAACGCATGAGTGTCTCGGTTTCGGACGAAACCGAGAAAACTGATCAAAGTACAGCTGAATCTATCTCTACAACTGAGGCCCCTGCTACCATTCTTGAATCAGCCTCAGAAATTATACCCACTACGGTGGTTGCCACTGACTTATCAGACACCATTCCCTTGGATGTCTCTACCCCAGCACGTGGTGCTGCTAGGCCTCCAGCAGCCATGTCCATTAAGGCCTTCGCCAGGGCTAAAGCAGCCAAGACTACTAAAACAGTGCCTGTTAAACCCCCTTCAACCAGGCCCTCCTCTAGTTCTCAAATGCTTACTCTGGCAGAAGATTTAATTTCATTAATTAGAGGATCTCAATCTCACCCAGACAGGGCCTCTCAGCCCCAGAGAAAAGACCTAGGGCAGAGCCCCTGAGCCAGTGTCATCTGATGATTCAGCCGATGAATCAGACATAACTGACCAGCCAGAGGCTCCTTTCTCTAATTTTGAAGACTCTGATGCTGAAGAATCCATTCCAGCTGCTTCCCCACCAGAAGAATTTTCCTTTGGGGAAACCTTACATGCCATGCGAGAGCAGTTCCAATGGCAGCAACAGGATTTTTCAGACTCCAGAAAAGACTTAGGACTTTTCTGCACCTTCCACAACACAGGCCCTTAGCTATACCTCCTGTTCTCTCTGTGGTGGATGATGCTTTCAATGATGTCTGCTCCGCTCCAGATTCTTTACCTCCAGCCCCTGCCAAACCAGACAGATTTTACAGGGTGCCAGACACTCATCACCACCTTTACAAGGCCCCTCTTGCAGACCCGAAACTATATCCCAGGGTCCCAAGGCAGTAGCCGACCATAGCTAAAAACCCTATTGCGTCTGAAAGGGAAGCAAGGTCAGTACACAGATGGGGCAAAAAGGTCTACACTTCACCTACTCTCTCAGCTAGAGCTTTAAACTGTCAGTTTCACATGATACAATACCAAGAGTTTATGCTTGATCAGTTAACTAAAAAGCTAACCACTGATGAATCTCTTGATAAGAAATATGTATTAGAAATGGTAAATAACATACAACAGGTTAGTAACCATTCCTTAAAATGTGGCTATGATGCACTGGAGGCTTCATTTAGATCAGCCATGACTGGCACAGTGATAAGAAGGCATGCATGGCTAAAGGAGCAAGCTTTACCGGATCATGTTAAAGCAAAGTTACTAGATGCTCCTATGGATAAGACAAGTTTGTTTGGTACACCTGCCCATCAGGTTATGAAGAAAATGGAAGAAAAGGCAAAATCCGTTCAAACGGTTAAAGATTTCTTGCAGGTTCAACCCCCAAGGTTTAGCAGGAACTGGCCTGCCAAAAATTGGTCCTTTCCTGACTCCACAAGATCTCAAAGGGGCAGAAACAGACGTTCCAGAGGCAGAAACCAATCCAGAGGGGGTGCCTACAGAGGACGACAGTGGCAAGGTAACAACAGAGCCACAGACACAACCACTGCCACTACATCAACACAACCACAGTGACTTAATCCTAAACTACTCTACCAGGGAACAAATAGCAGCTCCTCTAGGCGGAAAGTTAACCTTATTTTCAAAAAACTGGCACTATATAACAAAAGACAAGTGGATTTTACAAACCATAGATCAAGGATACCGGTTCCACTTCCACACTTTACCAATCAAAAGAGGAATGCCAAATCTACCTCCAAATCAAAAAACAGAGGCTCTACAACAGATAATGCAGTTAGCAAACATGAGAGCTGTGGAAAAGTGCCAACTGCAGAGCAAGGAAAGGGTTCTACTCAAGACTATTCCTAGTTCCAAGAAAGGAAAAAAGTTGGAGACCAATTCTCGACCTGTCCGCCTTAAATACATACATCATTGTCCCAAAATTCAAAATGCTGACCCTACAGCAACTTCTTCCCATGCTGGGCAAGGAGTGTTGGCTGGTAACTCTAGATCTCAAGGAGGCATACCTGCACGTCCCCATTCGACCAATCTGCAGAAGATACCTCAGATTTCTTGCAGGATCAGAGCACTATCAATTCTCAGCATTGCCCTTTGGCTTATCTACTGCCCAGAGTATTCACAAAATGCCTGGCATCAGTAATTGCCCATTGCAGACTACAGGGAATACAAATTTACCCATACCTGGACGACTGCCTGCTACAAGGGGACAACAAAAGCAAGCTGACAACAGATTTACAAAGGGTCATTTACTTGCTACAAGCACTGGGATACACAGTCAATCTACAAAAGTCAAGGCTGATACCATCCCAAACAAGGACATTCTTGGGCTGAATTGGACACAGTAAAACAAATGGCATTCCTAACTGCAGAAAACAAAAAGAACTCCCTCTTTACTTCTTGGCACTAACAAAGCTGAACAAGTTAACAGCAAGAAAAGTACTGCAGGCCTTGGGCTTCATGGCATCATGCATAATCCTGGTCCCACTTGCCAGACTACATATGAGAAAACTACAGTGGTACCTAAAGAATTTATGGTCCCAACACAGTCACAGCCTAGAAACAGAAATCCCACTAATTCCATGCTTAAAACAGGAGTTCCTATGGTGGGCTCAGGCATGCCAGACAAACCCAGGCCTACCCTTTCGCAGATGTCAAGCAAGTCAGACCATCACAACAGACGCTTCAGACCTAGGATGGGGGGCCCACATGCTGGACAAATGCGTGCAAGGATTGTGGACACAGGATCAACTTCACCTGCACATCAACCTAAAAGAAATGCTGGCAGTAAAACTGGCAATCCAAAGGTTCAGGCCATTTCTCAAAGAGGGCCAGTTGATGATAAGGACAGACAACACCACAGTCATGTGGTACATCAACAAGCAGGAGGCACTCATTCATACCCCTATGCAGAATGACTTTGGAGCTGTGGAACCTGGCACGCAGCTACAACATGCAGTTACAGGCAAGTTTTGTACCGGGAAAAGAAAATATTCTAGCAGACATATTAAGCAGAACCACATCGGATGCCCACGAATGGAAACTGCACCCGGACATTTTCAAGACCATCTCAAAGAAATGGGGAATGCCTCAGATAGATCTATTTGCATCACCTCTCAATCACCAGCTCAAAAATTCTGCACAAGGACATTACACCCACTGGCATGGAAAGTGGATTCGCTCTCCTTCAGCTGGAAAGGCCTGACAGCATATGCATTCCCACCTCTTCCCTTGATACACAAAGTATTACTAAAAATCAAGGAAGAACGTCCAAGGATAATCCTGATAGCTCCAAACTGGCCAAGACAACACTGGTACCCACTGCTGAGGAGCATGTCTCAGAACAATATGTGGCCAATACCCCTGATGCCTTTGATGCTAACTCAGAACAACTACAACATCATACATCCAAACCTAAAAACGTTGCAACTGACTGCATGGAACATCACATAGCAACAGCTAACCCAGAACTTTCCCAAAGAGTTAAAGACATTATTCTTGAAGCACGCAGACCTTCAACAAGAAGGAACTATGCTGGAAAATGGAAAAGGTTTGTCATTTGGAGTACTGAAAGAGGAAAAGATGTGTCAAACATAGATATGCCTAACATTCTAGAGTATCTGGCCGAACTTCTTCATTCAGGCTTGTCCTACTCCTCCATCAAGATACATGCATCAGCTATTTCAGCAGAATACAGCTTTGATTTACCTGTTTTTTCGCACCCTTTGCTCAGGCAGTTCCTCAGAGGAATCAAGAATGTAAAACCTCCAAGGAAACCACCTTTGCCAGCTTGGGACTTAAACTTTGTGCTAGAAAAGTTGACACTATCACCTTTTGAACCAGCAGCAACAGCAGACCTACAACACCTGTCATGGAAAACTGCTTTCCTACTGGCAATTACTTCAGCAAGGAGGGTTTCAGAGCTACAGGCCTTAATGGCAGTGCAACCCTTCCTAATCTTCCACCAAGATAGTGTCCATTAGGACTAATCCTACATTTATGCCTAAGGTGGTATCCAGAGTGTCTTTAAACCAGGCAATCCACCTACCTACCTTCTTTCCCAACCCACAAAACAGAGGGGAAAGAATACTGCATACCTTGGATGTACATAGACAGCTACGCTACTACTTGGACAGAACAAAAAATAGCAGAAAGACTGACCAACTTTTTGTAGCCTATGCAACAGGAAGGGAAGGAAAAGCTATTTCCAAACAGACAATCTCCAAATGGATAGGAAATTGCATACGATTCTGTTACTCCTTCCATGGAAAACCAATTCCACAGAACATAAGACCTCATTCTACAAGGACAACAGCCACTACCACAGCCTTCTTACGAGGAGTGGCAACCAAAGACATTATTGAGGCAGCTACTTGGACCTCCGTGCATACATTTGCCAAGCATTATAACTTACCTCTATATTCCAGATCCCGAGCAGGGTTTGCCACTGCTGTACTGCAAGGGATCCTAAACACACCATAATCTAGTTTTATCCTCCTCCCCTAGTTGGCTATGGTATTCTACCCAGTTGTTATGACTGCAGATGCATCCATGAAGGACATAGTACAGTTTTGTACCTACCATAAATGTAGATGTCCGAACTGGATAGCATCTGCAGTCAGGATTACCCTCCCTCCTTCCCCTCTGTGGTACTCCTAGGGTATTTTACCCTCCTAATAGCTAGCTGGTGGGGGGGAGTCTTTTATGGTGTATTTGTTTGGATATATGTACATACATGCTTATTTTTGTGTTTACCTCTATCCTTTTGGAAACATTGGCATCTATCCAAATTTTAGCCTTCAAGAGGGCTACTGGCATCTGGGGCAAGAAACACTGAGGAAAATGGCGTCGGCTGATGCCTTTATACCCGAAGACCAACAGAGATGACGTTGGGTGAAGTGCGACATCAGCCGAAGCCGGACCCGGACTTTGGAATCCGGCCGACTGAAGGGCTGCCTGAGGACAGGACAACCCAGTTGTTATGACTGCAGATGCTATCCAGTTCGGACATCTACATTTATGGTAGGTACAAAACTGTACTTTCCACCTCCTCCTGTGGCCACTTTGACTACGGACGCCTCCCAGATGGGGTGGGGGGGCATTCCCTGGGCAGGTCAGTCCAAGGCAAATGGCATTCGGAGGAGACCCTACTTCATATCAACATCTTAGAAATGAGGGCGGTGCTTCTGTCCCTACAAGCCCTTCACGATTATCTCCCTCAGGGCGTAATTGCCGTTCACTCCGACAACATGTCAGTTGTCTGGTACCTGAACAAGCAGGGAGGGACCAGATCCTACCCCCTTTGCAGAGAGGCCATGAGAGTTTGGGAATGGGCAGTGTCGACCAAATGTTTTCTAGTGGCGACTCATATCCCGGGCAAGTCCAATGTGATAGCCGACAGACTGAGCAGGACTGTCCTCTCTCCACACGAGTGGTCTCTGAATTTTTCAGTTGCAAATCAGATTTTCAGCAAATGGGGAGTTCCTTGTTGCGACCTCTTCGCGACTCCGCTGAATGCGAAGTGCAAAAAGTTCTTCTCCCTCACCCCCCGGCTCCGGGGGAGAGCCCTATGGACGCACTAGCCCTACCATGGCCCACCGGCTTGCTATATGCTTTTCCTCCAGTTCCTCTCCTTCCCAGGGTGATCCAAAAGGCGTCTCTCTTGGGGAGCAAGATGATCTTAGTTGCTCCTTACTGGCCTCGTCAGGTATGGTTCCCCTATCTTCGGAAATATGCACTGGAAGGTCCATGGTTCCTGGATCAGATCCCAGACCTATTGGTTCATCAGTCGGGACTATTCCACCAGTCCCTACACACCTTAAAATTGACGGCTTGGCTCCTCCTCTTCCGACTATAGTCAGGAATCATACCTTGGATCCAGAAGTTGTACACATTTTATCCTCGGCCCCAAGTCTGCTACAAAGAAATTGTATTCTAGCAAATGGAAGAGATTTGCTATTTGGGCTCAACTCCGGGGTCTGGATCCCATCACTATTCCCGTATCAGAAGTACTGAAATTTCTAACTTCCCTTTTCAATCAAGGCTCTTCAGTCTCTACCATCAAGGTTCAATTGGCAGCTATTTCCAATTTTCACAAATCTATAAACCCACCTTTAATGAGCAACAGATTGTGTAAGACCTTCTTGAAAGGTGCTGTGCTTTTAAGACCTCCGATTTCTCATCCTGCTCCTCCATGGGATCTCGATGTGGTGTTACGTGCCTTAACTTCCTCCCCCTTCGAACCGGCAGCAACATGTGATTTAAAATTTCTATTGTGGAAAACTGCCTTTCTGGTGGCAATTACTTCTGCCAGAAGGGTTTCAGAGCTTCAAGCTTTGTCTGTAAAACCTCCGTACTTGGTTTTACACAAAGATAGAGTATCTCTCAGGCCAAATCCATCCTTTGTCCCTAAAGTTTGTTCCAGTTTCTGCCTACAACAGTCATTAGAACTTCCAGTCTTCTTTCCGAAGTATTCTAACAAAGCGGAATACATTTTCCACACATTAGATGTCCACAGGCAATTGCGTTTTTATTTAGATAGAACCAAACAAACAAGGAAAACAGATCAATTGTTTGTATCCTTTTCGGACAATAAATTGGGCAAAGCCGTCACAAAGGTCACTATTGCCAAATGGATCAGGGACTGTATTACTCAAGCTTATTCCTTTTCTAATAAAGAGCTTACGACCTCTGTCAAAGCTCATTCTACAAGAGCTATGGCTACTTCAATAGCATTCCATTCTAAGCTTGCCATTAGTGACATTTGTGCTGCTACGTGGTCCTCCCCGCACACTTTTCCCACTACAAATTGGATGTGGCATCTAGAGGACGAGCTTCATTTGGTTCCACAGTGCTCAGGAGTGTTTTCCAGTGAGCCACCCAGGATTTAGGTGCTAGGGACGCTGTCCCATCAGTACTGAATGTAGGCGAGATAGGATCACATAACATCTTTTAGTTATGTACTTACCATAACTTTAGATGTTTGGGATCCATCTCCACATTCCTAATAACCCACCCTCCTTCCCCCTTCCTTGGAGATCAGAGGATATCAGAAGGTCCGAATCCTGTTGTTTCATCTTGAAACTTCTGGCAATGTTATATAAATAAGTTGTGTATGTGTGCATGAATGCGGACAAACAAGATCTGGGGGATTAGTGGTGGTGCATCCTGAGATAAGAAATAGCTCAGCCAATAAGAGGCTTCGCTCTATAGCATAGCGTGCCGAGTCGGAGCCGAGGGATCGGCTCCGAGCCCATCAGTACTGAATGTAGGTGAGATGGATCCCAAACATCTAAAGTTATGGTAAGTACATAACTAAAAGTTTCACATGCTTAAATATCAACAATATTTACTGTCTCAGTTAAAACAGAAAATGAGTACAAGTGCAGAACAACCTGATTTTAAGGAAATGCAGGATTTATTGCATGCAGCTGAACAAGTGGGGAAACATACTTTGCAATGTCGTTTTGACTCATTAGAATCTTCTTGTAGAGCAGCAGTTGCAGGATCTGTGATTCGAAGGCATGCTTGGTTAAAGGAACAAACCTTACCAGATCATGTCAAGGCAAAATTATTAGATACTCCTTTACAGCAAGATATTTTATTTGGTGTTAAAGCTGAGGAGGTTTTAAAGAAAATGGAGGATAAGGCAAAATCTATGCAAACAGTAAAGGATTTCTTACAGGTACAGCCACCAAGCTTTAGCAGAAATTGGCCTACAAAAAATTGGTCCTTTCCAGTGTCAGACAGGCCACAAAGAGGTAGATACAGACACCCAAGAGGCAGATCTCGGCCCCAAGGATCTTGCAGACCAAGACATTGGGACGCTTCAACACCCAAAGGAGGTGAGGACAAGTCACAACCTTACAGGAAACAATCTCAATGACTTTCCCCTTCCAATGCCAAACTCTACCCTGTTGGCAGCTCCCTTAGGGGGGGAAACTAGCACTTTTCCACAAAACTGGCAATCATCCAGGACAAATGGGTGCTGAACATTGTGTCTCAAGGTTACAGGTTCCACTTTCACACTTTGCCAAGGCTAAAAGGAATGCCAGACCTGCCACAAAATCAATGGACAGAGGCACAAAAACAAATTACAGCCCTCATAGACATGAGAGCTATTCAAAAACTACCACAGCAGGAACAAGGACAAGGTTTTTACTCAAGACTCTTCCTGGTCACCAGAAAGGACAAAGCCTGGAGACCCATTCTAGACCTTTCCACTCTAAATACTTACCTGGATGTTCCGAAATTCAAAATGTTGATACTACAGCAGCTCCTTCCCATGTTGGGCAAGAAAGCTTGGCTTGTTACTTTGGACCTCAGAGGCATACCTGCATGTCCCTATCAGACAAAATTGCAGAAGATACCTCATATTCATAGCTGGTTCAATGCACTACCAATTCTCTGCACTGCCCTTTGGCTTATCTACTGCACCCAGGGTCTTAAAGTGCCTGGCACCGGTAATTGCATTTTGCAGACAAAAAGGAATTCAAATATAGCCATACCTGGACGACTGCCTGATTCAAGCAGAGAGCAAGGACATTCTTCTAAAGCATCTGGCGTTTGTAAAAAAGCTATTAAGTTGCATAGGGTACACAGTAAACGAAAAGAAATCAAAACTAGTGCCCTCACAAGAAATAATATTCCTGGGTGCCAGCTTAAATACAACGGCCCAGATGGCTTATCTCAAGCCAGACAAACAAGGACAACTGACTCAGTATTGCCAATTGATGGCAACAATGTCCCAACTCCCTGCAAGAAAAATTCTGCAGGCCTTGGGATTCATTGCATCCTGCATACTTCTAATTCCATATGCCAGACTGCATATGAGGAAATTACAATGGTACCTAAAAAGTGTTTGGACTCAACCTCACACAGCTTGGAAATGGAAATACTAATTCCTTGCCTGCAACAGGAGTTTTGATGGTGGGCACAGGCATGTCACCTAAACAAGGGTCAGCCTTTCACTCTACCCACAGCCAGGCAGACTTTGACAACCGATGCTTCGGATTACGCCTGGGGAGCGCACATGGCAGGAAAATGTATTCACGGCAAATGGACCACAGACCAAATGCATCTACACATCACTCAAAAACAGATGTTGGCTGTACAAAGTGCCCTAACAGCTTTCAAGGACCTTCTGCATCCAAAACAATTACTTAGACAACACCACAGTAATGTGGTACATAAACAAGCAAGGGGGCACTCATTCTTACCCCCTATGCAGACAGGCCATGACCTTGTGAAACACCGCTCTAACTTATCAAGTTTATCTGCAAGCACAATTCCTGCCAGGAAAGAAAAATACTCTGGCAGATGACCTAAGCAGAAACATCATGGATCCTCACGAGTGGAAATTAAATCCACAGGTTTTCGGCATGATGATGCAAAAATGGGGGTGCCCGGACATGGATCTTTTTGCCTCCCCATTGAACTGCCAACTACAAAAATTCTGCACAAGGACTTGTCATACACAAGCATGGAAAGTGGATGCTCTTTCGTTCAGCTGGAAAGGCCTACACGTTTATGCCTTCCCTCCTCTGCCTCTCCTTTCAAAGGTTCTCCTAAAAGCAAGACGAGAAAAACCACAGATGATTCTGATTGCTCCAGGCTGGCCATGCCAACATTGGTACCCAATCTTAATGAACTTAGCTCAAGGCCCACCGTGGATTTTGCCTCAAATTCCACACCTTCTGACTCAAAACAATTGGATCCTGCAGTCAGCTCAAAACCTTATCCCTGGCTGCATGGCAGATTCATTAGCCAAACAGACAACACCTCTCTCTAAAGCTGTAATGGATGTCATTTTGGAGGCCAGGAGGCCTAGCACCAGGAAATCTTATTCAGAAAAGTGGAAGAGATTCTGTGCCTGGAACCAGGCTCAAAGCCTTGACCCTCTTGTCCCTAACATGTCTCTGATACTACAATATTTAACTGATGCTGGACAAAGGGCTATCCTTCTCATCCATTAAGATCCACGCTTCTGCCATCTCGGCTCATTACAACACAGATCCTCCTATTTTCTCTCATTCATTGCTTAAGCAGTACCTCAGAGGGTCTAAAAACATAAGACTGCCCCGGAGCGCACCAGCACCTACTTGGGACCTCAACTTTGTCTTGGAAAAACTAACTTTACCTCCTTTTGATCCAGCCAGTACAGCAGAAATAAAATGTATATCATGGAAAACTGCCCTGCTACTGGCAATAACCTCAGCACGAAGAGTCTCAGAACTACAGGCACTAATGGCAGTGGAGCCCTTCATCATTTTTCACCAAGACAGGGTTTCCTTAAGAACAAACCCTTCATTTATGCCTAAGGTGGTATCCAGTGTGGCTCTTAACCAAACTATTCACTTGCCAACATTTTTTCCAAACCCCCAGAATAAAGGGGAGAGAATTCTACATTCCTTGGACATACACAGACAGTTATGCTTCTACAGAAGATTTCAGGAAAACTGAGTAATTGTTTGTATCCTATGCTGCAAGATCACAGGGAAAGGCTATTTCAAAGCAGACCAGTTCAAAGTGGATAGGACACTGTATCCGGTTCTGTTGCACACAGCATGGGAAGCCTATACCATCTAACATTAGACCACATTCTACCAGGGCAACTGCAACTTCTACTGCCTATCTTAAAGGAGTACCTACCAAGGACATTTTGGAAGTGGCAACTTGGAGTTCAGTGCACACCTTTACCAAGCATTACCGCTTGCCTCTTTACTCCAGATCCAGAGCAGGCTTTACCACTGCAGTGCTGCAGGACCTCATACCCACACCAAATCCTCTCTAGAACCAGCCACCCTGACTCAGCTTTGGGATTCTTCCCAAGTGTAATCACTGCATCAGTGAAACACGATGAACATAGTACAGTTTTGTACCTACCATAAATGTAGATGTTAGTGTCTTCACTGCTGCAGTCCTTGTTACCCACCCGCCTTCCCCTCTTTCTTAGCTGGGTCTTATCTATAACTATCTACACTATACTTTCTATGTGGTGTATTTGCTGGCTACTAAAGGTTATGCTTTTACTTTCTGTATGTTTTGTAAGCAATATGTATTGCCTATCCTTTTGGGGGCACCTGACATCTGGGGCAAGAAAAACTGAAGAAAATGGGGTCGGCTGCATCTTATACACCCCCCTGGCGCACTGACGTCAAGGAGAAAGCGACAGCAACTGACGCCGGACCAAGACTTTGGAACTCTGGCCGACTGCGGGACCGCCTGCCGGCAGGATAACACAAGTGTAATGACTGCAGCAGTGAAGACACTCGAACATCTACATTTATGGTAGGTACAAAACTGTACTTTACATCTCAGGAAATTCCAGGCCAATAGAAGTTCTGCATAATATGCCTCTTTGTACGTTTTATGCCCAGATGACCTGCAAAGGAAATGTCATGGGCTATGGCTAGAAGCGCCAGACGGTAGGCTCTAGGCAATGCCAAATGTTGTACTCTCTCACCTTCTAGCCCCCCCTCTATAGTAACCCTTTGTCACAGTATACAGATTCCCCCTTCCCTTGAGAATCTGGTGCCTCACTAGCTACCTGCCTCAGGCCTTGCAATGTAGGGTCTGAGCTGAGCCTGTCTCAACTCTCTCCTTGTTAACCCTTCCCAGCTCCCCTTCCACAGGAAGTCTGGCATCCTCTGACAGTGGTGCCTCACTGTCAGCCTGGGTACTACTACTCACCTCTACCTTTGCAGTTACTCTGTCAAAGGGACCATCAGTACCCACAAGCAGCTGTGGCTCCCCATCAGTTTCACTGCTACAGAGTAGCGCCCCCCCCGAAGTAACCACCTCACCAGTCCTGGCTGCAAATATATGTAGTCTGTCTGGGTCTTCCCCAGGCTACCAGACCCACATGCTTGTCTACTAGCCTGACCATGTGTAACTGCATAAGCACATGGTACTTTCCTCATCCAAATCCTTCCCTCTCAGGATATCTGCAGGATGGCAGTTTAGTACCCCTGTTGTCTCAAGACAACCTATTGTTGGCATTTTGTCTTTCCCACTTACTGGCTTCTTCACTTTTTGTTCCCCACTTTGCCTCCATGGACACCTGTATGCCACATGGCCCCACTGGTTGCATTCAAAACATTTAACCCTAGCTCCTGGATGTATATCTGGATTAGTGGCTTCCCCTGCTACTGGCAGATGCTGCTGTGGCAGTCTGTGCTGCCCACCATGGGTTCCTTTAGACCCATGAGCAGTACTGGGTTCCCCTTCCTGTGCAGGGCTGCCCTGCTTGCCAGGTATAGGTAGCATATTGTCTATCAGCTAACCAGATCATCATGTCCTCAGGCAAAGTGCTGAGGGGTTGTTCCCTCACCAAAACGTTTGCTAGCCCTTCAAAAGTGGTGACTGACAACCACTCGCCCCACCTATGGAAATATGTGCTCAGTTCAGCAACATATTCACACACACTTTCATCTGCCTTGCGTCTATGCTCACAAAACTTTTTTCGTCTATGTTTCAGGTGTTGGCTTAAACAGTTCTAAAACAGATTTCTATACAGCCATATAATCAAAGCATGCAACGTCAAACATCTTGGACAGAACAGTTACAGCTTTACCATGGAGTGAGGGGGTCAGGAACCGTACACAGAGCCCTTGGTCAACTTCAAACTGTTTATGTACCCTCTCAAACATATGAATGAAACTATCAAAATTATCCCCCTCTTTAATCTGCGGAAGAAATTTACTGACATATTTGTGCTTCTGGGGTTCAGTTACTCCCTTCCCCATCACCTCTGTGACTCTGGCGAAGAGTCAGCATCTCCTTCTCATGCTGCCTCTGCCTTTTTTTCTCAGCTTCTAGGTGTAGCAGTTTCTCATTCTCCTCACTGTGTAGACGCCTCAGTCTCTCCACTGCTGCTAATTCTACATGCCTGGCCTCCAACTCAAGTCTCTTTAGCTCCAGCTGGATTTTTAAGTCCACTGCAGAAAGGTTGAGCTGTCCATTCTCAGTGTATAGCTGCACCGCCAGTCTGATAGTCATCCTGGTTGCTGTTTTCTGATGCAGGTGTAACCAAGGCTGCAATCAGGTCTGCCTTAGTCAGGTTTCCATGCACCAGTGCCCTAGCCTGGCACATCTCCGCCAGCTGGCTCCTTGTCAGCTTTCCATACTCCTCTGCTGACATGCTGCCTGCTCACCCTGACTGACTAAGCTAACAAAAGAAATAAAACAATTGTGATCTGAATGAGTATTCACTGCATGGATGTTTGAGTAAAAACACCTTCAAAGCTCACTGTACACAAGCTACAGGATTCACTCTACCCACACCACTACAAGCCAATTAGTATTTGCCAACTAATATGTGATGTGGATATCCCTCCGCTGCCAAACAATTGATATGCGAGGATATCTCAACCACTGGCACCAATTAATGTGACGCCCGTGCCCTGGCCCAGCAATCAATAGTCACCGCTAACACCAGAGAGGGCATCTCATATATGAGGAAAGGATAACAAATACACACAATAAAGTGCAATTTCCCTTAAGAGCACCCAGAGATCAGTTGGTCTGGGGCTGGTTGCTCCCTTTCTCTCCAGGTCCCCAGTAAGACTCCCCACTGGCACAGCTATAGGGTCCTGATCTCAGCCTAGCTGGGGAAGCTAAAATTTCCAGCACCCTCTGTCCACCCAGTGCTTTGTGTCCCTGACCAAGTAGCTGACACATACTTTGAGATAAGAGTTTATACAACCACACAGACACTTCTGGGGAAGGCTGGCACAGGTTCTTCAGCTGTGCCCCTTTTACCCACACTATACAATAGTACCCTGCCACCACCCAGCTAATAATTATCAGCTACTCAAAGGCCCTTAAAATGGTGTCCAATTATTACTGTGCAATATCATCCAGTTGGTAGTATGACTAATCAGTCAATGCTTATTAGAGTGGCTTTGTACAGTAATCACTATAAATATGCAATATACTCTCGCTTAAATTATCTCTACACAAACCAGCCACAGTTAAAAGGTTTCAAAATATTGAATAATTAAAACCACAAGACAATAATTTCTACTACACAGTCAGTGCTAGTCAAGAATTCAGAGATCACACAGAAATGCTTAAAATAATTCAGTAGTACAGTTCTGACATCACAGAAAAACACTTTGCTAGAATTAGAAAGTTTAGACTATCTCTAAAAGAAAACAAGTAAGATAACTTACATAAGACAGCAGGCAGAGTACTGAGTTGGAAGATCCAGACAAAAATGCTTAATCTCTGGTTCTCGCTGTTTAAATTGAAACTGCAGTTCTGATAAAACATTACATCATTTCATACTTTCCTGGTGTTCCCAGGCTGACAGAAACTGCATTTACATTACTGTACACTTAGAGCAATAAAGGACATTACACATGTAAATTCTGATCATTAACTTTAGCCTTAAAACAATAGGCAGGAAGCCTTCATGTAGCCGGACTGGAGCTGACTTTAGATCAAAGGGTCACAACATGCTTATACTGGGTGAGTAAAGAGCACTGTTGCCACATTTTTGTAGCAGCATTTTTTTCATTTAAGGCAACAAGCTTGTAGTTTACATTTATATTTACAAATGACAGAATTATCTTCTGTCTGGCTAGGCTGGCAGCCTTCACCCTTCTCTACCAGTCTTCACATCCCCCACCAGGCCTTTATTGTATCCCTGGATCTGAAGGGCATCTACCTTCACATTCCTATTCACCCCTGCTGCAGGAAATTGCTGAGTTTCTCCCTAGGTTCCTTGTATTTTCAATTTTCTGCATTACCTTTTGTGCTCTCCACAGCCTCCAGGGTGTTCACAAAGTGTCTAGCACCAGTGATTGCCCACTGCAGAACGCAGGCATTCAAATATACTCATCTAAATGACATGTTAATACTTAACCAGGACCTTCGCACCCTGCAACATCACCTATTCCTGGTGACCAGAACCCTGGCAGACTTGGGGTTCACTGTGAACCATGAGAAGTCCCACCTGACCCCTGCAAAATGCCTAGTCTTTCTAGGGCACAAGATTAGAACCAACAAGATGGTAGGGCAGCCTTTGTCCCCTGCCAGAATGTAAAAGACCTTGCCTTTTACCTTCAAAAGCTTCCTCTTCAAACACTTTATCAGCCAGAGAATTCTTGAGAGTCCTGGTGCACATGGCATCCTTGATACCAATGCTTCCTCTGGCAAGGCTGCATATGAGGAAAATCCAGTGGGTACTAAAGACTCTGAATCAACATTCTCATCCTGTGGATATCTCCCTCAAGAAAGAGTAAAAATGGCAGATTACAGCCATCAGTCTCAACCAGGGAATGCCCTTGCAGAATTACCTCCACCCTCACAGCAAATCTTCACAGATGCTTCAGACCTGGGTTGGGGGGCAGTTTTACAACACCAGGAAAAATTAAGCAGTGCTGGGAGAATGGTTTCTGCTGAGGCAAAGGGATCACATCAACATCAATGAAATGAAGGCCCTTTTCTTAACATTACAGGTCTTCCAACTAGCCTTCCTACGAGGCACCTTGAAAGTAGTCAGACAATAAGTCTATCTAGTGATACATAAACAAGCAAGGGGGTTGGCAAGATATTACCTTCTTTGCAGCCTAGCCATACATATTTGTCTCTTGCCTTATCTCTGCAAATCCACCTTCAACCAGTTTACATTACTTCACCAGAGAATGCTATGGCAGATGCTCTTAGCAGAACTTCTGCACCCTCTCACGAATGGATGCTTCACAGGGTGGTGTTCCTAGATTCCACAGGTAGACCTGTTTGCCTCCTCCTAGAACAGGCAGGTGCCTCTGTTTTGTATGAGGGATCTACATCCCCAGGCTTGGAAAGTGGATGCCTTCTCTTTCTCTTGGGTGGGGGTGTATCTTTATGCCCCCCCCCGCTTCACACTGATTCAGAGGTCCCCCCGAAGATTCAGAGGGACAAGTCAAAAATCCTGCTGGTGACTCCCTTCTGGCCAAGACAGCAGTGGTTTCCCTTTTTTCATCTACTAGCCAAGGGCAATCACCACAGGTTACCCCACCATATAGAATACAAACACTCCTCTTCTTCTCAAGATAAAACAACTCTGACCCAACAATTGATGTCACTGATTAACTTTCAAAATAATAGTCTTTATTATTTTGAAAGTTAATCAGTGAGATCAAGTTGTTGGGTCAGAGTTGTTTTACCCCACCATATAGACCTACTCACACAAGACAGGGGGTCCCTAATGCACCCTCAGGTGAGTAATCTCAGGCTCACTTTGAGTGATAGGGTTCTGATCCCCTTCAGGCACATATATACTCCTTTACTCACTCCTGCACCCATGGTCCTTTCTTTTTTTTTGTGAGCTTTTCTATTCAGGACTAACCTACTCTTCTGTTAAGGTCCACTTGTCTGCCATTTCTGCTAGTCTTCCTTTGGTACCTCCTCTGGCATCTAGATTAGAGGTTAAGCTCTTTTTAAAAGGGGTCCTCCCTATCCGACACCCCCCCCCCAGCAAACCAGTAGCTCCTACATGGGAGACCTAACTTTTGTCCTGGAAAAACACACTTTATCTTCTTTTGAGACCAGCCCACTCTGCTTCACTGAAGCAGTTTCCCTAAAAACCGTACTGCTGGTGGCCCTCACATCGCCAGGAAGGGTATCTGAAATCCAGGCCGTGATGGCCATCCATCTTTACCTCATCTTCCACAAAGATAGGGTCTCCTTCAGCACTATCCCTTCCTTCATGCTTAATGTGGTTATTGAGCTATCCTTGAATCAGACCACTAACCCTCCTGTCTTCTTCTCTTAACCTCAAAATTCATCTGAAAGAACTCTGCATTCCCTAGATGTCCACAGACAACTCTGGTATTATCTGGACAAGACCAAACCCATTAGATTGTCTGACCAGTTATTTGTCTCCTTTCACCCAAGGGCCTTGGGGAAGACAGTTTCTCTTTGTGGATATCCAAGGTCATATCTGCATGCTACTCCTTTCATGGCAAAACCTTACCTGAAAGTGTGAGGGCTCATTCCACTAGGACAGCTGCCTCCTTCAAGGGGGTAGACTATGCTTCTGTCCTAGAAGCTGTTTCCTGGTCATCAGTCCATAACCTTTACCAGACATTACAAACTAGATTTGGCTTCTAGGAGCAGAAGTGGATTTGCTAGGTCCATTCTCCATAGCCTAATAGACCAGGGGACCTCATCCCTCCTCCCAGGCTCATACCCAAATCTTTGGTACTCTCCCTACAGTAATGAATACTGCAACATGAGAATAGGACATAGAGTAGTTGTGTAAGAACTTACCATAAACTTGGATGTTCTCTTCCATGTTGCAGTGTTCAGTCCCACTCTCCTATCTCCTCTTTACCTGTTTAGCCACCTGAGGGGACAGATTCTCTCCATCTACCAAACCTCAGCATCAGGCATATGCCTTCAGGAGACATCCTTTGTCCCGGTATTACATGCGCGTCTGAAAGCCTCCTCATTGCTTCGTGGCAAAGGCTCTTGCCTCCCCCGTAGTGCCTTTTTTAGGCAATGTCATACGGTCAAAACTACCAACATGAAAATTCCATCAAAATGTAAATTAAAGGTCATGCCGCTAAACGCTAGTAGTCTAATCATGCAACTGCACTCATTGCAAGCATTCTTACCCCTGGAAGAAGCTGACATTTGTACAGTCACAGAAATCTGGTTCAAAGCTACAGAGAGCACCCTATCCATACCAGTTTACTCATGTCATTCATTCAGAACCCAAGCCGTGGGCAGCAAAACAAAAGGTGGAGTTGCAATATATACAAGACACCTCTAGCTGGTCAAACAGTATGAAGCACAGGAAGTGCTCCAGGTGCAGTTAACAATTGACAAGACCCATATTCAAATCATAGCTAGCTACAGCCCCCCAACTCTGACTCAAGATGCCCACTCCACCTATCTGGACCTCTTTGAATCTATCAAGATTCAACACTTTGCCCTGATCCTGGGTGACTTTCTGTCCAACCATAGACTGGAAGAAAAACTCATGCCAAAACACAAATGCCCAGCGATTCCTTGATTTCATCAATGCAAATGCCTTGGACCAGTTGGCTGACACCCCTACAAGAGGTGAAAATATTTTAGACTTGATATTAACCACCATGAGTAATCACTGCAGCATCCCTACGGTGTCATTATCCCTGGTAAGATCTGACCACAAAGCAGTCACTTTCAAAGTCACCATCTCCCCCAACCCCCCCCCCCCCAAGGGTCAAATAAAAAAACTCCAAAGTTGATTGAAACCTCCTGAGGGAAGGTATAAACAGCTTCACAGCCCTCTCCTCAGAAACTGGCACATATGTCCAAACTTAAACCAAAGTACAATATGAGCATTTATATAGCAGCATGGAATCAGGAATACCAGACAGGACGGAATCATCCTCCTCAAGAAAGAATAAGCCCATCTGATGGACATCTGCAATAAATAAACTCTATAATAAAATGAAACAATTGCTGTCCTGGACCAAGGAGGAGTAGGTGTCTAATTGGAAGCAATCTCTCCTTAGCCTGAACAAGCAAATAAGAGCACTAGTGAAATCCTCCAAAGCAAACGAGTCCAAACTGGCCACATCTACTAAAGACAATCTATAAGACTTTCTTCACATATGTCCACAATCTCAAGGGAAGCACCTGATTTGCTCAGAACTGATGGTCAAGGACATCACATACACAAACCCTGTAGATATATACACAACCTGCTGTCAGGTTCAGTGAAAGCTTCACTCCTCTGTCCCCCCAATTAGTAAAACAAGACATCCCCAGTACCTGCCCCCCTCCCCTTATCTCTAGGGAGCAGGTAATCACAGGCCTCTCAAAGGCAGAAAAAAATACAGCCTCCATAGGACCTGATAACATTCCAGGCTGCATCCTACTTGAACTCAGGCAGGAACTTGCAACACCACTAGGCAACCTATTCAGCCAAATCCTGAGTATCGTCATCTTCCCAGCAGAGTAGAGGACGTTTGCTGTCATCCCTTTGCACAAAGGCAAAGCGTCCACTGATCCAGGGAATTAGACCCATCAGCCTAACTAACCTGATCTACAAGGCCATGGAGAAGATTTTCATGGACCTCATTAACAAAGACATTGGCAACCTCCAAACACTTGATCCAACACAGTTGGTTTTGTCAAGGGAGGTCATGCATGTTAAATTTGGTTGACTTCTTTGAGACAGTCACCAAGCCCATAGACTAGGGGAAGACTGTGCACACCACCTACCTTGACCTGGCCAAGGCCTTTGATACTATTCCCCACTTGGGCATAATAGATAAACTGTTTCAACTAGGCGTCAACTCCATATTACCAGATGGGTAGCAAACTGGCTTACTGATGGAACCCACCTAGTCAAAATAGGGGAAGCCACCTGAAGCAGTAGACCTGGTACCAGCAGTGTACCCCAGGGATCGGTCTTGGGGCCTCTGCTGTTTGGGATGTACTTTTCAGAGGTGCAGGCCAGATCAAGTGGGCTATGGCTGACCAGGTTTGCAGATGACTGCAAGCTGGGTGCTATCAATTCCCCTAGTGATGTGGACATCCTTCAAGAGAGTCCTGCCCAAACAAATGACTGGTGCCAGAAACATGGCCTCCGACTGAATGCCAAAAAATGCATAGTCATCCCTTTTGGGAAGAATGATGTCCTCACAAATTATCACATCGATAAGGCACTAACACCATATCAGTCTTGAGAAACTTGGGAACCCAGGTTGATAGCAAACTGACTTTTGACCACCGTATTTCCTCTGTATGTACATCTTTCTACATGGCCCACCTCATTAGTAAGGGTATCTCATCCAGAGACAAGGTGGTCATAACATCCCTGTATTCTTCCTTTATAAGACCGATTTAATGAATACAGTGCCCCTTTCAGCATGTACCTCACAAATCACATGCAGCAGCTGGAGAGACCACAGATGTTCCTCACCTAGAGAATCCAGGGCCTCAAACATCTACCATACACAGGCTAAAAGCCCTGTCCCTCTACTCGGTCTTCTACAGACTTCAGAGGTGACCTCTGTCTGGCATACAAAGCAATCTCAGAACCCGCCCTGATGGGACTGCTGCTTATCCGCAGGTCAAGCTCCACTCGAGTAACCTGCACGTGAGACCTCAACCTGGTCTGTGATATCAGGACTTGACAGGACAGAGTTGTGTCCCAGAGACTCCCCCTTTTGTATAATAGACTCTCTCTCTCCACGTAAAGCAGAGTACCTCATTAAACCTTTTTAAGAGCAACCTGGATAACTGGGTAGGGAGCAGAAAAAACACCCTTGGGATTCCTCCTATGTCCCCGCTGGACAGTGGCATAGGGCGCTGACTTGTTGGAACATGGGCTAAATTCTTGGCTAGGCTTGTAATGGCCTCAGGGCCAATAGCCTAGTAACTTCCTATGATCCTGTACTGTATGCGGCAGTCCATTCTGAAGTGGGCACGTGCAGACTTAACCTTTATAGCCAATGTCAGTTTATGGCTCAACATCAAACATCGCTTGTACTCTGTATACTGTCCAGTGTTCTGTGCTGCAGGCAACAACCTCCCCACAGTAATGAATACTGCAACATGGAAGAGAAGGGCGTCTAAGGTTATGGTAAGTTCTTACACAACTATTCTTTAAGGCACCGTCTAAGGCCAAGAGCACCTTGACTGTGGCAAGATGATGCGTTAGGCTGCCTACTGGTTAGTCTGAAATGTAATTTCTTATCCCTTACAGAAGCTGTTCAATAAATGCTTCAAAGCTGGCTTCATGCCAGATGAGTGGAGGACAGCAACGATCATTTTCTTCTCTTAAGGTGGGACTTTAAAACACCCGGGTAACTATACAGCCATAAGCCTGACCAATCTTATCTGTTAGATGATGAAATGATCATTATTGAGTTAATAAGGACATAGGTAGCCTACAGACTTTGGACCCACCAGAGTTTGGATTTGTCTTGCCTGCTTCATCTGTTCAGCAGATTTGAAATGTACCTCATCGTTTTGTCTTTGGGCCACTTTTTTGCCATTTAAATTGTGGATGTCAGAACTAATGTTAAGAGTTTGTGGCTGATCAAATTCAGTCATACAAAAGCTTTTTGCTATCCTAGACTCTTCAGAGGACATCCAAGGCCCCCCAAGAGGGCCTTCAAAAAAAAAAAAAAAGCTGGTGTTAAAAGCACGGACCAAAATTAAATGCCATCAATTGTATTCTAGTATGCTTCTGCAAGCATAACTCCCCTTATAGCTATCACATTGACAATGCACCCTGAAATATTGATGCTGTAGTTGGAGATCTGGGAACCTATGTTGATGGATGAACTGTGTGTGTACAAGGCCACCATCAGAGATGCAACAAAATGTATCAGACTTGTTTAATAAATGATTGAGCACTTTTGCTTTGGAAAATATCAAAATTACTTCAGAACCATGTTTAGGACATGTCATAATTAAATATACCCAGCAACCAATGACCTCCCTAATTTCATTTAAAGCTATACACAGTTTAAAACTGCAGATATTACTACCAGCAGTTCAAGACTGTATAATCATAGCTACATAGATCTGCATATAGTGCATTTAAATAATTTAAACATTTTTAATTATTACTATTTAATTAAAACTATGTGGGAGTGTAATCTTAAAACTTGGCCGTCAGCTTTTAATACCGGTATAATTGAAACATTCTCACTCAGCCCTGGCACTACAGTGGCGTTCAGTCTAAGCTGCCAGTAAAGTTCCTTGTACTCTAGCAGTGTTTCCCAATCACTTTCCCTGAGGGGTATGTTACCTTTGTCTATAATTCCGAGCTTAAAACTTTTCAACACCTACAGATGTTCAACTATGTTGAAACCGGGCACTATTGGCACATCTAGTAAATATATTGTAAATGTGTTCATGTATCCTTTTATTAAAATTATTCTGTTTTCCCAGTATACAAACACACAGGTAGAACATTGTGATGTATACTATATCCTTGCCTTATTTGCAAGATGGAAGTTGTTTAAGATTCTGTATTCACCCACCGTCGTATCTCCCTTGTAGATGTAGGAATCATAATTACAATCACTGCACTTTGTGGGCATTTTTGTTTTGTATCCCTATTAAAACACATTAACCCCTTTTCAAATCTACTTTTAGATTTCTAGACTTTTTGTAAACAACGCATGGACTTTCACCCCACTTCTGGGGGAGTGGTGGGGTTCATTTTTAAATGCTCCAATTTTTTTCTGTTATTTTTAAAATTGTTCCTGAACCAATGTGTTGCATTACACATGCCCCTTTATTAAATACCTCTTCATTGCATATCTAAATTGGGCATGTTTTGTTTAATACTTGTCCTCCCCAAGAAGGGGTTTATATTGTGTGCCCCATTTGTCAACTTCGTGGGTTGTTTCCCCAATTTTTTAGGGTACCCCCTCTAAACATTTCTTGGAGTTGATAAATTTCTTGGATAAAAACTTTGCTGGAGATAATCAGTGCTGGTCTGACTTTTTCAGACTTTTTTACACACTTTTAAAGGGTAAAAACTTGAAGTGTAAATATTTATTTCTAAAAGTTTTCTATAAATATTGGACTAGAACCCTTTATCAACAGTAGTTATATTGGTATCCAAATATTTTGCCTTTTTGTCAAATTGATAAGCATTTTGCAGGTTTTTTATTTTTATTTTTTATTTATTTATTTATTTTTTTGGATTTTCAGTGTTGAAATCTTTAGAGCTGCTTTAGGTCCATTCAGTAAAATAAAAATAAATGTTAATATAATTTACAGCATTTATAATCTAATTTAAAAATATAATTCTGTTCCCAGTGTTAAAGCTAAATTGGTATAGACTGCAACACTTTATGCTTCCATTGCTATGCCTCTGTGGTGTTTGAATATTTTCCCCTCAAATTAAACAAAATTGTCTGAAATGAGTTCCATAAAGTCCATTATGATATGGAGGACTCCTCTTTGAAGGAAAGGACAGCTTAGAAGAAACTCTAGAAAAAAAAATTGCAAACCTATTTTTGGAAAACTAGTAAAAAGATCTTTAACATCTATAATTAATAAAATTAAATTTTCTTCCCAAAGATTATTTCCTAACCTACTTTAAAAAAAAATCCCATGAGTCCTTTACTAAATCAGTAAATTGTAACCCCTCACTTAGACCTATAGCTGATGCATGAGGCTAGAAAACCTATTGTTTGGCTGTCTGTGGATCATATGCTTAAACCAGTGTATTCACAATTCTCTCATTTTGAGTCATCTAAGATGTTTTTTTTTCTTCAAGGGAAGAGGCTTTCATCTCATAATGGATTTTGAAACTCATTTCAGACAATTTATTTTGAGGGGAAATGTGCAAACAGAGGCATAGTAATGGGAGCAGGGTGCACCTCAGTCTATGCCTATTTAGTTTTAACCCAGTGGAAATTGATTTTTTTTAATTAGATTATACATTTTGTAAATTATATTTAAGGTTTCCTGGATGATGTACTTTATGGAATGGACCTTTAGCATCAAAAGATTTTATTTCAGTACTTAACCATTTTGCTGATTTTTTTTTTAAACTTTATCAAATTAAGTAGTATGGATACCTATATAGCTATTGTTGATAAAAGGTTTCATTCCAATATTTTGTAGAAAACCAACTTTTAACAATGCACTTGTGCACTTCAGCACACTTCACCTCTTAAAGTGTAAAAAAAAAAAAAAAATTTGATAAAAGTGCACTGTTTCATAGCACGGATGGAATTTATAAACTCCAGGAAATGTTTAGAAAGAGGGGATCCCCTAAAAAGTTCAAGAAACAACCCAAGAGGTTATGGACAAGTGACTAACAGAGTATAAACTCCTTCTTGGAAATTCTACTCCATTAAACAAAACATGTCCAACTTAGATTTGCAGCAGAGATATTCAGCATTTAAAAATTAACCCCACCACTCCATTAGTAGTAGGTGAAAGCCCATGTTTTGTTTATAAAAATTCTAGAAATCCAAAGAGTATATTTGAAAAGGAATTGTCATGTTGGATGGTAAAACAAAAAGGACCAGAAAATGTGGTCATTATCATTACTGCTCATTGCTGTCGCTTCTTCCCTGACGTCAGTGCGCCAGGGGTATATATAATGCAACCAACGCCATTTTCTCCAGTCTTTCTTGCCTCGCGGTGCCCGAAGCAGAAGCAGTTTGCAAATGCCGGTCGGCCGACTCCTGAGATATTCGAATTTCAGACCAAAGTCTTCTATAAAGCTAAGTACCCCGTTGGGGAAACTTTTCTTGCCTCAGACCGATGTCAGAAAAAGTTAACAATTGTATTTCTTGTGGGAAGCAAATACCTCATAAGGATTTTCATTCTTATTGCATACCTTGCCTAGGCCCAGACCACAACGTCACTTCTTGTCAGTTTTGTGCTAGGTTTAATAAGCGTACTATTAAAAAACGCTTTGATTTCGCACGACACTACGGTAGGAAATTTAACTACACCATGCCGTCGGAGCAACCGACTACCGGCGTGCACAAAAAACACAGGGATAAGGACAGACAGCCCAGGCCTAAGCCAGATTCTGAGGCCTCGGCCGATCCGGTCTCCGGACCTCAGTTAGGCTCCGATGCAGCCCCTGACTACCGCATATCTGGAACCCGAGACCGCTACGGAAATTTTGATGGAATGTACCAGGCCAACGCAGCGTTTTACTTCAGGCCCTTCCGATGACTTTGCTACAAAAGACGTCAGTACTACAGAAACACCATCCATTTCTGAAGGTGTTTTCAGACCGACTCTCACCATTAAAACGTTTTCTAAGTCGAAGACTCCTCCTAAATCTAAAAGGACTGCACTTCAGTCTCCTGTTCAAGGCCCCATGCCTAAGAAACAGATGCTCAAAATGGCTGAAGATTTGATTTCTTTAATCAGGGGTTCCCAGCCCCCTCCTGACAAAAGTCTTAGACAAGAGGAAGATTATGCATCCTCTGAGCAAATGTCCATTTCTTCAGACTCCTCTGAGGACCAAGACTACTCCTCCTCTCCTTATGAAGATTCTGATGCTGAAGACTCTATTCCCTCAGCTTCTCCTCCTGAAGACTACTCCTTTGGGGAAACTTTGCACACTATGAGGGAACATTTTCACCGGGAAGGTCAGGACTACTCTGATTCAAACAAAAGGCTCAGAGAATTTCTTTTACTCCCCCAACACAGGCCACTTGCCATCCCACCAGTTTTGGACATTGTGGATGATGTCTATTTAGAATCCAGTTTCAACCCAGACTCTCTACCTCCTGCTCCGGCTAAGCCAGACAGATACTATAGAGTGCCTGATTCCCACAAATTTCTTTATAAAAGCCCTGTAGCTGACCCAGAGGCTATCTCACAGGGTCCCAAGGGGGCTAAGGCTTCTATAGCTAAAAACCCAGTACCTTCTGAGAGGGATTCCAGAGCACTAGACAGGTGGCGGAAAAAGGTTTACACCTCAGCCACACTAGCTATGAGGGCACTGAATTGTCAATTTCACATGCTTAAGTGTCAGCAATTTCTAATCTCTCAGTTAAAGCAAAGAATAACCTCTCTCCCTCAACAATCTGAATCGAAAGAAGTACAGGATCTGTTGCATGCCACTGAGCAGGTGGGCAAACATACCTTACAATGTGGGTTTGATTCTTTGGAGGCCTCCTGCAGAGCAGCTGTCACTGGGTCTGTTATACGTAGGCATGTTTGGTTAAAGAAACAAATTCTGCCTGATTATGTCAAAGCAAAACTACTAGATGCTCCCGTACAGCAAGATGTTCTTTTTGGAGTTAAAGCAGAAGACGTTTTAAAGAAAATGGAAGATAAGGCAAAATCTATGCAGACAGTCAAAGATTTCCTACAAGTACAACCCCCTTGCTTCAGCAGAAACTGGCCAACAAAAAAATTGGTCCTTTCCAGCCACTGACAGACCACAGAGGGGTAAATACAGACGCCCAAGAGGCAGAGGACAACCGCAAGCCCAGTATAAATCTCGCCAGTGGGGCTCTACAACACAGAAGGGAGGAGAAGACGGGTCTCAAACCACCAGAAGGCAAACTCAATGACTTACACCTCATCTGGTCAAGCAATACTCTCTTGGCAGCCCCCTTGGGGGGAAAACTTGCACTTTTTGCAGACAACTGGCACATTGTCATAAAGGACAAATGGGTCCTAGACATAATTTTACGAGGATACAGATTCCACTTTCACACCTTGGCAATGAAAAGAGGAATGCCAAACCTGCCACAAAATCAATGGGCAGAGGCACAAAAGCAAATTACAGCTCTCATGGACATGAGAGCCTTTCAACTGGTACCTACTCGAGAGCAAGGCCAAGGATTTTATTCAAGACTCTTTCTAGTGCCCAGAAAGGACAGTGCCTGAAGACCAATTGTGGACCTTTCAATTCTAAACACTTACTTGCAAGTACCCAAATTCAAGATGCTAACACTACAGCAGCTACTTCCCATGTTGGGCAAGGAAGCATGGCTAGTTACATTGGACCTCAAGGAGGCATACCTGCATGTCCCTATCAGACAAAGTTGCAGAAGATACCTCCGTTTCATTGCAGGTTCAACCCATTACCAATTCTCTGCACTGCCCTTTGGCTTATCTACTGCACCCAGAGTTTTCACAAAATGCCTGGCACCAGTAATTGCATACTGCAGACAAAGAGGAATTCAAATATATCCATACCTGGATGACTGCCTCATCCAAGCAGAAAGCAAAGACATTTTCTTACATCATCTGGCCTTTGTAAAGCATCTACTAAACTGCCTGGGGTACACAGTAAACGAAAAGAAGTCAAAACTAGTACCCTCACAAGAAATGACATTCCTGGGTGCCAGCTTGAATACAACGGCCCAGAAGACTTATCTTACGCCAGACAAGCAACTACAACTGACTCAATATTTCAAGACAATGGCAACAAAGACCCAATTAACTGCAAGAAAAATTCTGCAGGCTTTGGGCTTCATGGCATCTTGCATACCAATAATACCATTTGCAAAGCTGAATATGAGGAAATTACAGTGGTACCTAAAAAGTGTATGGTCTCAGCACAGCCACAGCTTGGAAACAATGGTATCTCTCATTCCCTGCCTACAGCAAGAATTTCTATGGTGGTCACAGGCATGTCACCTCAACAAGGGTCAGCCTTTCACCTTGCCCCCAGCCAGGCAAACTATCACAACAGATGCTTCAGACTACGCCTGGGGGGCACACATGGCAGGACAATGCATTCAAGGCCTATGGACTGCAGATCAGCGAAATCTACACATAAATCAAAAAGAGATGCTAGCTGTACAGAAAGCTCTGACAGCCTTCAAGGATCTATTGCATCCAGGACAACTTGCAATAAAGACGGACAACACCACAGTTATGTGGTACATAAACAAACAAGAGGGTACACATTCTTACCCTCTATGCAGGCAAGCAATGACCTTATGGAACACGGCTCTGGCCTACCAAGTCCAGTTACAAGCTCAATTCCTGCCAGGACAGAAGAACACATTGGCAGACAACCTCAGCAGAAACATCAAGGATCCCCACGAGTGGAAACTAGATCCACAAATATTTGCAATGATAACTCAAAAATGGGGCCTTCCAGACATAGGCCTGTTTGCCAGTCCTCAAAACTATCAACTGACAAAATTTTGTACAAGGACATTTCACCATCAAGCTTGGAAAGTGGACTCTCTCTTTTCAGTTGGAAAAACCTGACAGTATATGCCTTTCCACCATTGCCTCTCCTCACAAAGGTTCTTTTGAAAGTCAAAAAGGAGAGACCACGACTGATTCTCATAGCCCCAGACTGGCCACGCCAGCACTGGTATCCGCTATTGAAAAATATGGCTCACAGCCCACCATGGATATTGCCTCAAATCCCCCATTTTGCTCACACAACAAAACAATCAGATTCTTCACAGCCAGCTCAAAACTTTAAATCTGTCTGCATGGCAAATCATCTAAACATCCAACCAGCACCTCTTTTTCACAAGCAGTTCTGGGTGTTATTCTGGAAGCCAGGAGGCCAAGCACCAGGAAGGCTTATTCAGACAAATGAAAAAGGTTTTGTGCCTGGAACCAAGCTATAGGCCAAGACACAGTTCAGCCTCTCATGCCTCACATTCTACAGTATTTAGCTGAGATGTTGCACAAAGGGCTTTCTTTTTCCTCAATTAAAATCCATGCTTCAGCTATTTCAGCTCACTACAACACGGATCCACCTTTATTTTCACATCCTCTTCTAAGGCAGTTCGTCAGAGGGGCAAAAAACATTAGACCACCCAGGAGAGCTCCTACACCAACATGGGACCTCAATTTTGTTCTGGAAAAACTAACGCTACCTCCCTTTGAACCAGCTTTCTCTGCAGATCTACAGTTCCTATCATGGAAGACTGCCCTGCTCCTAGCAATAACTTCAGCTAGAAGAGTCTCAGAGCTACAGGCAGTAATGGCAGTGGAACCTTTCCTCATTTTTCATCAAGACAGAGTTTCTCTATGAACTAATCCTTTCTTTATGCTTAAGGTGGTTTCCAGTGTAGCTTTAAATCAAGCCATCCACTTACCCCACCTTCTTCCCCAAACCACAGAATAAAGGTGAGAGACTCCTGCATTCCTTGGGCATTCACAGGCAGCTTCGTTACTATTTGGACAAAACTAAGCATTTCAGAAAATCTGACCAGCTCTTTGTATCCTATGCTACAGCTTCTCAAGGGAAGGCTATATCAAAGCAAACCATTTCTAAATGGATAGGTCATTGCATACGTTTCTGCTATACCCATCATGGGAAACCACTTCCTGCTACCATTAGATCCCACTCTACCAGGGCAACAGCTACCTCTACAGCCTTTCTCAGGGGGGTTCCACCCAAGGAAATTTTAGAAGCTGCAACTTGGAGTTCAGTGCACACCTTTACCAAACACTATCACTTACCTCTTTACTCAAAGTCCAGGGGGGGCTTTGCCACTGCAGTTCTGCAGGGCCTTATAGCCTCCACTAACCTCTATGATACCTCCCCCCACCTTAGCTTTGGGATTCAACCCAAGTGTGATGACTGCAGCAGGGTAACACGATGAACATAGTACAGTTTTGTACCTACCATAAATGTAGATGTTCGAGTGTTCACCCTGCTGCAGTCCAAGTTACCTCCCCTCCATCCCCTCTGATCTACTGGCTAAATCTCTTCTATACCTTACTGATGTATTTGCTTATAACTGAAGGGATTTTGTGTTTGTGCTGTGGTTACTCTTTTTGGTACTAATTTCTGACCACCTTTTTGGGAGCACCTGACATCTGGGGCAAGAAAAACTGAAGAAAATGGCGTCAGTTGCATTATATATACCCCTGGTGCACTGACGTCAGGGAAGAGGCGACAGCAACCGACGCTGGACCAAGACTTTGGAATTCCGGCCGACTGAGGGACCGCCTGATGACAGGATAACCCTAGTGTGATGACTGCAGCAGGGTGAACACTCTAACATCTACATTTATGGTAGGTACAAAACTGTACTTTATGAGGTTGGGGGTGAGTAAGGAATCTTTTCATTTACAGGATGGAAATTGTTTAAGCAAGGCTATAGTATATATAGCATGATGTTCTACCTGTGTGTGTGTGTGCACGCGTGTGTGTTACATTGGGAAAATTAAGGGGAATCTTAAAAGGATATATGAACACATTTACAATATATCTACCAAATGTGCTAATAGTACCCTGTTTAAACACAGTGAAATATGTGTAGGTTTCGAAAAGTTTGTTCGGAATTATAAAGTTAACATTCCTCCCCAGGGAAAGTGTTTGGAAATGCTGTTAGAGTATAGGGAACTTCACTGGCAGCTTAGATTGAATGCCACTGTAGCACCAAGGCTGAATGAGACTGTTTTCAGATATAGCTGTATTAAAACTGAGGTCAGCCAAGTTTTAAGAACTCACTCTCATGGTTTTAATTATTTAAATGGTATTTTTTAAAAATGTTTGCAAAATATTGTGGTGTTGCCTTTATTTGCGGGTTCCGATCTGTGGATTGGATCCGATTTAGCCGCATACCAACAGTCCAGACTCCAACATCTGAGTTCCTCCCTTACCCGTAATGCTCCTCTCCTCCAAATCCCTCAGATTTTGTTTGCTGTGCTTCGTATAGCATCGGGTATCTCATCGTCTGAGCTCCTTGGGGGGGGGGGTCCCTTGAGTTTAGTCTTATTTTTGTAGTATCTTTATATATTCTTCTTTACTAATTAGTCCCTATCTGTCTTCCCTGCTTCTTCCGTTTTGTCTTAAAACTTAGTAATTTTTTAGTCCTTCACGTGACTTTCCCTTCCCTACCCTTGTGTGTGAGCTGTGGGTTTGTTTTTCCATAGACATGTTGGACCCCAAACCTGCGGGTTTCAAGAAGTGCGACTTGTGGGCATATTCCACTCTCAGATGCCCATTCTGAGTGTGTAGTATGCCTCGGTGCTGCCCACTTGGACTCGTCTTGCACCATATGTGTGACGTTCAATCAACTGACCCTTATTGACAGAAGAAATAAATATTAAAAGGTCTCCTGCCTAGTTCACCTTTTGCCACAGCATTCACTTCTGGGGCTCAGTCCGCCGCCATAAAGAATAAGGACCCAAAGAGATCCCCCAGTAGGTCCTGTCGATCGGGGAAACCTCCTGCCTAGGCATCTAGGTCTTTGGAGCCATCCACCTCAGTTTTCATAGTCATCCAGGCCTTCCCTCAACATTGGAACCAAACTTTCTTCCCAGAGCCGGTGACATCCAGACCCAAGTCTCCCCTCCTGCAACAACCCAGACCGGGTTCCAGGCCTGCTTCTGTTGCTTTCTCCATTGGGCCTTCTCGCAGCCTTTCCAAAGCTGAGATTGACAGCATAATATTTGTTTCTCAAAGCACAAATCCAGCTGGGGATCTTACCTACTCCCCCCCCCCCCAGATCCACGAGCAATATTCCGGCCTTTACTCCCAGAGGAATTGGTGTTTCTGGAGGAATTTAGGTCTGACCCATCAACTTCTTGAGCATCCCCCCCTCTGCAGGACCCCCGTATTGACCTTATGTCGAGTAGGACATGAAAGGAGCTGGACGCAGTGGAACCAATCCCCAAGTGTCCCAATAAGATTTTTAGTGCCCCTTCTGACTGCCCCCCCATTGGACTGGTGGTGTTCCTGTTGATGCCATAGTGGTAGCAGCCACCACCAAAAAGGAGCTAGTCCAGCAGAGCTCCACTGTCCATACCCTAACAGGGAGTCTAAGGCTTTGGACAGATTTGGGAAGCTAGTTTACGCTTCAGCAACTTTTCCATTGTGAGCACTGAATTATTTGGCACACAACCATACTACAAAGGAACTTAATCAAGGAACAGTCTAGTCCTGTCCCAGGGTCCATGTCTGCCAATTAACAGACTACCTTTTTCCTCCAGAATGGCCACCCTTCAGTCTATTTCTAATACATCCATGAGGTTAATTTTCCATGCTGCAGAAGGTGCCTCACGGGAGGCTAGATCAGGCATTACTACCAGACACCCAACCTGGATGCGGCTGTGGGATTTCTTGGAAACTTACAAGGAGCCCTTCACCATTGCCCCTTTCGATGGAAAGACTGTTTGCGGTTCCAACAGTCAGAGAGACTCTTCCAAAGTGAAAAGGACTGAAAGACCTTGTCTGTTGTCAGGATCTGCTTCACTACCCCACAATGGACCCTTTTCCAGGAACGAACATGGAGGTAAGAAGTTGTGGCTCCAAAAATCTGAGTCTCTTTCAGGATTCACAGGGAGACCTTCCTTCCAGAGGCAGAGGGAGAAATGGTTATAATGGTAGATGTTGCCTTTGTGGCAGAGGGGTTCCAATGAATCAAGGGCCTCAGGGGACTCACTCTCAGACCCATTCATCGATACTGGGGGATTGCCCAACTGCTTGTGTCTGGAGGCAGTCCGGGGACATTTGTTACACCCAACATCATTAGAAGCCATCACAAGAGCTCAGTGGGTGTTAAAAATTATAACCAGAGGCTATTAGTACCTTTTTTCCAAAAACCCTTTCCAAGCAAAACCCTCCCTGATGATCTACCCAATCAAAGGGAGTCTGATTTCAAAGCTCCCCTCAAAAAGTTATCCAAATTGTTATCCTGACCAGCACTGATCAGGCATCTACTCCAGATTATTTAATGCCCAAAAAGACTGCAGACCCATTCTGGACTTTACCCCACTCAACAAATCAGTTGCCAATTCAAAGATGTTCGTGTTTCACTGTTGCAGTCGTCACACTTGGGTTATCTGCCTGCAGGTAGCCCTCAGTCGGCCCGAATACCAGAGACTTAGTATTTCTGCGTCGGTTGCTGTTGCTCCAGGACTGATGTCAGGTCGTCAGGGGTATTAAAGCAGGCAGTCGACGCCATTACATCATTCTTTCTTGCCAAGGAGCCTGAAGCAGTTTGCACGAGTGCTGGTCGGCCACTACCTGAGTTTTCATTTCTGAATTGAATTATCCTGAAATCTTCTAAAGCTAAGTACCCCATTGGGGATCCTTTCTTCTTGCTCATCGGTTAAACAGTCGTCTTACCTGTGGAAGGCGAATACCACACCGAGATTTCCATTCTTACTGCATCACCTGTGTATGCCTAGACCACAATGTACCTCGCTGTTGATTTTGTGCCTTGTTCAACACTCTATTTGTCGTCGGGCCTTTATTGTCGCTAAATACTTTCGTACCCATCTCCATATTCCAAAATGGCTTTGGTAAGCCATCTGACTACCGATCTTCCAAAAAAAGTAAGGATAAAGACAAAGACAGACCGCACAGGTCCAAAGCTGCCAACGACGCTTCCTTTAATCTAGTCGCCCGTTCACTGGTGCTCAAGTGAGGCGCTTTCACAGACCCTGATGCCCACTTCGATGGATTCGCAGGCCTCTACCGAGACTCGTTCGGAGTTTGATAGGCCACCAGACTCATCTTCGACTACGGAACCTGCGGATGTCTCTCTGATGGGTCCGGCGCTGCTGAGCAGGCACAGGCTTCTGAGGAAGTTCTTCGCACCACTGATGTTTAACACAAACTTTTTTTGCGTCTTCAGTTCTGTCTAAAACTACCAAGTTTCTAAGGCCAAGAATACGCATTACGCCTAAAAAAACTACCAAAGCTCATGCACCTGTTCCCTTGCCACAACATCAAATGCTTAAAATGGCAGAAGACCTTATTATGCTGATTAGGGGAAGTCAGCCATCCCCTGCTAAGAGAAAGAGACCTGTCCCCAGCAGCTTCAACAGACAGAGTCCGACAACTCTGAGGTATCTGATTATGAAGACATGCCCTTATCTGTTTATGAGGATTCAGATGCAGAGGAATCCATTCCCTCAGCTTCTCTTCCAGAGGATTTTTCTTTTGGTGAAACCTTACATACTTTGAGAGCATTTCCAATGGAAATGCCAAGACTATCCTCAGTCCAAAAAGAGACTCGGAGAATTTCAAGATTTGCCACAACATAGGCCTTTAGCAATACCCCAGTCCTGGATGTTGTGGATGATGTCTTTATGGAATCCAGTTTAACTCCTTATACTTTACCCCCTGCTCTTAAGAAACCAGACAGGTACTACAGAGTACCTGACTCTCTCAAAATCCTTTTCAAAAATCCTACTGCTGACCCAGAGGTCCTCTCCCAGGGGCCTAAAGGTATCAAAGCAACTACAGCTAGGAATCCCACCCCTTCGGACAGGGATTCCAGAACTTTGGAAAGATGGGGTAAGAAAGTATATACCTCTGCAACTCTCACCATTAGGGCTTTGAATTGTCAGTTTCACCTGCTGAAGTACCAACAACATATTATGGAACTTAAGCAAAAATAGCTACCTTTACAGACTGTGCAGAAAATAGAGTTGCATGAGCTTATGCATTCTGCAAGCCAAGTCAGCAAAGCAGAAGAGGTTCTTAAAAAGATAGAAGAAAAAGATAAATCTATGCAGACAGTCAAAGAATTATTGCAAGTACAGCCTCCTAGATTCAGTAGGCATTGCCCCTGAAAACATTGGGCCGTTCCAGCCCATCTCAAACTAGACCCAGGGGAAACAGACCCCCCAGACTACTGTCTTCAGGGTATGCAGAGATCTAAGCAATGGAGTGCCTCCACCTCTAAAGCAGGGAGTGCTAACCCCCCCCCCTTACGAAAAAAATTCCCAATGACTTCTCAACTCCACTCCCCACCTCTGCCCAACTGCTTGTGGCCCTAGGAGGAAACCTTGCCCTTTATGCCAAAAACTGGATTTCCATCACTAAAGACCGATGAGTCCACAACATTGTATCCCAATGGTACAAATTTACTTCCACTCACTGCCAACCCCAAAAGGGCTCCCAGACCTTCCTCCAAACCAGTGGGCAGAGGCACAAATCCAAATTCAATCCCTGCTCTCTAAGGGCAATTCAACCTGCTCCTATGAACAGACAGGTCAAGGATTTTATTCCTTTCTTTTCCTGGTACCCAGAAAAGAGGGCACTTGGCGCCCAACCCTAGATCTTTCAATTCTCAACACCTTCCTGGTGGTACCAAAATTCAAAATGCTCACCCTGCAGCAGCTTCTACTTATGCTAGCCAAAGATGCCTGGTTAATCACCCTAGACTTAAAAGAAGCCTATCTGCACTTCTCTATAAGGGAGTCATGCAGGAAATATCTACGCTTCAGGACAGGATGTTTGCATTATCAGTTCTCTGCACTTCCCTTTGGCTTATCCACTGCTACCAGAGTATTCACAAAATGCCTGGCTCCAGCCACTGCTTACTGCAGACAGAGAAATATTCAAATTACCCAAACTTGGATGACTGCCTGATTCAGGCAGACAGGAAATCTGTTGCAGCACCTGACATTTGTAACAAAACCTTCTAACCTCCCTGGGATACACCATCAATGAAAAGAAATCAAAAGTAGTCCTCAGTCAAAAGATTGTATTTCTTGTACACAGCGTCCCAGATGGCATTCCTCACTCTAGAAAAACAAGCCTATCTGACAGACTATTTTACTCAAATGGCCACCAGAACCTACCTATCCACAAGGAAAATCCTGCAGGCCCTAGAGTTCATGACCTCATGCATCCTAATTCCATATGTCAGACTGCATATGAGGAAATTTCATTGGTACTTAAAAAGTCTTTGGTGCCAGCATTCTCAGGACCTGGAAACCATCATTCCTATAATACCCTAAGGACAGAGTTTCTTTGGTGTGTAGCAGCATGCAACCATAGGGAACTGCCCTTTACTCAACCCCACGCCGCCCAGACCCTAACCACAGATGCATTAGACTATGCCTGGGGGGGGGGGGCACATGGATGACAAGTGCATTCAGGGCCACTGGAGCCCAAGTCAGATTCATCTGCACATCAACCAAAAATAGATGCTAGCTGGGCAGCACACTCTGACAGCCTTCAGATCCCTACTTTCACCAGGACACCTAGTAATAAAAACAGACACCACCACAGTTATGTGGCACATCAACAAGCAGGGGAGATCCCACTCTGCAGGCTAGCCATGGCCCCGTGAAACATGGCCTTGGACATGCAGGTCCATCTGCAAACTCAATTCCTGCCAGGCAAACAAAACTCACTGGCAGACTACTTGAGCAGAAATCTCCTAGACCCTCATGAGTGGCAACTAGAGCCCAGCACCTTCAACCTTTTGATTCAGAAATGGGGGACCCCAGAGGTGGATCTGTTTGCCTCCCCCTCCAGCTCAGCAAATTCTGCACCAGGACACCTCAAGCAGGGCCTGGAAAGTGGATGCCCTATCCTTCCAGTGGGTAAATCTCTCAATCTATGCCTTCCCCTCCGCCCCTTCTCTCAAGAGTATTGCTCAAGATAAGACAGGACAGACCAAGGACAATTATAATTGCCCCGGACTGGCCACACCCAGCATTGATACCCACTCCTGCGCAGCTTGTCATCGGTGCCACCATGGCACCTATACCAGAACCTAACCATGCTCTCTTAGCAGGGGGGACAGATCATGCATCCACAAGTGCAAACCCTAAATCTTGCAGCCTGGCTTATTCCTTGAACTCTTCCTCCAGTAACCAGCCTAAGCAAGCAGAAGCTGGACATCATTCTTGAAGCCGGAAGACCCAGTACAAGGCAATCCTATGCTAAGTGGAAAAGGTAACTGCTCCTGGATTCAATCTAAAGGAGATGACACAAATCTGCCTTCCCTGCCTCTAATCCTGGAATACTTAGCAGACATACTCCACAGAGGCCTATCCTTCTCCATTAAGATCCATGCCTCTGCCATTTCTGCTCATTACAACACTAAGCCACCTCATCAAACAATTCATGAGAGGGGCAAACAACTTAAGGCCACCTAGGAGAGTACCCACCTCTGCTTGGGACCTTAACTTTGTACTAGAAAAGCTCATGCTACCCCCCTTTGAGCCTGCAGTGTTAAAATTCCTTTTTTGGAAAACAGCTTTACTTCTGGCCATCACTTCAGCTAGAAGAGTGTCTGAGCTACAAGCACTTATGCTGTGGAACCCTTTATTATTTTCCATGCTGACAGGGTTTCCCTCGGGACTAAACCCTTCCTTTATGCCTAAAGTTGGTGTCCAGTGTGTCTTTCAACCAATCTATCCATTTGCCAACTTTCTTCCCTAATCCTCAAAATAAAGGGGAAAGGATCCTGCATTCCTTGGATGTGCACAGACAGCTCAGATTCTACCTTGATAGGACTAAGCCCATCAAGAAATCTGACCAGTTACTAGTCAACTTTGCACCAGGGGCAGTGGGCAATGCCATTTCAAAGAAAACAATTTTCAAATGGCTAGCACACTGCATCCATTTCTGCCACAAGCACTATGGGAAACCAACCTCTCAGGGGGTCAGAACACACTCCACTAGGGCAACTTCTACCTCTAATGCATTCCTCAGGGGAGTCCCTACCAGAGACATCCTATAAGCTGCTACCTGGAGTTCTGTACACACCTTCACCAAACATTACCACCTATCTATCTTTTCCAAATCCAAGGCAGGTTTTGCAAAAGCAGTCCTGCAAGGCATACGAGCCAGCCCCAACTCTTCTTGACTGCCTCCACCCTTATTCAGCTTTGAGAATCTACCCAAGTGTGATTGACTGCAACAGTGAAACACGAAGAACATAGTACATTTGTGTACACTTAACATAAATGTAGATGTTCGTGTGTATTCACTGTTGCAGTCCTGGTTTCCCTCCCTCCAGTCCCCTTGTCTCTCTCTCTCTCTCTCTTCTCTCTATTACTCGCCCCTTTCAGGGGAAGTGGTGTTTTCCCCACCATAGCTTAGCTGCCTATTTGGGGAGCACCTGACATTTGGAGCAAGAAAAACTGATGTAATGGCGTCAGCTGTTTTTATACCTCTGACGACCTGACGTCAGTCCTGGAGCAACAGCAACTGACGCAGAAATACTAAGTTTCTGGTATTCGGGCCAACTAAGGGCTACCTGCAGGCAGATAACCCAAGTGTGATGACTGCAACAGTGAATACACTCGAACATCTACATTTATGGTAAGTGTACACAACTGTACTTTCTGAATGGTCATGATACAGTTCTTTCTGCCCTTCCTGCAGATGGATGACTGGATGTGCTCTGTAGACCTTCAGGACGCGTACCATCATACCAAGATGAACAGCTGCTCCAGAAAGTTTCTTCACTTCAGGCTAAGAGCCAATCATTATTGGTTCAGAGTGCTACCCTTTGGTCTCATTACAGTCCCCAGGGTGTTCATCAAATGCATGGCAGTTGTGGCAGCTCACCTGAGACTGCAAGGATTCCAGGTGTTTCCATACCTAGATGATTGCCTCCTAACTGCTCCAACCAGGCATAGACTCCTAGAAGCCAGAGAATTCCTGTTCCACATAGCTTTGACCTTGGCCATCTCTATCAACCTGAGAAAGTCTCAGCTTCAACCAGTCCATGTCATAAACTTCATCAGATCTCGTCTGGACACCATTCATTCTCTAGACCTTCTTTCTCCAGACAGAATTTGTACCTTGAGGGCTCATGTCAAACAGATAATGGACATTCCTTCTCCCCAGCAAGTCTTGTCCCAAGGTCCTTGGGGTCCATGGCGGCCACAATCATACTGGTGCCGCTGTTTCGCCTTCACATGAGTACTTCAATGGAGCTTAGCAGTCCAATGGTCCCTCCTGTACTACGTATTGAATTACCTGATCAGGATTTCATGAGCATGCAAACAATCTCTTCTATGTTGGATCAAAGCTGAGGATCTTCTTCAGAGCCAACCATTGATCCTTTCCCTTCCAATAGCCACTGTAACCACATATGCATCCTAGTTCAGGTGGGGGTATTATCTTGGACAAACTGTCCAAGGCATGTGGTTCCCAGTAGAAAGCAACTTGCATAAACAGTCTGGAGATGAGAGCGGTGCTTATGTTGCAAGCCCTTCATTCCTCTCTCCCCATAGGAGCTGTTGCTATTCAGATGAATATGTCCATGGTCTGATACATCATCAAGCAAGGAGGAACCAGTTCTTTACCCCCTGTGTCGAGAGGCCAAGAGGCTGTGGCAGTGGGAGATTTTCTTCCAACTGCTTTTTCATAGTGTTGCACATTCTGGGGAAATCAATCGTCTGGCAGACAGGCTCAGCAGGACCATTCTGATGCCTCACAAGTGGTCTTTGAATCCTTCAGTGACAAATATGATCTTCTAGAAATGGGGTCAACCTTGCTGCAATCTTTTTGTGTTTCCCTCCAACACAAGTGCAGCAAGTTTTTTTGCCCTGATCCCTCCTCTGGGACAGTCACGACAGACATGCTTTAGTGCATGCTTGGCCCCCTGGTCTACTTTATGCCTGTCCTCCTCTTCCACTTATTCTCAAATTTCTGTATAAAGCTCAGAGGTTGAAGTGGAGAGTGATCGTCATTGCTCCCTTTTGGCCCTGACAAGTTTGGTTCCCCCTTCCTTTGGTCTCACCTAGTCTGCCTAGCGTGGTCTCCGGATCCCTCTCTAGAACTGTTGCCTCGTCACTCTGGAGTCAGGATACTCCCATCCTAATCTGAATCTGAAACTGCTTAGTTACTCCACTTCAGTAATGGATAGAACCCCTGGGTTTTCTTCCCCAGTTAGGAAAATTTGGATTGCGGCACATAAACCACCCACAAGGAAGCTGTACAATAGTAAGTGAAAGAGAATCTCCATTTGGGTTCATCAGAACAATCTAGACCATTTTACAGCTCTGGTTCCTGCTGTGTTGGATTTTCTGAGTTATATATTTTATAATGGAGCTAGATGTTCTGTGGTCAAAGTGCAGTTGGCAGGCATTTCCAATTTTCACATGGGAAAATTCTTTTTTCTCTAGCCTAATCTAAATTGAGTACGGCCTTTTTAAAATGTACCTTTCTTTTTCATCCTATTAAGGAACCTGTTGCCCTCAGGGATCTCACCTTGGTTTTACAGGCCTTAGTCTAACCCCCTTTTGAGCCTTTAGCTAAGCTAGATTTAACATTTCTGATTTGTAAAACCATCTTATTGGTAGCCATTACTTCATCCAAAAGAGTATCTAAATCACAGGCTTCATCTTGCAGGCCTCCATATTTGATTTTTCACAAGGACAGAGTTATTTTGCGTACTATTAACCCTTTCTTTTTGCCCAAGGTCACTTCTGCGGCTAGCATATAAACAGTCATCAACATGCCTATCTTCTTTCCAAATTTTCAAAACAGAGGGAGAATATCAACTTCATATGTTAGACATACACAGCTTTATTTCTGTTGGGATAGAACCAAATTTCTTAGGAAATCTGACCAACTTTTCATTTCTTTTTATAAGTCCAGGTTGGGTAAACCAGTTTCCAAGGTTACCCTGGCTCATTAGATTGCCAGTTGTATTAAACTTGCTTACTCCACAAGGGCCATCCCCTTACTGTTGCATTAAGGCTTATTCTACTAAGTCCGTTTCCCTTTTGGCCGAAACCACCCATTGATGAAACTTGTGTAGCCGCTACTTGGTCAAACCTCCATACCTTCATATCACATTGCAACCTAGACATTATTTCCAGGAACAGAGCTGCCTCTGATTTTGCTGTGCTCTGGAATATCCTTCCTTGAGGGCCACCCAATTTCTTCTGTAGCTGGGGACTCTGTCCCACAGGTTGAAGAGCAAATGAAGGCAACATCAGATAAAGAAGGTGTGTACTCACCATAATGTTCCATCTGTGTTGGTGCCTCTCATTTGCTCTTCAACCTTCCCTCCTTCCATCCCCCTACCTGTTGAAGGACCTAATGGAATTGTTTGGAAAAATACTTCATTACTGTTTGAGCTCCTGAAGTATTCTTTTCTGAGTTGCTCTTTTGTCTGTGGGCTGTATCTTTTTGTTTGTATGATTAAATAATATATAGTGGTGCAGCAAACAGAGATTTGGAGGGGAGGAACTCTGATGGAGCCTGAAACTTTGGTATGCAGCTAAATCGGATCCGATCCTTGGATCTGAACTTACAGGTTGAAGAGGAAATGAGGGGCAGCAACAGAGTTGGAATGTTATGGTGAGTACATAACTTTTTTTAAAATCTGGAGATCTATGTAATTGTGATGACATAATCTTGAATTGTTGGTAGGAATACTTGAAATTATTAAATGTGTATAGTTTTAAATGAAATTAGGGATGCGATTGGTTGTTAGGTATATTTAAACATGTCATGTCCTAAGCATATGGTTCTGATGCTTTATAAAACTAAAGCGCTTAACCGTTTAATGTGAAGTTGTTCATTCTTGACTGATGGGTTCGGAGCCAATCCATTTGCTCTGGTACGGCCAAATGCAAAGCTCGAGGCCAAGCCCCTATCCCATGATGCACTGTGAATTTACCTCAGATCTCATTTGCCGCGGCATCTGATCAGAGGTTCCAGTGCAAGTTCGGGCCAGTACAATTTAAAAACTTTTTCTATTTAGGGGTTTGTTACATATTTTTACTAAATTTTTGACTAGGATAGTTAGTTAGCTTTTATAGCTTCCTTGAAGTTCCCCTTCCCGTGTGTTCATAATATTACTGTTTAAAATTTTGGCTTTGTGTGTTTTGGCCTAGCTATCTGTTAGAGTGTGTGTTTAAATAGCTTTTCTAGTGGCTATAAACAGCCTTTATCTGGTTGTATAGAATTTTTGGATTCTTTATCTCTGGCTCGTGTGTGTGTGTGTTTAGAGCCTAGTATCTCTATTAATATCTGGTTTGCGTGTTAAAGTAGTTATTATGGCAGATAAGGACAAACATCCCAAGTCAGGTTTCAAAAAATGTCCAAACTGCAATCAGAAAATGTCAGTAACTGATGGACATGATACCTGTGTATATTGTTTAAGGGCTGTCCACTTAGAAGAATCTTGTGCTATCTGCCATTCCTTTTTGTCAAGAGTTTTGTTAGAGGAAGTTAATGGACAGGGGATTCCTTAAACACCCCTTTCAAGAGGCTTTGAGTGACCAGGATGTGGCCAGCAAATCTAAGTCATCTGCTGATTCTAAGGACTGCAAGCATTCAAAAAAATCAAAAAAGTCTGATGACTCTGCGACATCGGCTCCACAGACTTCGGAGCCAACTGCCTTCTTTTCGGAGCCGGTCCACAGCATTGGAGCCGGTATCTGAAGTGCCTCAGTCACCATTGCTCCAGTCGGCACCATCGGTGCATTCATCTAGATAATCTGTCAGCCTTTCTGATTTGGATATGGATCGATTGATGCAGAAGCTTTTACAGGCATCAGGCCTTGCTAAATTGTTGGCTCCGACCCAAGCAGCTTCGGAGCCGAAGATCACTACTCCTGCTTTGGCTACTCCTCTTCTGAGCCGTATCGGCCCTTTGGAGCCAGAAGAAGCAGACCTGTTGATTGTGGAGCCGAGACCTGCTCCAGGGTTCTCTGCTACATCCACTATGACTTCCTTGGCATCGACAAGGGACTCTAGGAGTCAACACTCTCCAGTTGGATCCGGGGAGGATAGTAGGACCGACTTGTTGGTCTGACTCTTCCTCTCAAGGCTTTGGCTTGGATGAGCTCGGCTCCTACCTCCGGCTTGGAGCCCACTGCCTCGGTGTGGGAGGGTTTGACAGTTCCCTCGGATCTGTCGATTCCTTCCCAATGGAGCTGTGGTGCCTTTAAAGCCACAAGGAGAGCTTTGTCCCCCAAGACATTCTTGATTTCAGGCCTTGCTTCCTCATCCCCTAAAGCACCTGTGTCCGCATCTGCTTCCATCATTCAGGCTAAGCGTAGAGACCCAGAGCCCCAGGTAGCCCCACAAGGTGCCCTTGCTCTTCTGAGACTTCCCCAGAAGCTCCCACTGAGGAGGTTCCCAGGAAGCGATTTTGCAAGAGGAGACACTTGGACTCCCCGCAGGAGTCTTTCACATCTGACACTGACTTGGATGAGTCAGAAGGGTCCCCCTCTGAGGATATCTCCTTTGCTGAGATACTTGAGATCCTTAGGCAGAGGGGTGATTGGCAGTCCAAAAACCTTACTGAGGATGAGTCAGTTCTCCTGAAGGCATTCGGGTCTCAACCCTCCACCTCTTGGGTGATTCCGCCCTTCGATGAGCTCATGCAGTTGGTTTCTCGAAGGTTGTGGGAGTCCAGAGTCCATGGAGCCTGTCCCTAGGAGGCCTGACAAATTTATATCAGCCTCACCCGACAAAACATTCTTAACCAAAGGAGTCCCTGTTGATGCCATGGTGGTGGTGACGGCCACCAAAAGGGAGATGTCTGAGACTTCCTTGTCTATCCATCCCCCTAATAGAGATTCTAGGATCCTGGATAGATATGGGGAAATGCATGTTCAGTTCAGCGACTTTTGCTCTCCATTCACTGAACTACTTAACCCACTTTTCTAGGTTGCAAAGAGATCTCCTTAAGGAGTTGGGAGATGCTGTTCAGGGTACAGTAGCTGCAGTTGCCTCTGATAAAGTTGCTGCCCAGCTTTCTACCCTAAATTCTATTGTCAACTCGTCCATGCATCTCATATTCTATGCTGTTGATGGAACGAGTAGGGCAGCGGATACAGGAATCGCTCTTAGAAGACATTCCTGTATGCGCTTGTGTTCCTTCGCACAGCCCTTCAAGTCATCCTTCGTTAACACCCCTTTTGATGGCTCATCCCTTTTTGGGCCTAAAGTGAAGGAAACCTTGACCAGGTGTGAACAGGAGGGAAAGACCGTCTGCCATCGGAGTCTGTTTTTCCACCCCTACCTGACCTTATCCCAAAGGTCAGAGGGGAGGGAAAATGTGGTTTCGGAAAGCTCAAGGAGCCTTTCAGGGCACACATGGTGAACCCTCCTCCTGGAGCAAAGGAGGGGGCAATAGTGGAAGACGCCACCCTTGTGGCAGAGGGAGGTCCGCAACATTAGGGTGACAGAGATCACTTCTCTGGGCAACCCTACCAGTGCTCCTGAAAGGAGGCCCAACTGTCCTGCTCTGGAGGCAGTCAGGGGTCCGCTTATCTTTGTACCCAGATGCCTGGCAAGAAATAAAAGACAGCTGGGTACAAAGTGTCATTTCCTTAGGGTACTTCATACCATTTGCCACCCACCTCCATCTATAAGAATACTGGACGTTCCACCCAGTTACAGGGAACAAGCAACTAGAGAGGTCCTAAAGTTGCTACAAAAAGAGTCATCCAGCCAGTCACAGCAGACCAAACAGGATCCGGAGCTTACCCAAGATTCTTTTTGGTTCCAAAGAAAACAGGGGACTGGAGACCCATTTTGGACCTCAGCAGACTCTACCAATATATGAAGAAAGAGAAGTTCCAGGTGGTCACGCTTCAGTCTATACTACCCTTCTTAGTGAAAGACAATTGGATGTGCTTGATCTCAAGGATGTGTACTACCACATAAAGATGACCAGGCCATCCAGAGATCACCTGTGTTTCCAGCTGGGAGCCAATCATTTTCAGTTTTGAGCCCTGCCCTTTGGTCTCACTACAGCCACCAGAGTGTTCAAATACATGGCAGTGGTCACGACTCACCAGAAGTGTCTAGGATTCCAGGTGTTTCCATACCTAGACAATTGGCTCCTTACCGCCACCACCAGGCATCAAATTATTCAGGCAAGGGAGTATACTCTGTCACTCTGCAATCATTTAAGTATTACAGTCAACTCAGAAAAGTCTGCCTTGTTGCCATTGCAGCATGTTGTTTTTATCGGGGCAGAGCTAGACACTTCAACCACCACTCTAAGGCTACCAGTCGAAAGAGTCTTTCTTCAACATGTCAGCACATTTGTATCGAAAGACAGAGCACCAACTTCAGAAGTTCTGAAAGTATTGGGTATGATGGCTGCAACAATCCTAGCCATACCATTAGCAAGAATGCATATGCAGATCCTTCAATGGTTGTTCACGCAATGCTACCTATGGATCACACAATATTTGATTACAAGCTCTTGCAAGAAAGATCTCCAGTGGTGGTTGATGTCTCCTCATGTCCCCATAGGATGCCCTTTTTTCTACCCTCTCCACTATCCATTGTGACCACGGACGCTTCCCAGATAGGGTGTGGGGGGGGGGCATTTTCAGGGCAAGACTGCCCAAGGCACATGGACTGATCAGGAGTCTCACTTGCATATCAATGTTCTGGAGATGACAGCAGTACTTCCAGGAGACTCTTCCTCTGGGAATGATAGTGATTCAGACAGACAATATGTTAGTAGTCTGGTACTTGAACAAGCAAGGTGGAACCAGATCTTACCCCCTTTGCTGAGAAGCCCTCAGAGTTTGGCAGTGGGCTGTTTCCTCCCAGCGCTTTCTGCTGGCGATGCACATCCTGGGGAGATCCAACGTGATAGCAGACAAACTAAGCAGGGCAATCTTTTTGCCACACGAGTGGTCCCTCAAGAAAGATTGCAGACAGGATTTTCAAAAAGTGGAGCCAGCCTTGCTGTGACCTTTTTGCCAGTCACATCAACACCAAATGCAGAAGCTACTTTTCCCTGATTACCCCTCTGGGAGAAGCCCCGAGAGACGCACTCGTACACAATTAACCCCTGGGTTTCCTCTATGCATTTCCATCAATACCATTGATACCCAAGGTTCTACAGAAAGCAAAATCCCTGGGAAGGACCTTCATCCTTATAGCCCCTTATTGGCCTCAGCAGATTTGGTTCCCATTCCTTCATCATCTCTTGGAGGATCCCTGGATTCTGGACCCAGTTCCAGACCTTCTGACATCCGTCAGGGGACCTTCATCCCTCCCTGCAGTCATTGAAGCTGACAGTTTGGCTGCTGCAGTTCCTCTCAAAGCCAGGCTTTATAACCTTTCCAATGAGACAAAACAGATCCTTTTGTCTTCTCATAAGCTGTCCAATAGAAGATTATATTTTTAGTAAGTGGAAGAGATTTTCCATATGGGCCTCTAAGCATAATATCGATCCTTACCAAGCTTCCATGACATCCATACTAGAATTCTTGACTATGCTTTTTAACAAAGGAACGTTAGCAGCAACAGTTTGGGTCCAGTTGGCTGCTATATCTAATTTTCATCTTGGGATTGACAGGTTAAATATGTCCCACAAGTTATCCAAAGCCTTTCTCAAGGGGACATTTCATATGAGACCACCTATGAAAACTCCCTATTCTCCATGGAATCTAAATTTTAAGCTTTCACATATAATCCTCCCTCTGTTTGAACCAGCATCATCTTGTGACCTCAAATATTTGTCATGGAAAACCATATTTCTGGTAGCTATTACTTCTGCCCGCAGAGTGTCAGAGCTTCAGGCTTTATCAGCCCTCCTTATTTGATTTTTCATACTGACAGGGTATCACTTAGGACAAATCCTTCCTTTTTGCCCAAAGTTTGTTCAGAAACCAATATCAACCAAGTTATTGAGTTAGCGGTTTTCTTCCCTAATCATTCCAAGTTGGAATATACGCTGCACAAACTTGATGTTCACAGACAGCTCAGATTTTATTTGGATAGAACAAAAGATATCAGGAAATCAGACCAGCTCTTTGTTTCATTCTCTGAATCCAGGAAAGGTAGACCAGTGGTTAAAACAACTATGTCTAAATGGTTATCTGATTGTATCACCTTTGTCTATTCAGCTGCTAATATGGCTTTACAACACAAAATTAAAGCTCACTCAACCAGAGCAGTTTCTACATCCTCTACATTTTCAGCCAAACTACCCCTTGATAACATTTGTGCAGCAGCCACTTGGTGAAAACCTCATACCTTTATCACTCATTACAAAGTTGATAAGGCATCCAGGGACAGGGCTTCCTTTGGGTCCACGGTCCTGAAAAATGTACCCCCGTGAGCCACCCGAGATTGATGGTGCTAGGGATGCTACCTTTCAGTCAAGAATGAATGTAGAGATTGAACAACTTCACATTAAGAAGTTATGTACTCACCATAACGTTCCATGTGAGTTGTTCATCTCGCCCTCATTCTTACATCCCTCCTACACCCTCCTGGCTGATAGCTGACCTAGAAGTTGGTCGCATCCTGGTTGTTTAATTTCTTCTTCCTTTCCATAGGGGATAGCTATTTTATATGGTTATAGTACACGCAGCAAACAAGATCTGAGGTAATTCACAGTGCATCATGGGATAGGGGCTTGGCCTTGAGCTACTGGAAGACTTCGAGCTTTGCATGTGGCCATACTGGAGCCGATGGATCGGCTCTGAACCCATCAGTCAAGAATGAAGGCGAGATGAACAACTCGCATGGAATGTTATGGTGACTACATACTTATTAGTTTTTATACATTATTTCTTTGTGTCCGTGGTGGTGGCCTTGCATACACACCTTTTTATCTGGTAGCTAGTTTGTTTTACAGTGTGTTTGACTGTTTCTTAGTTTGTTTTGACAGATGAACTGTCTTGATCACCACATGTCCACTGTTGTAAGGAAGTCCTTTCTCATAGCACAGGTTATGTCTAAAGGTATTGTATCCAAATCAAGGAATATAATCATTCCACTGTGCTCGACACTCATTGATTATAATTCCCTATCTGATGATTGTTTTTGTCCTAGTCAACCCATGGGTTGTCTTATCCGACTGGATCCAACCTTTGCAGCATCTCTGAAGCTTCATGGCTCCAGAGCTGTCTCTCCTCCCCTACCCATAATTTCCTCCACTACACTTTAATACCTCATATCTTGTTTGTTTCAGGTGTGCTATATGAGGACAGTTCTTCAAAGAGTTTATCCTTTGTTGCTGGAATTATATTTTCTACAATTTTCTTTCTTATGCAGAGATTGGTCTGTCCAGATTCATTTTTCTACTATAGCTGACACACACAAAATTAACAATTTATAGATAGTTAAGGGATAGTTATCCTTAGGATTAGCCATTTTCGTCAAAACCATGCATTCTTTCTACTAGCGATAAACAGAACAACCTATCAAAAATCTAATTATAGTTGTAGATTGTTTTGAAATTTTTAGCGTGCTTTAACTTTAAATTTTAGATAGTTTTGCTGTGTTTGTAGTGTTGGCTGTATCTTTTGGCTGTGGTTTTATAGAAAATGACTGATAGGTCTAAAAAGTGTGCTGAATGTGGACACAATTCCCTCCTCAGGATTCATGTTCATTTTGTGTTGCTTGTGTGCTGCCCTTCTTGAAACTGTGAAGCCTGGGCCTCTTTTGGCATGAGAGCCCTCCACACACGCAGGGAAAAGTCAATTGTCAAAGGCCTTCCTCCTCTACAGAGAGGTTCTTTCCTCCCTGTTGCCTTGTGAGGTTGTCATAATGGTTAAGGGATTTATATTACTGACACAAGTGCAGGGTTTCTCACATGGGGTAATTGGCTAGGCTTAAAATAGCCCATAACGACAGTTAGCCTAGTACTAATCTATGAATCTGTGAACTTATTCACTACTGCTGCCTCCGCAGCCAAGAAATATGACGAGGCCAAAGACTAAGAAAAAGAGAGAAAGTAACACCAGAAAAGGAGAGGGAAGCAAAAGAAATGTTAGAAAAGTCCAGGAAGCGGTCTGTGGATCCCACTGCTTCGGTTGGTCAGTATCCCAAAACTCTTGAGATTGGATATTTCAGTTCCTCAGTCCCAGCCTTCCTGTCCTTGGCTCCAGTTCTTTGTGGAACCAGTGAGTTCAAGACTACACAGTCCAGTATTACAGGGCAAAAGATATTAGTCCATCCTCGATGGCTTCTTTTCTGCCATCCAGTAGCCTTACTGAGCAAGATGTGGATAGAATGATGAAGTTCTTGAGAATGCAAATCCATCTTGGGGTGCTGTGTTTTGTGACCCATGATTGTGCTGAATACTGGTTCAATACCCCCCTCCTCTTCTATCTCTGGTACTGGTCTGCCCCTTAGACCCAACTGTCCTTGATCTGACCTACCTCAGTACTCCTTTGTTAGAACCGACTGGGATACAGTCAAGAGTCAAAGTAGCATAAACTATCTGTTTCATCTCTCTGTTGGGATCAGGAAAATGAGAGAAAGAGTTTGTGCCGGCAGTAGAGAGAATGGGTTGACTCTGAAGTTACTGGAGCCATCTCTTCCTCTCGGGACCTCTGTCCTCAACATCTAGGATCATAGATTGGCCTCAGGGCTGAGACCTGTTGGTACCAGGAAGTCATTTTCTTTAGAAAGGAGACCTCAATTGGCGGCTTCAGGTTCTGAGGCTTTAGAGATGGTTTTGGCTATGCTGAAAGAAGAAAGAAAAGGTGTTGCCACTTAACTTGACTCCACTCGAACCTCAAGAGGATTCTGCTGCTGCCTAACTTCATTCTGTCTGACAATGACGGTTGGTACCACAGACTTCCAAGCCTGCTTAATATGCAAATTCCCAGTCTGATACCAACCAGTCTGATCATCCACTAGTACAGGTTTACAGGAAACAGGATCTATGGAAGCCTTCATCCAAATCTGTGTCTTCAATGGAAGCAAACAGACATCCTCAGTGTCTTTCACTGAAGCGACAGATTTGGATGAAGGCTTCCCTAGATCCCTATTGGAAGGCATCACATTTGGTGAGGTCCTTGAGTTGATGAAATGAGGAATGTGGTCCACAGATTACCCTTCACCAGATGACTGTGTTCTTGGAGGACTTTTTTTCTGGCTCCCCTTCATCCTGGGTAGTACCGCTTGTTGATTGCATTATTGACATGGCTCAGCAGGCATGGAAAAGGACCCTGTCATGGTGGAACTAATACCAAACAAGCTAGCTAGCTAGGATCTTGGTAGCACTTAAGTACAGGAGGCACTGGAGCAGAGGTACACCAATAGATGCTATAGTGGTAGTACTGGCCACCAAGAAGGAATTGGAAGAAAGATTCCTATGTCCATCCCCCCACAGAGTCTAGGGCATTGGACAGGTTTGAGAAATGACATATCCTTCAGTGACCTTTGCCTGTCAAAAGCTGAAGTATTTGGCTCATGTAACACAGTTCCAGAGACTTGGCTGAAGAGCTCTGCAAAACTTTCTCCAGTAAACTATCGATTGCTCAGACCACTGACTCCTAGCTTAATACTCTTCAGTATACGTATAATGTTACCATGCGACTGCAATCCACCACTGCTGATGGTACAGCTAGGGCAGCAGACACCAGCATTTCCATGCTGCGACATGCCTGGAGGTGCCTTTGATTTTATGGAAGGCTTTAAAATGTCATTAATACCCCTTTGGTTTCACGCTTTTTTGAGCAAAGGTAAAGGGCATTCTAACTAGGATTCCTCAAGATGGTATAACCCTTTCTCTGCAGCAGGAATCCATTTTTTCTACTCCACAAAGAACCTTCTCTGAGAATCAGAAGGGTGGAAAGATATGGTTTGGAAATCACAGGATTTTTATTAGGACATTTTAAATTGTCGGCTGAGGTGCCTTCTTTGTGGAGTCTGCATATCCTCCCTGCAGTCACTTGGGTTTCCTCTTGGTTCTCAGGTTTCCTCCCACATTTCAAAGACATGCATTAGGTGGATTGGCCATAGGTGCAAGTGAGTGGTACAGATGAACTACAGCGGCAAGGCTAGCCACCTGGCAGTGTAAACGTTAGCTCGTGATAATTGCCACTATTGAAATGAGACCCCGACCCCATGTGAAAATGGGGAAAAAGGCATTGAGGATGGATGGACTCTTTGGGAACAGATCTTGTGGCTGATGAGGTAACTCTAATGATTGTCGACCAAGAAGCAGAACAGACCACATAATCAGGTCTTTTGTGGTCCCTTCAGAAAAAGCCTACCAATGCTCCTGAAAGGTTGCCTGGTTGCTGCAGTCTGGGATGTTTGTCCATTCACCCTCAAGCCTGGCAAAACATAAATTCCTGGGTACTAAACACAATTTCCAGAGGATATTCATTTCCCTTTTCCACCCCCCCCCAAAAAAAAGTTTCTAGTGACTGACTGGATGAGACCTACAGCAGCAGAAATGTCCAAGTTGCTGGAAAAAAGTTGTCAGGTGGTCCCCAAAGACCATTTAGAGTTCAGAATATATTCAATGTTCTTTTCAGTACCCAACAGGACAGGGGACCTCAGGCCCACTCTAGATCTGAGTCATCTAAATCTGTTCGTAAAATGAACAAAATTCTGGATGGTCAAGATTTGGTCCGTATTCTCTCTCATGAGGACAGATGATTGGATTTGCTCCATAGATGTGCAAGACGGATACTATCATATAAAGATAGAGAAGAATTACAAGCAATTTCTCCATTTTTGGCTGGGAGCCAATCATTGCCAATTCACAGAGCTGCCCTTTGGTCTCACCGCAGTCCTCTGGGTGTTTACCAAGATAGTGGCAGAGGTTGCAACACATCTATCTGCTAGGGATCAAAGTTTTCCTGTATCTCAGTGATTGGCTTCTAACTGCTACCTCCAAGCATCTGCTGTTGCATCATCTGGACCATCTGCTCCACCTACTGTAAAATCTAGGAATCACGATGAATTTAACCGAGAGTCACTCCACTTTACAAATGGCAGATTTGCCTCACTCCAGAGTCCTCTCCCTGCATCTGACTGCTACACAGGTACTTCAGCATTTTACACCCACAGCAAGTTTAAATGTATGACTTCTGGATCTAAAGACCTCCACAGTTACTGGTTTCCCTTCAAGGTTTTATGCGAGTAGTTCAGTGGACTCTATCTGCAGTGATCTCAAAACATTCATCCATTTCATAAAATTCCCATTACTCAAATATGCAGAGATATCAGCTGGTGGATAAAATCTCTTATCACCGAATGATGGTCATCTATTTCACATGGATCCACCGTTGGCTTTCATAACCATTGATGCCTCCCTTATGTGGTGGGGTGGGCATTTTGAAGGGACAGTGGTCCCAAGGTTCTTGGTCACATCCATTCACATAGAGATGAGAGCTGTCATTATAGCACTACAGACATTTCAGGATGTTCTCCCCAAGGATATGATTGCCATGTTGTCCATTTGTATGGAAGTAGTCTGCAATCAACAAACTGGGAGTAACCAGTTTGTACCATCCTTGCCAGGAAGCCATGGGAGTATGGAAATAGAGGATGTCTTTGTACTGATTTATGAGAGCTGTGCACATTCCTGGGACGTCCAGTTGAGCAGAACTATCTTAATGCCTCACAAGTGGTTCCTCAAGATAGCAGGGGCATCTTTGATTTTCTGCTGCTGGGGTCAACCATGCTGCATACTTTGCTTCCTACCAGAACAAGTGCAGCAGTTACTTTGCCCTGATCCTTCAGCAAGGATGGTCAGAGAGGAGCACTATAGTTCACTGCTGGCCTCTGTCTCCTTTATGCATTCACACAGTACTGTTAATGAACAAATTCATCCAGAAAGCGAGGAAATGCAAGATCAGAGTGATCCTCAGTGCTATTTTATGGCCCTGGTAAACATAGTCCTATTTCCCATGGCTTCTACTAGTACATTACTTGTGGATATTGCATCATTCAATCTTTTGACTCACCTGGACCCAGAAGTCCATGACACTAACAGATTGGTTCCTCCAGATGTTCTTCGTGTTTCACTATTGCCGACATTACATTTGGGTAATCTGCTGGCAGATTGCCCTCAGTCGGCCTGATTAACAAAGTCTTGGGTCCTGCCCTCAGTCGGCCTGATTAACAAAGTCTTGGGTCCTGCCTCGGTTGCTGTCCCTTCTTCCATGACATCAGGTCGTCAGGGGTATAAAACATGCAGCCGTCATTGCATCAGTCTTTCTTGCCATGCGGTGCCCGAAGCAGAAGCAGTTTGCAAGTGCCGGTCAGCCGACTCCTGAAACTTTTATTTTCGAGTTTCAGAACCGAAGTCTTCAACTTAGAGCTAAGTACCCTGCTGGGGAAACTTTTCCTTGCTCCTTACCGATGTCAGTAAAAGTTAATAATTGCATTACTTGTGGAAAGCAAATACCTCATAAAGATTTTCATTTGTTCTGTATTCCTTGCCTAGGCCCTGACCACGACATACCTTGCTGTCAGTTTTGTGCTTTATTTAATCAGCGCACTATCCGTCGTTGGTACATTTTTGTCTCTAAGTATTTCGGTTCTCAGTTTAATTATCTAGAAATGACATCGGTTAGCCATCAGACTACCGGAATTCTGAAAAAATGCAAAGAAAAAGACAGAGACAGGCTGTCGAGGTCCAAAACTGCCAACGACGCTTCTCCTATGCCAGCCACCAGTTCGTCTGTACTCACTGAGGCACTTTTGCAGCCCCTAATACCTGCTACTTCTGACTCGCAGGCCTCTACTGAGACCCATTCGGAGTCCAGTATGCCGCGAGATGCTTCACCTATGGAACCTGCGGATGTTCTACCTTGGATGTGTCTGGAGCTGCTGTGCAGGCACCGGCTTCTGAGGGTGTATTCAGACCTACAGACTTGCATATTAAACCAACTCCACCTTCTATACTAAGGCCTAAATCTCGATCTATGTCTAAAAACAAACGACGCCCAGGCCAAATGTTCAGGCCCCTATGCCTAAAAAAAACAAATGATCAAAACGGCTGAAGATCTTATTACTCTAATTACTCTAATCAGGGGTAGACAACCCCTCCCCTTCTAAGAGGCCTAGGGCTGAGCTTGACTATGAATCTTCTGATCAGGACTCTGTTTTTCTAATTCTTCCAATGACCCGGATTTGTCCATACCTACTTATGAGGATTCTGATGCAGAGGATTCCATTTCCTCTGCTTCCTCCCCTGAGGACTTGTCTTTTGGGGAAACTTTACATACCTTAAGGGAGCATTTCCACTGGGAAAGTAAGGAATTTTCTGAATCTAAAAAAAGGCTTAGGGATTTCCTTCTTCTACCTCAGCATAGGCCTTTGGCTATACCTCCTGTACTAGACATTGTTGATGTGTTTTCGGAATCCAGTATGGCCCCTGATTCCCTGCCTCCGGCTCCTAGTAAACCTGACAGATACTGCAGGGTTTCTGAGTCCCACAAGTTTTTTTCAAAAATCCTGTTGCAGATCCAGAAACCATTTCTCAGGGGCCCAAGGGTATTAAGGCTTCTACTGCTAAAAATCCTACCCCTTCTGATACAGACTCCAGGGCGCTGGATAGATGGGGAAAAAAGGTTTATACTTCTGCAACCATAGCAATCGGGCTTTAAACTGCCAATTTCATATGTTAAACTATCAACAGCATATTATTGGACTGCTTAAACAGAAAATGCTGATTTCTGACTGTGTGGAAAATAAAGATTTACAGGATTTATTGCATTCTGCTGAACAAGTTGGAAAAAACATACTTTGCAATGTGGTTTTGTTTCTTTAGAGGCCTCTTGCAGGACTGCTGTTACTGGGTCGGTGCTTAGAAGGCATGCTTGGCTTAAGGAGCAATCTCTGGCTGATCATGTTAAAGCAAAATTGTTGGATGCTCCTTTAAATCGGGACCGTCTGTTTGGCAATAAGGCTGAAGAAGTTCTTAAAAAGATGGAAGATAAGGCTAAATCTATGCAAACTGTAAAGAATTCCTTACAAGTGCAACCTCCAAGATTTAGTAGGCACTGGCCTACTAAGAATTGGTCCTTTCCAGCTCCTTCCAGATCCACTCAAGCCAAACCCAGACACACCAAAAGCACCAGGTTTCAGTCCCAAGCGACTCTCAGAACTAAGCAATGGGGGGGGGGGCCCTCCACTTCCAAACCTGGAAATAACAAGACACCCCTATGGTAAACAGTCTCAATGACTTTCCTTAAAAATTACCAAGCACTTACCTTTTAGTCGCCCCTTTGGGGGGAAGATTGCTCTTCATGCAAAAAACTGGGAACTCGTAACCCGGGACAAATGGGTTTTAAATATAGTGTCCCAGAGATACAGATTTCATTTCCACATGTTGCCAACACCAAACGGGTAGCCAGACCTGCCCCCAAATCAGTGGGCAGAGGCTCGGAAACAAGTACTTTCCATCTTAAACATGGGGGCTATTCAACCGGTACCAGAAGAGGAAAAGGGACAAGGTTTCTATTCCAGGCTTTTCCTGGTACCCAGAAAAGACAAATCATGGTGTCCAATTCTGGACCTGTCTACTCTAAACACCTTTCTGGACATTCCAAAATTCAAGATGCTGACTCTTCGCCAGTTACTTCCTATGCTAGGCAAAGATGCCTGATTGGCAACTCTAGATTTAAAAGAAGGTTACCTGCATATCCCAATCAGGGAATATTGCAGAAGATACCTATGCTTCAAAGCAGGCTACTTGCATTATCAGTTCTCTCCACTGCCCTTTGGATTGTCTACTGCGCCCAGGGTATTCGCAGAGGGCCTGGCTCCAGTAATTGCATTTTGCAGGCAAAGAAATATTCAAATATATCCATACCTGGACGATTGTCTAATTCAGGCAGAAAACCATGCCATACTTCTAAATCATCTGGCGTTTGTAAAAAGGGTTCTAACTTGTCTAGGGTACACAATAAACAAAAATAAATCACAACTGGTACCCTCTCAACAGATTACATTCCTGGGTGCAAGCTTGAATACAACTGCTCAGATAGCTTTCCTCATGCCAGAAAAGCAAATTCATTTGGTAACTTACTTCAAACAAGTGGCCACAAAAACCCTGCTATCTGCAAGCCAAATACTGCAAGCCTTGGAGTTCATGGCCTTCTGCATTCTTCTAATTCCATATGCAAGACTGCATATGAGGAAACCAGTGGTACTTAAAAAGTTTATGGAGTCAACATTGTCACAGCCTGGAAACAATGATTCCTATCATACCTTGCCTCCGCCTGGAGTTCTTATGGTGGGCAGAGGCCTGCCACCAAAACAAGGGACTGCCATTCACACTACCCTCTGCCACACAAACCCTAACTACAGATGTATCAGACTATGAATGGGGGGCTCACCTGGCAGGGAAGTGCATTCAGGGTGAATGGAACCCAAATCAAATGCACCTACATATCAATCAAAAAGAAATGTTAGCTGTACAGAATGCTCTGATAGCCTTCAAGGACTACATTCATCCAGGATAACTAATGGTACATTCATCCAGGACAGCTAATGGTAAAGACAGACAACACTACGGTTATGTGGTACATAAACAAGCAGGGGGGTACACATTCCTACCCCCTCTGCAGACTAGCCATGGCATTGTGGAACACTGCCTTGAGCTACCAAGTGCAACTACAAGCTCAGTTCCTGCCAGAAAAACTGAATACACTGGCAGACGGACTAAGCAGAAATCTCACGGACCCACTCGAGTGGAAACTGGAACCATGGATTTTCAACATGTTGGCAAGCAAATGGGGGGCCCATGAAACACAAAAATGGAAGTAACAGCACAAACCGCAAACGGTAGCTTCTTCAGCCCAAATACTACAGCTAGCTCCTGCCGAAATGTCCGGACTGCCCAAGAGTTTAGTTCAGCCCAAAATAACACTGCTATCTTCGGGCACACGTCTCCGACTGAAATATAGGACATACATTTAATTTTATGGTCATTGACCAAGTACAAACAAATTATACGGACTTGACACATGAAAATGTTTTGAAGTTGGTGCTTGAGAAAAAAGAATTAGAATGGCAGTTACGTTTGACATCTTGCAGAGACCCAGGATTGAACGAAGTCTGTTCAATTACATGCTTATTAAAATTAAAAAGTTTATTTAGATAACGGAATTTGGGTTGGGAAATAAAGTATTTACACTTTTACTAAGGAGAAGTCGTTTGTTGCATCTACTTTCGGTAGTTGGGAGACCCGAGTGAAAGTGAGGTACGGTACTCTTGAGCTGAATTTGGCCCGTTCTCAGTCGGAGACGTGTGCCCGAAGATAGCAGTGTTATTTTGGGCTGAACTAAACTCTTGGGCAGTCCGGACATTTCGGCAGGAGCTAGCTGTAGTATTTGGGCTGAAGAAGCTACCGTTTGCGGTTTGTGCTGTTACTTCCATTTTTGTGTTTCAAGAGTCGGTTTTTGTTCTACAGTTCATAGTTTGTTTGGAAGTCAGCCGTTAACCACTAAAATGGATATACCAACGGAGGGGGATTGTCCCTCACAGGGAAACCTGACACAGCTGCTCGAATTGATAAATAAACGCCTGGATACACTCACTGAAAAGGTGGACAATGTAAGTGGGTGCAGTCAACAACCAACCACCTCAGGTTGTATCAGAACTACGAAAAACAACGGGGGGCAAGGAAATGGAACTACTAAAGTAAATCGATTATTGGCACCTAATGAACAACTAGGAGAGCGTACAACAGGAAACGTAAGGGCTATGGATACTACCTTCGACCCTGGGAATTGGCTCAGTAATGAACTTACTTTTGACGGAGAACAAAGTGTTGGTGTAGACACAACTGGAGCAGTAAGTACATCCAACTTAACAGAAAAATTAAAAATATTTGATACGAATTTATTTAAAATGAAAAAAGCGCAATTAGAACTAAACTATTTAAATAAATGTATCAAAGAGAATATTGTACCGAAGGGACTAAGACTTTTTTCTTACCCAAATGGGTTAGAATTTGGATCAGCATTTTTCAACGAATTAACAGGGCTATACAACCAGCATGGATTGGAAATCCTAAGGTGCATGACAAAACATTATCAGATAGCTTTGGATGTACTGATAGCAGAGACTACTGCCTTAGAAAAAGACATTAAAAATGACTTAAATTTCCATAGGTACGAATATGAATTTGACAGAACATTGACAAGTATTGCACAACAAATGGTGAAACTGAAGACTATTAAAATCAAAAAATTAAATAGGGACTTGAAAGCTTATGAGGAAGGGACAGCCTTTCCAAAACCCCCAAACATTCCCAACAACAACAACAGAAATGGGAAACCAAAGAACCCCCAATATAAAAAACCCTATCATCTTGAAAGGTATGGTTCAACAAACAATGATCAGAACCATAATGAGAATGTTCAGAATTTAGATCTAGAATTTGAAGCAACTGGAGACGATTGTGCAATAGAAGAAGAAGAACAAGGCCAAAATGAAACCTTTAACAGAGGGAACAATATTGACTGGCATTCTGAAGAACATTTCCAGCAGCCTCAACGACAACAACAACAAAAAAACTTCAGAGGGGGGAGGGGGGGTACTTGGAGACCACCACCAGGCAATGTACAGAGGAGACAGTACAATACCAGGAGTACGAACAAACAATGGAATTAACATTGATAGAGACACTCATAAATAAAACTGGAGATTTTACCATTTATAATTTCACTGAATGCTACATTGACAAAATCTTGGTTGAACTTTTTGCTAAAGGACTAACCTTTGTACCAACAAAAAATTGTGATATAGTAGAACTATTGATTGACTTCAAGATGTTTATGCGGAAATTGAATTTAAACATTATGTTTGGGGGTGAAAATAATAATACTACAAACGAGTTATATGTGGCTAGTAGTTTTAATCCACCATCAAACCCCTTACTATGTATGTATGAATTCTTGTGTGAAAATGAATTTAGAAATATAGTAAAGGGTTATAGAAGTAACAGAAATTTAAACAAAAATACCAACATTACATGTGAAGAAAACAGTCTTCTTTCCTCTCTCAGGACCCTACCAATAAGACTGATGAAACCTGACAAAGGAGGAGGGCCAGTGGTAGTACACAATGTAGACTATTCCAGAGTAATGTTAAATCTGTTAGAGAAGGACACATATGAAAACTCAAGTAGAAACGAACTAAATAAAGCCCACCATAACATAAGATCGATTATTAACGATCTATATTTAGAAGGATTGATTACTATTGAACAAAACCACTACCTAACTATTTTAGCCCCAAGGATACCCAAAATATTTGGCATCCCCAAACTCCACAAAAATTTGAGGAATCCACCTTTCCGTATGTTGGTGGACGCAAGGCAATCGATAACATACCCTTGCGCCAAATTTGTAGATGGGTTGTTAAAAAAGTATATAGGAACACAAAAACAAATTTTAAAAGACTCTTGGTCCTTTTTGGAAGATTTACAAAACACAGAATATGATTCGTCACTGAACTTTGTGACTATAGACATCTGTGACCTATATACTTGTATACCACAAGATTTGGGAATTAAATGGGTAGTGGAGTTCATAAAATCAAAGGGAGCAACGCAAAATGAATGTAGAATTGTGGAGAAACTACTGGAATGTATACTTAAAAACAATTTTGTCTCTTTTGAAAAGAAGTTGTACATTCAAAAGTCTGGAGTGGCAATGGGGTCCCCAGTAGGTGGTAGTTTTTCAAACATAGTTTTAGCATATTGGGAAACAAAATACGTATTAAACCAAACTTGGAGTACTGACATTAAAATGTATAAGAGGTTTCTGGACGATATTTTTATTTTAATTAAGGGACAAGAAGAGGAAGCAATAAAGTTAGTTGAAAAACTTACAGCCACCACCACCTTCCTAAAGTTTACGATGAAATTTGATAAAATGCAAGTAAACTATTTGGACGTTGAGTTAAACAAAACTACAAATGGCTATGTATCAAAAATACATAGAAAGGAAACTTTTTCAAACACCTACCTTCATTTCTCTAGTCAACATCCCCTTCACCAAAAGAAATCAGTGGTGAAGGGGCAACTTGTGAGAGCAGCTAAAATGACCACCTTGAACCAAGATTTTGAGATGGAATGTAGTAATTTACATCAAATGTTCTCACATAGAGGCTATCCAGGTAGTTTCCTGGAAGGTATATTCAAAGAAGTAAAGAGAAAGAGGGAAAATGGAACTTATCAAGCAATTTTAACCAGGACATTCCAGATGGAGAGTGGTGGGAGTATTGGCAGTATTGAAATAGGGGACGTTCATATTGAACACCCTGAAACAATAGAAGTAGAAATAGAAAATATTGGCAGGAAAGATAAAAATTACAACACAGCTTTTATTTTCACTTATTGCCCAGAAGCTAATCAAATTTGCTATACAGTCAGAAAATATTGGTCGAGTTTGTCACTAGACAAGGAACTGGCCAAAATCCTAAATGATGGACCGATCATAACGTATAGACGTGGCAAAAACTTAAAACAATTGTTAGAGAGTAAAGAACAGACCACAAAAAGAAAGGGAGGCACTAAGAAGTGCAGCTCATGTAAGTACTGTAGGTACATAAGGACTACAGACAGGTTCAACATTGGTAAAGGAACATACACTATAAAAGGCAATTATAATTGCAATAGTAAAAGAGTAGTGTATTTGGCCCAATGTGAGATATGCCCGTCATTCTATGTGGGGAAAACGGACAGACGACTCAGAGACCGGATATATGAGCATACCTATGCCATTAGAAAAAATAAAGAAGAAAATGCTCTGGCAAGACACTGTAATGCAAATATAGGACATACATTTAATTTTATGGTCATTGACCAAGTACAAACAAATTATACGGACTTGACACATGAAAATGTTTTGAAGTTGGTGCTTGAGAAAAAAGAATTAGAATGGCAGTTACGTTTGACATCTTGCAGAGACCCAGGATTGAACGAAGTCTGTTCAATTACATGCTTATTAAAATTAAAAAGTTTATTTAGATAACGGAATTTGGGTTGGGAAATAAAGTATTTACACTTTTACTAAGGAGAAGTCGTTTGTTGCATCTACTTTCGGTAGTTGGGAGACCCGAGTGAAAGTGAGGTACGGTACTCTTGAGCTGAATTTGTCCCGTTCTCAGTCGGAGACGTGTACCCGAAGATAGCAGTGTTATTTTGGGCTGAACTAAACTCTTGGGCAGTCCGGACATTTCGGCAGGAGCTAGCTGTAGTATTTGGGCTGAAGAAGCTACCGTTTGCGGTTTGTGCTGTTACTTCCATTTTTGTGTTTCAAATGGGGGGCCCAGACATAGATCTATTTGCCTCCCCCCAGAACTACCAGTTGGACAAATTTTGCACAAGGACTCCTCACAAAAAAGCCTGGAAAGTGGATGCTCTATCCTTCAGCTAGAAAAACCTATCGGTCTATGACTTTCCCCTTCTACCTCTGCTCTCCAAAGTTCTGCTAAAAGTCAAACAGGACAAACCAAAAATGATTTTGATTGCTCCAGGCTGGCCATGCCAACACTGGTACCCACTCCTGCGAAGTGAGTCACAAATATCTCCTTGGCAACCTGCCTCAGACACCTTCCTTGCTGTCTCAGCAGGAGAACCAAATTCTGCACCCTCAGCTCCCAACATTGAACCTTGCAGCTTGGCTAATCACTTAAATTCACCCTTAGCATCCCTCAGCAAACCTGTGATGGATGTCATCTTGGAGGCGAGACCTAGTACTCGAAAATCTTATGCTGACAAATGGAAAAGATTCTGTGCCTGGAACCAATCGTTAGGGATGAGCACAGCAACGCCCCATTTACCTCAGATTTTGCAATACTTAACTGAGATGCTTTTCAAGGGCCTGTCTTTTTCCTCTATTAAAATCCATGCTTCAGCTATTTCAGCTCACTATAACACAGGACCTCTCCTCTTTTCTCATCCCCTGCTCAAACAGTATCTCAGAGGGGCAAAGAACTTGAGACCACCCAGGAGAGCTCCTACCCCTGCCTGGGACATTAACTTTGTTTTGGAAAAGCTTACTTTACCTCCTTTCGAGCCAGCTGCTACTGCAGACTTAAAATTTCTTTCTTGGAAAACAGCCTTCCTATTAGCAATCACTTCAGCTAGAAGGATTTCTGAATTACAGGCCCTTATGGCAGTGGAGCCTTTCATCATCTTTCATGCGGACAGGGTATCTCTGATGACCAATCCATCCTTCGTGCCCAAGGTGGTTTCCAGTGTGGCTCTTAACCAGTCCATTCATTTGCCAACCTTCTATCCCAATCCACAGAACAAAGGGGAACGGATTCTGCATTCCTTGGACGTGCACAGACAACTTAGATTCTACTTGGACAGAACTAAATTTCAAAGAAAATCTGAACAATTGCTAGTGGCATTTGCTGCTGGGGCAGAGGCGAAGGCTATTTCAAAACAAACCATTACTAAATGGATAAGCCATTGCATTCATTTCTGCTATAAGCACCATGGAAAGCCTATCCCCCAGGGGATCAGATCTCATTCCACCAGGGCTGCATCTATTTCTGCAGCTTTTCTCAGAGGTGTCCCTACCAGGGATATTCTAGAAGCTGCCACCTGGAGTTCAGTACATGCTTTCACCAAGCATTATCATTTACCAATTTTCTCTAAATCCAGAGCTGCCTTTGCCACTACTGTCTTGCAGGGCCTTTTAGCTGGTCCTAATGCTGTATAAATCCATCCTCCCAACCATAGCTTTGGGAATCTACCCAAATGTAATGACTGCAACAGTAAAACACGAAGAGCATAGTACAGTTGTATGCGTAAATGTAGATGTTCGAGTGTATTCACTGTTGTAGTCCTGGTTACCCTCCCTCCAGCCCCCTGTTTTTCTCTTGCTATACCTCTACTTTCTTTTACTATGCTTAAAAGCCTTTTTGGTGTATTTGCTTTTGTTTGGAGGTATGTTTTTGTGTTTTTAATTTTATTTGCTCCCCATTTGGGGGGCACCTGACATTTGGGGCAAGAAAAACTGATGTAATGGCATCAGCTGCATGTTTTTATACCCCTGACGACCTGAAGTCATGGAAGAAGGGACAGCAACGGAAGTAGGACCCAAGACTTTGTTAATCAAGCCAACTGAGGGCAACCTGCCAGCAGATTACCCAAATGTAATGACTGCAACAGTGAATACACTTGAACATCTACATTTATGGTAAGTGTACACAACTGTACTTTCTGCTTTTGACTGGAGATGCCAGGCTTCCAGAATTTGTTTTTGAGAGGCTGAAATCACCATCTGAATGATCAATAAAAAAGGTTTATGGTGCAAATGGGAAAGATTTTCCATCTAGGCTATGTCAAGAGGAATAGATCATTTTCTGCACCTATTATATCATACTGGAGTTCCAGTCTGAGCCTTCTTTTCCTTAGTGGTTACAGTTTTTCCACTATCAAAGTGCAAATGGCTGCAATTTCAAGTAGTCACATAAGTCAGAATGACACTTCATAGCATCACTAAAAGTCTCCAAGGCCTTTTTGAGGGAAATTTCCTCTGACCACCAGTCAGAGACCCAGTCCCTGCATAGGATGTTATTTTGCTCCAGCTGTTAATGCAGCCTCCCTTTGAACCAGAATCAGTAGACTTGAAGCTCCTCTCTTGGAAGACCATTTTTCTTGTGGTTGTAACTTTGGCCAGATGAATTTGCGTTACAGGCTGCTTCTTGCAATCCGCCTTACCTGATTTTCCAGATACAAGGGACTAATGCATCTTTTCTTCTTAAGGTGGCATCTGAAGTGAATTTAGAATGAAGTACTTAAGGAAATCTGATCAATTGTTCATTGCCTTTTCTAGGCCTAAATTGGGCAAAGCAGTTTAAGGTAGCTGTTTCAAGATGGTTATAAAATTGTATTTCTTTTTGCATGTACTAAAACAGGCCTATCCCTGCAATCAAAGTCCAAAGCTCATTCCACAAGAGCAGTAGTCATTTCACCAGCCTTTATGAATGGACTTTCCATGGATATTTGTGCTGCTGCAACCTTTTTAACAGTTCACACCTTTGTGTTTCATAAATTGGATGTGCAGTCTAGATCACATTCCTTCTAGGTTCTGCCATTCTCAGGAACGTCCTTCCTTCAAACCACCCAGATAAATAACAGCTGGGGAAATCTGTCCCATGTGTTGAATAAGATGAAAATAGATAACATCAGATCTAATAGTTATGTACTTAACATAATGATAGATCCATGTTGTCTGACTTTTTTTTTCATCTGGTTCAACCTCCCTCCCTTTTACCCCCTTCCAAATTATCAACTGTTAGCTTCTGATGATCAAGTGGATCTCACTTGCATCCTGTGAACAGCCCTATCAGACTGTGATCTAGTTCTTGATATTTCCTGTCAAGTTAGTAATTAGCCTTGAATGTTTTTCTGTAGATTTTCAGTTTGGTGGAGCAAACTCAGTCTGAGGTACTAAGGTGGAGTGGAGGGAATTGTGTAGGGTTGGAGTAAGAGCTCTGGATCTGTGAAGCACAGGAGATGGTACAGAGTTCAGATCTGATAGGATCCAGCAAACCAAATGATGAACCAGATGAAAATCAGACAAGTACCTGCCATTATGTTATGTTTATAATTTTCATCTTTGGTGTGCATCTCTCCAAGCACTTGTCACAATTGGAGTGCCCACTCTGTTTTTTCACTAACAAAAAAAAAAAAATCAAGGGCCCTTATCGTAAAAACTATGCAGATTATCATCTCAATGCCTTGTGCCTCTTCTCAGTATCCCAGAGGCTACTGAGTGTCTATCTCTGCCTCACATATAGAGCTTCACCATATCCTATTTTTTTCAGGCCTGTTGCACATTAGTAAGTCTAATGGCATCGACACCTACTCAAGGGATCTTAATCTTTCTCAAAATAAAATGTATGTTGGAATGAGAGGTTTATGTATTGCAGAGAATAATGTTTTTTTGAACAGTCTTCACGCCACTTGAATCTAAATACTTCTCTACTCAAATGTAATTTGTATGTGTGTGGATGTAGAACCACAAATTCACTCCCAGTTTAGCACCCTCATCCCTTATAGATAGAAATGTGTAAATGTCTCCTCATATTCTTTTTTCATCCCTTCTCTGGATTATTCATATTACAACATATATGGGCTAAAAACTGCCATGGAAATGTAAAACTACCCTTCTTATAATCCTGACAGATGGTCTGTAGTAAGTACCTATGAAAATTTCTCTTTGGCTCCATTGATTGACACCATTGAGCCTTTCAAGCTCATTGTAGCACTGTCACATGAAGTTGAGAATGTGGAATGGTTTGGAATGTGGCCACTTTGAGACTTAGAAGTTCAAGGACAGTGGCTGCAGTTAAGCTTGGTTTGTGGCACAGATTTTGTACCACATTCACTATGGAATGAAGACTGATTGCATATCAGTCAGCTGTCAAATTATCTGTTTGGCAGCTTACAAATGACAAGGTCTGGGAAAGTTCCATTTGAGACTTGGAGGACATTAATGGTGATGTCTAAGGTTAGGCACAGCTGGAGCAAGTATTCCCTTTTTTACCATTAATTACTCCCTCCTTAGTGCTGGAATGAACTGGCCATTGAAATAGTGGAAATTTTGGTCCCTAGTAGCCACATGTGGGTGGCTTCTGGAATCATGCATTTCATAAACACCCAGGGATTTGTGGTGAGATAGAAAGGTAGTGCTGTGAACTGGTAATGATGGATTCTCACCTGAAAACAGGAATATTCTGGAGATTTTGCATATTTTGATATAGAGTTAGGCATCTTGAAGATACAAAAAAAAAAAAACATCCAATCACCTTCCTGCAACCAAGGAAGATTAGATTTCACTGGAGCCATCCTAAAGGTTTCCTTTTGCATACTGGTTTAGATAGCTGAAGTCTAAAATTGGTCTGAAATCCTGAGTACGTTTTGGGAAGCAAGATGAGTCTTAAGTGAAGTCTGATCCTCCCTCGTTTTTGATGGCTTTTTGACAGAAGAAATAAAACTTTGTGCCCTTATGCCCTCCTTTGATTGGTAGAAGCAGAGGAGGATGGGAAAGTAATTTTATTAGACAATGGAAAAATGGTGTATAGTCTCTGGTTGTAATGTCCTTGATGCATTTGTCCTGCTTGATAGCCTGTCATGCATTCGAATGCAAGGAAAGTTGCTCCCCCACTGCCTCCAGTTTGGGACAGTCAGGCAGCAGTTCAGGTGTTATACTGTCTGCTCATGGACAGAAGGGCTGTGGAACACCAGCTGATGAGATCAATTTCTGCTCTAGTACGGCAACCTTTGAAATTCCTTCTATCCCAACAATGCTCGCCATATGTTTAACTGCAAGGAGAGATCTTTCCAGACTGACTGCCTTCAGAATGAGTCAAGCAATGGTCTAGGGGTTATACTCTGTTCTTTTTTTGGGGGGGGGGGGTACTGAACATCTGCTGCTTAGGTCCAGGTCTGCCACTGGAGCAGCAGCCTTTGGAGAATTTCCTTCTAACATGTGAATTCCTGTTAAAAGTTTGCTGCTAGGGTTATTAGGATTTCCTGTGCCACCATTTCCTGGCTTCTTTCTGCTTCGTCTGTAAAGATCCTTGAGGAACTGAGAGATTCATCCCACCAGCTGTACAATTTTCTGTCTGGAAAGGGTGGTACCATTGAATGGGGCACTAACAAAGATTACCTTGAAGTGTTCCACAAATTCAGTTAACCACATCAAGGCTTGCCTTTTTGATGCAAAGCCTCATCCTGCAATTTCATATTAGTAATCCGATTCGCCAACCATTCTTATATATCTCCTGGAAGCAGCTGCTTCAGAGGTGCTATTGTTTTGTCTTTCAGATGTCTCTGAAAATGAGCTTTATGCACCATGTAGTTTATGGTCCTAATGGTGAACATACATAATACATAGATACGCTTTCTGAACCTATCCATTTTGGTTGTCTGTCTTTGGAGGATGTATGGCTTGGCCATCCTTTGGAACCTCCCATCTGGTGGCTCTCACTCCTCCATCGTGGTCTGTCCTTGGAGGTCTACAGCACTCTAATCAGATTTCCACCAGATAGGTCCCACCATGTCTAGCTCCCTTCCTGCTCTAGTACAAAGTCTATTAATGTTTGGAAGAACAGGTCAGTCTTCTTGGGGAGAAGACCTTTAGGGTCCCTGAAGTATCTCTTCCTGTGGCGCGATGGGAGTCGGTGGGTTATGATCCCTTTTGTTGTATCATCTCCAGTTACTTCCGTAGTCCACTCCAGAAGACCCTGACTTTGAGGAAGCTTCTCACTTGTTGAGATCCATGTCTGGGGTGGGAAATTGTGAGTAGAGTATCTTGTGAGCTGTCTTCCTTGGAATGTTCAAGAAGAATTCTTCAAGTTCTTGGGTGGGGGGGGTCTGTTCCATCCCTCAGATACTCTCTATATGCCTTTCAGGTGCATGGTCATGAAGAGAAAAGAGGAATGGCTGCAAGGTCCTACATCAGTGAATGACTGGGAAACTTAAGGATCAGGTGCGTGTTGTAACCAATCAATTCTCAATAGTATTATTGACATCTAGAGTGCTGCTGAGGTGTCCTGGGTGTAAGTCGCAAACTTCCAACAGCATCTGCACTTAGACTACACTGATGCAGAGGCTACTCTGGCATACTTCAGTACTAAAGGGACAGACTTTATGCATTGATACCAATGCCCCAAAAATCTTGGGACAATGCCAGATCTGATAAAATTGGCACCAAAACTGCTAGGTCTAGTAGAATAAGTGCCACCATTGTCCAGGATGCTGGCACTGTGGAAAGAATATGCAAGAGTACCAAGGAACTTAAGTTCTTCAGTTGGGTACAAAACACCCAGCGCCAATCCTAGGGGTGGGGTAGGAACTAAAATAGCCAGGAGTTGTCTAGCACACCATCCTAGAAATGGGAGGCTGAGAAACCTAATTGAAATTGAGCCTTGACACAGAGTATCATTTTGTCCACATCCAGTTGTGTGGGGATTAGAAGAAGAGCAGAAGGAAGTAGCTAAATCTGGCTGTGATGACTTAAGTTAGATAGTTCCTGCTCCAAGAAGAAGCTTTCTGCTCTTCTCTTTGGAGCAGAGTCAGACACTGAAGTATTTTGTTTTGCCCAAGAAGGGTGGGAAGTATTCTGTGTGTCTGAAAGTCCTGGCTGAGGAAATTAAATAATTTTGATGTACATTGGAGGAAATTTTCTCCAGAGTAAGCTGTTGAACATCCTCAAAGTGCCTGCTTTAACATTTCTGTGCTTGTCTTTGGCAGGTCACATTTGATTAATACTTTTAACACATTCTTTCCTGTGATCTAGCATAGTCCTAACATTGACGTTTTTTGCAGATCTATCTACACAGAGGTGTCTGACCCAGATACACACAGTTTTGTGTAGATCTTAGGGTGGAATCTTATTACCACTTTTTTTTTTTTTAACCATAGGCCTTAGTTAATGGTAGAAAACATTAAGGGCAGGTTTAGTAGTCAGATACATTTAAATCACACTGAACTTGTCTAACATGCCAAAGGCAAGTGAATAAAAGAAAGTATACGCAGAAGAAAATGAGTGTGCTTAGACAGAGGTAAGGAGGATGATACTGGGGAATCAAAGGTGAGATAATTAAGTCAAAAAATTCAAGTGCTACAGATATAGCTATAAAATAGTTCACTTTGCTGCCAAAAAAAAAAAAACAAAGAACTTTTGGTACTTTCCTGACTACCAGGACAAGAAGAAAACTCCATATGCTCAAGCTAGCTCCTTATCTGTCTAAAGTGCTGGTGGTGGCAACGAGATTGGAGAGGTATGGGTAAGAGAGCACAATCTAATGAATGATTTGTTCCCCAAAAGAGGTACTCACAGTGACCAGTCCATTGGCATACATTATATGGACAGTATCCACCTAAGTCATGGGTTTGTCAAAGCAGAAAACACAGCCATAAAATCCTTGTGTCATTCAAAGTTTTTTTTTCTGTGTCTATTGGGTGACATTTTTATTTCTTTTTTTTCAAAGAATTTTATTAAATAATTATTAAAATGAACAAATATTTCCATGAAATTATAACATTTTTTCTTTAAAGTTAAAAAACAAAATAAAAAAAAAACCTAATATATAAAACAATGTAACTAAACTATGTACAAAGACGTTCATGCAAAAAAAAAATTCTTAATGTAGCTGTAGGATTAATAAAAATCATCTGTTTACATAAATTAATAAACCATTTTTCTAGAAGTACATATATGATACTCCATGAATTATATAATGTAGTATTCCTAGATGATCTAGATTTAATAGTTAACATTTCCAAATTACACGTTTCAAGTAGTATATTTTTTTAAATTCCAAAAATGTAGGTGCTGTACTAGATTTCCAATTCTTAGTGATTGTTTTTCTAGCTATAGATAGTATAAACCAAACCAAAGGGTACTTATTCTCTTTTGCACAATCAGGAACAGGAGTATTAAATAAAACAAGTGAGAAATTATCAGTAAAAATTGTTAGCAACAAATTATTGATATCATTCCACAATTTTCTTAAATATATGTAATTATAAAACATATGAGACCAGTCAGCATTCAATTCAATGTTACATCTCCAACATGTCATGTATATGTTAGAAAATATACTTATATTATGAGGAGTGATAAATGATCTATTTAAAAATCTCCATGTAAATAATTTCCATTTTAAAGAAGTGGTCATACTTGCTGATTGTAAAATATTCAATTTGTCTTTCTCAGAAGGGGGATTATTATTAATTAAAGAAAATATTTCCAATGATTATCTGAATGTGTATCTAAATCACATTTAATTGTCCCATAAATGTTTGATAACTTATTAGTAGGAGATTTATGCAAAACTGATAAAATCATATATTGTATTAGCTTGGGAATTTTTTTCCTAATTATAGGAGACATAGAATCCAATGTATTTAATACATATTGTCTCGCTTCTTGAAGCTCTAACCATGAACAAGTATCAAGTTTATACTCTTCCAAGAGTAAACTATTGGATTTTATCACATTATTTATCATCATTTGGTGCCACAATATTAAATGCTTTTGCTGAAATATAAACATTTTTGTATAATCTGAAGAGAAAATAGATCTGTGTGTGTAGGCTATAGGGAAGAGTAAAAAAAGCCAATCCTTATAGATATATTTAAATATATAATTTTTAAAATGATTTTAAAAGAAAAACTATAAACAGAGTTAAAACTCAGAAATATAATCTTTTAACCTCCAACTAAATGGATTATTAATTATATTTAGCTTATAGGAACTTGTTTATATCTTTGGTATTTTGTGACAATACCTCTATAAACTTGTAACAGTATTTCCACTTAGCAGTGTATTCCACATCAATGAGATGAGAGATTGTATTGAATACTGATGAAATTGAATACATTTCTAAATTTGGTAAGGCTATACCCCCATTATTCCAATTATACGTAGGGTATGTTAATGCAATCCTTGACTTATTTGGTAACCACAAAAATTTCTGAATCATTGAATTAAAATTTTTAATTTGGTAAGAAGGAGGTTTAGATAAAGATTGAATTATATATAAGATTTTGGGGAGAAGGATCATCTTTATTATTAAAAGTTTATCGTCCATAGAAAAGGGTAATTTGTTCCATTTATTTATAACATTTTCTATCTGTAATAGACTTTTATTGTAATTTATTTGAATGGTATCTTTAATATTAGTAATAATTATACCTAAATATGCTATTTGTTGAGACTGAGCTATATATTCATTATATTCATCAGGTATATTGTATTTTTTGAACCTGTTAAAATAATTTGTGTTTTATTATTATTAAAAGTAAGGCCGGAATTTTTTTGAAAATATTCCATGTTTTTAAAAAGTTTTTGTATAGATTCCCTTCTGCTCCCAAGAGTAATCAATACGTCATCTGCAAACATTTGTACTGTAGATGATATAGTGGGGTTTAATGTGTATCCTTCAATATCTGTATCATGTCTTATTAAATTTGTCCATGGTTCCATAACTAATGAAAATAAGAGAGGATAAAGGACACCCTTGCTTAGTACCTTTTACTATTGGTATATTTTGAGATATACTAGTACCAATTTTAACATAAGCTTGGCTACCTTCATATAACAGAGTGATAAGATTGATAAAATTATTGGAGAAATTTAATTCCTTTAATAGAGTGAACAGATATTCCCATGTAACTGAGTCAAATGCACAATTTATATCTAAACTAGGGTTAAATTTGTTTTAAGATTTTTCACCGAATCAATTAAAGTTAATATTCTTTTAATGTTATATGAAGTTCTCTTTATTATAAACCCCATTTGATCACTATCAACTAATTTGGGTAAAAGTGTTTTAAGCCTTTCGGCATAAATGGACATAAATAATTTGTAATCAGTGTTTAATAGGGAGATTGGTCTATAGGAGGTACACTTAGAGGGATCTTTGTTAGATTTTAAAATAGGAGAAATAAAAGTGTATTTCCAAGAAGGTGGAATTATGTTTTTGCCCTGAACAAGATTAAATACTTTATAAAGCAATTTTAGAGCATTTATAGGTAGTAATTTGTAAATTTCAGGAATGATGCCGTCATTACCTGGTGCTTTATTTTGCTTTAATTTTGTAAAGTGAGTTTGAAGTTCTTTGAAAGATATTTGTTTATCAATAGAAATCCCTTATTCCTCTGAACATCTTGTTTTAGTGTCTTTATTAATAAATGTTTTTATTTCCTCTTTAGAGTTAATTTCAGTAGTTGTTTGGTTGATGTTTATAAAAAAACTCTCTAAATTCAGTTAATATATTATGAATTTCCAATACCATTTTTCCTTTTTTGGGGGAGAATATTTCATTAATATGATTAAATCTATTTAATCTTTTCATTTTATTAGCAAGAATTTTTAAGGATTTAGGGTTAGAAGAGAAATTTATAAACTTGAATATTTCTATATTGATCATAGTTTTGTTTTAATATTTCTAGATATTTATTATTTAACATATTTATTTCTTTTATCTGATATATCTTTATCACCCATATTACTAAGTTTTAAAGTGTCTAATTTACATTGTATATCTTGCAGCTCTTTATCCCAAGCTTTCTTTTTTGTTGTACCAATTCAATATCATACCATATAGATAAGCTTTTAGGGCATCCCATATGCAAATTTCTGATATATCATTAGTATTGTTAAGTTCTAAAAAATTTTGTACTTCTGTAGAAATTAAATCATTAAAATCTTTTAATTTTGTGATATAAGCTGGGATCCTTTTTATATGAATATTAAAATTTGGATTGACTACCACTTCAAAAATTATAGAATTATGATCTGACAAAGGACATGAAATCACTGCTGATTTGTTTAAGGAATCTGTTAAATTATTAGAAATAAAAACTCTATCCTCGAGTATGAGTTATGTCTATGAGAAAAAAGGTGTAAAACAAAGTAGTAGTATCTGCAAAATAATTTATATCTTTCAAAAAATAAGTATTTGAAAAGTCTTTTAATAATTTGGATGAAGTAGATATTCTTCTCTTCACATTAGTACTAGAGTCTTTGTAATCTAGAATACAATTGAAATCTCCTGCCAAAATAATGTTCCATTTAGAGAATAGTACAATTTGATCTAGATGTTGTTTCACTGTTTATCCCTATCCCTGGGACCAAATATATGTTAATCAATGTGAAAATGTTACTGTTTATTTCTATGGTGACTGCACAAAACATTCCTTTATTATCCTTATATGTATCTATTATTTTAGGAAAAGGTAGCATGCTGTTCCATAGGATAGCTACTCCTCTCTTTTTCTTAGTATGTTCAGAACTTACTAAAATCTTATATGTTTTAGATTCAAGTCTGAATATATCCTCTGTTAAGTGAGTTTCTTGTAAAAATACTAACTGGGATTTATGTAACTTAAGATATCTAGTTAAATTCCTCCTTTTATTAGGATTATTTAAACCATTAATGTTAACTGATATACCTTTTAGTGTAGTCATTGAAAATTAAATGATGTAAATATAAACATACTGATCTAAGAAATACATAATAATATATCTAATAGGAGTACTATTATGATCATTAGAACAAACGTAGTGTAAAATGATCGTATTCTTAACATTAAGGTTGTTTCCTACTACATAAGATATGAACGTCTAAAAAGTTATTAGAAAATATTTATAACATACACATGAAACAAAATAACCAACCCGAACCCCTCTGGAGTTTAAAACTCATAACTCGAATGATATCAGTCACTCAAATCAACCTCCTATCAAAAGCAGTACCTAATCGGCACCTGCCTAAATGTCTATAGTCATAACTATAAAAATAAGGCTTCTCATCAATATCATAAACAATTTTTTGTATGAAACAAATATATAGATATAATGTTGTCAATTAGTAAACTGATGACAGCTACATCTTAGGATTAACGTACAGAATTTTCTTACATTAGTTAGTAGGTTATTAAGAACTACTATGATCTATTAGTTCACTCTTCTGTTTTAAAGTAATCACATTTGATAAGAACCTTAAAAAGAGACTATGGCATTCTTTTATTACTGAAATATGGCTAATAAAGGCTGAAGTGTGATATATAGTACTGCCATAGGTGATCAGCTAAATGGAACATAGTTGTAAATTAATCACCTAAGGGCCTTCAATAACCACTAACATTGGCAGCTAATAAATAAGATGCTAATAAAAGTGATTTTACTAACAATCAACTAACATACTGATTGTTCTGAAAGAAATGAACACTACATTTTTTGCCAGAAACCAAATATAGTGATTACTCATCAAGAAGTAAAACCAACAACATCTTGCTAGTTTTCTTATAACCAAACACCCCAGTGCAGTTTCTCATAGAAGAGTGACTAATAAACCTTAAAAGTCTGATCTTCCATTCATTGCATTAATTTGAGTTACCTCAAAGGGTCCATCACCATACTGAAAACTAGTGAAAAGGTCATATTAGTTCAAAGAAGCAAGGTGCTTAAATAGCTCCTGTATACTATATAAAAGCCTTATTTAAATATGAGCTTTTTATTATTCAATTATAGCTTATACTATCTTTGAATTTTGAAAAGCTATTTCATTAACAAAACAAAATATGAAAATTTCACATTTTCTAATGATAAACAGATCTAACTATTTTTAATGCACCTGTGCTTGCAATATTATTGCTGCCTATGTGGTACATCCCTATCAGCCAATTAAACAAATGCATTCATAAAATAACTGAGATAACCTGTTATATACATCTATACATTTAACATTAAATGCTTCATGAATATTTTCTCAGCAAGTCAATAGTTATAAAAAATGTACATGTAACACAAGTATATAAACAGCTTGTAGCATTATTAAATCTTCCAAAAATCTACAAATCACAACTAGTATTTCTCATCAAGATATCGGCACCCTTGTCATACATAAAGCAAATATTTTATGAGAATACTATTCATATATAAATACATAAGGCTCAATAATACCTATGATCAGAAAAAGTATTTAGGCTACATGCGTAGTATAATCCCTATTTATTTAAGAGATTATTGCATATAATGTCTTACAATAAGTTGAAAGTAGTAATCTAGTTATATCTTCTTTCTGTATGAGGAAATAAATTTGATTCAGTAGCTTCCCGGTGAGGATCAGAAGATCAATTTACTTCCGACACCTTCATGATGACGTTTTAAGAAAGCTCCAAGCTTTCCAGCCATGATGGATACCACAGTCTTGAGCTCATCATGAAGATAAAGCTTTCAAAGTTCCGGTGGGAAATAATAAGTAAAACATTACTTAACTACATATAAGGCAATGTCTCGAGACTCCCTCTATACCGAGAGAGAGAAGAAAAAAAAAAAAACTGACATACACAACACAAAGCAATGACAGCTATCAAGCAAAGCTTCACCACACTATCAACCAGACTCTCCGACCAAAGCACACAGGCACCAAAACATACAATTAACACAAACAACACACATGTCTCTACAGTGGAGCACCACACCAGAGCCTCCAAATAAACACACCAACAAATTGGAAACGACAACGAAGCCATACCATTACTCCAGCCACACTGCCACTCACATCCCGAGTCAGAAGTACCATCACTAGCACAGCAATTCTGCAACTATACATCAGACCATCATACAATATTCCTTTATCAAACAATTAACCATAAATCAACTAAAATACAAATACAGCAATTATAACTAAATAAAAGTTTTCCAACCACTATAAGAAACAAAATCAAGATAAACAAATGCACCACCTATTGATAAGCACCACTACAAAACATCCGGAAGCATAGATATCCGAGACAGGATAATCACTGCATCCATGGGAATCAAACCAATAAACATTAAGAGAATTAATCTTAAACAAATAGTAAAAATGAAAAAAAAAATCCCAACAAACAACTATTCTACAAAACAAAATAGACAACTATTTAGTTAACCAATTTACATTATATTGAATATAATACCAAAATCTCACCTGGATGTCTGGTTTCATTTCCCCAACTGAGTGAATCAAGTACAAATATGTACTAGTTATGATTCATCTTTTGATTTTTTTTTTAGGGTCAAATGTTTTCCAAGTGTTGTTCTCAGCATTTCTTTTAAGATTAGGACTGGTCCACTCCATTTCATTTACTTTTTCCAGTATGTTATTAGGTTTTATATAAGTTATTGCATTGTCTAGGTCATCAAAAATTTGAAAACCATCTTGATAAAATATTTTCAGTCTTGCAGGAAAAAGCAAATGGGTTTTTATTTTATTCTTTTTTAGTTCTCTGACTAAAGGCAAGAAAATTTTCCTTTCTGATAATACTGAAGAAGAATAGTCATTATCAAAGCGTATAATATTGTCCTTCAGTTTGATTGGGGATTTTGCCCACGCAGTCTTTAGTACCATTTCCTTATCATGGGCTGATAGGAACTTTACAATAACAGATTTAGTATAATTACTCTTGGTGTTTTTAGATGTCACCATTGATCTATGGGCTCTTTCAATACCATATGAAAGAGCCTCCGGCAATTCAAGTACTTCAGACAACCAGGAAGATAAACATTTTTTCCATATTATTTCCCTCTATGTTATCCGGTAAGCCAAAAATTCTCACATTATTCCTATGGGACCTGTTCTCAAGGTCATCAACCTTTGTCTGAAGAAGAGAATTTTGCTTTAATAGGAACTCAACATTATGTTCACTCTCCTGAATTCTGTTATCCATATCACTTAATGCAGTTTTCATTCCTGAAATCTGCTTCCTTTGTTGCAATAAATCTTCATGTAGAATGTCCATTTGGTGAGAACACTTTTCTTTGAAATTGTCAATTTTTATATCCATTTTGTCTATTTTGACATTTAGTTCTTGAATAGTAGTTAGTAATGACTGTAGTTCTTTTTTGATAGTTGTCTCTTGATGAGAAGATTTAGTGAAGCTCATCCCGTTCTTTTACTGTAGTACTTCCAAGTGTAACTTTGACAGGAAAACTTAAAATCTACTTGAAATTTTTTATATAATACCCTGATATATATTTTAAAGAATTAATTAAAATAAAAAAAAGCCTATTATTAGGGAAGTTTATATCAATATTTCCTGTCAATAAAGTTCTGTAAAGGCACAGCTGATAAGAAAAGCTGCTACTCTGTGCTCATCTTAGCCAAGCCCCCAACATTTTTATTTCTGTAGGTGCACTGTACAGCTGTGTTATCTGATGTAATTTTCATTCATTCCTTAACTGATGGGTCTCTGATCTGATCTGGCTTGGCCACATTTGCTTAGACTGTCTGCAACTCTCGAGCTCCTCACTTTACCCATAATGGCCCAGAACCCTGCAATACCTCCGGTCTCATTTGCTACTTCTCTTCAAGTGTAGATTCCCACTTTTTCTCGAACTTATAGGGTGTTTTTGTTATGATCTGTGAGTGTAATTTACCGTTTTTATCAGTTATTGTTCTTTGTTTCTCTGTCACCCTTCCTCCCTTTCAGTGTTTACAGGTTGCTAGTGTTCTTCGCCTTTTCCTTTTGTTACCCTTTTTTCTTGGGTACTGGTTGATGCCATTGTTGGGACATTCTGCTTTTCTACCCTCTCATTGGGTATTTCTTGGATACCATTGTTGGTATGCCCTTTCCTTTTTTGTCTCCCTGTTTCTCTCTCTCATGGCTGAAAAACCTTTTCTGTTGATGGTGTTAAACTTGCTGTGATCTGTTTGCCTCTACCTACAACAAGAAGTACAGTACATTTTGACTCCCCAGGGGGATCACGGCACCAAGAGATGCTCTAGTCCATGTTTGGCCCTCCAGTCTTCATTGCACTTAGTCTCCCATACCTCTAATCTCCAAATTTCTACAGAAAGTACTTCGGTTGAAGAGCAAGGTTATCCTCATTGCCCTATTTTGGTCTCAAGTGTGGTTACCCTTTCTTTGGTCTCATCTTTGTCCACTTTGGCTATGGACCCCCCAGTCCAGATCTGATCTCTTATCCCACTGGGATGATGCACCCAGACATTGTAGGCCTCAAATTAACTGCATGGTTTCTCCAATTCCTCTAGTGGTTAGACAGCCCAAGCTTTACTTTCCCAGTCTGTCATAAAATTGCTGTCACAGAAAGCTTCCATCAAGAAGATTTACAAGAATAAATAGAAAAAGGTTTTCCTATTGGCCTTAGCAAAGAGAATTGGATCACTTTACTTGCCCCTATTCCCACTGTCCTGGATTTCATAACATCTATTTTTCAAAAAGGAGCTATTTTTTCTATCATTAAAGTTCAGTTAGCAGCCATCTTGAATTATCATACTGGATACAGTGCTTCTCTAGATTCATCCAAATTATGGAAAGCTTTCCTTAAAGGCACCATTTTGAGTAGGCCCCCAGTTAGACCCTACTCCACCTTGGGATCAAATGCTGCTCTACAGAATTTAACTCAAAGCCCCTTAGAGCCATTGGCCAAATATGACTTCAGGTTTCTTTATTGGAGATTTGCCTTTCTTTTGGCTGTTACCTCAGTAAGATAAGTGTCTGAACTCCAAGCATTCTCTTCAAAAATCTCCTTATTTGGTTTTCTGTAAAGATAGGGTTCATAGGTAGGTACTAGGCTATTGGCCCTAGGGCCTATACAAGCCCAGCCAAAAAGATACACTGGCTTTTGCCACCCAAGAAAATTATTTTCCTGTGCCCCTGTCAAGCAGAGCCACAGAAGTGATCCCCAGAGTGAATTTCCTATTTCCCATCCAGTCATCAAGATTTTTCTTGGAGTGCTAATGAGGAGCTCTGTTTGACATAGGTAGTCTGTTCCAGAGTATGGGAAGTCTCTGGGGCAGGACTCTATCCCTCCAGCATGTTCTGTTTATTGTGGTAACAATGTTTAGGTCCCTAGAGCATGTAGCTCTGAGGGTTTGGGATTTCTTTAAGTGGAACATGTCCAATAGCTTTGGGTTTGACATAGCTCTGTATGTTGGGCAGAGATCGCCTCTGAGTAGGTGATATGCGACGGAGTAGAGCTGGAGTTTTTTTGAGACGGTCTGTGTAGGGCATCTGTTTGAGGCCAGTAATCCTCTTTGTGAGGTATTTCTGCAGCCTTTCCAGTTGTAGATGTCTTGTGAGGTGCATACCAAAAGGGCCATTGTACTCTATAATGGGTCTAATGAGTGATGAGTAGAGGGGAACAATGACCTCTTTTTTTCTGGATGCGAAACCTTTTGTGATGGTGTGCCACATAGAAGGATTTCCTGACCACTGTAGAGATGTGATTATCAAAGGAGAGACTACTGTCCACCTGTGTCCTAAGGTCTCATCACACTTTGTGTTAAGTAGACTATCGCTTATATGGTAGTTCATGGGTACAGAGTTTTTACCAAAGGGGATGACAATGCACTTTTTGGCATTGAGCTTGACACCAGGCATCTGTCTCAGTTAGGCCAAAGACCTTCTGTGTTAGCCTGTACTTCAGAGAAGTAGATACCAAACAGGAGAGGACCCAGGACTGAACCCTGTGGTATTCCGCTTGTCACTGGTCTGTCTGATTTGGAGTCTGCTACTTTCACATTGTGAGTTCTGTCAGTAAGCCAGTTGACAATCCAACTTGTGACATAGGGATTTATACCTAGTTTAGTGAGTTTATAATTCCAGAGTGGGGGATGATGATGAATGCATTGACGAGATCTAGATAGGCTGTGTGAACCACCTTACCCTAATCTATGGCTTTGGTGACTGCTTCAAAGAAGTCTATCAGGTTTAAGAGACATGATCTGCCTTTTACAAACCCGAACTGTGTAGGATCCAGAGTTTGGAGATCTCCAATGTCTTTGTTTATGAGTTCCATGATGATACATTCCATGGCCTTGCAGACCAGGCTCGTCAGGCTAATGGGGTGGAAGTTCCCAGGGTCTGTCATGGTTCCCCCTTTGTAGAGTGGGATAACCATTGCGGTGTGCCATTCAATGGGCACAAAGCCTGAGGTGATGCTATGACTGAACATGGTACTTAGGTGGGGTGAAAGTTCATTCTGTAGTTCATGTAGAAGGCAGCCTGGGTTGTTGTCAGGTCCCATGGATGTTGTGTTCCTGGCTTTGTAGAGTGAGGTTTTTACCTGTGCAGCTGTGGTTACAGGAACTTTGCATTCTTCCTGTATAGAGATGGGCCTTTTAGGGGGTGGGGGTGGGGTAAAGTTAGCATTGACCCTATCTGCCAGGATGTTGGCAATATCAGTTGGTTCTGTATGTTTAGTGCCATTGTGCTGTAACTCAGAGCAGATCTGAGTGTTGTCATTGAGATTCTTGACATAGCTATGGAATGTTTTGTGGTTGTCTTTAGAATCAGTGGCGATTTTGTTTTCATAACTAGCTTTGGAGGATTTTATGAGGGATCTCAGCTTCTTACTGAGGCTGACCAGGGTGTTCCTCCAATCATGGGATTTTACTCTTTTTTTTTTTTTTTGCAACAGTTTCTTCTGTTTAGAGTTTGTTTATGGCAGAAGACCACCAGATTGGCTTCCTTTTTTTGGAGGATAGCATCTTGGTTCTGTTAGGGATAGCACGATCCATGCACTTGTGTAAGTGCTTTATAAAGTGCATTTGTGTAGGATTCAGCAGTCGTGCCTCTATTGTCCATCTGCATGGGTGTCGTGAAGTTTGCCACTTCTGTCTTAAGAAGCGTGAAGTTGGCTTTGGAGAAATTTTTTAGTTTCCCTAATGGGGGGTGGGAGCGGGATGTGGAAGTCTAGGGTGATTAGCTTGTGGTCATATCTGACCAACAAGGAATTGACCTCTGGTGTGGAACACCTGTCACCCATGTTGGTTATGACCAGGTCTAGGATATTGCTGCCCCTGGTGGGGGTGTGGATAAGTTGATCCAAGGCGTTGGAATTGATGAATTCCAGAAAATGTTGAGCAAGAGAGTTGGTACATGAGTAGTTTTCCCAGTTAATGGTTGGGTAGTTGAAATCACCCATTTTGAGGGTGTTGCTTTGTACCCTAATATTTTCCAGTGTATCAAGAAAAGAGGAGTGGGAATCCTGGGGCATGGTGCAGGTCTGCAGCTAGCTACAATATGGATTGCGGTCTTGCCCAGAGTTAGTTGAACTTGGATAATCTCGGATGCATCATGCTGAGCAACTAGCTTGGAGGTGTGGATATCCTTAATGAATATGGACACGCCTCTGCCTTTAGTGTTTCGGTCCGGGTTAGGTGGCTGAAAGGTGTGGTATGAATTATAGCCTGGTAATGCAGGGGTGCTCTCTGGAGCTTTGAACCAGGTCTCTGTCACTACACAGATGTTGATGTTCTGCATTTTAAGGAGTGCCTCGAGTGAGTGCATTTTGAGGTTTAGACTTCTAACATTGAGTGGCATTACCCTCAGATTTTGCTTGCTTGTACCTGTTACAGTGGTGAATTTGTCATTTGAACCTTGCCTAAAAAAAGGCACTGTAGGGGTGGCAAGAGCTTTTGCCAGTATCCGGAATCCCAAGGACGACAGGTGCAGGACATCTCTGGCAAAGCATCTGTCGATCATGTCATCCCAGGCAAACAGATACTGTATTCCCTTAGAGTGACACCAGAAGCTTAGCCGATTGTTGAAGTCAATCATTTTGTCCTTGTACTGTGGTATCATTCTGGGTGATGGCAGGATGCTACTCAGGGCTAGGGTCATACCTGCCTGGGCTACAAGATTGGAGAGCTCCTCCATGTCTCTCTTCATGTAGTCCAGGGAGGTACATCTTTCACACGAACATGGACAATGACAGAGTCATATTTGTACTTGTTGTGGAGTGACCTGAGTGCGTGCATTATGTGACGAATCCTGGCACCCGACAGGCAGCTTGACAGTAACTTTCTCCTTGTTTAGCCTAGTGAGTCGAACATCAGTGTGCCTGACTATAGAGTCACCTATGACTAGAACGTTAGGTGCGTTATGCCTTATGGGCTGTAGTTGAGTGGCACACTGAGTTTGTGGGTTATGTGTCATTTGGGTTGTGTTGGGGGGGTGGAGGTTGCTTGCATTTCTGCTTTGGAGGTTTCAGTTACTTTGTGAAATAATTCTTCTTGCCCAAAGTAACTTCAGAGACTAACATCAACCAGGCCATTAATTTATCTGTTTTCTTTCCCAACAAAAGTGAATATGTGCTTTATTTTTTTTTTAGATGTACATAGACAGCTCCATTTTTATCTCCATAGAACAAAAGACCTCAGAAAAAAGCTTTCTCCTTTGCTCCAACAAACTGGGAAAAACAGTTTCCAAAGTTACTTTAGCAAAGTGGTTAACAGATTGCTTATAGTTTTACAGTCAACAAGGTCTTTCCTTGCCCAGACCTCCTAAAGCTAACACCACTAATTTCCATGGCTACTTCTGCTTTTTGGTCCAGAGCATCTATTGATGACATTTGTGCTGCAGCCACTTTGTCCAGTGCTCATACCTTTATTGCTTATTACAAATTGGATTTGATCTCCTGAAACTGGGCTGCTTTTGATTCTAACATACTCTAGAATATCCTTCCATGAGGGTCACCCAGAGTCATGTAACTTGGGGGGGGGGTTCTGTCCTATCATTTGAGTAATGAATGAAAATGAAACATCAGATCTGATGTCATTTTCGTTCATTCCTCAACTGATGGGTCCAATCTTGCTTGGCCACATTCACTTGGATTTTTGGATCCAACTTTAGAGCTCCACCGTTTACCCATAGTGTCTCAGAACCTTTTAATAACTCAGATCTCATTTGCTCTTTCTTTGCTTCAGACATGGATCATGCTGTCTTCAGCTTATAGGGTGTCACCAGACACTTTTTGTGAGTGAAATTAGATACTTTATTACTTTGTGGCTATTGTCAGTTTTTCTTACCCTTCCTTCTTTTGTATTTTTTTTTTTTGGGGGGGGGGGGGTTATAGCATTAGTCACTTTTTTCTCTCTCTGTTTCCCATTCTACAGTGTTTCTGGTTACCATTGTTGGTACTACATCCCCCCACCTGCTCATAACGTATTTCTGACATGCCATCACTGGTATTTTATTCCTCTTTCTCAGATGTAAAAAAAAAATGTATATCCCTGTTTTATCTCCCTTTACTGTGGCTGGAAAACCTATAGGTTTTAAAAAGTGCACTTCCTGTGGGCATGAGATACCCAATTCTGATGCCCACAGGGCGTGTGTACTGTGTGGGAGTGCCCCACCTTGAAACTACATGTTCTGTTTGTGCTGGGTTTAACTGTAGGACCTTGAGTGATCACCACAATAAGCTGGTCTTGAAAGGGTTGCTTACACCTGCTGCTGCATCTGTTTCAGGGGCTCAAGCACCCATTGAGAAACAAAAATCTTCATTGAAGTCCATGGAGCACAGAAAACTGTCTCCCACTAGTTCTCCGAAACCTGCTTCAGCCTCTGAGCCACCAGTCAAAATTGTGAAAAGATCTGATCTGAGTCCTTCAGATCCATCTGTGGGGGTGCTTAAATCTCCCAGAACCTGGAGTCCTCATTTCAGGAGCCCATTTCCTCACTACTCAAATCACCTCTTTTTTTCTTTTTTTTTTATATATACAAGAGACTCCAGACAGGATGTCACATCCCCCTTCCACATTGTCTTTTGTTAGGTCTTCCTGGAGCTTATCCAAAGCAGATGTGGATAGGATGATGAAGTTTTTCAGGGTTGAGATTCAGATGGTATTATTGGCTCCGTCTCCCATCGGATCCATGAGCCTTCAACCTACTTCTCACCTTCTTATATCTGTTGTGATCTGTCTAATTTTCGGAGCACTTGAATCCAAGAATCCTGAGACTCTATGGATCTGTTCTGATGACAGGTCTTTAACACCAGCTGTATCCTTGATTCATTCAGCACCAATCCCCTTTAAGCTGGATGAGTCACAGAAGCTGAAGCTTCGTTGCCAGATCTGGGGGGATGGGTTTGACTTGGAGATTGGAGGCATCCCTTCCCTATGGCACTGGACAGCTCAAGTCAAACTCCTTCCTTGCTGCAGGAGTCCGGGCAGAGTCAATGCTTGGCAGCACCTCTAGCTTTGGCTTCTTCAGTTCTTCTGCCTTTCAGGTGGTGGAGAGGGCTCTCTTTCATCCAGGAGTCCTGTCTATTCTTATTTCTTTGGATCCTATGCCTCTACTGCTATTTGTTCCAAGTTCTGATCCCCATCAGCCTATCTAGCAGGGGCAGCTGTCCTGTTCGAGGTTCCAGGCAGTTCCCCTGCAGGAACTTCCCCTCTCTTCCAGTACCTCTCCAGATCATCCCATTAATGAGGTCCCCAGGAAAAGGTTGTACAAAAGGAGGCACATAGATCTCTCAGGAATCTTTAACTGAAGACCTGACTTTGAAGGTGAGAGGTCCCCAAGGATTTCACTAGAACACGTCTTTGCAGGCATTCTGGAGAGCCTTAGCCAGAAAGGTGGATGGTCTTCCAATCCCCCTACCCAGAAGCAGTCAGTGTTCCTAGAAGTCTTTTAGTCTGTCCCATCTATGTCTTGGGTTACCCCCCCCATGGTTGATGACCTTATAAATTTTTTGTCTTGCTGGGCATGTGAAGAACTGGTACTGCAGACCCTATTCCTCAAAGCCCCAACAAATTTCTTGTCCCGCCAAAAGACAGGCCGTATTGGAGTAGAGGGTTTCCAGTGGATGCCATGGTTGTGGTGGTGGCCACTAAAAAAGAGGTAACGGAACAGAGCTGATGTTCTTCGTGTTTCACTGTTGCAGTCATTACATTTGGGTAATCTGCTTGCAAGTTGCTCTCAGTTGGCCTGATTAACAAAGTCTTGGGTCCTGCGTCGGTTGCTGTCCCTTCTTCCATGACGTCAGGGGTATAAAACATGCAGCCGATGCCATTATATCAGTCTGTCTTGCCGTGCGGTGCCTGAAGCAGAAGCAGTTTGCAAGTGCCGGTCCGCCGACTCCTGAAATTTTCGTTTTTGAGTTTCAGAACTGAAGTCTTCAACTGAAAGCTAAGTACCCCATTGAGGAAACTTTTTCTTGCTCCTTACCAATGTCAGTAAAAGTTAATAACTGCATTACTTGTGGAAAGCAAAATACCTCATAAAGATTTTCATTCGTACTGTATTCCTTGCCTAGGCCCTGACCACGATGTACCTTGCTGTCGGTTTTGTGCTTTATTTAGTCAGCGCACTATCCGTCGTTGGTATATTTTTGCCTCTAAATATTTTGTATCTCGGCTTAATTATCCAGAAATGTCAGTTAGCCATCCGACTACCGGGATTCCAAAAAAACGCAAAGATAATGACTGAGAGGCCACTGATGTCCAAAATTGCCGACGACTCTTCTCCTAAGCCAGTTGTCAGTTTGTCGGTACTCAGGCACTTTCATAGCCACTGATACCCGCTACTTCTGATTCGCAGGCCTCTACTGAGACCCATTCGGAGTCCGGTATGCCGCGAGATGCTTCAACTATGGAACCTGCGGATGTCTCTACCTTGGATGGATCCAGAGCTGCTGTGCTGGCACCGGCTTCTGAGGGTGTATTCAGGCCTACGGACTTGCATATTAAATCTATGCCTCCTTCATTACTAAGGCCTAAATCTCGATCCATGTCTAAAAAACTGACACCCAGGCCACATGCTCAGGCCTCTATGCCTAAAAAACAAATGATAAAAATGGCTGAAGATCTAATAACTCTAATCAGGGATAGCCAACTCCCCCCCCCCCCTTCTAAGAGGCCTAGGACTGAGCTTGATTATGAATCTTCTGATCAGGATTCTGTTTTTTTTCTTTTGTGACTCTTCTGATGACCTAGATTTGTCCTTACCTACTTATGAGGATTCTGATGCAGAGGACTCTATTCCCTCTGCTTCCCCTCCTGAAGATTTTTCTTTTGGGGAAACCTTACATACTCTAAGGGAGCATTTTCACTGGGGAAAGCCAAGAATTTTCTGATTCAAAAAAGAGGCTTAGGGATTTCCTTCTACCTCAGCATAGGCCTTTGACTATTCCTCCTGTACTAGATATTGTTGATGATGCTTTCTTGGAATCCAGTTTGGCCCCTGATTCCCTGCCTCCTGCTTCCAGTAAACCTAACAGATACTACAGGGTCCCTGAGTCCCACAAGTTCCTTTTCAAAAATCCTATTGCAGATCGAGAGACTATTTCACAGGCGCCCAAGGGCATTAAGGCTTCTACTGCTAAAAATCCTACCCCTTCTGATAGAGATTCCAGGGCGCTGGATAGATGGGGTAAAAATGTTTACAGTTAAGCAACCTTGGCCATTAGAGCTTTAAACTGCCAATTTCATATGTTAAAATATCAGCAACATGTTATTTGACTGCTTAAACACAAAATTATGTTGATTCCTGACTGTGTGGAAAATACTTACAGGATTTTAATGCATTCTGCTGAACAAGTTGGAAAACATACTTTGCAATGTGGATTTGATTCATTAGAGGCCTCTTGCAGGGGTGCTGCTACTGGGTCTGTGCTTAGAAGGCATGCTTGGCTTAAGGAGCAATCTTTGCCTGATCATGTTAAAGCTAAGTTGTTGGATGCTCCTTTAAATCAGGACCGCCTGTTTGGCAACAAGGCTGAAGAAGTTCTTAAAAAGATGGAAGATAAAGCTAAACTATGCAAACTAAAGATTTTTTACAAGCTCAACCTCCTAGATTTAGTAGGCACTGGCCCTCTAAGAATTGGTCCTTTCCAACCCCTTCCAGGTCTTCTCAAGCCAAACCCAGACACAACAACGGCACAGTGGTGCAGCGGTAAATTTGTCACCTCACAGCAAGAGGTTCTCCGGTTTGATTCTCAGCTGGTGTGCCTTCTGTGTGGAGTCTGTATGTCCTCCCTGTGTTCATGTGGGTTGCCTCCGGGTGCTCTGGTTTCCTCCCACATTACAAAGACATGCATCTGGAGCCTTTCTCCCCAGGCCGCCGCTGAAAATTAGCTTTGTTCTAAGTCGGACTTTCCTGGTTAACAAATGATAAATAAAATAAAACAAAAACCCCAGGTTTCAGTCCCAGGGGACTCACAGAACTAAGCAATGGGGGACCTCCACTTCCAAGTCTGGGAATAATAAGACTCTCCCTCATAGTAAACTATCTCAATGACCCTTTTAAAATTTCCAAGCACTTATCTTCTGACTGCCCTTTGGGGGGAAAGATTGATGTTCATGCAAAGAACTGGGAACTCATTACCCAGGACAAATGGGTTTTAAATATAGTGTCCCAGGGATACAGATTTCACTTCCATACGTTGCCAATGCCAAGTGGATGGCCGGACTTACCCCCAAATCAGTGGGCAGAGGCCCAAAAACAAGTGCTTTCTCTCTCAAGCATGGGGGCTATTCAACTGGTATCAGAAGAGGAAAAAGGACAAGGTTTCTACTCGAGACTTTTCCTGGTACCCAGAAAAGACAAATCATGGCAACCTATCCTGGACCTGTCTACTCTAAACACCTTTCTGGAGATTCCAAAATTCAAGATGCTGACTCTTCAACAATTACTTCCTATGCTAGGCAAAGACGCCTGGTTGGCAACACTAGATTTAAAAGAAGCATACCTGCACATCCCAATCAGGGAATCTTGCAGAAGATACCTACGCTTCAAAGCAGGCTACACGCATTATCAGATAAAATGACCTCCTCTCCTCCTTCCTCCAATATTAAACAACACTGACCCAAAAGCCACCGACTGTGGCAAAAAAACGACAAACAGCAAGGCAAGTACCAAACTTTTATTCTCTAGCGGTTCGGTGTTACCACCTTCAAGGAGTATCAAACACTAACAAACATTTACACACATTTTTATATACCTTACATAATTAACATCAATTATTCAATTAAATAATTAATAGTTACCAAATCCTTAAAGCAAACATTTCCAATTCAGGTCATTATTTAGACCATTAGGCACAGGTCTTTTATACTTTAAAATATAAATACTCTCTTTATACCATAATTTTTGTTTTAATATATTTTCATCATCACAAAAACATTCCACTGTTTCTAAAACTGTGCCTTGTAACATAGTGATATCACTATCATGAAACATTTTAAAATGTAAAGCGATTATCTTATCTTCTCTCATATTCCTAATATCTCTTATATGCTCCATGAATCTGACACTGAATTCCCTTTTTGTTTCCCCTATGTAAAACAGAGCACAAGGACATCTTAATGCATATACCACCCCTGTACTTCTACATGAATAAGCATCTCTGGGTTCAAATTTAACCCCATTTATATTATTGAAAGTATTCACAATATTTACACAAACACTGCATCTCTTGCAGCATGGTGTTCCCTTTGTCACTAATAAATTAGGTATACTAACAGCTGGTAAACTGAATCTGCCATGTACCACCATATCTTTTAGATTCCTTCCCCTCTTATACGATACACGCATTATGAGTTCTCTGCACTGCCCTTTGGCTTATCTACTGCCCAGGGTTTTCACAAAGTGCCTAGCTCCAGGTATTGCATTTTGCTGGCAAAAAGTACTCAAATATACCCATACCTGGATGATTGTCTAATTCAGGCAGAAAGCCAGGACATACTTTTGAATCATCTGGCCTTTGTAAAAAAGGGTTCTAACTTGTCTGAGGTACACCATAAATGAAAAGAAATCACAACTGGTACCCTGTCAACAAATTACATTCCTTTGAGCAAGCTTGAATACAACTTCCCAGATGGATTACCTCACGCCAGAAAAGCAAATTCATTTGACAATCTACTTCAAACAGGTGGCCACAAAAACCTTGCTATCTGCAAGACAAATACTGCAAGCTTTGGGGTTCATGGCCTCCTGCATTCTTCTAATTCTATATGCAAGACTGCATATGAGGAAACTACAGTGGTATCTAAAAAGCCTACGGAGTCAACATTCTCACAGCCTAGAAACAATGATTCCTATCATACCTTGCCTACGCCTAGAGTTCCTTTGGTGGGCAGAGCCACCAAAACAAGGGACTACCTTTCACACCACCCCCTGCCACCCAAACCCTAACAACAGATGCATCAGACTATGCATGGGGGGGGCACACCTGGCAGGGAAGTGCATTCAGGACAAATGGAACCCAAGTCAAATGCACCTGCATATCAATCAAAAAGAAATGTTAGCTGTACAGAATGCTGTGACAGCCTTCAAGGACTACATTCTTCCAGGACAACTAATGGTAAAGACGGACGACACCACGGTTATGTGGTACATAAACAAGCATGGGGGTACGCATTCTTACCCCCTCTGCAGACTAGCCATGGCATTGTGGAACACAGCCTTGAGCTACCAAGTGCACCTACAAGCTCAATTTCTACCCAGAAAATTAAATACACTGGCAGACGGACTAAGCAGAAACCTCATGGACCCACACGAGTGGAAACTGGAAGCAAGGATTTTCAACATGTTGACAAGCGAATGGGGGAGCCCATATATAGACCTGTTTGTCTCCCCTCAGAACTACTAATTGGACAAATTCTGCACAAGGACTCCCCACAAACAAGCCTGGAAAGTGGATGCTCTGTCCTTCAGCTGGAAAAACCTATCAGTCTATGCCTTCCCCCCACTGCCTCTGCTCTCCAAAATACTACTAAAAGTCAAACAGGACAAACCAAGGATGATTTTGATTGCTCCAGACTGGCCACGCCAACACTGGTACTCCCTCCTGTGCAGTGTGTCATGGTTATCTCCATGGCACCTGCCTCAGACTCCTTCCCTGCTGTCTCAGCAGGAGAACCAGATTCTGTGCCATTAACTTCCAGCATTGAACCTTGCAGCCTGGCTAATTACTTAAACTCTCCCTTACTATCCCTCAGCAAACCTGCGATGGATGTTATCTTAGAGGCAAGGAGGCCTAGTACTAGAAAATCTTGTGCTGAAAAATGGAAAAGATTCTGTGCCTGGAACCAATCTCAAGAGATGAGCACAGCAGTGCCCAATTTACCTCAGATTTTACAGTACTTAACTGAGATGCTTCACAAGGGCCTGTCTTTTTCCTCCATTAAAATCCACGCTTCAGCCATTTCAGCTCATTATAACACAGAACCTCCCCTCTTCTCTTATCCACTGCTCAAGCAGTTCCTCAGAGGGGCCAAAAATTTGAGACCACCCAGGAGAGCTCCAACCCCAGCCTGGGACCTTAACTTTGTATTGGAGAAACTCACGCTGCCTCCTTTCGAGCCAGCTACTACTGCAGACTTAACATTTCTTTCTTGGAAAATATCTTTCCTTTTAGCAATCACTTCAGCTAGAAGGGTATCTGAATTACAGGCCCTTATGGCAGTGGAGCCTTTCATCATCTTTCATGTGGACAGGGTGTTACTCAGAACCAATCCATCCTTCATGCCCAAGGTGGTATCCAGTTTGGCTCTTAATCAGTCCATTCATTTGCCAACCTTCTTTCCCAATCTGCTGAACAAAGGGGAATGGATACTGCATTCCTTGGATGTGTACAGACAACTTAGATTCTACTTGGACAGGACTAACCCTCAAAGAAAATCTGAACAACTGCTGGTAGCATTTGCTGCAGGGGCAGAGTGGAAGGCTATTTCAAAACAAACCATTTCTAAATAGATAAGCCATTGCATTAATTTCTGCTATAAGTACCGTGGAAAACCTATCCCCCAGGGGATCAGACCTCACTCCACCAGGGCTGCATCTACTTCTACAGCCTTTCTCAGAGGTGTTCCTACCAGGGTCATCCTAGAAGCTGCTACCTGGAGTTCTGTACATACTTTCACCAAGCATTATCGTTTGCCAATTTTCTCTAAATCCAGAGCTGGTTTTGCCACTGCAGTCTTGCAGGGCCTTATAGATGGCCCTAATGCTATCTAAACTCCTCCGCCCAACCATAGCTTTGGGAATCTACCCAAATGTAATGACTGCAACAGTGAAACATGAAGAACATAGTACAGTTGTGTACACTTACCATAAATGTAGATGTTTGAGTGTATTCACTGTTGCAGTCCTGGTTACCCTCCCTCTTATCCCCCTAACTTCTTTTGGCTATACCTCTACTTTCCTTTACTATGCTTAAAAGCCTTTTTGGTGTATTTGCTTTTTTGTTGGAGGTATACCTTTGTGTTTTTATGTTTAATTGCTTCCCATTAGGGGGATGCCTGACATCTGGGGCAAGAAAAACTGATGTAATGGCGTCGTCTGCATGTTTTATACTCCTGACGATCTGATGTCATGGAAGGGGGGACACCAACTGATGCAGGACCCAAGACTTTGTTAATCAGGCTGACTGAGGGCAACCTGCAAGTAGGTTACCCAAATGTAATGACTGCAACAGTGAATGCACTCGAACATCTACATTTATGGTAAGTGTACACAACTGTACTTTCTCTCCCACCCCCATGACAGAATCCAGGGTACTGAACATATTTGGAAAGCATGTTTATGCCTCGTGACTTTTTGCTCTTTGGTCACTGAATTGTTTGACACACTTAATTATATTGCAGAGAGAGATTTGATTAAAGAACTCTCCAGATATCTTCTTGGGTCCATAACTCTGGAAGAGCACAAATAGTTGTCTTCACAGTTGGCCACCTTTCATCTCAAACGTATACCTAAGGTTAATCTCTCACTCAGCCAAATGTACCTCACAGGTGACTGATTCTGGCATAACCATAAGGAGAACTGCCTGGATGTGCTTATGGGATTTTGCAGAGCCATTCAAGTCTTCATTAGTGCTCCCTTTGATGGACCTTACTTGTTTAGGCCAAAAGTGAAAGAAATGTTCTCCTGCAGCGAGCAAGACTGGAAGCCCTTGTTTGCCATGGAAATATTTTTCTACCCTGCAGAGATCCCTTTCCAGGAATTGGCACAGATGTAGAAAGATGTAATTCTGAAAGTTACAAGGTCCTTTCCAGCACTCGTGAGGGAAAATTCCACTGGAGGCAGGGGATGAAGTTCAAATGGAAGACGTCACTCTCATAGCAGAGGAGACCCACAGAACCAGGGGTTTTGAGATACTTTTGCAGATAAACACTTCCAGTGATCCTGAATGACTGCCCGACTGCTCTTCTCTGGAGGCAATTGGGTGAGCACTTGTCACTGCACCCAGAAGCCTGGGCATCAATCACAAAAGACACTTGGGTAGAAAAAATTATTTCCAGAGGGTATTTCTTTCCTTTTTTGCAAATCCCACCAACCAAATGGAAAAGGCTACCCTATGTTCCACCCAGTCAGTGGGTGTTAGAAATTCAAAAGGTGCTTGACAAGAGCTATCCAAGAGGTCCCACCAGACCAGACCAGAGAGGTTTCGGAACTTGCGTAAGGTTCTTTAGTGCTAAAGAAGATGGGGACACGAGAACTATTCTAGACTAGAGCAGTCTCAGTTAGTTTGTAAAAAACTCCAAGTTCTGGATGGTCACAGTTCAGTCCATTCTATCATTTCTTCAAAAGGATGATTGGATGTGCTCTGTTGATCTCAGGGGACACATGCTATCACATCAAAATGGAAATACTCCTGAAGATATCTACCCTTTCAGCTGGGGGCCAGTCACGATCAGTTCAGAGCCCTGACCTTTGATCTCACCACAGTGTTCAAGTATATGACAGTGGTAGCAGCTCACCCGAGACTTCTCAAATTCAGAGTATTTCTTTCCGTACATGACTGGCTCCTCATCTGTCCAACCAGACATCTCCTCGAAAAAGCTAGGATCTACTTGCTCCAGATATCAGTCTTTAGGTGTCACAATCAATTGTGCCAAATCTCATCTACAACCAGTCCAAGTCTTGGAATTTATAGGTGCTCACCCTGACACCATCAGCCATCTAGCATTTCTTATATTAGAGTACAGTCTATAAGATTGCAAGTGAGACAGATTCTTTCTTACCCCTTTCCCCCAGCAAGACTGAGACTCCAGGCTGTTAGGATCAATGGTGGCCACTGTAACCTTGGTCCCGTTGTCTCTGTTCTATATGTACATTCATCGGATCCTGGCTGTTCAGTGGTTTTTTCTTCAATATCCTTTTTCATCACTGATAAATTTTAGATTTGCAGAAATTACCTGCAACTATGTCAGGGATGCCCCTCTTTATTTCCACCCCTGGTAGCAACATTGACCACGGATGACCCCCACTTGGGGTGGGGGCATTTCTTGGGAAAGACCGTCCAAGGCACATGGTTCCCAGCAGTCCTGGCAATGCAGGTCTTTCAGGACTCTTTCTCACCAGGAACAGTTGCTATCCAGACATGTCCGTAGTTTGTTAGTGGTACATCAACAAACTGAGAACTTAATCCTACCCCCCTTTGTCAAGTAGCATTGAGAGTGTGGCAGTGGGTGATCTCCTCCAACCACTTTCTTTTGGCAATGCACATACTAGGGAAATCCAGCATGCTAGCAGACAAACTCTGCAGGTCCATTCTGATGCCTCATGAGTGGTCTGTCAATTATTGGCAGAGATGATTTTCTGTTAGTGGGGCAGCCTTGCTGCAGTCTGATTTGCTTTTCCCCACAGCAGCTGGTTCTTTGTGATTCTCTCCCTGTGGGGGAGTCGGAGAGATGCTATGGTCCATGTTTGGCCCTCCAGTCTCCTTTATGCTTATTCCCCCCATTCCTATAATCCTCAGATGTTTTACAGAAAGCACTTTGGTTGAAGAGCAAGGTTATCCTCATTGCCCTCCTTTTGGCCTAATCAGGTGTGGTTCTCCTTTTTTGGTTTCATCTTTTGCGTCCAGCATGGATACTGGACCCCAGTTTAAATCTGATCTGCCATCCGTCAGGGATAGCACATCCGAATATTGAAGGCCTGAAATTAACCACATGGTTTCTCTAATTCTACTAGTAGTTAGCCCAAGCTTTTCTCACTGGTCTGCCAGGTTTTGCTATCATCCCAGAAAGCCTCCATCAGGAATATTTACAAAAGTAAATGGATAAGATTTTCCTGTTGGACCCATCAAAGAGAATATGATAATTTTACTGCACCTATTCCTGCTCTTGTGGATTTGCTAGCTTCAAGTTTTCAAGAAAGAGCTAGTTTTTTTACCACTGAAGTTCAGTTAGCAACCATTTCTAATTATCATACTGGATACAATGCTTCTCCTTTAGCTGCAGCCAAACTATGCAAAACTTTTCTTAAATATACTATTTTGCTTAGACCTCTAGTTAAAGACCCTACTCCACCCTGGAATCTAATGCTGTTACTGTAGGGTTTAACTCTGATCCTCTTTGAGTTATCAGCCAAGTCTGATCTCGTCTCTTTCTTGGAAAACGATCTTCCTAGTGGCAGTTACATCAGCAAGATGAGTGTCTGAACTCCAAGCACTCTCCTCAAAAATTCCCTTATTCCTTTTTCCATAAGGATAGTGTTACATTATGAGGTTAATCCTTCCTTTCTCTCCAAAGTAGCCTCAGAGGCAAACCTTAACCAGGCCATCATTTTATCAGTTTTTTCCTTAACTTCTCTAACAATGATGAACACAGGCTTCATCTCTTAGATGTACATATACAGCTCTCTTTTTTATCTTCATAGAACTTATGTCTCCAACAGGTTGGGGAAACCAATTTCCAAGATTACCTTAGCAAAGTGGCTAACTGATTGTATGTTTACTTAGCCATGCCTTTCCTTGCCCAGACCTCCTAAACCTCATTCCACAAGATCCATGGCTACTTCTGCTTTTTGGTCCAGAGCTTCCATTGATAACATTTGTGCTGCAGCCACTTGATCCAGTTCTATTACCTTTATTTCTCATTACAAATTGGATTTGATCTCCAGAAAAGGGCTTCTTTTGATCCTGCAGTTCTCTGGATATCCTTCTATGAGGGTTGCCCATGGTTCATGTAGCTTCAGACTCTGCCTCATTAGTTGAGGAATGAATGAAAATGATAACATCAGATATACGTTATGTGCTCACCATAACTATGCATTGGTGTTGTCCAGTTTCATTCTTCCTCAACTTCCTGCCCTCGTTTCCCCTGCCATTTCATCTGGGAGTGACCCGATAATGAATATGGAACCACTCGTCCATATTTGAGACCCTGTCTTTCCTTCTATATTGGCTGTGGTTAGTTCTTTTGCTTTTGGGGTGGCAAACTCGATTTGAGGTACTAGAGGGTTGTTCTTTGTGTTTCATTGTTGCAGTCCTATGGGTTTTCTTGCTGTGGAAGTCCTTGGCCAGCCTGACTACCAGAGAATAGCCCCCCCCCCCGCCTTGAACCAGTAGACACCCTATCTGACTTCACTACGCTTGGGTATAAGGGGAGTCAGCTGGCACCATGACCTCCATTCACTCATCAAGAGCCCGAAGCAGAGTGCCAGTCAGTGCATCTGTCAGACTGCACCCAAGAAAGAAGACTCCAGAAAGATAAGTACCCTGTTGGGGAATCTTTTATGTATCTTTTGACTGTCGGAGAAAATTAATAATTGTCTCTACTGTGGCAAACTGATACCACAACGGTACTTCCACTCTTTGTGTGACTTCCTTAGTGGTGGAGCACAATGTCCCCCACCTGTTGTTTTTGTGCTGTCTTTAATAGGAAAGCCATTAGGCATAGAGACAAGGTTTTAGCGGGGTATCTTAAGTGAGTCATCAGACCACTCATGTTGAGTGGCGTCTGACAGTCAATCTGAAGTTGACATCCTTAGGTGAAAAAGGGATGAGGAAAAACACTCCAGGTTTAGGGCCTCGGACAATGATTGCTGTCTGTCGAAAAGTCCTCCTCTGCTTGTTATAGCTGAAGAAGTTCAGTTGCATTTGCAGCTCTGTTCTGTGACCGAGGTGGTGGTGCAGGCCTCTATCAAGACCTGTTTGGACTCTGATATGCCTTCTGGATCCTCAACATCTTTTCAAGCCATAGGACTCAGTTCGTCAGCTGGGGCTGTGACCACTGTGCAGGCTTCAGCTTCTGACAGCTGAGCTAAGACTGATGAAGACTGGTTCATTATTTTGCCAGGACGTTACAACAGCCTTTTGCTCACAGGAGTTTGTTCATTCTGGGCCAGAGGTCGGCTACAGACTAAAACCTAAGGCCGCTCATAAGAAAGCAATTCCTGCCCAGTCTCAGCTTAGGCCTACCGGCTCTTATTCCCAGGCATGTCAACAGGGTCTTGTGAGGTTGGCTTGAAGATCTACACTCTCTCTGGTTAGATGCTGACTGCCTTCCCCTGAGATTTCTGCAGGGAAAAGAAAGACACTCTTCTAGAAGATTTCTCTGATTCCTTTGACCAGGAGGATTCTACCTTTGAAGGGGGTGTTTCCATTGCCACCTTTGTGGATTTAGACTCTGAGGAGAACCTTGCATCTGCCAGCCCTCCTGAGGATATTCCTGTTGGCGAAACTCTACAGACTTTGAGGGAACACTTCAAGTGGGAAGCACAAGACTATTCTCAAATAAAAGAATTAGGGAATTTCTTAACTGAACAAAACCCCCTTGCCATACCTCTTGTCTTAGAAGTGGCAGATGATGTATTCCAGGACTCCTCTTTAAAACCAGACTCCCTGCCTCCTGCCCCTAGAAAGTCTGACAAATTTTATAGGATTCTGGGTTTATACAAACATCTTTTTAAAACCCTGTGGCAGACCCTGATATTGTGACCCCAGGTCCTAAGGGAGCTAAAGCTAGCTCTGCCAGAAAGCCCTTGCCTACTGACAAGGAAAGTAGCCATACCTCTCAACCTCTTAGAGCAAGAAATCTGGACAAAGCCATAAGTAAAAGTGGCACAAAGGCCTAAAATGGGGACAATTTTTAAATATTACTCTTACAAACTTAAAACGTTGATAGAATAACTCGTTTGCATTAGCACAAATTTTCTGAAGGTTATGAAGTCAAACTCAAATGTCATTTTTTTTTTTTTTTTTACTTTAGTCTTTGATTTGCTACTATTTTGCCAGAAAAAAAACAATATTTGAAGTTGTCTTCATTTGCTCTTCAACCTGTGGGACACGGATCTGGGACGGATCCGACTTGGCTGCATTTTCCAGCATCGGCTCCATGCTCTTCCCTTACCCATAATGCCCGTCTCCCTCCTCTCCTCAGATCTTGTTTGCCATGCTCATAGCTAGCATAGTAGTCCGCTGCTCCAGGCTTTTTGGGTAAGTGATTTGAATTTATAATTCTATCCTTCACCTCTTCTATCTTCTTTTCTAATCCTCACCTTCTCATGCTCAGGTGTCTGTCTACAGTACAAAAAAAAAAAAAGTATTCCCATTTCTCCCTCTCTATCTTTCTGTTAGTGTGTGTGTGTGTGGGTGTTGGTTGGTTTTCTTTCTGCTCCTATTGCAGAGACACCCAAACCAGGGTTCAGGAAGTGCACAGAGTGTAGCCATAAGCTTTCCCCTGCTGATGGCCACACTCTGTGCACAGTTTGCTTAGGGGTCCCGCACCTCGATTCCTCCTGTTCAATCTGCATGGGGTTCAATCTCCGCTCATTGATTGACAGGAGGAATAAACTGATCCTTATGGGCTGCCTCCTTTCACCTACTATGGAGGCCCAAGCTTCCTCTTCTGCTGCTTCTACTACTGTCTCCACCCTGGCCTCTGGGACTCAACCTCCCGCCAAGAGGACCAGGGACTGAGAGAAGTGCGAGCAGTGGGATAGGAGGAGGAAGTGGTCCCCCAAATCACTCCTCAGTCAAACCACCAGCAAAATCTCACCCGGCTCCCAGCTCAAGTTTCCCCAGCTCAGTTCTCCTTGCTTTTCTCCAATGTCAGCTTCACCTCATTACCTGCCTAGGCCGGTATTGGTGGCCTCCTCCGCCAGATCCACATGCAGCCTCTCCGAAGCTGAGGTGGACAGGATGATTCAGAGATTCATCTGCACGCAGATACAGATTGAAGTCTTGCCTGCCCCCTCCGGGACTAGGGGAATGTAGTCCGCCTTCATCCCGATCACTCCTTCTCCGATCTGACCCCTGGTTTTGGAGTCTTTGGGTCCAAGGACCCTCTGTTGAGGAGTCTGCTCCGACAGTACCTGGTACCTTGACACCGACCATTGCCTTGAGTGGGTCGGCTCTGATGAGCTCAGAGCCATAGCCTCAGTGCTGGATCCGAGGGGGGTAGTACCGGCCCAGAGTTTTTTGGTGCCAGGCCTTCCACTCAGTGTCTTGGTGCCTGGATGTTAAGCTCTGGCTCCCCTGTTGACTCACAGGATTACGCATTGTAGTCCCAGCCCTGGGGTTTGTTCTCCTTCTGCTTTCCATGTGGTGGAGAGGGTCCTCTCAGTTCTGTCGAGATGCTTGACGCTATTGTTCTCTGAGTCCATCCTGGCTCTCTCTGTGTCTGGCCCGTATTCCGCCTTTCTGTCCCCTCAGGGACAGCCTGCTGCCTCTTCACCCCAGGGAGCTCCCCCATGGGAGCAGTTTGAAGTTTTAGAGTCTTCCCCAGAGACCCCCCTGAGGAGGGCCCTCAAAAACCTACATGCAGAAGGAGGCACTTAGATTCCCTATCAGAGTCTCTCACGGAGGACACCAACTTGGAGGGGGAGGGTTCTCCCCAGTCACATCCTGGAAACATCATGGAGATCCTTCGCCAACATGCGGGGTGGTCTGCCTAAAAACCCAACCTTAATGAGTTGGTGTTCCTGGAGACATTTGGCACAGGACCCTCTACATCCTAGGTGTCCCCTCCTACAGATCCCCTGGTAGATTTTATTACATCTCAAGCGTGGAAGGAGCCCGACATGGTGGAGCCCATCCCCAAATGTCCTGACAAGATCCTCAGCGCCCCATCTGACAAAACGCACTGGTCGAAGGGATCCCACATTGATGCCATGAACAAAACTGCTGTGGTGAAACTGCCAATCCAATAGAATAAACACACAAACTAGGCAGAAAAAACACCAAGGCTAACGTAAAATCCCAGGACTGGAAACAGATATCTGAGCGATTTGATCCAAATAAACAAATCCAATGTTCATTAAAAGAATTTATTGAATCCAAATTCAAAATTGAAGTTAAAAAATAATAAAAAGTCCCTAGATGCTCACATACAATAAGCGCTTTTGATTAAGTCTTCTTCAGATCGTAATTTGAATAGGGACAGTCTTGCTTTTATACACAATCTTTAACCTTCAATTAGCCAATGACAACTTGCAAAATACGAATAACCAGTACATTTTCTTCCTTCCAAGTCTCTTTTAATTCGTAACACCAATCAAAAGCTTTCATAGTTAAATCCCGCCTTTAATTTGGTTGCATTGGCATTGGTGACTAATATGTAAATATGCTGTACTGGCAACCAATGTCAGCTCGACAATACATCTCTCTCTGAGCTGATATTACCAATAGGAATTCACGTTTTGGCCACATCCTTGTGTCGTCATAGTAGTAATTCCGCATTTGTTAAAAAGCCATAAGCAGCATTATTGTCCAATCGGCAGCATGTTAGGCGGGGCTTGATATACATCCCCAACAAAAACTACTCGTCTTTTTCTTCTCATCATTAACCAAGAATTGCTGACAGAGTATTGATGCTACTTCTGTTCTTTACAACTGTCCATCCATTAGAAACTTGTATTCTCGTGACATGGGAAAGACAAAGGTCATTTGATATATTGAGTACAAAGACAAACCTTAGCCATAATCGCCAGATGTTAACACTTTCTCTCCATAAATGGGAAGCAACTTTGTCTCATTTTAAAAGGCAGTTTTCACATAATCTTTTTCATAATGACATTGGAATAACTCCTCCTTGATCAATATTATTACTGAAGCTGCGCCATAAAACTGAAATTGCTGAGCAAATAAAAAATTAAACTAATATTGGCTCCTTCCTTCTCATGATATCTGCAATACCGAAGATGTCACTATGACATGAAGGTAAATGGGAAGAATAATAAGGAATAAGGGATGTTTCAGTATTTTCTTCCACATATACTTAATGCTCCCCCACATATTCACTCATGTTATGGTGGGTCTTCTCATCTTCAGAATAGGTTTTATCGGAATGATGCTATTTAGACCCGGTGGTTGATCAGCTCGCAAGTTGATTATCCATTTAGTTTCCCCTCATCTCTGTGATGTTCTCTATGTCTCCTTTCCTTAAACATGGATATACAACCTCCATAGCTTTAAACACAAATGAATGGTCTTTGTAGTTACTAATGTGTGATGCCAATGCGTTATGAGGGTCATTGTTGATAATGTCCCTTTGAGGTCTTTGTATTCGTTTCTTAAACATTTGATTAGTCTTGAAGGAGAGAAGTTACAAAGATCAAGACCTGAAGCTTACTGATAGTGAACAAAACAGAAATATGGTTGATAAGGATGGAATCAGATTATTATTAACTTATAGTTCTGATAATCACCAGATCCAAGATGTTATAAAACAGTTTTGGCCCGTATTAACACAAGACCCACTATTGCAGGAAATAGTGGGAGACAGACCAAAATTTGGATATAAGAACAAAAAGAATTTAAAAAGGTTATTATGCAATACTCATGGAAATAGTATAAATTGAATAGAAGGCCGTAAGGGAACATTCAGATGTGGTCATTGTATTTCTTGTCCATTTATAGATAGCAGCAATCATTTTGAAAATTTGAGAACAAAGAAGACCTATACTTTTAATGTTAAAGCTACATGTATTACCACCAATGTAGTTTACTTAGCCACATGTAAGTCCTGTCCTTTTTACGTGGGGGAGACTAATCAAATGTTTAAGAAACGAATACAAAGACATCAAAGGGACATTATCAACAATGACCCTCATAATGCATTGGCATCACACATTAGTAACTATAAAGACCATTAATTTGTGTTTAAAGCTATGGAGGTTGTATATCCATGTTTAAGGAAAGGAGACACAGAGAACATCACAGAGATGAGGGAAACTAAATGGATAATCAACTTGCGAGCTGATCAACCACCGGGTCAAAATAGCATCATTCCGATAAAACCTATTCTGAAGATGAGAAGACCCACCATAACTTGAGTGAATATGTGGGGGAGCATTAAGTGTATGTGGAAGAAAATACTGAAACATCCCTTATTCCTTATTATTCTTTCCTTATTATTCTTCCCATTTACCTTCATGTCATAGTGACATCTAAGGTATTGCAGATATCATGAGAAGGAAGGAGCCAATATTATTTTTATTTTTTATTTGCTCAACAATTTTATTTTTATGGCGCAGCTTCAGTAATAATATTGATCAAGGAGGAGTTATTCCAATGTCATTATGAAAAAGATTATGTGAAAACTGCCTTTTAAAATTAGACAAAGTTACTTCCCATTTATGGAGAGAAAGTGTTAACATCTGGCGATTACGGCTAAGGTTTTTCTTTGTACTCAATATATCAAATGACCTTTGTCTTTCACGTCACGAGAATACAAGTTTCTAATGGATGGATAGTTGTAAAGAACAGAAGTAGCATCAATACTCTTCTGTCAGCAATTCTTGGTTACTAATGAGAAGAAAAAGACGAGTAGTTTTTGTTGGGGATGTACATCAAGCCCCTCCTAACATGCTGCCGATTGGACAATAATGTTGCTTATGGCTTTTTAACAAATGCGGAATTACTACTATGACGAACACAGGGATGTGGCCAAAACGTGAATTCCTATTGGTAATACCAGCTCAGAGAGAGATGTATTGTCGAGCCGACATTGGTTGCCAGTACAGCGTATTTGCATATTAGTCACCAATGCCAATGCAACCAAATTAAAGGCGGGATTTAACTATGAAAGCTTTTGATTGGTGTTACGAATTAAAAGAGACTTAGAAGGAAAAAAAGTTACTGGTTATTCGTATTTTGCAAGTTGTCATTGGCTAATTGAAGGTTAAGGATTGTGTATAAAAGCAAGACTGTCCCTATTCAAATTACGATCTGAAGAAGGCTTAATCGAAGGCGCTTATTGTATGTGAGCATCTAGGGACATTTTATTATTTTTTAACTTCAATTTTGAATTGGATTCAATAAATTATTTTAACGAACATTGGATTTGTTTATTTGGATCAAATCGCTCAGATATCTGTTTCCAGTCTTGGGATTTTACGTTAGCCTTGGCGTTTTTTCTGCCTAGTTTGTGTGTTTATTCTATTGGATTGGCAGTTTCACCACAGCAGTTGGGAGATATTTTTGTTCATTTGCTGCCTTTACTTCGCTTCTGCAGATGGCTAATGAAGGAATTACAAGTAAGAATAAAGGGTATTTCACTAATATAAATTTCATTCAATGCAAGAGTATCGAAAATTCAGAAAAGAATTTGAACCCACTATTGAATTTACAGTTTGACACTAATAATGTCAATATGACTGGTAACACCTTTGATGAAGTAGATAATACTACTTTTGATATGATTTTTAAAGATGTTGAAGCAGTGGTGTTTAAATTGAAAAGGCTGACATGGCAATGCTTTCATTTGGAAGCATGCATCCATCATCAAGTAATACCTAGGGGAATGTGTATAAAATGCATGCCAAGCTATGGTAACCAGTATCCAACCTTATTAGCTAGTTGGCAAGCCATTAACCTCGAAACAAGTTTTCGATATATAAAATTATTATTGGAATATTTCAAACCAGAAGAAGACAAAATCACACAGTTTATCAAGGAAAAACAAGTAGAATTGGGAAAGGTGAATCTGACTTCCCAGCAAATAAGTAAACTGGAAACTCTACAGTTCAATTTGAATATATATGAGTCAAAATTAAAGGAACAAAAAATTAAGAAATTGAACAGAGATGTTCTGGACTTCAAACAAGGTTGTATCTTTGAATGGCCCAGGGATGAATATCCAACAGAATCACATGGCCGCTAACCTTCCAACAAAAGATACAATGTTATTCCATGTAATGATAGTTCTTCAGTTTTACCAGGAACTATTGAAGAAAATCAGCTTACTAACTTCATACCATTAGAACAACCCAGTGGAGTAATAGAGGTAAATGCAACAAATATTTCAGAGACCTCTATATCAGGTGCCATACCAAAGAAGAATGGAGTACATCTCCCATTATCCACTTCATTACCATTTTTTTAAACAATCTTATTACAGAAATCACAGTCAAAGTCAGGACTGGAAGAGTAAAAAGCCCCCTCTATAAATGGTTCCTTGGTTGTGAATATCTCCAGGTATACTCCAACATCTGCGGAACAATCGGTGTTAGAAAAGGGCCTAACCTTTATTCCTACATTTAAGTCAGATCTGAATTAATTTGTCATTGATTTGAAATGTTTTGGTCATAATGTAACACTGAGGAGCATTTATGGAGACAAATGAGCACCAAATAAAGCTTTAAAGAAGCCCAGTACTTTTGTACATGTAAGCCATCCTGCAGTGGAATTGTTCACTAGACTTTGCAGCAATGAAGTTGAAAAATTGAGAATGGATCCCCATACAAAACATTTCAGGAATATTTCATTTGATGAGAAACAAGCTATAAGTAATTTACAAAAGAATAATAAAATCATCTTGAAACCAGCAGATAAAGGGGGAGCCATATTTGTTATGGATATTCTTTGGTACACCGAAAGGATGGAAATGATGTTAAAAGATCCTAAAACATACACAGAAGTGACACCTTCCAACCTGAATCAAGCTATGAATCATGTTAGTTGTCATTTGAATAAGTTGATACTACAAAGATACATCAGTATGGAATTACACAATTTTTTGGATATACCTAAGCCTACCATACCAACTATTAATGGACTTCCCAAAATACATAAAGACCTCATGAATCCACCCTTACGTCCTATAGTTTCTGGGCAAGGATGGATCACAGAGAATATGTCCCTATATGTTGAAAAAGAATTAAGGGAACTTCTGACATCTTATGATTAAGTACTGAGAGACACAGATGATTTTTTTTACAGAAATTGGATAGGACAATTAGAGGAATTATTACCCGTCAAGACATCTTATTGACAACTTTAGATGTAAACACTCTATTTACCACAATCCCTAATGACATTGGGATAGATTCAGTAAAACAAATCCTATCAGAGAAGAAGACTCCGGTAGAGACCCATGTTATTTGTGCCTTACTTGAACTGATATTGGAGAATAACTATTTTGTGTATGGCAAAAAAATTTATCTACAAAAATGGGGGGTTGCCATGGGCACCCCCTGTGCCAATAGTTATTCGAATTTAGTCCTAGTAAATTGGGAGTTACAACATGTTCTTCATCCCAACAATCCATGGCATAAACATATCCTTTATTATGGATGTTTTGTTGACGATTTATTCATTTTATGGCAAGGAAAGATCGAACAATTTGAGCAGTTTAAAATTTATCTTGTTTCCACAACAGTTTTAACATTCACAGCTACTTATTCTAAAGAAAGAGTTAGTTTTCTTGATGTCAATATTATTTTCAATGGAACAGGGACTTTAGACACTGATTTACATAGGAAAGAAACGTGGAGGAATCACTACTTATTGAAAAGCAGTATGCACCCAAGGCACATTTCTAAGAACATCATGCGCAATGAGGTTAAAAGAATTAATAAGTGTTGCAGTCAGAAGGATACACGAGACAAAGAAGTTATGTTTTTGCAGAAAAACTTGGAGAGAGGTTACAAAGATCAAGACCTGAAGCTTACTGATAATAGTGAACGAAACAGAAATATGGTTGATAAGGATGGAATTAGATTATTATTAACTTATAGTTCTGATAATCACCAGATCCAAGATGTGATAAAAAATTTGGCCTGTATTAACACAAGACCCACTATTGAAGGAAATAGTGAGAGACAGACCAAAATTTGGATATAAGAACAAAAAGAATTTAAAAAGGTTATTGTGCAACACTCATGGAAATAGTATAAATCGAATAGAAGGCCGCAAGGGAACATTCAGATGTGGTCATTGTATTTCTTGTACATTTATAGATAGTAGCAATCAATTTGAAAATTTGAGAGCAAAGAAGACCTATTAAAGCTACGTGTATTACCACCAATATAGTTTACTTGGCCATATGTAAGTCCTGTCCTTCTTTTTACGTGGGGAAGACAAATCAAATGTTTAAGAAACGAAGGGACATTATCAACAATGACCCTCATAATGCATTGGCATCACACATTAGTAACTACAAAGACCATTAATTTGTGTTTAAAGCTATGGAGGTTGTATATCCATGTTTAAGGAAAGGAGACATAGAGAACATCACAGAGATGAGGGAAACTAAATGGATAATCAACTTGCGAGCTGATCAACCACCGGGCCTAAATAGCATCATTCCGATAAAACCTATTCTGAAGATGAGAAGACCCACCATACCTTCAGTGAATATGTGGGGGAGCATTAAGTATATGTGGAAGAAAATACTGAAACATCCCTTATTCCTTATTATTCTTCCCATTTACCTTCATGTCATAGTGGCATCTTCAGTATTGCAGATATCATGAGAAGGAAGGAGCCAATATTATTTTTATTTTTTATTTGCTCAGCAATTTCATTTTTATGGCACAGCTTCAGTAATAATATTGATCAAGGAGGAGTTATTCCAATGTCATTATGAAAAAGATTATGTGAAAACTGCCTTTTAAAATTAGACAAAGTTGCTTCCCATTTATGGAGAGAAAGTGTTAACATCTGGCGATTACGGCTAAGGTTTGTCTTTGTACTCAATATATCAAATGACCTCTGTCTTTCCCATGTCACGAGAATATAAGTTTCTAATGGATGGACAGTTGTAAAGAACAGAAGTAGCATCAATACTCTTCTGTCAGCAATTCTTGGTTAATGATGAGAAGAAAAAGACGAGTAGTTTTTGTTGGGGATGTACATCAAGCCCTGCCTAACATGCTGCCGATTGGACAATAATGTTGCTTATGGCTTTTTAACAAATGTGGAATTACTACTATGACGAACACAGGGATGTGGCCAAAACGTGAATTCCTATTGGTAATATCAGCTCTGAGAGACATGTATTGTCGAGCTGACATTCGTTGCCAGTACAGCGTATTTGCATATTAGTCACCAATGCCAATGCAACCAAATTAAAGGCGGGATTTAACTATGGAATCTTTTGATTGGTGTTACGAATTAAGAGAGACTTGGAAAGAAGAAAAGTTACTGGTTATTCGTATTTTGCAAGTTGTCATTGGCTAATTGAAGGTTAAGGATTGTGTATAAAAGCAAGGCTGTCCCTATTCAAATTACGATCTGAAGAAGACTTAATCGAAAGCGCTTATTGTATGTGAGCATCTAGGGACTTTTTATTATTTTTTAACTTCAATTTTGAATTGGATTCAATAAATTCTTTTAATAAACATTGGATTTGTTTATTTGGATCAAATTGCTCAGATATCTGTTTCCAGTCCGGGATTTTACGTTAACCTTGGTGTTTTTTTCTGCCACGTTGATGCCATGGTGGTGACAGCAGCCGCCAAGAAGGAGCTCATACAGGACAGCAGGAGAGCTCCAGGGTCCATCCACCAGACTGAGAGTCTAGGACCATGGACCATTTCGGGAAGCAAATTTACACTTCAGCTACGTTCTCAGTACTTGTGCTGAACTATATGGCATACATTATCAGGCTGCAGCTCGATCTGATCAATGAGGTCACTGAGTCTGCCCCAGGGTCCATGTCATCATAGGAGAAGGTGTTTTCCTCCAGATGGCCACCCTTACCTCTGTCTCCAACACCTCTGTGTGGCTCCTATCCCACACTACTGAAGGCACCACAAGAGCTGCTGGAGCAGGCATTGCCATTAGGCATCATGCCTGGCTCTGACTTTGTGCCTTTTTGGAACCCTTTAAGCCATCTTTTATGGATGCCCCATACGATGGTTCCACACTTTTTGGAAAGGCTGTACATGACACACTGGTCCACAGCGAGAAGGATGGGAAGACTGTCTGCCATTGGAATATGCTACTCAACACCTCAGCGAACCTTTTCCAGGAATCAGCGAGGGGTGAAGAAGATGTAGTTCCGGAAGTCTGAGTTACTTCCAGGACGCTCAGGACTCGCCTTCCCCCAGAGGGGAATTTGATAGATGCTGCCCTTACAGCAGAGGGGGTCTGATGTATCGGGGATTCCTTCCCAGACAGACCCATGCAGCAGTCCTGAAGGGTTGCCTGGCTGCACATCTCTGGAAGCAGTCGGGGGGGGGGGACTCTCTTTGCTACACCCAGTGGCCTAGGAGTCCATCACAGGCAATTATTGGGTGTTGCAAATCATATCCAGAGGATCTTCAATCCCCTTCATTCAAATGCCACTTCCTTCCTAACACCTCCCGGACATTCCACCAGTGCAAAGGGTGGAGGCATCAGTAGAAATTTCCAAACTGCTTGAAAAGCGAGTCATACAGCCCATTTCCCCCAGACCAGTCTGGATTAGACATCTATTCCAGATCCTTTTTAGTGCCAAAGAAGTCGGGGGACTTGAGACCCATCCTGGATTTTTCATCCCTAAACCTATCAGTTGCCAAGATGAAATTCTGGATGGCCATTCTGCAATCTATCCTGCCTTTCCTGCAGGTGAATGACTGGATGTGTTCGGTGGACATCCAGAATGCATACTACCACATCAAAATGGACAGGCACTCTCCAGGCTGGGGGACGATCATTACCAGTTCAGAGAGCTACCTTTTGTTCTCACCACAGACTCCAGGTTGTTCAGCAAAGTGACGGCGGTGGTAGCAGCCCACCTGCAGCTACAGGGCTTCCAGGTCTTCCCCTACCTGGACGATTGGCTCCTTTCTGCTCCCTCTAGGGATCGACTGTGCCAAGGCAGAGATCTCCTTCTCCAGACCGCCCACCAGGTGGGCATCATCATAAATCTCAACAAGTCCCAGTTGAAACCAGTTCAAATTCTGGATTTTATTGGAGCTCGCTTAGACACCATGCAGACCAAAGTTTTCCTAACTCCAAACAGACTTCAGTCCCTCAAACATCATGTCTTGTGTATCCTTCAAGCTCAGTTGCCCTCAGTGGAATCTGTCTTATGGGTGTTGGGATCTATGGCAACCACAATCACCCTCGTGCCCATGGCCCGGTTGCGCATGAGGGTGCTCATGTGGAGTCTTGCTGTCCAGTGGTCATTACTAGGTATACTGTTGTCCCATCCTGTCTGGTTATCTTGAGCATGCAGGGATTCTCTTCTGTGGTGGATTCTATTCCTGGATCTTCATCGGGGTCATCCATTTATTCTTCCTGCCTTGCTGACCACAGTGACCACTGATGCCTCCTTACTCGGGTGGGGGGCATTGCTTGGGAAGGACAGTCCAAGGCATGTGGTCTTCCCTGGAGACCCAGTTGCATATTAGCATCCTGGAGATGAGGGCAGTGCTCTTGGCACTGCAAGCACTTCATGCCACTCTTCCTCTAGGGACGATTACTCTCCAGACAGACATCATGTCTGTAGTCTGGTACATCAACAAGCAGGGGGGAACCAGGTCTTATCCCCTGTGTCGCGAAGCCATGAGAGTATGGGATTGTGGGCGTTCTCCACTAGCTGTTTTCTGGTGGCAACTCACATTCCGGGGAGGTCCAACGTTCTAGCTGGCAGGCTCAGCAGGTCTATCCTGATGCCTTACAAGTGGTCTCTGAATCTTTCAGTATCAAAACAGATCTTTCTAAAGTGGGTCAGCATTGCTGCAATCTCTCCTTCCAACGCGAAGTGCAGTGAGTTTTTCACTTTGAACCCCCCCCCCCCACCTGGGGAAGTTCCCAGAGACGCTGCTGTTCATGCTTGGCCCTCCAGTCTTCTGTATGCTTATCCTCCATTTCCCCTGATTCCGAACTTACTTCAGAAGGCTCAGTGGCTGTGGAGCTCAATCATCCTCACTGCCCCATTCTGGCCTCGCCAAGTATGGTTCCCTTCTCTCTGTGGTCTCGTAGTGTGTCCTCCCTGGACATTAGATCCAGCTCTGGATCTGACTTCTCATCCCTCAGGGATTCCACACCCAGATCTGGCCAGTCTGAAGCTTACTGCTTGGCTGCTCCAGTTCCCATGATAGTTAGGACTCCCAGGTTATCTTCTCCAGTTAAGAAGATATTAGTTGCAGCTCATAAATCTTCCACTAGGAAGGTTTGCTCTAGTAAGTGGAAAAGCTTTTCTATTTGGGCATCTCAGCATGACTTAGATCCTTTTACTGCCCCAGTTCTGGCTATTTTAGAGTTTCTGGCAAGTATTTTTCAACAAGGTGCCAATTTTTCTATGGTTAAGGTCCATCTGGCAGCTATATCTAACTTCCATGTAGGATATAATTCGGCTTCCCTAACTTCGAAGCTTTGTAAAGCCTTTTTGAAAGGTACCTTTCTACTCGGGTCTCCGATCAAGGACGCACTGCCACCTTGTGATGTTATGCTGGTCCTTTAAGCTCTAGTTTCTTCCTCCTTTGAACCTGCAGCTTTGGTGAATCTGCAGTTATTGTCTTGGAAGACTGCCTCCTTGATTGCTGTTACGTCAGCCAAAAGAGTGTTAGAGCTCCAGCCATTATCGATTTAAGCCTCCTTATATGGTCTTCCATAAAGACAGGGTGTCCTTGCACACTAATCTATCTTTCCTTCCAAAAGTAGCTTCGGAATCGAACATTAATCAAGTAATCAATCTCCCTGTTTTCTTTCCGAATTTTCAGAATAAGGGAAAGTACAAGTTGCACTTGTTGGATGTCCATAGGCAGTTACGTTTTTACTTACATAGAACAAAATCTTTTCGTAAGTTTGATTAACTCTTTGTTTCCTACTCAAAGCCCTTCTTAGGGAAACCACTATCGAAGGTCAGCATTGCTCTTTGGATCTCTGTGTATAGTCATGGAGTATTCAACTAAAGGTTTATCTCCACCAGGTCATGTTAAGGCACATTCTACTAGATCTATGGCTACTTCAGCTGCCTTCTGGTCCAGAGTTTCATTGGATGACTTTTTGCCTGCAGCTACTTGGGCATCTTCGCATACTTTCATCTGTCACTACAGGTTGGATCTTCTGTCCAGAAGCAGGGCATCTTTTGGCTCTGCCATGCTCTGGAATATCCTTTCTGCCCCACAGGTTGAAGAGCAAATGAAGACAACAACGTCAGATAAAGAATTTATGTACTCACCATAATGTTCTGTCTGAGTTGTTCTTTTGTCTTCAACTGTCCGTCCCTCCTTCCCCCTGCCTGACGTGGGCTGTCTGGTGGACTGGCCAGAAGAGACATAGCCTTTATGTTGGCATTACTTATGCTTTTTATGATACCTGTTAAAATTTTTTGTACAGGGGTAAGGACTTAAGTCAGGTTGGGGTGCTATGATTAGCAGAAAACTCAATCTGAGGGGAGGAGGGAGAAAAGGGCATAATGGGTAGGGGAGGAGCTTGGAGCTCTGATCTGATGCTGGAAAATGCAGCCGAGTCAGATCAGTCCTGAATCCGTGTTCCACAGTTTGAAAACAAATGAAGTGTAACAACTCAGATGGAACGTTATGGTGCATACATAACTTCTTTTTTAAGAAAAACATACCAGAAATCTGGACATTTTTCAAAAATTTGTATAGTTAAGGGGTATGAAAATATGGCCTTAGACAAATTTGGAAGAGAGTTTTACACATCTGCTACTTTCACCATAAAGGCCTTGAGCTGCCAGTTTCACATGGATAAGTACCAGGAAACTATTCTGGATCAGCTGAAGCAGAAATATATGGGCACAGAGAACAAGGGTCCCTCTAAGGAGTTTAGACCTCTTAGTTCCTGCTCTCAAGTAGCCAAATACTCCCTGCAATGTGGTTGTGATGCTGTGGAAGCTTCCAGTAGGGCTGCGTTTACAAGATGACATACCTGGTTGAGATAGCAGTCCCTCCCAGACCATGTCAAATCCAGTCTCATGGATGCCCCTTTGGGTAAAGACTTTCTCTTTGGTCCCAAGGCTGAAAGCTGTACTCAAGAAAATGGAAGATAAGGTCAAGTCCATGCAGACTGTTAAGGACTTCAGTCCATCCCTCTCTTTTCAGCATAAACTACCCTACTAAGCACTGGTCCTTTTCATTATCAATCAAAAGCTAGGCAAAGAAATCCCCATAGGGAAAGGAGCCAATGACTGTACCAACAGCCCAAACAATGGCATTCAGATTAGGCCAGGAGGTTCACACCCACAGGCCCCTAGCAGGGAGCAACCATGACTTGGCCATGCTACTCTCTCCCCCCAGGATAGGGGGGGGTGTCTTTCACTATTCTGCAGAATCTGGACTGTCATTACTACAGACCAGTGGGATGCTCAACATTATTTCAAAGGGTTACAAGCTCACATTCAAGTGACACATTTTTCCCTCAGGCTTCCTAGACATTTCACCAAACTAAAAACCCAAGACACTGACCCAGATAGTTACTTTGTGCTCAGGGCTTTGTGGAACCAGTACCAGATCACTTACAAAGAGGAGGATTTTATTCCAGACTCTTTCTGGTACCCAGAAAAGAAGGTACATGGTGGCCAATACTAGACCTGTCAAGACTGAGCCAGTTCCTGCAGGTTCCAAAATTAAAGATGGCCAATACTAGACCTGTCAAGGCTAAACTAGTTCCTACAAGTTCCAAAATTCAAGATATGCTGACCCTTCAAAAACTTATACCTATGATCTCACCCATTGCTTTCATGGTTACCGTGGACCTGAAAGATGCATACCTTCATATTCCCATAGAGGAGTCACACAAGCTTTTTCTGCTTCAGAGCAGGTACCTGGCAGTATCTGTTTTGTGCTCTGCCCTTTGGCTTGTCTGAGGCTGCCAGGTTCTTCACAAAATACCAAACCTCACAGATAGCTTTCTGCAAAACATAGGGGATCCACATTTACACTTTTTTTAGAATATTGCCTCTTCTGGGCAGCAATCCTAGAAACTCAAATCAGAATTTTCACCCAAAATCTTTTAACCCCAATGGGGTTCACCATCAATGCACAGCAATCTGACAGACCCTACAACCATGACTGTGTTCCTGGAAGCCTTACTGGATTCACCCCTACAGAAGGCCACGTTACCCCCTGGATAAGGTTTCTTTTCTGACCCTGTACTTCAAACAGATCATGGACAAGGTTTACTTCACAGCCAGAGAGCATCTCAGGGCCCTGGGTTTAATGGCCTCTTGCATTTTCATGATTTCCCTGGCCAGACTACATATGAGGAAACTACAGTGGTACGTTAAAAGTGTGGTCTCGATATTAACAGCCAAGATGAAGCTGGTCCCTTGACTCAGGAAGGAATTTGCCTAGGTGGCCCAGACATACTCCCTCAATCTGGGCCTCCCCTTTAGATTTATCCCCTAGGAACAAACTTGACAGCAGATGCATCAGCAATAGCCTGGGGAACCCATTTCATCTGCCTCCAGACTCGAGGAAAATGGGACTCCAAGTTCAGATACAAACGTATAAATCTAAAAGAATGCATGGCAGACCAAAAAAGGCCTGATGGTCCTTCAAAAGGAATGGAAGCCTAGAGTGCTAGTGGTGAAGATGGACAACAACACTGTTATTTGGTACATAAACAGGAGGGGACCCACTATTACCTGCTTTGCTGCCTAGCAATGGATGTGTGGGAAACGCCACACTTCCTAAGGTTACACCTCATGGCACAGTACTTGTTGGGTATACACAATCAATTAGTGGATCCCCTCAGCAGAAGCCTGTCAGTCCCCATGAGTGATAGCTGCATCAGGAAGTATATCAGCATAGCGCAAAAGTGAGATGTGCCATTGATGGACCTTTTTGCCACCAAAGAAAATGCTTATTTGAAAAGATTTTGCTCCAGGGACAAAATTAAGTCAACCTGGAGGATAGATGCATTCTCTTTCACTTGGACAGTCCTTTACCTCTGTGCTTTCCCTCTAATATCACTACTTCCCATGGTATTGCTAAAATAAGAGGGGCCAAGAATAATAACAATAGCCCCTGATAGGGGCTCTGCTACTCAGCCTAACCAGTACAGAACCATAGCAGCTGCCACAGAGAATGGATCTATTAAAACAAGACAAAGGCAAGATTATACACCCAAGCTACAGATGCTGAAATTGTCAGCATTGATACAATGATTTCATGGAAGAAACCTCTCTATGACAGGCAGGTCCTGGATATTTTAAATAGCCAGGAGACCTAGCACAAGAAAATCTTACTCTGCCAAATGGAAAAGATTCACCCTTTGGTGTAGACAAAAAACACAAAATCCTCATTTAGCCAAGATTCCTTTCATTCTGTCTTATTTGTCCAGCCTTTTTGACACAGATCTGTACTTCAGCTATTTCAACCTACCAGCCTTCTCCGCCTCCTCTGTTTTATCACCCCCAGCCTTCTCAGCCTTCTCTGTTTTATCACCCCATCTTGAAACAGTTTCTGAGAGGGGTTGTTCATATTAGGCCTCCCAGAAAGCTTCCAGTTCCACGCTAGGACCTTAGTTTTGTGTCCTTCCACCCATTGAACCAGCTGCTTCCACAGAGTTAAACTTTTTTACCTGGAGGACTGCCCTCATACCAGCTATCACCTCAGCCAGAAGAGTTTATGAGCTTCAGACCTTTGTGTGTGGGACCATTTGTCATCTTCCACCCAGTGTTTCACTCTGGACTAACCCTTCCTTTATGCCCAGGGTGGTGACAGAGACATCGTTAAATCAATCCATACATTTCCTTGTTTTCTTCCCCAACCCCCAAAACAAGGGGGAAAGGATCCTTCATTCTTTGGATGTACATAAGCAACTGTGTTATTACTTGGAACCAAGAGTATCAATTAATCAGACCAACTGTTTGTGGCCTTTGCCAGTAGCCTTGAGGGGAAACCAGTTTCTAAGAAAAACATTTCCAAATGGATCCACTGTATCTCCTGCTTTTACAACCATTTTGATAAAAAAAATCCCTGATGTAAAAAATTCCTGATGCTGTAAGCATGCATTTCACCAGAGCTAATACTACTGCTGCTACTTGTACTGCATTTCTTAAAGTGGTGCCCATGAGGGACATTTTGGAGGCAGCAACTTGGTCTTCAGTGCATACCTTTACCAAACATTACCATATCTTTGCCTTCTCTAAGTCGAGTGCAGTATTTGCCACTGCCATCTTGCAGAGCATCCTTGTTTCTCCTTAATCATCTATCCTCCCTTCCTTTCAGCTTTGAGAATCATCCCACAAGTTGGGCTGCATCAGTGAAATATGAAGAACACCATACAGTTTTGTATACTTACCAACCATAAATCTAGATATTTGAGTGTATTCACTGTTGCAGTATTCTTTCCCTCCCCTTGTGGCTGGGACATTCTCCTCAGTCAGTTTAAAAGGAAGTTATGTACTCACCATAATGTTCCATCTGAGTAGTTCTACTTCATTTGTCTTCAACCTGTGGGTCCTCAGATCCATATCAAATCCAACACGGCTGCATTTTTCAGCTACGGCTCCGAGCTCCATGCTCCTCCCCTTACCCATAATGCCCCTGTCTCCTTCTCCCTTCAGATTGAGTTTGCTGGCTAACATATAACAGATACCCCACCTAATAACACCTTATCTTCCAACACCAGCATCACAAAAGAACTTTAGCCCTGACAGAACCAAAGATCCCAGCAACAATTGTCCAATACAAAGGATGCATCAAATCCCAAAGGATAAAGTTAGTGGGAAGGAGGGGGAACGGTTGAAGACAAATGAAGTAGAACTACTTAGAACGTTATGGTGAGTACATAACTTTTTTTAGCTGAAGTAGTTTACTTCATTTGCTCTTCAACCTGTGGGACAGAGTCCCCAGCTACCTAAGTCCTGGGAGGTCCTCATGGAAGTATATTCTGGAGCACCGCAGAACTGAAAGATGCTCTACTCCTAGAGACCAAATCCAGTTTGTAATGAGAAATAAAGGTATGAGATGAGGCCCAAGTAGCAGCTGAACAAATCTCATCCAGAGAGACCCTAGACCAAAAAGCTGCTGATGTAGCCATATATCGGGTCAAGTGAGCCTTCACCTTTCCCGGAAGAGACAAACCTCTATCTGAATAAACCCGGCCAATGCACAGTGAAATTCAGCAAGGAATAGTAACTTTTGAGACAGGTTTGCCTAAAAAGGGCTTGGCATAGGACACACAAAGCTGATCAGACTTGTGGAAAGATTTAGTCCTGTGCAGATAATACCTCAACTGCCTGTGAACGTCCAATAGATGTAATTTGTATTCCCCTTTATTCTGTTAGTTTCAAAAAAATACTGGTAAGTTAATAATCTGATTGATATTGGCCTCCGAGGCTACTTTGGGAAGGAAGGAAGGGTTAGTGCATAGCGACACTCTATCCTTATGAAAGATCATATAAGGGACTTTGATAGAAAGAGCTTGAAGCTCCGACACCCTTCTAGAGGATGTAATGGCAACCAAGAAGGCAGTTTTCCAGGTCAAAAATCGTAGATCCACAGATGCCACAGGCTCAGAGGGAGGAGAAACCAATGTCTGCAACAACAAAGTAAGGTTCCACGGAGGGAAGGGGTCCTTAACCAGAGGTCTGAGAACAAAGGCACCTTTGAGGAAGATTTTACAAAGTTTAGAAAAGGCTAACAAAGACATGTCTACCCCAACATGAAAATTAGAAATGGCAGCTAGCTGAACTTTCACCATTGAGGAACTAGCGCCCTGATGAAAAATGCTAGCTAGAAAATCTAAGACCGCTAAAAGTGGTGCAGTAAAAGGGTTCAAAGACCTCTGAATAGCCCAAATAGAAAAACTTTTCCATCAAGCTGCTTAACCTGTCTGAGGTGAGGAACACCTGTGATTGTATTGTGTCCAGCCGTGCCCCGTTGAAATCAAGAACCTGGACCGGTTGAACGGCAGACTTGTTCTTATTGATCGTGATGCCCAACTTGCTGACTAACTGAAAGGAGGAGTCCCTGGCTTGACATAGTAGATGCTTTGAGGGGGTGGTAAGGAGCCAATCGTCTGGGTACAGAAAGACCTGAATGCCCTGAAGCCTCTGGTGAACCGCTACCTTGGTAAGCACCTGGGGGGGGGGGGCTGTGGTAAGACTGAAGAGGAGGGCTCAAAATTGGTAATGTTTGGCTCCCAGCCAGAAGCAAAGGAACCTCCAGGAGTGCCTGTGCATCTTGATGTGATAGTACGCATCGTGGAGGTTGATTGAGCACATCCAGTCTCTGTCCTGTAGATAAGGCAGAATAAATTGAATCATGACCATCCGGAATTTTGTCTTGGTTACTGACAGGTTCAACTGGGACAGATCCAATATTGGTCTGAGGTCCCCCGTCTTTTTTGCACTAAAAAGAACCTGGAATAAACCCCAGATCTGGACTGGTCTGGGGAGACCAGTTGGATGACTCGTTTTCTCAGCAGTGAGTCTACCTGCACTACTGCTTCCTCCCACTGTGTGGGTGGAATGTCCTGGAGGGTTTTGTTGGAAGGAAGTGGATCCTTGAAGGGGACGAAATATACTCTTGATATGACTCGCAGCACCCACTGATCTGCAGTGATGGACTCCCATGCTAGTGGGTGAAGTGACAAATGACCCCCGACTGCCTCCATAGATGGACAGCCAGGAAACCCATCAGGGTTGCTGTCCAGGTTTATCTGAGAAAGGTTCTCAGGACCTGAAATTCCTAGGACCCCCTCTGCCTCAGGGCAGCATCTGTCATATCCCACTCTGCGGGACGGTGAGTCCTGAGCATCCCAGGGAAATGCCTGAGACTTGTGGAACCACATCTTCTTCTGGCCTCGCTGGTTCCTGGAAAAAGACCTTAGAGATGGTGAGAAGCAGACCCCAACAGCAGACAGTGTCTTCCCGTCCTCCTCACTCTTGACTAAAGTATCTCTGACTGTATTCCCAAAAAGGGAAGAACCATCAAAAGGGGCATTGGTGAAAGACCCCTTGAAGGGCTCCAAGAACTGACATAAGCGGAGCCAGGCGTGACGCTGGATGGCAACGCCTGACCCCGTTGCCTGTGTGGCTCCCTCGGTGGCATGAGAGAGTAAATGCATAGGCATGTTGATTACAGATTTTAGGGTGGCCATTCTTGCATTGAACATCTTCCTGTCCTCTGCCGACATGGACCTGGGGTCGACTCCATGACTTCCTTGACCAGATCTCTCTCGAGTCTAATAACATGCACCATGTACTTCAGTGCCCTCATGCAGAAGGTTGCTGAAGCATAGACTTGCTTCTCAAAGCTATCCAACGTTCTCGACTCTTGGTCAGGCGGATGGACCGTGGAACTCTCCTGGGCAAGTTCCTTCTTAGTGACCACCACCACTAGCATAGCATCTACAGGAGACCCCTTTTGCCAGTGTAATTTGTCTGTGGCAGGGCTCAAGACTTTGTCCAGGCACTTGGGTATCGGCTCTATGGTGTCTGGCACCTTTCATGCCCTAGATGTAATTAGATCCATGAGTGGATCAGCAGGAGGGGACACCCAAGAGGTAGACGGGCCTGAGCCGAATGCCTCCAGAAACACGGACTCATCAGAGGTTGGTTTTGGGGCAGACCACCCCTGTTGTTGCCATAGGATTTCCATGATGTCTCCAAAGGAGAAATCTCAGGGGCTGATCTTGGGCAACCTTCCCCTAGGTCCGTGTCTTCTGTGAGGGACTCTGGAGGAGAGTCCAAGTGCCTCCTTTTACACGTATGCTTGCAGGGGGGGCTTCTCAGGAGAGCTCTCTGCTGAGGTCTCGCAAGCAGGTTGTTCCAAGGTCGGAATGTCCTGGGGCATTACAGCTATGGGTGTCCCTGAGAGGCCAAGATGGTTAGACCTGCACTCAAGATCAGGGTGGTCTGGACGGACTCTGATGATGAAATAGTCAGAGGCCTCAACCCTGCGAGAACCCTCTCCACATTGAATGCAGAGGGGGAATGGACCTCCTGGGCTGAACTGGCAGAAGTTGCTACCCCCTGATCTGACCGGGGAGTCATTGCGGAGCCTCTAGGAGCCAAGATGCTGAGGGGGATGCTTCTCTCCGACAAGCTCGGAGCAGAGAGCTCCCCTTCAGATCCGACCCTGAGGCTGTGGCTCAGAGAGCTCAGATCCGATCTAGTCAGATCCAACACATTCAGGGCACTAGCCGACGTTGAGGTACAAGGTACCATTGACACCGATCCCTTGACTCTGACCATCCTTGGATTCAACAGCTCCAAAACCGTGGATCGGAGAAGGAGTGATAGGTCTAAATACTGGTTGGAAGGCACCTGCTCCGGTGGGAGAAGGCCCTGGCAAGACCCCCATCTGGATTTCAGTACAGATGAATCTCTGCATCATCTTGTCCATCTCTGCTTCAGATAGGCTCTGGGTAGAGCAGGAGGACGCCACTGAAGTGGGCAAGGAGTGTGCCTAGGAGGCGACTGGCTAATGAGAACCTCGGGCTCAGGGGAGAACCTTGGGGACATGAGACGAGGTGAAACAGGCCTGGAAACAGGCTTAGTCTTTGGCGGGGGCCAGCGTCCGACGAGTGGTCAGGGGAGCGCTTGCGAGGCTGGTCCTTCTTGACCTTATCCCCTTCCCTGGGCCTCTTAGTGGGAGGGTGAGTTCGAGAGGCCGAGAAAGATGAAGCAGCAGCCACTGCTTTCTTAGCGGGAGATGGTGGGACATCCATCCCAGCAGTGGAGGGCAACAGGCCCTTGACAATAAGTTTGTCCCACCTGTCTTTAAAAGCTCTGGGGTTAAACCCAGTGCAAATAGGACATGTGGGAATGGAGGTGATCCACCCCCAAACAAACCACGCACAGTGTCTGGGCATCTGCCAGGGAAAGCTTATGGCTACACTATGGCTTTGGGGCATCCGCCATGCCTTAGCTGGTTCAAGCAACACACACACACACTACCATGAGGAAGAAAGAGGGGAGGAAGCTAGAAAAGCCTACCAAAAAACAATTGTGAAGAACCCTGTGAAGGTATAGAAAAAGTTAGGAATGAAAGGGATAGTTAGAAAGATATCAAAGTGTAAATTTTTACACTTTAAACTGCAATGGAGCTTGGACCACGCTGCTTCCTCTCAGGCAGCAAACGAGATCTGGGGGAGAAGGGAGACAGTGGCATTGTGGGTAAGGGGAGGAGCATGGAGCTCAGAGCCATAGCTGGAAAATGTGGCCATGTCAGATCCAATATGGATCCGAGGACCCACAGGTTGAAGAGCAAATGAAGTAAACTACTTCAGAGCCCTCCTTTCTACTTCTCCTTTTTCCTGGATTACACAGTCCCAGACACTTGGCCTCGGGGGACAACTGGGGGGGGGTGCTCTATCTTTAGGGGCAAGAAATGTAGTGAGGTCATGGTGCCAGCTGACTCCCATTATACCCAAGCATAGTGACATTGGATAGGGCGTCCACCTGCTCCAGGAGAAGGGAAACTATTCTGTGGTAGTCAGGCCAGCCAAGGGCTTCTGAGGTGGGAAATCCCACAAGTTAGGACTGTAACAGTGAATACACTCTGGCATCAACATTTATGGTAAGTATGCACAACTGTATATTCTGAGACATGTATAGGGAGGAGCTCGAAAGTCAGATCCAAAAGTCTAAATGAATGTGACTGGGCTGGATCCGAGACCAATCAGTGTAAGGAAGAATGAAAATGGACAACACAGATGCATAGTTATAGTGAGTATGTAACTTTTATATAAAAGTTACATACTCACCATAACTATCTGTGTTGTCCATTTTCATTTTTCCTTAACTTACCACCCTCCTTTCCCCTTCACTTTTCCTCTGAGAGTGACCTAGTAGTGAATCAGGAACCACTGTTCCATGTTTGAGCCTTATCCTTCATATTTGCTTTCCTTCTGTATTGGCCAGTGCTTAGCTTAGTCTTTCTGTATTTGGGGTAGCAAACTCTGTCTGAGGTATCACAGGGTGCTGGGTGGTATGGATAACAGGAGCTCAAGAGTTGGATGCAAGAGTCTAAGTAAATGCAGCTATGCCAGATCCAAGGTTGGATCAGAGATCCATCAACTGAAGAATTAAAAAACAAATCCACTGTGCACAAACACTCCTCTGTGTCTTGGGAATTCCACTCAATACTGCAAAACCACAGTCCCACCAATATCGTCAAGCAGCAAATAAATGTCAGATCATGATATAAAACCAAGAAATAATTTATTAAATCCAAAACGCCAAAACTGGTTAAGCGCTTTCACTTGCAAAGAATACAAGCTTCATCAGAACACCATAGTTGGATAATCAGTTTCTTAAATAACATTTTGGCGCCATATCAGTTTGAAATGAGCAAGAATAATTTAGAGAGATACATACACTTTTGTGAACCAATTTGCTGTGCACATGAATACAAATAGCAAACGCTAATGTCAGACTAAAATATAAAATAAAAGACATTTAAAGTATATATAAATATAAATACCCATAGCCAACACTACTAAGTTTGTGGTTATTGTAAAAAATATAAAAACTATACAGGAAATTAAATATAATTCATTTTAAGGCCAGAAATGGTTTAATTGAAATTGTGTCATTTAATCGTGGTGTAACAGATGCACCTGTATAAATTTGCCACCATAATTCTTTGTAAAGAAGTATACCATTAAAGTCACCTCCTCTTTGGTTAACCTGCACAATGTCTATTATACCAAAGTTAAAATACTGCTTATCTCCATGTTGTTTAATATGTCTGTACAGCGCATTTTTGTCATCCTTTCTTTTAATACTGTACAGATGAGAATAAATATGTTTGTTAAAACTCCTTTGGGTCTTGCCTATGTAGAACCTGGAACGGGTCCTACATATGGCAAAATATACTACCATTTTGGTTAAACAGTTGCCTCCACAAAAATTGATGCGAGTGTGTTTATAATTATCCAAGATCACACTACCCCCCTGAAATATAGTGTGACATTGTTTGCAAGTCCCACATTTGGTAGTACTCCTAAATGTGGGCATCTTTGTGAGGGTACCCCTCTCCAAAATCAATTTGATATTGGTACTCCCCCAGCTGATAAGCTTATTGACTTTGTCTCTCACTGGGCATGGAAGGAACCAGACTCTGTCAAACCAATTCCTGATGCCCAGATAAAGTTTTGGCAACAGTGAAGGACAGACCCCCACTGGAGCAAAGAAGTCCCTGTTGATGCTATGGTTGTGGTGTCAACCACAAAAAAGCAAGTCAAGGGTGATGGACAGATTTGGGAAATACATATATGCTTCATCTACCTTTGCTTTGAGGTCCCTGAATTTAGTGCACTTTACAAGGCTGCAGAGGGATTTGACAGAGGAGCTTTCAAAATCTGGCTTGGAGTCCATGTCTCTGGAGGACTAGGAGATCATCTTCATAGCTGGCCACTCTATTAAGCATTTAAAGTGCATCTGTGAGGTTAATATCCCGTGCTGCAGATGGTACCTCACGGGCTGCCATTTCAGGCATTGCTGTTAGAAAACCTACCTGGATGCAGCTATGTGATTTTTATGGAGCCTTTCAAGTCTTCTTTCATCAGTGCTCCTTTTGATGGAACATCCATGTTTGGCCCTTCTGTGAAAGAAACACTTTCCTGTAGTGAACAGGAAAGAAGACCCTGCCTGCCATAGGGATTCTACCTCTCAATGATCCTTTTCCTGGAATCAGAGGGGACAAGAAAATGTGGTTCCTTAAGTGTTAGTGATTTTTCCAGGATTCACATGGAGACAACTCCTCTAGGGGCAGAGGGGGGTTAAAATGGAAGACAGCATCCTCATGGCAGAGGAGGCCTGCAAAACCAGGTTTTCTGAGATTCCTTTCTGGATAGACGCTTTCAGTGCTCCTAAAGAGTTGCCTGACTGCTCGCCTCCAGAGGCATTTGGGGTTGCTTGTTCTTGCACCCAGATACCTTGGCTTCTATAACAAAAAGATTCTTGGGTGCTAAAAATAATATCCAGAGGTTATTTCATACCATTTTTTTTAAAGATTCCCCCAACCAAAATAAGAAAACTTCCTGACATCTCACCCAGAGAGAAACTGCATCTCAACAGATTCAAATGTTGCTGGATAAAAGAGCCGTCCAGGAGGTCCCACCAGACCAAAGAGGATTCTGAACTTCCTCAAGGTTTTTTTTAGTGCCAAAGAAGATGGGACCCAAGACCAGTTTTGAATCTAAGCAATCTGAACCAATTTGTGAAGAGGTCAAATTTCCGACTGGTTATGGTTCAATTTATCCTCCCCATTTTGCACAAGGTCAGTTGGATGTGCTTAACTGATCTTCACGATGCATACTATCATGTCAAGATGAATAGATGATCCCCAAGATATCATCGCTTTCAGCTGGGGGACCAGTCACTATCAGTTCAGAGCCCTGCCCTTTGGTCTCACCACAGCCCCTAGGGTGTTTACCAGGTGTGTGCCACTGGCAGGAGTTCACCTGAGACTGCTGGGATTCTGAGTGTTTCCATATTTAGACAACTGGATCCTCACCACCTCAACCAGGCATCTCTTAAAACAGTCCAGTAACCATTTGTTCCAACTTTGTAAAAGACTGGGCATTTCGGTCAACATCTCCATATCAGAACTTCAGCCAGTAAAAAATCTGGAGTTCAGTGGTGCCCAGCTGAATGCAATAAGTCAGACTTGCCAGTCTTTCTACACGTCGTGTATATACAAGCAAGATACAGGTACAGCAAATTCTTGTTCATCCTTCTCCTGCAATCAATTTCTTCTCCAGGCTGTAGGTTTGATGGCAGCAACTATAACCTTAGAACCGATGTCAGTTTTCATTCTGTCTTCAACTGATAGGTTCGGATTTGAGCCTTCAGATCTGACTCTGCAGTTATAAAAGCTTGTGGCATCCTTGAATTATCGAGCTTCTCCCTTACCCAGAATGCATCACCCCCATTACCTCAGACCTCGTTTGCTGCTTCCAGCAAAATGACATGCTCTGTTATTCTCTTGAGCTTTGGTGAGAAGTAGCTTTTAAAAAAGTTAAATTTTGTCTTCATTTACTTATAACCTATTTTAGTAAAGTTATTTGTTGGTTAGTTTTTCTCCCTTACTCTTCCAGGAAATCTCCTATCTTTCTCCCTTTTACCATTTCCGGTTACTATTGTTACATTTTTATCGTAGTTTTCAGTACCATTGTTGATACTTTCTTCCCTTTCTTTCTGTTTAAAAAAAAAACAATTTTCTCCATTAAAAGTTATAATTTTGTTTTATTGTTGTTGTGGTTGTGCTTGGCCTTTTGTTTTTGGTGATGGTTGACAAGAAATAAATGTGGAAAATGCAGTCAGAAGATCCCTATGCCTGACTCACATTTTGCGTTTTTTTTTTAGGACCTCTACCTCCAGGAGAATTGTGCAATCTGCCATGCTTTTAACCCTAGGGCATTGCTAGATCACAGGAATAAACTTATTCTGAAGGGAATTTTGCTTTCCTCCTTTGACAAAGCTATATCTGGACCTTCCAAAGAAAAAACTAAAAAGATAGCTCTTCTCCAAGCACCTGTTCTGCATCCTCCAGGTCCTCAGAAAAATCAATGAAAAGAACTTCTTTGGATCCTATAGTTCCTTCAGATCATATGAAGAAGAAGCAAAAATGATCAGATCCAGCCCTTTCTTCGGATTTGTACAAGTCAAAATACAAGTCCTTGGATCCAAAGTCTCTGAAAAGTAAAGCTTCATCGGATTTGAAGACCTCTGATCAGATATTCACTTTACCGACTCTGCTTAGACCATGGACCCGGTTCCTTCAAGAGAGCCTTCCCCTTTTTTAGAAAGACCAAAGCCTCCATCGGTTCTATCCACCCATTCATTCTGAAGTCTCACCAAAGAAGACATAGAGAGGGTAGTGAGAAAAATCCTCTTGGCGCAGAGCCAGCCTGCCTTTTCTTCGGCTCCTTCCCCATTTGGTCGGGAGGCCCGTGCATCTACTACTCCTCTTATACTAATTCCTCCTTTGACTCCTGTCCAGGTTTCTTAGCCTGCAGATCTGAGTCGTCTGGCACCATCCTTTTCAGATCAGAGGATTTTGGTATCCTTGGATCCGAGACTTGCTCTGAGCTCTTCAGTTCGGTTGGATCTGGAGAGCTCTGATCAATTCTATTCCCTTGGATCGGAGGGGTTGCAGTTTACTCTGAGTGTTTTGGAGCTCTGTCTACATCTCAGATCCTTAGTGATAGTCTGCTCTAGTCTAACTTTGGACTCTGGGCAGCTAGCCTCAGAGCAGGGCAGGACTAGGGATCAAAGCCTGGGCTTCTCAGATCTGTGTCCTTATCTCTCTCCAGGATGGTCTGCCATCAGGGTTTTGGAGAGAGCTCTGTCTGTGCCTCAGACCCAGGCAATGCTTTCCCCCTTCATATCCTATGTCTACTTCTGTTCTGTCTCTGTGCCTTGTATCTGCTATCCTCTTTACAGGGACAGCTGATACCAAAGCGCCAGGCCTCTCAACAGGGTATCCCCTTCTCTTCTAATACGTCACTGAAGTATCCCACCAAGGAGGTCCTTAAGAAGAGGACATGCAAGCGGAAGCATATTGATCCTACTGAATCAGTCACTGAGGACACAGATTTTGATGAGGGAGAAGGGTCCCCCATGGTCACCTCCTGAAGATGTCTCATTTGAGACATCCTTGAGATCCTGAAATCCTTCGGAGGAATCTGTGTTACTGGAGGATTTTGGTACCTGCCTATCTACTACCTGTGTAGTCCTGCCCACTGATGAGCTCCTGGAGTTGGTCTTGCAGCGGGCATGAAAGGAACCTAGCACCATTCCCAGGAAGCCAGATAAGATTATGACCCCCCCCCCCCCGGAGTCTAAACAGTTTTGGTCAAAAGGTTTTCCTGTTGATGCCATGGTTATGGCAGCAGCCACTAGAAAGGAACTTGCTGATGAAAGTACTTCTGTCCATCAGCCTGACAGGGAGTTGCAGGTGATGGACAATTTTGTGAAGCATGTCTATTCTTCACTGACCATTGCCTTAAGGTGTCTGAACTACTTGGCACATTTTACTACAATTCAGAGGGATCTGATTAAGAAACTTTCAGGTACCCTCACAGGAACTGCATCTGAAGAGGTGAAAGAATCCATCACTTCTCAGCTGACAAACCTACAATCGATTTCCAACTCATCCATGAGGCTTATTTCTAATGTGACAGAAGAAACTGCAAGGGCAGTGGGTTCAGTCATAGCCATTAGAAGACATGCCTAGATGCATTTTTATGATTTCTACTGAGCCTTTTAAGTCTGTTCATCAATGCTGCCTTTGATGGCACCTCTCTTTTTGACCCCAAGATAAGATACATTGTCCAGGTGTGAGAAGGATGGAAATGCCCTTTCTGCTGTGGGTGTATGTTTTTCCATTCCCCAAAGATCCTTTTCAGGGAATCATCAAGGTAGTGGAAAGGTGTGGTTCAAGAAATTACAAGTATCTTTCCAGGACACACATGGAGAGTCTTCCCCCAGAGGCATTGGGGAAGTTCAAATGGTAGACGCCACCCTCACAGCAGAGGAGAAGCCCACAACAACAGGTGTCCAGAGAATCTTGCTTTGGCCAACCCTTCTAGCACTCCTGAATGGAGGCCTGATTGTCCCCTTCTGAAGGCAATCTGGGGTTGTCTGTCCCTGTACTGGAGTGCTTGGCTATAAATAAAAGATATTGGGTGCAGAGGATCATATCCAGAAGATGCATAATTTCCATTTTCCCTTCTTTTTCCAAATTCCACAAAAATCACCAGTCAAGTGGGATCAAGCAGTCATTCAAATACAAAAGCTGCTAGAAAAGAGAGTCATCCAAGAGGTCCCCCAAGACCAGAAAGGATCCAGAGCTTACTCAAGATTCTTTTTAGTGCCAAAGAAAATAGGGGACTAGAGACCAATTCAACAAGTTTGTTCAGAAGACAAAGTTCCAGATGGTCATGGTTCAATCCAGTCTTCCATTTCTGGGGAAGGACAACTGGATGTGTTCAGTAGCTCTCCGGGATGTGTACTATCATATTAAAATGAAAAGATGAGCCAGTCATTACCAGTTCAGACCACTGCCTTTTGGTCTCACCACAGCCCACAGGGTGTTCAAATGTATGGCAGTGGTAGCAGCTCACTTGAGACTGCATGGATTCCAGGTGTTTCCTTACTTAGACAATTGGCTTATCTCCACCCTGACCAAGCATCAAGGCAGGAGAAAAAGTAATCCAGATTTATGCATGTTTAGGAATAACAATACATTTTTTTAAAATCACATCTTCAACCATCTCAAACCTTAGAGTTCATAGAAGCGTTGCTCAACACAATATCAACAAAGGCCTCTCTTTGTCTTTCCAGAGTTCAAACTTTAAAATCTCAAGTCAGCAAGATGCTTTACTGTACCACAGTCCCCACTCACTTAGTCCTACAAGTGCTAGGATCAATGGTGGCAGCCACTGGCCAGATTTCACATGAGGATTCTTCAGTGGATGTTGGTGTCTCAGTGTTCGATACTTCAGCTTCTTCTGTCTACTGAATAACCAACTTGTGCAGAAAAGATCTGATGTGATGGACCCAATCGGAACAACTCCTACAGGGCCATTTATTTGTCTTGTCTCAGCCCAAGGCCATAGTGACCATGGATGCTTCCCAGCTGGGTGCAGGAAACACAGTCGAAGGCATGTGGTCCCCTGCAGAGGTCAATTTGCATATCAATGTTCTAGAGTTGAGAGCAGTGCTTTTAGCATTGCAAGCCTTCCAGGATGCTCCCCGTTGGGAACAATTGTGATACAAACAGACAATATGTCAGTAGTTTGGTACATCAGCAAACAAGGAGGAATCAAATCATACCCTCTATGCCAAGAAGCAGTAAGGGTGTGCCCATGGACAATCTCTCCCAACCAGTTTCTTTTAGCAATGCACATTACAGGGAAGACCAATGTACTAGCAGACAAACTGAGCAGGTGCATTCTGTTATGTCACGAATGGTCCTCAACCAGAAAATAGTGGACATGATTTTCTGCAAGTGGGGCCAGCCTTACTGCCATCTGTTTGCATCTCCCCTAAACAACAAGTGCAGCAGCTACTTTGTCCTCATCCCTCCACAGGGGAAGTCACCGAGGGATGCTGTTCTCCATGATTGGCCTCCTGGATTACTGTATGCTTATCCATCAATCCCTCTGATATCAAAATTCCTTCAGAGAGCTGCCAGGTTGAAGAGCAAGGTCATTCTCATTGCCCCATTTTGGCCTTGACAAATTTGTTTCCCCTTCCTGTGTCTTTATTTGATCCATCACCCCTGAACTCTGGATCCAGTTTCAGACCTGCTGTCTCCCCCGACAGAAATGATTCATCCGGATTTTCCAAAGCTCAAGCTAACAGCTTGGTTTCTCCATTTCCAGTAATAGCTAGACAACCTAAGCTCTCTTCACCTGTTTGCTAAATTCTATTATCTTCCCTTAAACCATCTACAAAGAAAACTTATGCTAGCAGATAGAAGAGATTTGTGTACTGGGCACTTCAAAATGGTGTGGACCCCTTTTCCGCACCTATTCACACAATTCTGGAGTTTTTGTCATTACCTTTTGATCAAGGGGCCAGTTCTTCCACAGTCCACAGTAAAGGTTCAATTAGCAGCAATTTCCTTGTTGGTCTTGATAGCTCTTCCCTTGCTTCACATAAACCCTGTAAAACCTTTCTGCGAGGGACACTTCTATTGAGACCCCCAGTTAAAGATCCTACTCCACAGTGGGACTTAACTCTGGTACTGCAAGCTTTGGTTCATCTGCCCTTCGAACCTGCAAATACTTGTGATCTAAAATCTTGAAAATCTTGTTTTTGGTGGCCATTACTTCTGCCAGAAGAATTTCAGAAGTTCAGGCTTTGTCGGTGAAGCCTCCATACCTAATTTTTCATTAAGATAGTTACATTATGAACTAATGTATCCTTTTTGCCCAAAGTTGTATCAGAATCCAACATTAACCAGTGTATCAACCTACCAGTTTTCTTTCCAAATTATACAAAGGTGAATATTTGTTGTATTCACTAGATATGCATAGGCAATTGCGTTTCTACTTGCACAGAACAAGAAACTTCAGAAATTCAGATCAGTTATGTTTCCTTTGTGGGAAAGAAGTTGGGCAAGCCAGTGTCTAGTTTCCCTAGCCAAATGGCTTAGTAGTTGCATTTTTTTATTTACGATAAATTGAACTTGCCTTTAACTAAGCAATTGCATGCTCATTCTACAAGATCGTTAGCAGCTTCCTCAGCCTTTCATTCAAGAGCCTCCATGGATATTTGTGCAGCAGCAACTTGGGCTTCAACTCGCACCTTCTCTCATTACAAGCTGGACTTAGTTTCTAGGGTTTCATTTGGATCAGTGGTGATTAGGAATATCCTTCCTTGAGGCCACCTTGGGATAATAGTAGCTGGGGACTCTGTTCCATCAGTTGAGGACAGAATGAAAATTGACATCAGGTAAAGAAGTTATGTACTTACCATAATGTTGCATCTGTGTTGGCCATTTTCATTCTTTCTCAACTACCCACCCACCAACCCCCAATCAATGTTATCTGAAGAGCGAGTGGACAGAGCCAGTCTTGGGGTCTTTCCCTTGCCTTTTATGAGTGCAAGTATAGCTTTGTGCTTCTCTCATCTGCTATATTTCTGCTTGAAATGTTTTCTGTATGAGTAAAGTGTTTAGTCTTTTGCTGTAATATGCAAACAAGATCTGAGATAATGGGAGTTGTGCATTCTGGGTAAGGGAGAAGCTCGAGAGTTCAAAGTTGCCACGAACTTTTACAATGGCTGAGTCAAATCCGAACCCATCAGTTGAGGAAGAATGAAAGTAGACAACACAGATGGAACATTATGATAAGTACATAACTTTTCCTATGGCACTTTACTATATGCTTGTTCTCTAATGGACTCTAGCTGTTCTGTAGTTTATTCTGCCGCATCCTTTATGGTCAGACTCACTCAAGCATGCAAAAATCATCTTTGCTGGTGGAGTCAGTTGGACAAGGTTTACCTGGGCTGTCTTTTTATTCTGCCTCCTCCAGTGGCCACTGTGACCAGTGACACTTCCCAGTTGGGGTGGGTTGGCATTCCGTGGGACAGACGGTGCAAATCATGCAGTTCCCTCAAGAGACCAGTTCACACATCCATGTCCTAGAGATGAGAGCAGTTCTGTTAGCGTTGCAGGCCTTTCAAGATGTTCTCCCTCTGTTGACTATTGTGATACACAAACCATCATATCTGTGGTCTAGTACATCAACAAACAAGGGGAACCCAATCTTAACCCCTTTGTCAAAAGGCAGTGAGAGTGGGGCAGTGGGCAGTCTCAAACTGCTTTCTTATGGCAATGCATATTCCAGGGAAATACAATGTATTGAGCTCTTCCCTCAACCCATAATGCCCCAGACTAGCCTATAATACTCAGATCGAGTTTGCTGACTTATAGATCCTAGGATAGAGTAGGAAAAAGGAAATAACAGTAAGCTAGGTCTCAAACCTGGAGCTAAAGGTTCATAGGTTGGTACTAGGCTATCGGCCCTAGGGTCTATACAAGCCTAGCCATAACAATTCTCTGGTTATTTCTTCCCACACTATTTACTTCCCTGGACCCCTGTCTAGCAGGGTGACTGACTTGATCCCCGGGCTGAATTTCTTTTCTCCCATCCAATCGTCAAGGTTCCTTTTGAAGAGGGCCAAAGAGGCGCTCTGCTTGACATGTATGGGCAGTCTATTCCAGAGTCTGAGGAGTCTCTGAGTCAGGAACCTATCCTTCCAGCATGTTTTGTTTATTGTGATGACAAGGTTTAGATCCCTGGAGCATGTGTCCCTGAGGGATTGGGATTTCTTTAAGTGTAGCATGTCCAACAGCTCCGGGTTTGATATGGCCTGGTATGTTAAGCAGAGATCACCTCTGAGTAGATGATATGCGACAGAGTATAGCTGGAGTTTTTTAAGGTAGTCAGTGTAGGGCTTCTGCTTTAGGCCTGTGATTCTTTTAGTGAGGTATTTCTGCGGCCTTTCCAGTTGTTGCAGATGTCTTGAGAGGTACATACCAAATGAGGCATTGTGTTCTATAATGGGTCTAATGAAGGATGAGTACAGTGGGGCAATGACCTCCTTTTTTCTGGATGAAAAGCTCTTAGTGATATGTGCCGCATAGAAGGATTTCCTGACTGTTGTGGCGATGTGGTTATCGAAGTTGAGACCACTGTCCACCTGTGTCCCTAAGTCTCGTATCACACTTTCGGTGTTTAGTGTACTGCCACCTATGGGATAATTCACGGGTACATGTTTTATCCCAAAGGGGATAACTATACATTTCTTGGCATTGAGCTTGAGCCCATGACTCTGGCACCAATCATCTGTTTCTGTAAGACCCTTTTGTAGAGTATCCACATCATTTGTGGATTCAATAATGGCTCCCAGTTTGCAGTCATCTGCGAACTTTGTTAGCCAGAGTCCCTTAGTGTTGGCCTGTACTTCAGAGAAGTAGATGCCAAACAAGAGCGGTCCCAGGACTGAACCCTGAGGTACTCCACTTGTCTGGAGCTGGATTTTACAGTGTGGGTTCTGTCAGTAAGCCAGTTGGCAACCCATCGAGTGACATAGGGATTAATGCCCAGCTTAGTAAGTCTATCTATGATTCCAGAATGGGGAATGGTGTCAACGGCCTTGGCGAGGTCCAGATAGGCTGTGTGGACCGGCTTACCCCCGTCCATGGCTCTGGAGACTGATTTGAAGAAGTCAGTCAGGTTCAGGAGACACGATCGGCCCTTCACGACCCCAAACTGGGTGGGGTCCAGGGTCTGAATGTTGCCAATATCTTTGTTTATAAGTTCCATGATAATACTTCCATGGCCTTGCAGATCAGGCTCATCAGACTGACGAGGCAGTAGTTCCCGGGATCCAAGGAAGATTCCCCCCTTGTGGAGTGGGATAACTATAGCTGTGCTCCATTCAGTGGGCATGAAGCCTGAGGTGAGGCTATGATTAAACATGACACTTGGGTGAGGTGCCAGTTAATTTTGTAGTTCCTGTAATACACAGCCCGGGATGTCATTTGGTCCCATGGATGCTGTACTCTTAGCTTTGGAGAGTGTGTTTTTTACCTGTGTGGCCATTATTACTGGAATTTGGCAATCTTCCGGTATTGAGATGGGCTGTTTTGGGGGTGAGAGGGGGGGGGGTGAAGTTGGCACTGAATTGATCTGCAAGGACACTGGCAATATCCTTGGGATCAGTATATTTAATAACATTCTGTTGTAGCTCAGAGCAGATCTGAGCATTGCCATTTAGATTCTTGACATAGTTATAGAATGCCTTGTGGTTGTCTTTGGAATCTTTGGCAATTTTATTTTCATAACTAGCTTTGGAGGATTTTATGAGGGATCTCAGCTTCTTACTGAGGCTGGTAAGGGAGTTTTTTGCAACCTGGAATTTTCCTCTCTTCTGCAGCAGTTTCTTCCTTTTGTTGTATAGTTGGTTTATGGCAGGGGACCACCAGACTGGCTTCCCTTTTTTAGAGGAGAGCATCTTGGTTCTGTTTGGGAGGGCATGATTCATGCATGAGTGGATGTGCTCATTCAGTGCCTTAGTGTAGGATTCAGCAGTCAAACTTTCAGTTCCCATCTGCATGGGTATCATCAAGTTTATCATTTCTGACTTGAGTAGCATGAAGTTGGCTTTGGAGAAGTTTTTTATGGAGGTTTCCTTACTGGGGGGTGGGGGTGGGATGTGGATGTTAAGGGTGACTAGCTTATAGTCAGACCTGACCAACGAGGGGGTTGACCATAGGTGTGGAGCTTCGATTTCCCATGTTGGTAATGACCAGGTCTAGGATATTGGAGCCCCTGGTGGGACTATGGATTAGTTGATCCATGGCATTGGAATTTATGAATTCCAAGAACCGTTGGGCAAAGGTGTTGGTACATGAGTACTTTTCCCAGTTAATGGCAGGGTAGTTGAAGTCACCCAGTATTAGGGTGTTTGGTTGTATCTTAATACGTTCCAGTATGTTTAGAAAGGTGTAGTGAGAATCTTGGGGCATGGTGGGGGATCTGTAGCAAGCTACAGTTTGGATTGCAGTCTTGCCTAGTGTTAGTTGCACCTGGAGAATTTCAGACGCATTGTGTTGGGCAACTAGCCTGGTGGTGTGAATATCCTTGGTGGATATGGACACTCCTCCACTTTTAGTGTTTTGGTCCTGGTTTGGTGGCCGAAAAGTGTGTTAGTTGTAGCCTGGTATTGCAGGGGTGCTCTATGGAGCCTTGAACCAGGTCTCAGTTACTGCACAAATATCGATGTTCTCCATTTTTAGGAGTGCCTCGAGAGAGTGCATTTTGAGGTTTAGACTTCTAGCATTACCTTCAGAATTTGCACTCTTGTACCTGCTACGGTGGTGGTTTTGTCCTTTGAACTTTGCCTAAATAAGGCACTATAGGGGGGTGGCAAGAGCTTTAGCCAGTAACCTGAATCCCAGAAGCGACAGGTGCAGACCATCTCTGGCAAAGCATCATGGTCTGTCGATCATGACGTCCCAGGCAGACAGATACTGGATCCCCTTTGAATGACACCAGAAGCTTAGCCAATTGTTGAAGTCAATCATTTTGTCCTTATATTGTGGTATAATTCTGGGCAAAGGCAGGATGCTACTCAGGGCTAGGGTCATACCTGCCTGGGCCACATGATCCGAGAGCTCGTCCATGTCTCTTTTAATGTAGTCCAGGGAGGTACGTCTCAAGTCATTCACTCCAACATGGACAATGAAAGAGTCATATTTGTACTTGTTGTGGAGTGACTTGAGTGCATGCAGTATGTGGCGGATCCTGGCACCCGACAGGCAGCTGACTGTAATTTTCTCCTTGTTCAGCCTGATGAGTGGGACATCAGTGTGCCTGACTGTAGAGTCACCTATAACTAAAGTGTTAGGTACGCTGGCTTGCCTTAGGAGCTGTTGCTGGGTGGCACACTGGTGTTGTGAGCTATGTGACACTTTGGTTGTGATTGGTGTTGCATTTCAGCTTCGGAGGTCCTTGTTGCTTGGGCAGGTTACAGTTAAGGGCCTCCGCATATGTGGATTTAATGTTGCTATGTGTGGGTGTTAGTGGTGTGGGTTTAGAAGGGCTATGTGTTGCTTGAGGTTTAGTGTGGGTGTTAACCTTCTCCTCTTGACTGTCTAACACAATATTGGAGGGTGAGAGCTTTGCTTCCAGTTTGGCTATGTAAGGGCATGTCTTACAGGTTGTAGTGTTGGGTGTTAGGAGGAGAGGGTTGTTTGTGTACGAGGCAATTGCTACATTGCCCCAGTATGCCCAGATTCACAAGTTGGACAGGAGAAATCACTGGAAGCTGACCCTTGGACATGCCTGGTTTGGTGCTTTTTTTGTAAAGTACAGGAGCTGTTTTCCCTTGCCTTAGCAAGGTACTTTGCAATTATAGGCTGTTTAGTGCCTAAGATTAATTTCTCCTTATTAACAAGGAGAGTTGAGTGCTTGTATCAGTTTAAGGTTTCCTAGTGCTTTCCAGCAGGTATTAGAGCAAGTGCTAGTCACAGGAATGCTTAAAGGTGAGATGAAAAAAATGGTTTATCCTAAACACTGCAGTGTGCACTAGATAAGTTAGACGTGAAAGTAGGTAACTTAAGTTTTACCTGTCTAAAAAGTTAAGTTTTAGTGGAGAGTCACTGTTTTTAAAACAGCAAGATAGATTGATAGAGGGTTTTCACTTTTGTATTCTGGTACTATGGAATACAATAGGATGGCCAATAAATTTAAATAGTTGAAGGGGAGTGATTTCACAAAATGATAATTTTGTGCTTTTACACAAGCCATTGAAAGCAGAGAGGAAATGAGCTATATGATCAAATTAACATAGGAGGCAGGCAACTAGAAAGACAGTGGTATTTAAGAACACGACACAGGTGGGTGGGTGGGAAAAAAAATTCTGCCTGACTCTCAGGAGACAAAACTGTGGTCTCTTTTGAAGTTTTAATATGCAATTAAAAGCAGAATACAAGTAAAACACAAGGTAAAGATAACAAATCACAGTATTCAAAATATAAAAAGGCAATAAGTAATACAAAATACAACAAATAAAAAGCAAACTAACCTTTCCTTCACAGCAAAGTTTAGCAGAGTCTGGTGAGCTTTTGTTGTAAAAGCCTGGTAAACTGATAACAGGTTCATAGTTACTAGGTATCTCCGCCAGAGGAGGACATCCTCAGGACTGCTGCAGTCATCCCCTTTAAAGTACAACACAGCACAGTATCAGCAATCCATCTGCATACTTTGGGAGTAGAACTTTATCCTTTCATTTTTTTGTTACCCCTTATTTCCCATTTGAGTTTTCTTGTTACTTTTGATTTAAAAGATGCATATCATCACATTTCTATAGATCAGGTTTCAGACATTTCTTAAGGTTTTCTGTGTTTGGATTACATTCTGATCCAGGGGTATTCACATGCCTAGCTGCTGTGACAGCCTATTGCAGATTGCAAGGTATACACATTTTTTTTATTTAGGTGATTTGCTTATCTTTGCCGTGTCTTTTTCAAGGTGTCAGGAATCTCTCATTTGGGTAAGGGATTTCCTACACACTTTGTGGTTTCAGGAAAACATACAAAAATCTTGTTTGACGCATCACAGGATGATTTTCCTTGGGGTGTCTCCTGGATTCCTCAGTTCAAAGAGCTCTTCTTCCACAGGAAAAAGCAGATATGCTTGTAGGTGTTCCTGAGTTTTTTTCACTGGGACTACTGTCTGAGCCAGTAAATTTCTCAGGATTTTGGGTCTCATGGCTTCTATGATTCTCATGATACCTTTTGCAAGACACTTAAAACTCGACTGGTACCCAAAAGCTGTATGGTCATTTATTCACACTGTGCTGAACAGAGGAGTGGGACTGACCACAACTCTGATTTGTGATATATAACAATAAGTATCCTGTTTTTTGCTTATTTTTACTAGTTATTGTTTATTCTAACAATTTATGGCACTTTTGTATTGTCTGCTGCCTATTGTTTACTGTATTTTATTGCTATAAACTAATCTGCATTATTGTACTGAAATTGTCTGCCTTACAGGGCCTGTTAAATACTTGGTGTCTTTGCAGTTGCCCGCCTCTACTGTAAATTTGATCTGGGACACTCCTTCCAGTCCAGTGTCATTAGCTCATTTTACCTAATACAGACAGAACATTTGGGAAGGCCAACCCCCTTAGTTTCTTAACCTTGAATTATCTCCTTTCTTCCTTTCCACTGTACTAAAAAAAAACAAAAAAAAAATTATTCATCTGCTTTTGCAGTATTCGTGTTTCCTCCTCCTACTCTATTACTTCATCTTGTTTTTTTCTGCTACTTGTTCTCTAAAGTGTTCAGTTGCATCTTCTCTGCTGCATTTATTACTCCTTGTTTTTAGCCAGTTTAAATTTTAAGTGTTATTCTAAGCCTCTTAGTTTTGGTTTAAGCACTTGGGCTTTAGGCTTACCCCTTAACTGTCCCTGGCCTCTCTCCCTCAGATTCTGGCAAATATGGATGTACAATTTCCTATGGTTTCTCCTGCCAGCATGATTGATATGGGCATCCTGAGACAGTGTAGTAACTGCCTCATGTACATGGACAACCATCGACTACTAGCACCTAGGAACACAATTTGTGAGAGATGCAATTACATAAATATTAGCTAGAGTCTATGTTCTCTCCCTCTGAAGTCAGTATATCTAGCACTGAGAAAGTTGTCAACACAATCACTACACCTCTAACACCACCCACAACTACACAACACACACCCATGTATGGGGAGGTTCTCAACAAAAACAAACCCAAACAAAGGAGACCTCAGAGGCAAAAACACATGAGAACTCTACAACCCTCCACACCACATACCATGCATAGTCCACACACCAGTGTCTCGCAACCACTAAGGCCTAACCATAAACCCAACATATAAGTCATAGGAGACTCCATTGTGAGACACAGATGTGCCTCTCATCAGGCTGGATGAGAAGAAAGTCACAGTTGTTTGTCAGGTACCAGACTCCCCCATGTCATGCACATACTCAAGTCTTTCAACAACAGATACTGTTATGACTCTGTCATAGTCCATGTTGGCGTGAATTACTTGAGATCTACCTCCCTGGACTATATGAAGAGAGACATGATTGAGCTCACTAAATATGTGTCCAAGGCAGGTATGTTCCTAGCCTTAAGCAGAATGCTACCGCCCAGAATGATGCCTCAATACAAATAGAAAATGATTGACTTTAACAATTGGCTTAGTTTCTGAGGTCATTCCAGGGGGATCCTGTACCTAACAGCCTGGGAAGATATGATCGACAGACCACAATGCTTTGCTAGAGATGGCCTGCATCTGTCTCACTTAGATTTCAGGCAAAGGTCCTTGCTTCCCCCATAGTGCCTTTTTTAGGAAAAGTCATGAGGTCGATACTACTAATATAAAAATTTCAAATCAACGCAAATTAAAGGTTATGCTGCTAAATGCTAGGAGTCTAAACATGAAACTGCACTCATTGCAAGCATTCCTAACCCTGGAAGATGCTGACATTTGTGCAGTTACAGAAACCTGATTCAAAGCTGCAGAGAGCACCCCAGCCTTACCTGGTTACTCATACTATCATGCATTCAGACTCCAAAATGCGAGCAACAAAGCCAAAGGAGGTGGAGTTTCAATATATATTAAAGACACACACACCTCCAGGCTGGTCAAACAGTATAACGCACAGGAGACACTCCAGGTACAGTTAACCATTGATAAGACCCCTATTTAAATTGTAGCTAGCTATAGACCCCGAAATATGACTCAAGATGCCCAGTCCACCTATCTGGACCTCTTCATATCTATCAAGATTCAAGCCTTTACCTTGATCCTGGGTACAGGCCACGGTAATGCAGCAGTTAGCATTGTCACCTCACAGCAAGAGGTTCTCCGGTTCGATTCTTGGCTGGAGCACCTTCTGTGCAGAGTCTGCATGTCCTCCCCGCGGTTGTGTAAATTTAAAGGCATGCAGGTAGATGTGTGTGGGTGTGCCTTCTTTGAAGGTTGGGTGTCGGGCTGGCAACTCAACACCGTAAAAATTAATTGCCAATCATTAGCAGACCGGAGTTCCGCTGTGGCAACCCCTAACTGGGAAAAGCCGAAAGACAGTTTTACCCTGATCCTGGGTGACTTTAATTACTCAACCATAGATTGGTAAAAATACTCATGCCAGAACATGAATGCCCAGAGATTCCTTGATTTTATCAATCCAAATGCCTTGGAACAACTAGTTAATACCTCCACAAGAGGTGATAATATCTTGGACTTGGTATTAACCAACATGAGTAACCACTGCAGCACACCTACAGTATCATCCTCCCTGGTAAGATCCAACCATAAAGCGGTCACTTTCAAAGTCAGGATCTCCCCTGACCCCCCCTCTAGTTAGGGTCAAACAAAAAAACTTCTCCAAAGTTGATTACAACCTCCTGAGGGATGGTATAAACAGCTTCACAGCTCCCTTCCCCACTGTAGGAACTAGCACCAGTGTCCAAATCTACACCAAAGTACTATACTAGCATTTATATAGATGCATGAAATCAGGAGTACCTGACAGGACAAAATCATCCTCTCCAAGGAAGAGTAAACCTGTCTGGTGGACATCTGCAATAAATAAACTATATAACAAAAGAAAAAACTGCTGTCCAGAACCGAGAAGGAACAGGTGCCCAGTTGGAAGCAATCTCTCCTTAGCCTGAACAGGCAAATAAGATCACTAGTGAAATTCTCTAAAGGCAACTTCAAATCCAAATTGGCCACATCTACTAGAGACAATCATAAGGCCTTCTTTACGTATGTCCACATTTTCAAAGGAAGCACCCAGATCTGTTCTGAACTGGTGGTCAAGGACACCACACACACAAATGCTGTAGATATAGCCAATCTACTGGCTGACAGATTCAGTGAAAACTTCTCCCCTTTATCCCCCCCCCCAATCAGTAAATCAGGACACCCCCAGTAGATGCCCCTTACCCCTTATCTCTACGTCACTCGATGGGTTGCCAACTGGCTTACTGACAGAACCCACACTGTAAAAGTGGCTGACTCCAAATCCAGCTCCAGACAAGTGACAAGTGGAGTACCTCAGGGTTCAGTCCTGGGACCTCTCTTGTTTGGCATCTACTTCTCTGAGGTTCAGGCCAACACTAAGGGACTCTGGCTAACAAAGTTCACAGATGACTGCAAACTGGGAGCCATTATTGAATCCACAAATGATGTCGATACTTTACAAAAGGGCCTTACAGAAACAGGTGCTTGGTGCCAGAGCCATGGGCTCAAGCTCAATGCCAAAAAATGTATAGTTATCCCCTTTGGGAAAAAACATGTACCCGTGAATTACCACATAGGTGGCAGTACACTAAACACCGAAAGTGTGATAAGAGACTTAGGGACACAGATGGACAGTGGTCTCACCTTCAATAACCACATCGCCACAACAGTCAGGAAATCCTTCTATGTGGCACACCTCATCACTAAGGGCTTTTCATCCAGAAAAAAGGAGGTCATTGTCCCACTGTACTCATCCCTCATTAGACCCATTACAGAATACAATGCTCCATTTGGTATGTACCTCTCAAGACATCTGCAACAACTGGAAACGCCACAAAAATACCTCACTAAAAGAATCACAGGCCTAAAGCAGATGCCCTATGCTGACCGCCTTAAAAAAACTCCAGCTATACTCTGTCGCATATCGTCTAATCCAAGGCGATCTCTGCTTAACATACAAGGCCATGTCAAACCTAGAGCTGTTGGACATGCTACACTTAAAGAAATCCCAATCCCTCAGAGCCACACACTCCAGGGATCTAAACCTTGTCATCAAAATAAACAAAACATGCTGGAGGGATAGGTTCCTGTCCCAGAGACTCCCCAGACTCTGGAATAGACTGCCCATACATGTCAAGCAGAGCACCTCTTTGGCCCTCTTCAAAAGGAACCTTGATGATTGGATGGTAGAAAGGAAATTCACCCTAGGGATCACATCAGTCGCCCTGCTAGACAGGGGTCCAGGGAAGTAAATAGTGTGAGAAGAAATAGCCAGGGAATTGTTATGGCTAGGCTTCTATAGGCCCTAGGGCTGATAGCCTAGTACCAACCTATGAACAGGTCATCACTACCCTCTCAAAGGCAAAAAATACAGCCTCCATGGGACCCGATAAAATCCCAGGCTGCATCCTACATGAACTCAGGCATGAACTTGCAGCACCATTAGGCACCCAATTCAATGAAAGCCTGAGTACTAGCTTTGTCCCACCCAAGTGGAGGACAGCCACTGCCATCCCTTTACACAAAGGAGGAGTGTCCACCAATCCAGGAAATTATAGCCCCATCAGCCTAACTAGCCTGATCTGCAAGGCCATGGAACGAATTATCATGGATCTCATTAAAAGGGGCATTGGCAACCTCCAAACACTTGACCCCACATAATTTGGCTTTGTCAAGGGGAGGTCATGTCTGTTAAATCTGGTCAACTTCTTTGAGACAGTCACCAAAACCATGAATGAGAGGAAGACGGTGCACACCACCTACTTTGACCTGGCCAAAGGCTTAGACACTATTCCCCACTCGGGCATAGTAAACTCTCTCAACTAGGTTTCAATCCATATGTTATAAGATGGGTAGCAAACTGGGTCACTGATAGAACCCACCTAATCAAAATAGGGGAAGCCACCTCAAGCAGTAAACCCGTAATGAGCGGCATACCCCAGAGATCGGTTTTGGGGCCTCTGTTATTTGGGATATACTTCTCTGAGGTGCAGGCCAAAACCAGTGAGCTATGGCTGACCAAGTTTGCAGATGGCTGCAAGCTAGGCAGTTGTTAGTTCCCCAAATGATGTGGACATCCTCCAAGAGGTTCTCACCCAAACAAATGATTGGTGTCAAAAACATGGCCTCAAGCTGAATGCCAAAAAATGAATCCTCACCCTCTTTGGGGAGAGTGACATCCCCACATATTATGACATTGATAACACAATCTGTAGTGAGAGATTTGGGCACCCAGGTTGATAGCAACCTGACTTTTTGACCACCATGTTGCTTCCGTTGTATGGAAAGATTTCTACATGGCTCAACTCATAAGTAAGGGTATCTCATCTGGGGACAAAGAGGTCATAACATCCCTGTATTCTTCCCTTATAAGGCCAGTTATTGAGTACAGTGCCACCCTTGGCATGTACCTCGCAAAGCACATGCAGCAGCTGAAGAGACAACAGAGGTTCTTCACCAGGAGAATCCAGGGCCTCAAACATCTACCCTACACAGATAGGCTAAAAGCCCTGTCTCTCTACTCAGTTTCATACAGACTCCTCAGAGGTGACCTCTGTCTGGCATACAAAGCAATCTCAGACCTCGCCTTGATGTGACTGCTGCATATCCACAAGTCAAGCTCCACTCGAGCAACCCATATGTGCGACCTCAACCTGGTCTGTGATATCAGTAGGACTTGTTGGCAGGACAGATCTGTGTCCCAGAGACTCCCCAATCAGTGGAATAGACTCCTCCTCCAAGTCAAGCAGAGTACCTCATTATCACTTTTTAAGCGCAACCTGGATAACTGGATGGGAAACAGAAAATACACCCCTGGGATTCCACCTGTGTCCTTGCTGGACAGGGGTTTGGGTGCTGACTTGTCTAAACATGGACTAAACTCTTGGCTAGACTTATAACGGCCAATAGCCTAGTAACCTCCTATGATCAACATCCCCTGACATTCCAGATTCCAGTTTTGGGGATTGTGAGAAGGGAGATTTGTGGTGGGAAGACAAAATTTGTCAGAATCCAGGTTTCCCATTCTCCCTTCAGCTACAGAATAGTCTGTCACAACAGATGCCCCTAACTGCTTGTTGAGTAGTGTCTGTCGGGTAAAAGTGCAGGGGCTTTGGAACAGAAACATTAAAATGCATAAACATAAGACATGTTAGCACTAAATGCTCTCAGTTGTCTATTATCACAGGGATTTGTACAAGTGTTTACAGACAGCACAACAGTGATATGGTACATAAGCAAAAGGGAACCAGGTTTTACCTAATATGCAGACTAGACTTGATAGCCTGAGATATAGCCTTTCATTTCAGTTATTGTTTGCAGACATCATACATAGCATCAAAGCAAAATTGTGTTGCAGACAAGCTTATCAGTACAGACTCTTTCAAATGGAATTTGAATTGAAATTGAATTGGGGGAGTCTTCCAATAAATGATCCAACTGTGGAGCACTATACATAGTTTTTTGCCTCCATTCACAACAATCATTTTTGCAAAATTCTGCTCCAAGACTGCATGCAAGAAGGCTGGAAGATGGATGTTCTTCGTGTTTCAATGTTGCAGTCATCACGTTTGGGTTATCTGCCTGCAGGTAGCCCTCAGCCAGCCTGAATACCAGAGTCTTGGATTCCTGCATTGGATGCTGTCTCTTCTTCCATGACGTCAGGTCGTCAGAGGTATAAAACATGCAGCCGACACCATTATATCAGTCTTTCTTGCTGTGCGGTGCCCGAAGCAGTTCGCAAGTGCCGGTCGGCCAACTCCTGAAATTTTCATTTTCGAGTTTGAGAACTGAAGTCTTCAAAAAAAGATAAGTACCCCGTTGGGGATCTTTTTTCTTGCTCCAACCGATTGTCAGTAAAAGTTAAAAATTGTCTTACCTGTGGAAAACAAATACCTCATAAAGATTTTCATTCTTACTGCATTCCTTGCTTAGGCCCTGACCACAATGTCCCTCGCTGTCGGTTTTGTGCCTTGTTCAACCCCCAAACTATTCGTTGTCGGGCTATATTTGCAGCAAATTATTTTGCTACTCAGTATCAGTACTCCGAAATGGCTTCATTAAGCCATCCAACTACCGATCTTCCGAAAAAACGTAGAGAGACAGACTGCATCGGTCCAAAACTGCCGACGACACTTCCGTTAAGCTAGTCGCCAGTCTGCCAGTACTCAGTGAGGCACTTTCACAGCCCCTAATACCCACTACCTCAGATTCACAGGCCTCTACTGAGACCCATTCGGAGTCCAGTATGCCACGAGATGCTTCTTTGACTATGAAACTTGCGGATGTCTCTACCTTGGATGGGTCCAGAGCCGCTGTGCAGGCACCGGCTTCTGAGGGTGTATTCAGGCCTACAGACTTGCATTTTAAACCAATGCCATCTTCTTCATCTAGGCCTAAAACTCGCACCATGCCTAGAAAACCGATGTCCAAACCGCATGCTCAGGCCCATATGCCTAAAAAACAAATGCTTAGAATGGCTGAAGACCTTATTACCTTAATTAGGGGAAGCCAGCCTTCCCCCTCTAAGAGACCTAGAACTGATTTTCCTTCTGATTCTTCTGATCAGGAATCTGATATTTCTGTTCCTTCTGATGACCAGGATTTGCCTTTATCTATATATGAGGATTCTGATGCAGAGGATTCCATTCCCTATCTTTCCCCTCCAGAAGATTTTTCTTTTGGTGAAACCTTGCACACTCTTAGGGAGCATTTCCGCTGGGAAAGCCAGGATTACTCTGACTCCAAAAAGAGGCTTAGGGAATTCTTACTCCTTCCTCAACACAGGCCTTTAACTATCCCTCCTGTTCTGGACATTGTAGATGATGCTTTCTTGAAATCTAGCCTTTCCCTAGACACTTTACCTCCAGCTCCCAGAAAACCTGACAGGTATTACAGAGTACCTAACTCTCACAAGTTCCTTTTCAAGAATCCTACTGCGGATCCAGAGACCATTTCCCAAGGACCAAAAGGCATTAAGGCTACTGCTGCCAAAAATCCTACACCCTCTGATAGAGATTCTATAGCCTTGGACAGATGGGGTAAGAAGGTATACACTTCTGCTACTTTGGCCATTAGGGCTTTAAATTGCTAGTTTCATATGTTAAAGTACCAGCAGCATATTATGGGACTTCTTAAACACAAAATGATGCTGATTCCTGACTGCTGAACACAAAGAATTACAGAATTGAATGCATTCTGCAGAACAAGTTGGTAAACATACTTTGCAATGTGGTTTTGACTCTCTAGAAGCATCTTGCAGGGGTGATGCCACTGGGTCTGTACTTAGAAGGCATGCTTGGCTTAAGGAGCAAAACTTGCCAGATCATGTTAAAGCTAAGTTTTTGGATGCTCCCTTAAACCAAGACCGCCTGTTTGGCAACAAAGCAGAATAAGTCCACAAAAGGATGGAGGAAAAAGCTAAATCTATGCAAACTGTTAAAGATTTCCTACAAGTACAGCCTCCCAGATTTAGTAGGCATTGGCCTTCAAAGAATTGGTCCTTTCCAGTCTCTTCCTGGGTTTGGACTGAGAAGGCCTGGAACAGCAGACAACCTAAGTTGCAATCTCAGGTTATGCACATGCCTAAGCAGTGGGGGGCTCCCACTTCCAAAGCAGGGAGTAGTAAGCCACCCCCCTATGGAAAAATGGCACAGTGACTTAACCTTAACCCTTCCAAGCCCTGCTCAACTGCCTGCTTCCTTAGGAGGAAAGCTTGCCCTGCATGCAAAAAACTGGGAACTCATTACCCAGGACAAATGGGTTTTGAATATAGTTTCCCCAAGGATACAGATTCCACTTTCACACCCTACCAACCCTAAATGGTTGGCCAGACCTATCCCCAAATCAGTGGGCGGAGGCCCAACAGTAGGTTCTCTCTCTTCTAAGTATCAGGGTCATTCTACCTGTCCCAGCAGAACAAAGGGGACAAGGTTTTTATTCAGTACTTCCGAAAAAACGTAGAGAGACAGACTGCATCGGTCCAAAACTGCCGACGACACTTCCGTTAAGCTAGTCGCCAGTCTGCCAGTACTCAGTGAGGCACTTTCACAGCCCCTAATACCCACTACCTCAGATTCACAGGCCTCTACTGAGACCCATTCGGAGTCCAGTATGCCACGAGATGCTTCTTTGACTATGAAACTTGCGGATGTCTCTACCTTGGATGGGTCCAGAGCCGCTGTGCAGGCACCGGCTTCTGAGGGTGTATTCAGGCCTACAGACTTGCATTTTAAACCAATGCCATCTTCTTCATCTAGGCCTAAAACTCGCACCATGCCTAGAAAACCGATGTCCAAACCGCATGCTCAGGCCCATATGCCTAAAAAACAAATGCTTAGAATGGCTGAAGACCTTATTACCTTAATTAGGGGAAGCCAGCCTTCCCCCTCTAAGAGACCTAGAACTGATTTTCCTTCTGATTCTTCTGATCAGGAATCTGATATTTCTGTTCCTTCTGATGACCAGGATTTGCCTTTATCTATATATGAGGATTCTGATGCAGAGGATTCCATTCCCTATCTTTCCCCTCCAGAAGATTTTTCTTTTGGTGAAACCTTGCACACTCTTAGGGAGCATTTCCGCTGGGAAAGCCAGGATTACTCTGACTCCAAAAAGAGGCTTAGGGAATTCTTACTCCTTCCTCAACACAGGCCTTTAACTATCCCTCCTGTTCTGGACATTGTAGATGATGCTTTCTTGAAATCTAGCCTTTCCCTAGACACTTTACCTCCAGCTCCCAGAAAACCTGACAGGTATTACAGAGTACCTAACTCTCACAAGTTCCTTTTCAAGAATCCTACTGCGGATCCAGAGACCATTTCCCAAGGACCAAAAGGCATTAAGGCTACTGCTGCCAAAAATCCTACACCCTCTGATAGAGATTCTATAGCCTTGGACAGATGGGGTAAGAAGGTATACACTTCTGCTACTTTGGCCATTAGGGCTTTAAATTGCTAGTTTCATATGTTAAAGTACCAGCAGCATATTATGGGACTTCTTAAACACAAAATGATGCTGATTCCTGACTGCTGAACACAAAGAATTACAGAATTGAATGCATTCTGCAGAACAAGTTGGTAAACATACTTTGCAATGTGGTTTTGACTCTCTAGAAGCATCTTGCAGGGTGATGCCACTTGGTCTGTACTTTGTAGGCATGCTTGGCTTAAGGAGCAAAACTTGCCAGATCATGTTAAAGCTAAGTTTTTGGATGCTCCCTTAAACCAAGACCGCCTGTTTGGCAACAAAGCAGAATAAGTCCACAAAAGGATGGAGGAAAAAGCTAAATCTATGCAAACTGTTAAAGATTTCCTACAAGTACAGCCTCCCAGATTTAGTAGGCATTGGCCTTCAAAGAATTGGTCCTTTCCAGTCTCTTCCTGGGTTTGGACTGAGAAGGCCTGGAACAGCAGACAACCTAAGTTGCAATCTCAGGTTATGCACATGCCTAAGCAGTGGGGGGCTCCCACTTCCAAAGCAGGGAGTAGTAAGCCACCCCCCTATGGAAAAATGGCACAGTGACTTAACCTTAACCCTTCCAAGCCCTGCTCAACTGCCTGCTTCCTTAGGAGGAAAGCTTGCCCTGCATGCAAAAAACTGGGAACTCATTACCCAGGACAAATGGGTTTTGAATATAGTTTCCCCAAGGATACAGATTCCACTTTCACACCCTACCAACCCTAAATGGTTGGCCAGACCTATCCCCAAATCAGTGGGCGGAGGCCCAACAGTAGGTTCTCTCTCTTCTAAGTATCAGGGTCATTCTACCTGTCCCAGCAGAACAAAGGGGACAAGGTTTTTATTCAGTACTTTTCCTGGTACCCAGAAAAGATGGTTCCTGGCATCCTATCCTGGACCTCTCTATTCTAAACATCTTTCTGGTAATCCCAAAATTCAAAATGCTAACACTTCAACAGCTGTTTCCTATGCTAGGCAAAGAGGCCTGGTTGGCAACCTTAGACTTAAAGGAAGCTTACCTGCACATTCCGATAAGGGAATCTTGAAGGAAATACCTATGCTTCAGGGCAGGCCCCATGCACTATCAGTTCTCTGCACTTCCCTTTGGCTTATCTACTGCACCCAGGGTATTCATAAAGTGTCTAGCTCCAGCCTTTGCTTTTGCAGGCAGAGAAATATTAAAATATACCCATACTTGGATGATTGTCTGATTCAGGCAGAAAGCCAGGACTTGCTATTAAAACATCTGGCATTCGTAAATAAACTTCTAACCTCACTGAGGTACACCATAAATGAAAAGAGATCTCACCTAGTAACCTGCCAACAGATTGTATTCCTGGGAGCAAGCTTGAATACAACTTCCCAGATGGCTTTCCTCACTCCAGAGAAACAAGTTTATTTGACAACCTACTTCAAACTATTGGCCACAAAGCCCCAGCTATCTGCAAGCCCTGGGGTTCATAGCCTCTTGCATTCTACTAATTTCATATGCAAGACTGCATATGAGGAAACTACAATGGTATCTAAAAGCCTATGGTGTCAACATTCTCAGGATTTGGAATCAATGATTCCTATCATTCCTTGTATAAAGACAGAGCCCCTTTGGTGGGCAGAGGCCTGCTACCACAACAAGGGGCTCCCTTTCACTCTACCCCCTGCCGCCCAAACCCTAACAACAGATGCATCAGACTATGCAAGAGGGGGTTCACTTGGCAGGGCAGTGCATTCAGGGCAAATGGAACCCGAGACAGATGTACCTGCATATCAGCCAAAAAGATATGTTAGCTGTACAGAATTCTCTGAAAGCCTTCAAAGACTATATTCTTCCAGGACAACTATTGGTAAAGACAGACAATGCCACAGTTATGTGGTACATAAGCTGGGGGGAACCCACTCGTACCCCCTCTGCAGACTAGCCATGGCTCTGTGGAACACAGCCTTGAGCTACCAAGTGCACCTACAAGCTCAATTCCTGCCAGGCAAGCTAAATTCACTGGCAGATGACCTAAGCAGACATCTCATAGACCCACACGAATGGAAACTGGAACCAAAAATATTCAACCCCTTGAGGAACAAATGGGGGACTCCAGAGGTAGACCTGTTTGCCTCCCCTCAGAACTACCAATTGGACAAATTCTGCACAAGGACTTCCCACAGTCAAGCTTGGAAAGTGGATGCCCTGTCCTTTACCTGGGAAAGCCTCTTGGTTTATGCCTTTCCCCCTCTGTCTCTCCTGTCGAAGTTTCTGCAAAAGATCAAACAGGACAAGCCAAGGACAATACTGATTGCACCAGACTGGCCATGCCAGCATTGGTACCCCCTCTTGTGCAGTATGACACTGCTGGAACCATGGCACCTGCCTCAGACCCCTTCCCTGCTGTCCCAGCAGGTGGGCCAGATTCTGCAGCCTCAGCTTCAAACCCTGAACCTTGCAGTCTGGCTAATTCCTTGAGCTCTCCAGTAGCATCCCTCAGTAAGCAGGTGCTAGATGCCATTCTGGAGGCAAGGAGGCCTCATACTAGAAAATATTATGCTGAAAGGTGGAAAAGATACTGTTCCTGGAGCCAGATTTAGGGGATGGGCAGAACGGTGCCCAGCTTACCTCATATTCTTCAGTACTTAACAGAAATGCTCCACAAGGGCCTATCCTTCTCGTCAATTAAAATTCATGCCTCTGCCATTTCAGCATATTATAATACTGAACCACCCCTCTTCTCTCACCCCCTGCTGAAGCAATTCCTTAGAGGGGCCAAAAATTTAAGACCCCCCCAGGAGAGCCCCCACTCCAGCCTGGGACTGTAACTTTATATTGGAAAAGCTCACTCTCCCTCCCTTTGAGCCAGCTGCAACTGCAGAGTTGAAATTCCTTTCTTGGAAAACAGCCTTCCTTCTAGCTATCACTTCAGCAAGAAGAGTGTCTGAATTACAGGCCCTCATGGCAGTGGAGCCCTTCATTATCTTCCATGCAGACACGGTTTCCCTCAGGGCCAGTCCTTCCTTTATGCCCAAGGTGGTGTCTAGAGTGGCCCTAAATCAGTCCATTCATTTGCCTACTTTTTTCCCTAATCCACAAAACAAAGGAGAATGAATACTGCACTCTGGATGTGCTCAGACAATGTAGATTTTATTTGGACAGGACTAAGCCTCTCAGAAAATCTGAACAGCTGTTAGCTGGCTTTGCTGCAGGGGCAGATGGGAAGGCCATTTCAAATCGAACCATTTCTAAATGGATAACCCATTGCATTCATTTCTGCTACAAGCACCATGGAAAACCTACCTCTGCAACCTTTCTCATAGGAGTCCCTACCAGGGACATCCTAGAAGCTGCTACCTGGAGCTCTGTATATACCTTCACCAAGCATTACCACATGCCTATTTTTTCTAAATCCAGAGCTGGTTTTGCCACTGCAGTCTTGCAGGGCTTAATAGCTGGGCCTAATGCTCTCTAACTTCCTCCTTCCTTCCTTAGCTTTGGGAATCAACCCAAATGTGATGACTGCACCAGTGAAACATGAAGAACATAGTACAGTTGTGTATACTTACCATAAATGTAGATGTTCGAGTGCATTTACTGTTGCAGTCCTGGTTACCCTCCCCCCAGCCCCCTGACTTCTCTTGGCTCTACCTTTCTTTCTTGTTTGGTGTATTTAAGTTTTCTGGTATATTTGCTTTTTTATGGAGGCGCACCATAACATATAATTGCTTCCCATTGTGGGGGCACCTAACATCTGGGGCAAGAAAAACTGATGTAATGGCGTCTGCTGCATGTTTTATACCCCTGATGACCTGACGTCATGGAAGAAGAGACAGCATCTGAAGCAGGAATCCAAGACTCTGGTATTCAGGCCGGCTGAGGGCTACCTGCAGGCAGATAACCCAAATGTGATGACTGCAACAGTGAACATCTACATTTATGGTAAGTGTACACAACTGTACTTTTTCCTTTTCCTTATACAGTAGTGCTCCTGTGTGTTTTATCACCCTTTCCAGTAATGTCCAGGGAAATTCTAAAGATTTAGGATGGCTGTCCAGTGATAATTCTAGTAACTCTATTTCTTGCTCAAGCAACAGTTCCTTCTTTTGGAAATGTCCAGTGGCAATTACTGCAAGCTTTCTCACAGACAGGAGCTAGTCACACAGGACAAGGGGTGTTAGATACATCCTGACCTCAAACAGCTGCAACAGACTAACTGGATGATAAAATATTGATACCCTTTAGGTACTTTTTTGGAGGGTATTAAAAGTGGAGGTAAGAGAACTTGCTGCTTGAAAGGGATACGTTGGTAAATGGAAAACTTTTTCTAGCTAGTGCAAAGAAAAGAACCAGCTCACATTCAGGGCTAGTGTTTCTCCATTATTTGTGAAAGTTACTATCCTGGTCTGTCTTACTCCTCCATTAAAGTTAATTCATCTGACATTTCAGCATGCCTTCTCATGGATCCTCCACTTTCAATGCAATTTTATGTGAAAATACTTTTGAAAGGGGTGTTGCATACCAAGCCTCCTAGGAAAGAGGATTACTCCTTTCGATGTAAGTTTTGTGTTAGAAAAAAGTTAACTCTTGCTACTTTTGAACCAGCTCTTCAGGTTGGTTTGAGGTTCTTAAGATGGAAAACAGTTTTACTTATTTCTCTTACCTCTGCAAGAAGAGTATCAGAGTTGCATGCTCTTTTGGTGGATCAGCATTATTTCATTTTCCACAGAGAGGGTTTCCTTAAGAACTAATCCTTTAATCAGATGATGTAATTTTCATTCATTCCTCAACTGTTGGGTCTGGATCTGATCCTCTGGTCTGACTTGGCAGTTTCTTCCAAATCGTAGAACACTTGAACTCTCGAGCTCCTCCCTTTACCCACAATGCCCCAAGCACTTAACATATCTTAGATCTCATATGCCACCATAGCTTTTGGACATAGATTGCAAACTCTTGTAGTTGGAAGTTTATTTCTTCTACTTCTCAAAAGTCAGTGAGTTTAATATCCTATATTATTTTTTCTTATTATCTTTACCCTTTTTATTACCATTCTGAATGTGCTTATTTAGGACCTAAACATCTAGATACTAACTGCAACATTTGTAAGGGATTCAACTCCTGTGTCATAATAGACAGAAAAACTAAGTTAATCATCAGGGGTTTACTACCTTCTAAATCTTCATCAATGGCTACTGGGAGCTCAAACCCCAAAAGGCAAGAGAAGGCGGCTGATTCTTCCAATGAATCTTGTAAGAGATCACCAGGGTGCCCTTTGGCTTTGACCTAAGCTCTATTTTCAGAGCCACAAGTTAAACAGGTTAAAAAGTCTGATCCAGGTGTCTTGTTTTGTGCAAGGATCCTGGGAGACTTACTAGGAGGTACAATAATAACAACAAGAGAACCAACAACAGACAAGGTTTTAGTTATAACAGGGGATATAAGGGAAAGTATAGCAGTTCCAGCAGACCTCAATTGGATTTTCCCGGGGAAGATCCTTGCACAAAACCAGACAGGGGCACAATACAGGGCCACCAGGAGGCTGGCCCTCCAACATCTCATTCCCCACCATCCCAATCCCGTCTGGCTATCAACACTTCGCAGAAGCCTTTGACATCACAGAAGGATCAGGACAGGAATATAAGTCACACAGGCAACCAGAACCAACAGAGAGTTCTACAGGACGAATCACAGGACACCCAGGACCACAGGCAATCCAGCTACCAGGAGCAGCAGCACCTTCACAGAGACCAGTTTCTCCAGGAAGACCAGTATCGACAGCACAGACATCAACCACCACACCAATACCAAAGCCAGCACCAGTACCAGAACAAGAACGACGAACACCACCAGAGCCCCAGAGCTTGTCCCTTTTACCAGGTCCCCCCCCTACTACAGCGAGGAATACTACTACAACCCACCAAGATTCCAGAAAGCAGAGAAGGAATTCCAGAGGTCTCAGACTGTATCCACAAACCCCCAGGGAGACAGGAGAACCAAACAGTGGACAGGGCTGAGAGAAATACAATAACTGGGCAATCCTGTCTGGAACCCCGACTACAACCCAGGTCCCATGCTCAGATGGAGGAACCAGACACAATAACAGGTGCCCCATTTATCTGGAAACACTCTGTTAAAGCACTAACTGGAGATGAAAAAAGTGTGTTGTCCAAATGACTTACTTTTGTGCCAAGCTGCAGGAATGAGGTTGCTCAGGTACTGAAGGACCTTAAAATGTTTGTAAGGAAGTTCAACTTAAGGGTAGAGTTTCATAGCAAAAGTAATGACATTGAAAATAAGCCTGTTGATGAAACTATAAAAAAGCCTAGCAGCTATTGTCCACCACTACATCAAACATCAGCTGCTTTCAAAGTGAAATGTGAGATGGATATCAGTAAGCTCCTTAAAAAAAACTCCTACGAAAAAACTTTATATCTTAACACACGGAGAAAAGTATTGCTTGAGCTAGGCAATGATAAATCCAGGCAAGTAATGAAGGCAGACAAGGGAGGAGGTATACTTGTGACTGATACCACTAGCTACAACCAAAAGATAGAGAACATGCTGGAGGATAACAGATTTTATGAGTTATTTACCATGGATGACATAAAAAGAGCATATGGGTTATGGAACATTAATCTCACCATATTATGGGAAGAAAAACTTATCACTGAAAATCTTTATAATTATTTATGGAGCCCATGCCCACGTTTACTTTACTTTTTTGGAATAACAAAGCCACACAAGAACAGAGAAGACCCACCTTATAGACTGGTGGTAGCAAGTGGAGGTTCCCTTACTGAAGTCACAGCCATTTACCTTGATTACTTGCTGAAACCTTTACCAGAAAATAATACGTCATACATAAGAGATTCATTGGATTTTTTTTTAGGAAAATTAAAAAAAACATTACAGTGGAAACTGACAGTATTTTATTAACTATTGATGTGGAATCCTTGTACACAGTGCTCCCTCACAATTACTGTATAACAGCAGCTATTGAGTCTTTTAAGAAACATAATCAAGGTACACAGGCACAACTGCAAAAGTTAAGCAAGCTCATTAATCTTGTACTGGACTTCAATTTCTTTACTTTCAATGTCAAACACTACAAACAAAAAAAAATGGTATAGCAATGGTGGCTGCCATGGCTCCCAGCATAGCTAACATAGCCCTGTCAAGTGGGAGGAGGACTTTGTATTAAACAACACAGACTACATGCAGCATATCACATGCTATTTACATTTTATTGATTACATCTTTATTGTGTGGGAAGGTGGCACCTTGCAGCCTGGAGATTTTATCACTTACCTCAATGAAACAACCCCGTTCCTGAAGTTTACCTCTTTCCATAGCTATACGTCAACCACTTTCTTAGACATGCAGATTTCCAAGGACACCAAGAATAACAGAATCACCACTGATCTATTAAGAAAACCAACAAGGGTTAACTTATTACTCCACAGTAAAAGTCTACATCCTACAAAAAACAAGTATAATGTAGTGAAGTCCCAGGGCATATATTAGCTAGAATTACCACAGAGATGGAACCATTTTTGAGAAACCTGAACAACTTACAGAATGATTTTCTAGTGAGAGGCTATGAAAGTCAGATGTTAAAAAACATCCTGGAACCCATTATAGAACTTCAAAGGACTGAAGCACCTTCACTCAACCTCCCCAGTAGGATAATTTTAAGAAATTCCGCAAAGAATAAGAAATGCAAAAATAGCTGCATCCTGACATACACTTTGGATTATCACAGTATCAAAAATGCTATTGAAGAAAACTGGGACATTGTCACAGGAAACCCTTTTCTGATTAACGTCTTAGGTGAAGCCCCATCCTTTGTTTATAGGAAGGCCAGGAACTTTAGAAGTTTTGTTGAATTTAAACCTAGACCATATGAGAGAAACACTAAAAGATGTGAAACTAATTGTACATTTTGTATATTTATACAGCAAGTTTTTATTGCACTTATTTAAAGAAAATCATTAAGACCAGTGCAGGGGGTGACTGTAACACTACAAAAGTAATTTACAGGGCACAGTGCAATGAATGTGATGCATTATATGTGGGCAAGACTGTAAATAAACTCAAGTGTAGGATTTCATGTCATCTGTCAGAAATCTGCTCTAGATGTAAAAATAATGCACTAGCCAAACACCTTTCTCTTCATAAAAGACACACAGGTTTTAAGTTTCAGATCCTGGATCGCATAGACATGGGTGATCTTGAAGGAGACATCCTGAATATTCTGGAGAAACATGAATTCATGTGGGAATTAAAGCTGAACTCTTTTAGGAAGCCTGGACTAAACTACTACTATTCAATTAAAAGTGTACTGGAACTTAGAAAATTGCCACATTGTTTACATGACTAATTTTATTTTATTTTATTCTACCAGTTGGTTTTAAATACCATTTTAAATCAGTTGTATATTTTGTTTCCATCATCATACATTTTTTCCACTTTATTCAAAATTATGTGTAATAACAATACTAACTATTATACAATAATATTTTTATAGATAGTTTTTATGGTTCTTGTACACAGACCTGAAGAAGTCTAGGAGGACGAATGCAATCTTTGTTAACAATAGGTTATGAAAATAGAATATGATTTTTACAATTGATTTTTACATGCAAAGTGTATATGTATATATATATATATATATATATATATATATATATATATATATATTTTTTTTTTCATTGCCAAATGGACTAAGGTTGATATATTTCCAGCTGTGTAGTATATTGTCTTGGATAAAATCACAGACTTAATAATCTACTTAATAATCTGGTTAAATAAGAGGTACCATATCATTATAAATTTTATTTAAAGTACATACGGGTTATATTATTATGACAGCTACTAAGTAGGGCAGAATGTCACACTGATGGGGGAAGGGATATGAATTTAACATGTGTACCAATAGGTTCATAGGTTCATAGGTTTATACTAGGCTATCTGCCCTAAGGCATTTATAAGCCTAGCCCAAATTTTTGTGGCTTACGCCACCCCTTATATGAAGAAATACTGTGCCCATTAGTTTGTTGTGCCTCTGTCCAGCAGTGACACAGATATGATTCCCGGGGTAAACCTACGATCTCCCATCCACAGGTCTAGATTTCTCTTGAACAGAGTCAGCGAGGTGCTCTGCCTCACATGGACCGGGATTTTATTCCACAGCATAGGGAGTCTCTGAGTGATAAATCTATCCCTCCAGCACATCCTATTTATATCCGTGCAAAGGTTTAAGTCGCTTGCTCTAGTGGTTTTGGTGGATTTGGATTTTTTGAGGTGGAGCATGTCCATTAATTCCGGGTTGGACATGGCCTTGTATGTCAGGCACATGTCACCTCTGAGCAGATGGTATGCGACTGAATAGAGCTGGAGTTTCTTCAATCTGGCAGCATATGACAGATTTTGGAGTCCCTTTATCCTTTTGGTGAGGAACTTTTGGGGTCTCTCCAATTGCTGCAGATGTCGGGTGAGATACATCCCGAATGGGGCATTGTACTCGATCATTGGTCTGATAAGTGAAGAGTACAGGGGAACAATGACCTCACTAGATCTGGATGTGAATCCCTTCATGATCAGGTGGGCAATGTAGAAGGTCTTTCTAACCACTTTAGCAATGTGAGTGTCAAAAGAAAGGCCACTGTCAACCTGGGTCCCCAGGTCCCTGATAACCTCTTCTGTGCTTAGTGGATTGCCACCTATATGGTAGCTTGGGGTTACCTTGTTTTTCCCGAAGGGTATGACTATACATTTTTTGGCGTTTAACTTCAGGCCATGGCTCTGGCACCAGCTATCTGTTTCCGTGAGTCCCTTCTGAAGGATATCCGTGTCCGATGCACTTTCCACTATGGCACCCAGTTTGCAGTCATCTGCAAACTTTGTCAGCCAAAGTCCTCCCATATTGGCCTGTACTTCTGAGAAGTAGATGCCAAACAATAGGGGGCCAAGGACCGAGCCCTGTGGGACACCACTTGCGACTGGCTTGGAGTCTGACACAGCGCCAGCAACTCTAACCCTGTGGGTTCTGTCCTTAAGCCAGTTTGCAACCCATCTTGTGACATATGGGTTTACATTTAAGCTGGTAAGTTTTTCTACAATACCCGAGTGGGGTATTGTGTCGAAAGCCTTTGCAAGGTCAAGGTAGGCTGTATGGACTGCCTTTCCTCATCAATGGCCTTGGTGACTGTTTCAAGAAGTCCACCAAGTTCAAAAGGCATGATCTTCCCTTGACAAAGCCAAACTGGGTCGGGTCCAATGTCTGCAAGTCCCCTATATCTTTGTTTATGAGCTCCATTATGATCCTCTCCATAGCTTTGCAGACTAGACTTGTTAAGCTTATGGGGCGGTAATTACCAGAGTCCGTAGAGGCCGCCTTTGTGGAGTGGGACCACAGTTGCCGACGCCACTCCTTGGGCACGTATCCTGTGGTAAGGCTGAGATTAAACAGCTGCCTTATGTGCGGGTTTAATTCCTCATTTAGCTCGTGTAGCACACAGCCGGGGACACCATCCGTCCCATTGATGCTGTGTTTTTAGCTTTAGAGAGAGCAGCTTTCACCTGCGCATTTGAGATGTCCGGGAGGCTACACTGCTGGGATAGTTATCTCTCCTTTAGGGGAGAGGGGTGAAGTTTGCACTGAACCTGTCTGCCAGTATGTTGGCAATGTCTGTGGGTTCAGTGATTTTGTATCATTTTGGACTAATTCTGAGCATATCTGGGAGTTTCCACCCAGGTTCCTAACATAGCTGAAAAGGCCTTATGATTGTCCTTTGAATCCATGGCAATTTTTCTCTCAAAATTGGCCTTAGTTGATTTTATGAGTGCTCGTATTTTTTACTAATAATGATCAGGGGTGACTTCCCTTTTATGGATTTTGTTCTATCATGTAATAGCTTTCTCCTCTTATTGTAAAGTTTGTTAATGGCTGGGGTCCACCAGACTGGACGTTTGCCCTTTGTGGAAAGAGTCTTGGTTTTATTTGGGATTGCCTGATCCATGCAGTCCTGGAGGTGTTCATAGAAGGCATTTGTAAGGGCTTCCACAGCTTGGGTTGTGGTTTCCTCTGGCTCAGGGGCCTTGAAGGATACCACACCAGTCTTGAGTAGTGTGAAGTTTGCTTTAGAGAAGTTCTTCACTATGGTCTTTTTGTTTGGGGTGGGGCGGATGTGGATTTCCAGTGAGATTAGTTTATGATCAGATCTCACCAATGAGGGATATACTTCCGGTGTGGAGCATTTTGTCCCCATGTTTGTGACAATGAGATCTAGTATATTTTCTCCTTTCGTGGGAACAGTGACTAGCTGTTCCATAGCATTTGAATTTATGAACTCCAGGAACTGTTGGGCTAGAAAGTTAGGGCTTGAGTAATGTTTCCAGTCTATATTCGGGTAGTTGAAGTCACCCAATATGATGGTGTTTGGAGATACATTTATACCCTCCAGTGTCTTCAGGAAGGCTGTGTGGGGTTCCTGAGTTTGAGAGGGTGGCCTGTAGCATGCTACAATTTGTAGAGCAGTTTTGCCTATGGTTAGTTGCACCTGGATGGTTTCAAGCTTGCGTTGCCACCAACCTGGAGGTGTGGGTATCCTTTATGAATATGGATACACCCCCTCCTTTTGTGGTGTGGTCCGGGTTTTGGGGCCGAAATGCATGATATGAGGTAAAACCTAATAGTGCTGGGTGCTCTCAGGAGCCTTGAACCAGGTTTCAGTTACAGCACAGACATCGATTTTCTCCATACTGAGAAGGGCCTCGAGTGCATTTTGAGATTTAGACTTCTGGCATTGAGCAGCATTACCCTCAGTTTCTTCCCATTTTTGTTTTCTAGGGTGGTAGGTTTAGAATTTGAGCCTTGCCTAAAAAGGCACTATGGGGTGGCAAGAGCCTTAGCCAATATCCGAATCCCAGGGTGACAGGTGCAAGCCGTCCCTTGCGGCAGCCTGGCTTGTCAAGCATGTCATCCCAGGCAGACAGACACTGGATCCCCTTTGAAAGACACCAGACATTAAGCCAATTGTTAAAGCTGATCATCTTGTCTCTATATTGTGGCATCATTCTTGGTGAAGGAAGGATACTGCTCAGGGTTACTGTCATACCTGCCTGGGCTACATAATCAGAGAGCTCCTCTATGTCTCTTTTCATGTGGTCCAGGGAGGTACGTCTCAGGTCGTTCACACCAGCATGGACAATGACTGTGTCATATTTGTACTTGGCGTGGAGTGACCCGAGTGCTTGTGTTATGTGGCGGATTCTAGCGCCCGATAGGCAGCTTACTGTGACCCTCTCCTTGTTCAGCCTGGTGAGTGGGACGTCAGTGTGTCTGACTATGGAGTCACCTATGACAAGTATGTTTGGTGTTGTATTTGGCCTTAAGGGCTGTGACTGCTTTGCACACTGCTTTTGTGGTTTATGTGTTGCTTGTGGGGTGTCTTGAGGTAGCAGTTGTTTGGGTGTCTGCTTTGGAGGCCTCTGCTGTTTAGGTAAATTTTACTCAGAGCCTCGAGTATGTCTTTGTGTGTTTATGTGTTTGATTCAGTGGAGTGGTAGCATTATGTGAGGCTGGTTTTGTGGTGTGTGTAGTTGCCTTCTCCTCCTGTCTGGTCTTGCCAGTCCTGAGTTGAGAGAGCTCAGCCTCCAGTTTGGCTAAATAGCTGCATCTCTCGCAAGTATTTGTGTTATGTGGGAGGAGGAGAGGGTTGTCTGTGTACATGAGGCAGTTATGACATTGCCTCAAGATTCCCAGATTCACCAGCTGGACCGGAGAGGAGATTGACAACTGACCTTTGGACATGCTAGAATAATATTGGGAAATCCTTAATTGAAAACAAGGGCCAGTGGGGAGTGAGGGTGTATAACACTTTGTTTTACACCACAATAAACCACTCCCTTGCCTGATAAAAAACATATATATATTTAGAAAGCTTGTGAGGAAACTGTTACTCTATTTTTGTTTTACTTGGATTGCTTGTCTTTGTACTTGATAAAGGATTCTCGACTGGAAACAGACTGCCTACCTTGCTTGGATTACTTTCGAATACTTAGTAATTCTGTACAATTATATATTTTTTATTATTTTTTAATTTAGGCGAGTTTAAGTTCGCTACTTCTATTGTCTGATATGATTAATATCCAGTGATTAACTAGAGATATATGGACTGAAAATCTTCCGCACAGAGAAGTTTATTACACTGTTTTGTTTTAGGTTCTTTTTTATAAGACCCGTTGCTCCTACTACTACTGGAACTGTCTGGGTATCTTTCTTCCACATTGCTCTCATTTCTGTCTGCAAATTCTGATATTTTATAATTTTGTATCTCTCTGTACACAAGACACTGTAGTCATTGGGTGTAATGATTTCAATGAGCAATACTACTTTTATCTTCTTTTCATGGACCACTATATCTGTTTTTCTTCCATTTATCTTTTGAACTGTTGTTAATGAGTGATCCCGTGTGATGGAGACTTCATCATTTTCTATGATGCTTTGTGGCTCATGTTTCTAGTGTTTTTGAGCTACTTCAGTATTATAATGTTTGCACAATCCCCAGTGCAACAGTCTCGCCACATTATTATGCATTTCAGTATACAGTCATTCTGCCATTAGTATGTCACAGCCAGCAACAAGGTGTGTAACTGTTTCCAGTTCTGTTTTACAAAACCTACATTTGTTTGTTTCTTCCACATGTTCAATGGACTTTGTAAACCAAAGTGAACACAGTCCACTATCCTGAGCTGCCAGTATTAACCTTTCATCTTTTGGTTTGAATTTGCCTCTCCTGTACCATTCCTGCATTTGATCTTGGTCAATATGAGGTTGTTCCAGGACTTTTCTATACTTGCAACTATATTTATGCATTTTCTACATTTCTCATCTGATCCTTCATCTTATATTTTTTATGTTTTTTGTAACATTCAGTTGCTGCCTGATTTTTATCTTCTTCTGATTTGATATCCATTCCCGCTTGACGCTGATATGCTTCTTCTAGACTAAGAAGGGAAGTTATCTTAGATTTATTCTCCTCATGTTTCAAAACTTTCATTATGTTTGGGTCTTGTGAGGTCAGCAGATATGTATACAGTCCCATGATTGCAGATTTATATATCTAATCCATTTCAAGGAGGTCCATACCTCCTTTGGAACGGGGAATATATCATCTTGATATGCATTGATTTTTATAAATCATTTCATGAGCATGAAGCATCCTTCTTATTTTCCTGTCTAATCTATCCAACACCTTTTGGGGCCAGTCAATCACTCCAAAACTCAGCTGTAAGTTAGGACAGGAAGAGCAAATTGGTTTATAGCCTGAACTTTGTGCATAGATATCCACATTGTTTTCAGGATTAATTTTAGTCTTCTAAAATATTCCTTACTGAGTTTTGTTTGTATTGTTCATGTTTTATTGTTGATCCTTCATCAATTCCCAAATATTTATACACTCCCTCTTGCTCAAGTTCTTTTATATAACATTCTTGTCCCAAACTGATGTTTTCTTGGTGCTGCAGCTTTCCTGCTTTAAAGGTTGCTTTTGCATGTTTGTCAGGACCAAATTACATTCTCATATCATCTGAAAAAGCTTTGACTACTTACAGTTGTGCTTTCACTTCCTCAGATCTTTGCACTTTGTTGATTCTAGGAGCCAAATTGTAGCCATGACCTAATCTGTTAAGCAGAGAACTTAATGGGTTAAGGGCAAGGCAGAACAGCAGCAGTGACAGAGAGTCACCCTGGAATATCCCCCTTTGAATTTTTATTCCTGGAATAATAATTTGAACTTTATCATGGCTTAACTGCAAAGTGGTTTGCCACTGTTTCATGGTTGCTGTGATGTACTTTATCAGTGTAGGGTGAATCTTATACATTTTAAGCACTCTTTTGTCAGTATCCTGACAAAGAGGAGACTGCCAGCACAAACACCACACCACTCGCATCACATAGGTAAGCACAACACACACACACCTATGCAGAGGTCCTCAATAAAAACTTGCCTAAACAGCAGAGACCTCCAACACACACTCACAAACATTCCACACACAACAAACACATCACACACAGCAGACAACACACCATTGTCTTACAAACACAGCCCATAAGGCATAACAATAAACCAACACAGCCCACAAGGCATAACAATAAACTAACACAGCCCACAAGGCATAACAATAAATCAAACATACTAGTCAATGGCAACACAATTATGAGACACACTGATATCCCCCCCACCAGGCTAGACAAGGAGAAGGTCACAATCAGTAATCTGTCTGGTGCTATAATCTGCTACATCATGCACGCACTTAAGTCTCTCCACAACAGGTACAAGTATGACTTTATCATTATCCATGTTGGTGTGAATGACTTGAGATGCACCTCCCTAGACTATATGAAGAGAGAGATGATTGAGCTTTCAGAGTATGTGTCCCAGGCAGGTATGACCCCAGCCCTAAGCAGCATTCTACCTTCACCAAGAATGATACCACAATACCAACAAAAAATAATTGATTTCAACAATTGGCTAAGTTTCTGGTGTCATTCCAAGGGGATCCCAGTAAGTCTGCCTGGGATGACATGGTTGACGGGCCTCGATGCTTTTCCAGAGAGAGTCTTCACCTGTCACCCCTAGGATTCCGGATCCTGGCCAAGACTCGTGCCTCCCCCATTGTGCCTTTTTTAGGCAATGTCCCAAAGACAAATCTTCCAACATAAAAGATCTGTCAAAAAGCAAATTGAAGGTCATGCTGCTTAATGCTAGGAGTCTTAACCTGAAAATGCACTCGCTGGAGAGACTCCTCACACTGGAAGATGCTGATGTCTGTGCGGTCACAGAAAGGTGGTCCAGTGCTGTGGATAGCACCCCTGCCTTACCAGGCTATACCTCATTCCATGCATTCTGACCCCAAAATGAGTTCGGGAAGACTAAGGGTGGTAGAGTCTCTAATCTGATTAAGGACAGGCACACCTCCAGACTAGTTTGCTAGCATGATGCACTGGAATTACTCCAGGTGCAACAGACAGTTGTCAAGACACCCATTTAAGTTATAGCCAGCTATAGACCCCCCTCCATGACTCAGGACACCCACTCTTCCTACCGGGACCTACTTGACTCCATCAAGGTACCCCCTAACACCCTCATCCTTGGTTACTTCAACTACTCCAGCATAGATTGTGTGAACTATTGCTGCACTAAAGCACTCACCAAATGATTCCTTGACTTCATCAATTCTAATGCACTAGACCAGCTTGTCTCATCCCCCACAAGGGGAGATAATATTCTGGACTTGGTTCTCACCAACCTGGGCATGTGCTGCACCACTCCCATAATATGTTCTTCCCTGGTGAGATCCGATCACTGTAACTAACTAAAAAAACTTCTCAAAAGCAGACTACAACCTCCTAAGGGAGGGTATCAGTAGCTTCACACCACCCCCCCTTAGAGGATGCAGACAATTATGCTGAACAGTATGCCAGTGCAGTATACAAGCACCTGTACAACTGCATGGACTCTGCCATACCCAACAGAACTAAAACCTGCTCCTCAAGGAAACATTAACTTGTCTGGTGAACATCCTCTATCAACAGGCTTTACAACAAAAGGAAGAAACTGTTGTCCAAGGGTAAAAAGGAACCACTTCTAAACTGGTAAACCTTCCTCCTTAGCCTCAACAAGCAAATTAGATCACTACTGAAAACCTCTAAAGCCAATTATGAATTGAAACTAGCCTCCAAAACAAAAGGAAACCACAAAGCCTTCTTCAGTTATGTCAGGAACCTTCATGGCAAAGCCCAGGTTTGTTTCAAATTAGTGCTTAACTGTATCACTTACACTGATCCTGTTGACCTAGCCAACCTGCTAGCAGATAGTTTCAGTGCAAACTTCACCCCCCTGTCCACCTCAAGGGCCCTTTTGACATTCCTGATACTTGTCCTGCACCTCACATCTCCATAGATCAAGTGATAAAGGCCCTATCCAAGGCAAAGAACAGAGCTTTTATGGGACCTGATAGTATCCCAGGCTGTATTCTGTACCATCTCCAGCAAGAACTAGCTTTGCCATTGCACACCCTGTTCAATCACAGCCTAAGTACAGGCTTCAGTCCAGCAGAGTTGGGAACTGCCATTGTCATCCCTTTGCACGAAGGTGGTGGCACTACTGACTCTGGAAACTATTGCCCCATTATCTTGACAAGTCTGATCAGTACGACCATGATGCATATTGTTAAGGATCTCATAAACAAGGACATAGGCAATCTCCAAGTACTTGACCCCACCCAATTCGGATTCATGAAGGTCAGATCTTGCCTGTTGAACCTGGTTGACTTCTTTGAGACTGTCACCAAGGCCCTAGATAAGGGAAAGTCATTACATACAGCTTAGCTTGACTTGGCCAAGGCCTTTGACACAACCCCCCACTTGAGCATCATAAAAAAGCTAGCACAACTTGGCATAAATCCTATCTCATCATGTGGGTGGCCAACTGGCTCACCGACAGGACGCACAAGGTCAAAATAGGTGCCTCCACCTCCAACAGCAGACCTGTCACTGGTGGTGTTCTGCAGGGATCTGTCCTGGGACCCCTACTGTTTGGTATCTATTTCTTAGAGGTCCAGGCAAAGACAAAAGGCCTGTGGCTGACCAAGTTTATGGACAACTATAAGTTGGGTGCTGCCATTGACTCCCCAAATGATGCTAACATACTGCATGAGGGTCTCACAGCAACAAATGACTAGTGCCAAAGTCATGGCCTCACGTTAAATGCAAAAAAAGTATCACCATACCATTCAGCTAAAACACAGCCCCTACTGATTACCACATCAACGGTAACCCCCTAAGCACACAATCTGACAATCTGTGGTGAGAGACCTGGGTACTCAGGTACAGTAGTAGTCAGAAAAGCCTTTTACTTGGTTCATCTCATAAGTAAAGGGACTGCATCCAGAAAAAAGGAAGTTATTACCTCTCTATACTCTTCCCTCATTAGGGCAATAATCGAGTATAATGCCCCATTTGGTATGTACCTGTCCAAACATCTGCACTAAATGGAAAGGCCACAGAAATACTTCATAAAGCGAATCCATGGCCTCCATCACATTTCCAGTGTGGACAGGGCCAAATCACTATCACTACTCTGTATTGTACAGATTGCTCAGAGGTGATCTATGTCTCACCTACAAGGCAATCTTGGACTCTGCCCTACTAGAGACGCTCCATATCTGTAAGTCTAACTCCTTGTGCATTACCCACTTGAAAGGCCTAAATCTAATATGCAACATCAACAAAACATGCTGGAGAGACAGGTTTGTCTCCCAGAGACTGCTCTATCTCTGGAACAGACTTCCCATACATGTCAAACAGAGTACCTCGCTGACCCACTTCAAGCGCAACCTTAATGAGTGGATGGAAAACCAGAAATGTGTCCCAGGGACATACCTATCAACCTGGAAACATCAGAAATCTGGACAAGGTCCATGAAAAATAGGTACAAATCTGTATGCTGATTAACATAAAAATTTACATACATAATTAAACAACCCCGCCCACCCCAATGGAATTGTGGGATACCAACTTTGAAATGCAAACTGAAAAACAGAACCAAAATATAGCACCAGAGTCCCCCTGCAGCCATTAAAAATGTCCCATTACCTGGCTATTTCACCCCATTTACCATAAACACTAGTGTGTGCATACTGCTTTACTTCTACGATTATTTGGATTTTAGTTTTTTACATTTTATAGCACAATGCGCAAACACTAATAGATATCTGCTAAACAAAGCAGTACTGTAACCATGAAAATAGACTTGGTATTAAAACTTCTCTGCCCTTGAAACTCATGTTCATTGAAAGAGCATTGAAACCCACACCACATCCAAAGAAAATGCATCTGGCAAGTGGTGGATAAAGATTACCTTTGAGCTGTTTTCAAATCAGAAGCCCCTTGCACACAAAACAAGAAACATAAATGTGTTTTTTGATACACCTTCCTGACTTTATCAAATTATATTCCTTGTATAATACAGCACACGTGTTAGACTTATGTTAGAGCGCATTTTAAATGTATTGTTTGAACATTTTTCCAGTAGGCAATGAAGCAAAATGCATGCAACAATAATGGCAAAACTGCCCTATTCAGAACATCAGAACATTTCCATGATAACAGTCTACTTCAACACACTATATATATATATATATATATATATATATATATATATATATATATATATATATATATATATATATATATATATATATATACAGAATCACAGTAGTGTAAGCCATAGGCATGTTGTAGAGCTTCTTGCACTTATTTTCATTGGGGGGGGGGGGGGCAAAAGGCCAAAAACCAGGGAAACATTTTAAACATTGCTTTTATAATTTTGGAAAGTTGCTTGCATAAAATGTGTTACCACCATGCATTTCACTGCCAAGTCTTGAATCCAGAACCCTGTACACTCCAGTCACAGTAACATACCACTAAGATAAATCAGCAGTTGCCTGAAATTCAGGAAGACAAACTTAAATGGCTATCATTTACTGAATTCAGTTTTCACTTCTCACCATAGTTCTCAACCTCTTAGCATAAAAATACAGAACAAAGCCAGTAATAGGGGAATACAGCTGCAAATTAGGGACACATTTCAAATACTGATCTTAAAAACTTAGAAAATTGCTAGAATAAAAGGTTTTGTTTTACCACTGAAAACCAGTGATTTAATGAGGAACAGAACAAAAATGTGAGGCATAAATTCACAAGTGATGGTGGCTAGGGACTTTAGGCTCTTTTTACCTGTAACCAAGGTACAGGGTTTGAACCTGGGTACCTCTAGCCACCAGACGTATCCCGTTGGGGGCAGTTTCTCTCACACACACAACCTTAGTGCTCTGCAGTTAAAAGTGCATGACTTCTGTGTTCTGCACACACACACCCTACCTTAGTCCTCTGCAGTTGAAAAGTGCATGACTTCTGTGTTCTGTACACACACACCCTACCTTAGCGCTCTGCAGTTAAAAGGTGCATGACTTCTGTGTTCTGCCCGAATGGTGAAACGGCAGCTCTGCATAAGTAATCATGTGTTCTGCCTTAGACGCGGCTTGTAAAGTAACTCCTGTTCTGCCTAAACGGCAGAAGTAAATCTTAAATGCGGCTTATGGCTTAGTAAAATAAATCACAGGCAGAAGTAAAATCTTAGACTTGGCTTAACTTATGGCTTAGTAAAGTAAATCACAGGCAGAACAGAAGTAAAATCTTAGACACGGCTTAAGTAAATCTTCCTGTGAAACGGCAATCCTATTCAAAGACGTGCGGCATGCTGACAGAGCTGATGTCATCACGCACATGATGATGTCACCTCTGAAAGAGCGAAAATTTAAAAAATAGATGTGAAAAATTGGAAATAATGGGGTTCCACTCGGGAATTGTGGCACCTCATTATTGGGACCCCAAAACTCAGTAAAAAAACGAGTTATTCAGGATGGTTGAGAGGCCTGTCCAGGGGTTCCACCTGTATCCCTCATTGACAGGGGTGACAGGTGCTGACTGAGATTTCTTTTTGGGGATAAGCTATTGGCTAAGCTTGTAAGGGCCCCAGGGCCATTAGCCTAGTAACCTTCTATGGTCCATGAATGTGGGATACTGTCAAATGCTTTTTGTAGTCTGTCCATACCATACTTAGATTCTTCCCCTTTTTACAGTTCTCCCTTATGACTTTATTTAACAACAAATGAGCCTTTGTTCTATATGACTTTCTTTTATTACCCTTTTGTTCTATTGCCATAATTGAGTTTTCTTCTAAATGGCTGTAAACTCTGTCAGCATCAATTCCAGTGTATAGTTTATACGTCATAGGAAGGCAAGTTATTGATCTATAGTTTTAGGGTAGCTTGCAGATTTACTCTTAAGTAGAAGCATTGTTTTTCCTGTTATTAGCCAGGCTGGTGTCTGTCTGGGGTCTGAATATAAATAGCTCTTACTAGTGGTTAAATCTTCATGCAAAGATGGTAATACTTTTAGCCAGAAGTTAGGCACTTCATCTGGGCTTGGGTTTCCCAATTAGTGGCTTTTCTTAACTTTGTTTCAATCTCTCTAGCCGTTACTTCATCCCATTTCATATCCTGTACATTTGAACTTATTCTTTCTTTTACTTCTATCCATTTAGCATCTTTGTTATGTTCCACAGGATCTTCATAAATATTTCTCCAAAATATATTATCTGTTTCTTCTTTTTTGGTGGTCTTTCAATTCCTTTTACCTTGTTCACCAGCTCTCTATAAAACTTTTTTGGGTCATCAATAAGTTGCTTATTTTGTACTTTTCCTTTATATTTATCTGTGTATCTTCTAAGTTTTTCTACCTGTGCTGATGTTTTTAGTTTATTTGCGATAGTGCACAGTAAATCCTGATCCCTTATAATACTGCACATTGCTTTCATCACGTCTATCTTTCTGAGTATTTTTGTTGATTTGTTCCCTCTTCTACACTCTTCTAACAGTGGCACTTCTTGTCTTAATTGCATTATAGTTTTTTTCTGTTTGATACTTCCATGATGGCATTCGATTTCTCCCAGTCCTTTTTCCTTACTACGCTGTGTTCTTGCAGTAGGACTTTATCTGTTATTAATTTGTCTGCGCAGTAATGTATCTTATTTACTTCTGTTGTATTGCATGAATCTCTATGGACAGTCCTAATTAGTGTGTTCACTTGTTTTATCAAACTTCTAACTTTTTGGGTTTTATTGACTTTCTGCAGTCTATTTCTTTCATTGATCTTAATATGTTTATCCATCTCTATTAAATCAAGCAACTCTTCTCTTAGATCATTTTCTTGTAAACTGAGGACACATTCTTTGTTATCCATTTCCTGTGGGCATTCTTTAGAAAGTTCCAGAGCATCTTCCTGTGCCATGTTCTCTTCAGTCGCACCCTGTGTCATCCATTGCTCTTTGAAATGGGAACTCAATGGCCTGTCACTCCACAACATTGACTGTGTCAGAGTTGCCGCAGTTTACTGTTCTTTCCTTTGCTGTTTAGCTCCAACTGAACATTTTTACTGGTTTCCTGTGGGAAGCTCCAAAGTATCTTCATATGTCAACTGATTAGATGCTTCCCGCTCTATTGGTTTCTCCTTAATTTAGGTGTTCATTGCCCTGTCCTGTTGTGTTATCTGAGTTAAATTTTCTACACAAAATCCTTCACTTTGTCAGTAATCCATAACCTCAGCTTCTATTTCTTTAACTTTTCCATTGCTAATCCTCTTTCCTCATTTCCTCTTAGTTTTCTTATTTTTTGTATTGTAAAATTTTCAATATCCAGATGTCTTTGCTTGTATTTCTCTTCAAATACTTTGGTGCTGCTCTTTTTGTATTGGTTAGTTTTGATTTCTCCTTTGTGTAAATATTGCACCATATTAATTTTCTTTTTCTTTCCCATGTCCATACTTCTTCAGGTGTCTCCTGCTCCTCTTGTTTCTCCTTACCTTGGAGACTAGTTGTTCCATCATGCTGTGATATAACCTGTGTTAGACTTTCTGCATTGAATCCTTCACTTTGTAAATATTCCATAACTTCAGCTTCTCTTTTTTTAACTTCTACTTGACTAATATTCTGTTCTACATTCTCCCTTTGTGATCTTATTATTTTATTGTGAAATTGTCCATATCTGGATGCCTTTGCCTGTATTCTCTTTGAATATCTTTGGGGCTGCCTTTTTTGTGTTGATTAATTTATCTTTCTCCTTTGCATATATATTGCACCATATCAGATCTCTCTTTCTTTCCCATGTCCATGTTTCTTTTTTTATACCCTTCAAACATCTCTAAATTTTGTTCTTTGAATTTTAACACCTCCTCAGTCACTTCTTTTTCCAAATAGCACAATGTGTCTTGGTTCATATTAGTGTTTTTCATGGACTGCCAGCTGCAGGACCCCCTCCATGAATCAAGACACCCACTCTGCCTGTTTGGATCTACTTGAGTCTATCAAGATACATCCGAACACCATGGTTTTGAGTGACTTTAACTACATATACATTGACTGGGTAAATTACTTGCACTCAGACTCACTTGCCCAAAGGTTCCTTGACTTCATTAACTCCATTGCCCTGGACCAGCTGGTTGACACCCACAAAAGGGGTGCCAACATCTGGTGATTACCCATATGGGGTCCACTGTAGCACCCCTGCTGTGAGGTCTTCCCTGGTGAGATCTGACCACAAATCAGTCTCATTCTAAATAACGATCACACCTGACCAGCCCCCAGCAGCAGTTAAACTAAAAAACGTTACCAAAGCAGATTATAACCTCTTATGGGATGATATAAATAGCTTTACTGCACACCCCCAGATGGAATTGGCAACTATGCAGAGTTCTCCACCAATGCTTTCTACAAACACCTATATAACTGCATTGACTCAGCTATACCTAATAGGACCAAAACAAGCTCCTCAAGGAAGAGCAGCATATCTCTTAACCATACTGAATCTCTTGGTTTTTACTGGTTTTAAGGTCCAAATAATGAGATGCCACGATTCCTGAGTGGCAACCCTTAATTTCCTGTCTTTTTTTTTAATTAATTTTTTTTTTCAGACTGACATCATCGCGCAGAGGCGTGAGCAGTGACGTTAGCTTTGTGAGCAGCCTGCCAGCCTATCGGAATTTGGCAGAGGCCTGCTCTGAGTTGAGTTTACTTTGTTTATATTTAGCATGTGCTGCCTGGGCAGCCTGGGCAGCCTGGACTAGTTTCTCACATCTCACATGCTGCAAGCCTGTAACAGGGTAGAGATAAGCACACACAAGGGCAGACCAGACAGTGAAGTGTGTGTGTTTTTTTTTTTTGTTTTAATTTAAAGTAAGTGTTGCATATTTGCAACTTGCATAATTTATTTACTTTACATAGAAGGTAGGACAGGAGTCAGGACTCGGCATGGCCAGGTAAGGAAAAAAGAAAAACAGGGCCAGGTTGCTCCATTGTTCTAATTTAATGTGCTAATGCTAAGCTTTCAAGCGTGTGTGATTCGTTATTGTCAAATTCAATATGGGTGCACAACTCTTTCTCAATATTTCTGCCTTACAATATGAACCAATGTTGTTAGCTCATCTACAGCAGTAGTTCTGAATTGCTTAAGTGTCAGGAAAGCAGTTGCTTTCTTTTTGTCCTCATCTTTGTAGACTGCAGAATATCTGACACATAGTAAGAATCCTGTTATGTTTTGCACAAAAAGACTGTATCCACATTAGAATAAATGTTTATGGGATACAAGGACTTCAGTTTATGCAAAACAGTTTTGCTGTCCGTCTCCTGTATGCATTAGCTCTCAGTGGTAGTGCTGCTCAGCTATGGTGCTTAAAACAATTCTTTGTTTTCACTGCTCTCCAGACTCCAAAATTTTACCACGTTTTCCAAGAAAAGTTAGAACAAGTGACCTTGCATTAGACAGACTCATGAATGGAGTCAAGTATTCGAAGCAAAGCAATGGCATTTGTGCTCAAACTAGACTGACATCTGATTAGTAGTAATTCCTACAGCAATATTTATACTTATAAGCTCCACAACATACAAACTATAAACTGACCAGTACATTTTTCTTAAGTATTTTATTTATGTTTGATAACTAGATTAATGATCTGGTATAAGACCATTTTTAGCCATTACCGGCTCAAAGGCAAAAATAAAGTGATAGGCATTCAGACAATAATACTTACACATTGGCAAAACATATTTAAATATTTGTAGAAGAAAAGGACTTAGAATTTATTATTTATTTTTATTTTACATTTGTTGACCGGGCTAGTCCAGCTGGATACATATCCATTTTCAGCAGAGGCCCGGGGAGAAAAGCTCCACGAGAATACAAAACAATATTTGTTTTTAATAAAACAGAACTATAAAATAAAATAAATTCAAGGTTAACAAAATGGAAGTAGTATATACAATTAAGCTATTTTATGCAAAAAAGAACATATTGAAGTAAACAGTTGGGTAAAATAAGTAAGATGTACAATACAGGAACACACTTGAAGAGGTGAGTCAACATGAGATATTAGAGTGACAAAGAGACATAATAAGATATAAAAGAGAGTACAAATTAGTTGAAGGAGAAGTTATGAATCTGGATTCCAGTAAGCAGGTAGATTATGCAGACATTGAGATATAGAAATTTAGTGAGAAGACAAGAGAGGTTAGTCTGGGTTAAGACAGGTGCATAGCCAATGTCTTTTAAGGTAGGATTTAAGCTTGATTTTAAATTGTGAAAGTGATGGTAGTGAGGTTAGGTCACTGGGAAGAGAGTTCCAGGATTTACCCACAGTGTTAGAGAATAGAGAGTCCCCTGCCTTGTTGTTGGCTTTTTGTGTTAGTACTAGCATTTTAGTGGCTGAGCGGAGGGTATTGAGGTTACTGTAGGGGATGATAAGGTTGGTAAGAATCGGTGTGTTACTAGGTTGATGCAGGATTTTATAAGCAATTATTAATTGTTTAAGTAGCAGTAGGTTAGGTAACTCTAGCCAACCAAGATTTTTGTAATTAATACAGTGGTGGGTCCTAAATGTTGAGCCAGTTGCAAATCTTGCAATATTGTTGTAGGAGACTGCTAGTTTGTTCATGTTGGTTTTTGAGAGGTTAGTATATATTGGGGAGGCATAGAGGAGGGTAGAAATTAGGTGTGTCTGGGCAATAGTAGATCTTGCTAGTGGGGTAAGAAAGGATTTGATCCTATATAGTGAGCCTATTTTTTTGCTAACTGTTTTTATGGTATTGCTTATGTGGGCTTCAAAGTTAAGGTTATTGTCAATTAGTACCCCTAGGAGTTTTGTGTTAGAGTCAGGGGAAATGATGGTTCCGTTATTAGAAGTGACAGTGAAGTTTAGAGGTGTGGCTCTATGGGTGGGAGTGAAAAGTAGAAGTTTGTTTTTTTCGGATTTAGGATGAGACATTGATGTTGAAGCCAATCCTCAACTGTGTTGAACACTTTTTGGGTAAGAGATTGCAGGTCAGCTTGATTTGGGGCTTTGCAGATTAATGTGGAGTCATCGGCATATTGTATTAAGGAGGCCTGAGGAATAACAGTGTACAGGTCATTGATGAAGACAGAGAATAGAAGTGGTCCAAGTCTAGAACCTTGGGGGATGCCTAGTGAGATGGGGAGAAGGGGAGATAGGTTGTTCTCCCACATGACTACTTGTTGCCTATTGCTTAAGTATGATTCAAACCATTGTATAGATAGAGTATCAAGGGACAGATTTTTTAGTGCATTAATGAGAAGTTTATGGTTAACCATGTCGAAAGCTTTGGACAGATCAATAAAGAGGGCTGAGGATAGAGTGTTGTTATTGCGATTTTTATTTATACAGTCAGAGAAGGATAAGAGGGCAGTAGTAGTACTGTGAAATGGCCTGAAGCCATGTTGGCAGTTAGCTAGCAAGTTGTTGTCTATAAGGTGTTTTAACAGTTGCTTATGAATGCATTTCTCCATGATTTTTGCCAAAGGAGAAAGTATGGCAATAGGTCTATAATTGGATAGTTCCCTAGAGTTTCCACCCTTATGAAGGGGGATAATATGTGCAATCTTCCAGGTGCTAGGAATTGCACCTTCAGACATTGTTCTGTTAATCAGAATGGAAACTGGGTAGGCTATCGCATCTGCTGCTTTCTGTAGATATTCAGCAGGAAGGAGATCGGCTGCAATGGTACTAGGTTTGAGTTTTCGTAGGAGGGTACGGATGAGGGATGTAGAGATGGGTTTGAGATGAAATGGGGGAGGTAAGGTAGTATTATGGGATGTTAGAGGAGAGCTATTGGGAGATAGTTCGTTGGCAAGAGACTGAATGGTTTCAGTGAAGAAGGAGTTAAAGGTTCTTGCTACTTCCTTTGGATTGTCCTGGTCTACGCCTACAGGTGGGGGGGTGACAGTACGACCTGGATGTAAGAGAGTATTTATACCTGCCCAAAATTTTTGGGGTTTACTTTGCTGGGTATTTTGGAGTTTTATGTAGTATTTTCTTTTATCTAACAGAATTGATTTTTTTTGTGTCATTTTTTAACTGTTTGAACTTGATGTGATCTTCTTGGTTTTTGGTAATACGCCATAAGGTCCAGTTTTTATTTCTAAGTAGCATTTTTTGTTTTGTATCTTTTGAGAGCCAGGGTGCAGGTTTGTTTCTAGTCTTAATGGTCCTTATTGGAGCATGGAGGTCGAGAATGTTTAGAAATTTACTATTAAAGTGGATTACTGCTTCCTCTAGAGGTAGACTATTAAGGGGTGCCCAGTTGCATGCTCTAAGTTCGTTTTGGAAATTATCAGGGTTAAATTTAGTTTTACTCCTAATAGTTCTATAGGTAATTGGATTTTGGATATCAGTCTTGTCCCTGATTATGAAGGGTAGAGTATGGTCGCTTATATCCTCAGGGAGAGTTCCAACTTTATAACTTAGGTGATGTCTATTTATTATTATCCAGTCTAGAGTGCTTTCGGTGTTGTTGTGTTTATTGGTCCTTGTGGGGGAGTTTATAGTTTGAGTAAAACCATGTAAATTAAGATGGGTAGAGGGCTGTTCTGAGGTACAGCTATTCCAATTTATATTAAAGTCTCTGAGTACTATTGTTTCTTGGGGATAGTTGGTTGATAGCCAATTCAGGATATATTCCAGGTTGTTTGAGTTAACAGATAATGCATTAGTTACAATCAAATAGAATGCATGCATTTGCCAAGAAACTGCATGTTTTTTTTTTTGTTTGCTTTTTTAAGCTGCTCAACCAGCTTGTAGTGTAAGGGAGGCGTTTGCTCTTATCAAGACAATGTTATTCCTGTATTATGAAATCAGGCCCTATTTACTAAGATTGGGGCTGACTATGATAAATGCACGGATGTTGTTCCACCCTACTGCAGCACTTTATTAAGGACTGTCAGATGGAGAGCTGTTGCACCTGCAGACTGTGCAAAATTGTGTGGCTAGGTCAGTGTCAGGCATAGCTTCAACTTGCCATATAACACCAGTGCTGCAGGATTTGCGTTGCCTACAGTTGTGGCTAGATGTACATTTATGATCTTAACTCTTGCTTACTACACCTTGCTTATCAAATGGAGTTGTTCTGGCCCTGTTTACCTCCGATGGCTCAGGTCATTCAGTACAAGACTGTTGACTGTTCCAGAGGCTCAATCAGACACTTTGGCTACAAGCTCTCAGCTTTTTTTCATATCATGCTCCTATCCATTCCAGATTCTCGCATGCAAGATGGAGCCTTCCTTCAGAAGGTCCCTTAGGTTCTATCATTATGGTAGGATCAAATGCAAGCCCACTAGTGATATTTATAAGGACCATAAGGTCTTTAAACTTCTGACCAGGTAAATTTGAGAGTTTTAGCTATTAAATCAGTTATAATCTTAAATTTAAAATTAACTTGTTTTTAATCCTTCTGTTGTAAAATTTACTCACTGTAATCATTCTTATTTTAATTTTAAAAGCTGTTTGTGACTCAAAATATACAATTAAATAGTTTTGACTATTTTACAGTAAATAAGTTTAACTGGCTGCTGAGGGTACTGGAAATCCTTGCCTGGTGTAGACAAAATCAGCTCATATGGATCACCGACAACAATGTGTAGAACATAATTACTTACTAATGGGATAGGAGGAGATGAGATAAAAAATGGTGATGTTTACATACCTCTCAACTGTCCAGGTTTTCACATAATGACCAGATTTTGCCTCATTTTGACTTTTTCTTCATAAAATGTGTGGTTTTCTGGCAGATCACTAGGATGATCTAAGGACTAAAGTCACTAAATAGTGATATACATTTGAGTTTCATACTTTATATCCTTCAGAAAATACTTTTATTCTAGCAGCTTTCTAAGCTTGTAAGAGTAATATTTAAAATCTGTCCCTATTTTTGGTCCTTTGTCCCCCCCCCATTACATCAGGCTTTGCCCATATTTCTTAAGATAAGAGGTTGAAAGGTATGTTCATTAGCTACTTTATTTAAGCAATGTGCTAAGCTTTCTAATTCAAATGTGTGTGCATGTGGTTCATTATTTTATTTTAAGCAGAGTGGTGGTTATTGGCAGCAGCTCACAGTGTCTGTGTCTCTGTGTGTGTGTGTGTTTGTGAGAAACTGCTTTCTAATTCAAATGTTACACTCAGTAAGCAGAGTGGTTATGGCAGCAGCTATTTTATTTAAGCATTAGTGTCTGGGTTTCAATGCTGTTTCAATGAATGTGAGTTTCATGGGCAGAAAAGTTTTAATGCTAAGTCTATTTTCATTCTGAGACTGTATTGCTTTGTTTAGCAGATGTCTCATGAGTGTTTGTGCTATAAAATGTAAAATAAGTTTTAAATGAAATCCAAATAATCATTGTAGAAGTAAAGCAGTATGTGCATTCCAGTGTTTATGGTAAATGGGGTGAAATAGCCAAGTAATGGGACAGTGGAATGGCTGCAGGGTGACTCTGGGGCTATATTTTCGTTGTCTGTTCTTCAGTTTGTGTTTGAAACTTGGTATCCCACAATCCCATTGGAGTGGATGGTGTTACATAATTAGGTATGCAAATGTTGTTAATCAGTGTACAGATTTGTACCTATTTTTCATGGGCCTTTGTCCAGATTTTTGATGTTTTCAGGTTGAGAGGTATGAACAGCAGACCTGCCTGGTGGACAGCTGCCATTAACATGCTTTACAACATGAGGAAGACATTGCCTAAGTGTAAGAGAGAGAGAGACACCTAAACTGGAAACACTCCCTCTTCAGCTTAAACAAGCAAATAAGACTTCTTATGAAGTCCTCCAAAGCAAACTACGAATCCAAATTAGCTTCCTCAACTAAGGACAAGCTTAAGACATTCTTTAGTTATATCCGTAACCTAAAAGGAAAGTCCCATATTTGTGCCAAACTGGTAGTTAATGATACCACATATACTGAGCCTGTGGACATAGCAAACCTGCTGGCTGACAGATTCTGTGAAAACTTCACTCCCCTGTCCCCACAAGACATACCCCAAGACATCCCTAACTTGTATCCCTAAAGAACAGGTCATAAGTTCCCCTTCTAAGGCCAAAAACACAGCATCTATGGAATCTGATAACATCCCAGGCTGCATCCAACATGGGCTGAAACAAGAATTAGCAACATCCTGGGGTACTCTTTTCAGTCATAGTCTAAGCACCGGCTTCATCCCAACTGAATGGAAAACAGCCACTATTATTCCCTTGCACAAAGGTGGTGCTTCTAATGACCCTGGGAACTATAGACCTATTAGCCTGACTGGCCTTACCTGCAAGGCCATGGAGCAAATCATCATGGACCTTATCAACTAAGATCTAGGTAATCTCTAAACACTTGACCCTACTCAGTTAGATTTTTCAAAGGGAGATCATGCCGGTTAAACCTGGTGGACTTCTTTGAGACAGTCACCAAGGGCTTGGATGAGGGGAAATCTATGCATACAGCCTACCTAGACTTAGTCACGGCTTTTGATACTATCTTCCAATCAGGCATCATTGCAAACTCTCCCAGCAAAGTATTAACCCGTTCGCTAACTGGCTCACTGACCGAACACATATAGTCAAATTAGGGGAATCCACCTCCAACAGCTGACCTGTAACCAGTGGTGTTCCACAGGGATCAGTCCTGGGACCTTTACTTTTTGGAATCTATTTCTCCGAAGTACAAGCAAAAACTAATGGTCTGTGGCCAACAAAGTTTACTGATGACTGCAAAGTGGGAGCAGTCATAGAATCTCCAAATTATGTCAACATCCTACAAGAGGGTCTTGTACAAACAAATGATTGGTGCCAAAGTCATGGCCTTAAACTCAATGCAAAAAATGTATTATCATCCCTTTTGGTAAGAGTGATATTCCTGCTAACTACCATATTAATAGCAGCACCCTAAGTGCGCAGACACGGGTTGACAACAATCTTACTTTTGATTACCATGTCTCTACAGTGGTAAGAAGGGCATTCTATATTGCTCATTTCATAAGTAAAGGCACTACCTCCAGAAACAAGAAGTTATAATCTCCCTGTACTCTTCCCTCATCAGGCCAATAATTGAGTACAATGCTCCTTTTGGTATGTACGTTTCCAAGCACCTGCAGCAACTGGAGAAACCACAAAGATTTCTCACAAGGAAAAATCAAGGTCTTCAGCATCTGTCCTATGTGAATCATCTGAAATTACTGTCACTTTATTCTGTTTCATACAGACTATTCAGAGGCAATCTGCATTGCATATAAGGCAATCTCTCACCCTGCTTTATTGGGACTTCTGCATATCCACACATCTAATAGCACAAGAGTTACTTGCTCTAAAGACCATAACCTGGTATGTGACATTAATAGAACCTTCTGGAGGGATAGATTTGTCTCCCAGAGGTTACCACACCATTGGAACAGACTCCTACTTCATGCCAAACAGAGTACCTCATTGGCCCTCTTCAAGCGAAATATAGACGATTACATGGGTAACCGTAAGTTCACCCCAGGGTTCCACCTGTGTCCCTCTTGGACACAGTCATTAGGTGCTGATTGTGGAAATAAGGGTAGAACTTGGCTAGGCTTGTAAGGGGTCTAGGGCCATTAGCCTATTACTTCCTATGATCTCTTGTATTAATTAACACAAATGTTATGATCCTATGATCTGTTGTATTAATGAACACAAATTTTTATTTGAAGCTTCTAACAGTTTTACTTGTGGAAGTATTTTCCTTTCCTCTAATTTCTCTATTAATCTTTTCATATATATTTTGTCTGGAAATTCTGGGCTTAATAGTAACAATACATAATTTCTGCCGTATCCTCAATAGTCTATCATCTGTATGGCTCATTTTTTTTGGCCTATCAGTTTTCCTTCTGCAATTGGGGGGCACCCTCCCCTGGGCCTGGCCTAGCCCCATTGTAGGAATATTTCTATGTCTTGAGGATTCTACACTATAATTTTTTCCAGTCCTGGTGCCAGTGTGCCCCCCAGGATTGGGCACTTTTTTATCCTTGGACTTGTGCACCTAGCCGTCTTTATTTTTGAATTTACTTCTGTCCATGATATATGCTGTATAAAATACAGTCTACATATCAGTGTCATATTGGTGAGATTCTGTGAAAAACAGGGTCCACCTCATGGAGGTACTCACCAAGACTTGAAGATGAATTCATTTCCAGCAGTACTCCTCTCTTTTTGTTGATTTTTTTCATCTCTCCATCCGGACCCCTCTCTGCACTAAAAATAATCTTATGTCTTTTCGGACTACTGGCTTCCACAATCTTCATGGTTCCCTTTGCCAAATTTTGCATGAGAGTGTTTCAGTGGACCCTAGCAGTACAGTGGTCCCAATTTTATCAACCACTTCATACAAAGATTTGACTTACCCCAGTTTGCAGGACACACATATCCTGGTGAATAACATTGTAGTCAGTAGCACAAGGGTATCCATTCCTTACAGATCCCACTCCCATGGCCATAGTGATGATGGATGTGTCCCTTCTAGGGTGGGGGGAATTTCAAAGAGAAGACAATCGGGGGCACTTGCTCATAAACAGAGGGCCAGTTTTTATCAATGTTGTGGAGATGAGAGCAGTTCTGCTAGCATTGCAGAAATTTTAGGACATTCTCCCCTTTGGTGTGATATTAGTGCAGGTGGACAATATGTCAGTGGTTTGGTACATCAGCAAAGAGGGAGGGGACTCGCTGTAATCCTCTGTTGAGAAGCCATGAGAATTTGGCAATGGTTGATGTCTTCTCAATGCTTTGTTATAGCAACATGTATCTTGGGGTCATCCAATGTACTGGTGGACAAGTTGAGCAGCTCTATCCTGATGCCTTATGAGTGGTCCCTCAATCCAGCAGTGACAGCCTTGTTTTTCCATTACCAGGGCCAATCTTGCCATGATCTATTTGCTTCCCACCTAAACAACAAATGTAGCATTTACTTTGCCCTAATCCACCCATAGGGGCAGTCACCGAGAGATGCTCTAGTCCACAATTGGCCCCAAGATCCAGGTCTCATCTATGCTTCTTTCCCCTTGCCATTTTTCACTCTCCTACTCTGGACACAATAGAAGGGTCTTCGTGGGTTCTGTTCAAACAGCTTTATTCTATACAAACACATCACTATAAGGGTTTACTGACTTTAACTTAAGTAACTTGTACACAAACAACAACTGCGATCATTCACACTCTCACTATGGCTGCTCTTAAAAAATGCCACTAGAGAGTGCACGTGTCTGGAATTTATACATGCACGATCCATGCATCCTGGTAGGTGCTCACAGAGTGCATTTGTAAAGGTTCCTACATCTTGGACACTGTTATCCTTTAGCGTGGGGGCTGTGAAACTTACCACCTCTGTCTTAAGTAAGGTGAAGTTTGCTATAGAAAAGTTTTTCACTATGGTTTCCTTGGTTGGAGGTGGTGGTGTAGTGTGGACATCCAGAGTGATTAGTTTATGGTATGATCTAACCAGTGACGGGTTGACCTCTGGTGTGGAACAAATGTTGCCCATGTTGGTGATGACCACGTCCAATATGTTTTCACCTCTGGTAGGGGAGTTTACCAGCTGATCCAGGGCATTTGCGTTGATAAATTCCAGGAAGCGCTGGACCTGGGAGTTTGTACTTGAGTAGTTTTCCCATTTAATGGTAGGGTAATTGAAATCGCCCAATATCAGGGTGTTTGTAGGATCTTTATCTTTTCCATTGTCTCCAGAAAGGTGGAGTGGTGGTCCTGGGTCATGGAGGGTGATCTGTAGCAGGCCACAATTTGCATTGCAGATTTGCCTGATGTTAGTTGCACATGGATGATCTCGGCGGTATCATGCTGCGCCACTAACCTGGAGGTGTAGGTATCCTTGATAAATATGGATACACCCCCTCCTTTTGTGTTTTGGTCCATGTTCTGTGGCCGAAATGTGTGGTATGAGTTGCAGCGCAGTAGTGCTGGAGTGCTCTGTGGAGCCTTGAACCAGGTTTCAGTTACTGCACAGATGTCGACATTCTCCATACTGAGGAGTGCTTCAAGCGCATGCATTTTGAGATTTAAACTCCTGGCATTTAGTAGCATAACCCTCATTTTTTTATTTGTGCTGTTTACGGAGATGGGTTTGACTTTTCAGCATTGCCTAAAAAAGGCACTATGGGGGCAGCAAGAGCCTTGGCCTGTATTCAAAAGCCTAGGGGTGACAGGTGCAAGCCGTCTCTTGTGAAGTAACGAGACCTGTCGAGCATGTCGTCCCAGGCTGACAGACACTGGATCCCCTTTGAATGACACCAGAAGCTTAGCCAATTGTTGAAATTGATCATTTTGTCTTTATACTGTGGTATCATTCTTGGTGAGGGCAGGATGCTACCCAGGGTCAAGGTCATACCCGCCTGAGCTACATGATCAGAGAGCTCTTCCATGTCTCTTTTCATGTAGTCCAGGGAGGTACGTCTCAGGTCATTCACACCAACATAAACAATGACAGAGTCATATTTGTACTTGTTCTGGAGTGACCTGAGTGCTTGCGCTATGTGGCGGATTCTGGCTCCCGACAGGCAGCTGACAGTAACCTTCTCCTTGTCCAGCCTAGTGAGTGGGACATCAGTGTGCCTGACTATAGAGTCACCTATTACTAGTGTGTTAGGTATGTTATTTTGCCTTAAGGTCTGTGATTGTGTGGCACACTGATTTAGTGTTTTATGTGTTGTCTGGTTTGTGACGGGAGGTGCAGGTTTTTTTGGGTGTCTGCTTTAGAGGTCTGTGATGCTTTTGTAGGTTTTTATTCAGAGCCTCCGAGTATGATTTCATGTATTTATGTGTATTTTTTGCCAGTCTGGTTTAGTATGTCTATGTGAGGCTGGAGGTGTGGTGCAAGTGTTAACCTTCTCCTCATGACTGCCTGTTCCAGTCTTGGGTGGAGGGAGCTTAGCCTCCAATTTAGCTATATAATTGCATATGTTAATATTTTGTGGTAGGAGGAGAGGGTTGTCTGTGTACATGAGGCAGTTGTAACATTGCCTCAGGATACCCAGGTTCACCAGCTGGACTGGAGAGTATACCTGAAATTGCCCTTTCATCATGTCTGAACAGTAGGGTGAGCTGCTTAGTCGCTTGGTTGGTGAGTGGTGAATTATGAGCCTTGCCCTGCTGGGCAATCAAGTATCGGGGTATATTAGTGCTTGCTATTAGGTCTGAGCAAGTGCTGGACTGTAGGATGCTTTTTAAGTGCTTAGGTTGAGAGTTAGACTACTTTCAAGGGAAAAACTGAAGAGGAGACTTGGTGGAACCGGGATATATTTAGCCCTAGCTAACCGGCACTGCCCGGACGTGCAAAACCATGCAAACGCAGTTTTTACAGCAGCGAAATGAAAGAGATAGAAATTAGCCCAAAATGGCCTACAAACTACTAACTTCTGGGCTGGAACCACTCCTCCAGGGACAGATGGCTGCTCAAAGTTCCCTCTCTCACAGGTGAACAGAGAAACCTCCCTCTATCCAAGTAAGGTATGGGCAACGCAGAAATTGTAACAGCCCTGAATTCAGCACTAGCCTGAAAACTGGACTATACTAGCTTAGAAAGGTGGGAAACGAGGACATTTTTTATTTTTGAAAAGATAAGTTAAAAACATTAAAAAATACACTTAAAACAACGTTAAACGACTACAAACAGTAAAAAATACACTTAAAACAGCTTTAGATGACTACAAGCAATCAGAAAAGGCTTTTAAACAAATTACACAATTAACCAGTAAAAAAAATCTGAAAACTGAGCCCTGTTCCTGTAGTCTTCAATCAGACAAGTTCTAACTGCACACTCCTGCCACTGGGGTGCAGGGGAACCTTCTCCAAAAAAGAAGGCCTGGATTAGTGCTCAAGTTATACAAATAAAGCTAGATTCAGCAGGCCTGGATCTAGTCTATGCTACAGCAAACAAGGTGCACCAATTTCAGTAAGAAACAGTTCAGATATGCAGGCAGTATAAGCCTTTAACCAGAAATTCCCAGCTCAGAAGGGCAGAGTCCAGCCTCTCCTCCCACAAGAGTGCAGACCACGAACCTTCTTAATGTAAAATAACTGGCCCGAAGCCCAATTGCTTAAACCAGAACTGATACACTTTTAGAATAACAGACACTGAGCCCTCAATCAGCAGTTCCCAATTTAGAAGGATGTAAGCTACCTGTCCTGCCACAACAGTGCAGACCACAACCTTCTTAATGTAAAACAACTGGTCTGAAGCCCAAGTGCTTAAACCAAAAGGCTTAGAATGATAGCTACACTTTAATCAGGTTACTACTAAGCAGTGATAATTACAATTGAATACTTTTAAGAAGGCCTGGATTAGTGCTCAAGTTATGCAAACAAAGCTAGATTCAGCAGGCCTGGATCTAGTCTATGCTACAGCAAACAAGGTGCACCAATTTCAATAAGAAACAGTTCAAATATGCAGGCACTATAAGCCTTTAACCAGAAATTCCCAGCTCAGAAGGGCAGAGTCCAGCCTCTCCTCCCACAAGAGTGCAGACCACGAACCTTCTTAATGTAAAATAACTGGCCTGAAGCCCAAGTGCTTAAACCAGAACTAATACACTTTTAGAATAACAGATACTGAGCCTTCAATCAGCAGTTCCCAACCTAGAAGGATGTAAGCTACCTGTCCTGCCACAACAGTGCAGACCACAAACCTTCTTAATGTAAAACAACTGGTCTGAAGTCCCAGTCTTTTGCAAATTTCCTAAACAACTGGCTAATAGATTGAGTACCATTGTCAGAAAGAAGTTTGTGTGGACTACCATGAACTGAGAAATTACGTTTCAGCTTAGCAATAACAGCTGTGGATGTTAGGTTAGGTAGTAGAACCATCTCAAACCAATTTGAATAAGAGTCTACCAAAACTAAGTAGTGTTGATTGTTCCACCCAAAGATATCAGCTGCAACTGTTGACCATGGTAGTTCAGGAACTGGACTTAGCTGAAATGGTTCTCTATGCAAATGTGGTCTAGTACTATTGCATACTGTACAAGATGAAAGTACTTTATCAATGTCTTTTGGTAATGAAGGCCAAAATCCTAATTTTAGCTACTTTGTTAACTACTTTGCTATCTTAAACAGCAATTTTAGTGATATGAAAAGTACTTAAAATTAACGGTTTACTATTGAAAATGCGAACGGCACTTGGGCGACAGTCGAATAGTCGAACGTATAAGGTCGTAAACAAGGATGTCGAAGACAAAATAATCAATCTAGGAATGGTTTTAACATGGGTTGAGGTAGGTGTTCAGTATTATTCCCTACTACAAACATCTTCCCTACCTCGACCCATGTTAAAACCGTTCCTAGATTGATTATTATGTCTTCGACATCCGTGTTTCCGACCTTATATGTTCGACTATCCGACTGTCGCCCAAGTGCCGTTCGCATTTTCAATAGTAAACCAAAATTAACTGTTTATTACTTTTATGTGCTTTCAAATGGAAACATACTTTTTTTTTACTTTTGTGGTTAGGTTATTAAAAGCTACTTTTTCTGCGGAAAATTATTTATTTTAGTTTTTGGGGCTGGAGAAGTGTTTAAAGTGTCTTTTTCTGTGGTTTTTCTTTTATTGTAAGAAAAAGTGACTTGTGCAACTTTCCTGTTTTACTGATTACTGCTGCTAAGCTTCCCCATGAAAAAAACACACTTTTCTTTGTGACCATAGAACAGATTATCAGCCCCTTGATTTAACCTTCCTCCAGCCACAAAAAGGAAAAGTTAACTAAGCAGCCTTTACCACCACAGCAAGTTAGTAATTTGCCTCATCCATGGGTTTGTTGACTTTGCTGTGGCCAAAGCTTGTTCCTCAGACCACTAATCTTTTTTCCTGAATCTCTGTTGTGTTTTCTATACAGCCACTATGGACCAGGGATTAGCCACATCCTCTACAGCTGTTGGGGTCCCCTCAGTGGGAAAGGGAGAGCCACTCTTATCAGTCTTGGGAGAAGAGACAGGGAACATGCCTCTGATTAGCCAGAACATTTCCTGTAAAAAAAAAAAATAGAAAACTAAACATTTAACTTCTCCTGTGTCAGTCTGGACAGAAGTAATATATTTGGGCTTTGCCTTGCCTCAGGGTCTTGTACAAGCTATTGACACTTCTTATAAGGTTGTTTCTGGTAAAAGAAAAAGGATTCCTCTTTTCCTGAAAAGGTTCACGATTTTGAATCTGTAGAGGAATGTGAAGGGGAAGATGCAGGTTATTCTCTGCATTTTTCTGATTAAGATTCAGAGGAGAGTATGGTATCAGAATCTCCCTGTAAGAGATTCTCCTTCTCTGAGACTTTTAAGACTATTTCCAGACTGTGCCAGTGCTTTCAGTGGGAGAACACTGAGGTTTCTCAGTCCCATAGAAAATACTGAGTTAGTACAACTGGAATTCCCAGAACCTTCACCCATTCCCCAAGTGCTGTCAGTATTGGAGGGATGTATTTATCACAGCCTGTAGTGCTCCCGATAGCCTGTCTGCTGCACCTAAGAAAACAGAATGTACACTTTCCTCAGTATTTCAGATTTTTATACACTAGTCCCAGACCTGATCCAGCAGCTATAGCTTTCATTAATAAAGCTGATGATAAAATGTTGTTAATTGTAATCATTCTCCTTCTGACTAGAATTGTAATGCTACCAATGAATTGGGGAGTATATACTTCCACAACTTTAATTTTTAGAATTTTGAATTGTCAGGCTCACATATTAAAAGTTTATTCTTACTAATTGTGAAAGTATGAGGAATGTCTTAGCTGCAGTTTCCTCTTGTGAGGAAAATCTGTTTTGTGTGATTTAGTTTCTTCTATTTCAAAGGTGTCTACTCATTGTTTGAAGTGTGTGAATCGGTACATACTGCTTCCAGGGCTGTTCCCACCAGTACTATATTGAGGAAGTTTGCTCGGCTGCATTCTCAGATCCTCTAAGAAGATGTGAAAAAAAATGAGATTTTGAATTCTTCTTTAGATATTTATTTTTTTGGACCTTCTGTTGCAGAGGTTATCAAATGTGATGATAGAGGTAAGTGGATTCTAGGAATCTCTTTGATTTTTCAGCCCTCCTTCTCAGAATTTTCCAAGGGTGTTTCTGCTCCATCTAATTTTGTCAAGAAACAAAATAAACTTCTGCCTTTTTAATTGAGCCATTGAACTTTGGCCTTTTGCTTACCACCTTTACTTTAATTACTATCTTAGAGATTAAGTTAATAGATTTTCACTTAATATGAAAACTATGAGAGAAAAAAAAAAGGTGTGACTGTAAGATCCATCTCCTCATGATACAAACATTTGTACTTTGTGTTGTGCATTTTGAGGGTTGGAACATTTGTCACAATTTTGGTTCCAAAACACTCCAATAATATTTCAGTAATTTACTCTCAAAGGGCTTTTACTCAGTGAATTTCAACCAAAAACAGGGAAAGTGATGAAATAGGGTGACCAAGAGAAGTATGCAATATTGACAGGGTCTATTAGTGTTAAGTTAAGGTTCTACTAGCATGGTTATTTTGTTTTTCTTTTGCACTCATATACCTATTTTTTCCTCCTTTCTTCCATCTAAGTGAGGTGGTAGGCTTAGAGTTTGTGCTTATGGCTGCGAGTTTCCATTGTTAATTGAATTACTTTTTAGGAGACTATGTTGATGGTGTTTTGTTTAATATGTAAAAGGAGAAAGAAAAGGTGTTTAAAAGACTGGCAAGTATGGTTACAAAATTTTCCTTCAAAAGTTGCATATGATGTGTCTTGTGCCTGGGATGGGACACATGAATGCAGTGCATGACATCTTTCACAATGTTGGCTGTAAAATAATCCAAGAGCATCACAGTAAAAAGGCTTCAACTAAGCAAAGACTGAGAAAAGGATAAGTGATGACGATAGGATGGTGAGGGGGACTAATTGGCACTAACCCGTCCCTGTTTTCTGTTGAGCCTAGTCAGGGTCTTGAATCTGAGCAGACTTCTTCCTCAATGGTTGTGCTAGTGGGAGGTAGCAGCCCTGCAGGAATTTGTACCCTTCAGGAGGAGGTTATGTAGTTTTTCCTGAGAAACTGAACTTTCAAGGTCAGTAAAATCTAGGTCTTCCTTCTTTGTTGATGCAGATAGCCAAATCTCAGTAGATCCTCTCTTCATTTTGATTCTGACCAAATGAAGGCCTTAGTCAAGGTTTGGGCTAAGATAGTCTTCTAGCCCTTCTTGCTGTTGGGTGGCTGGATAAGGACCCTAACCCATCTTGTCTTCACTTTCTCCAGACCTCATTCCATCACTGAGTGCTTTGGAGTCCACAGTATCCTGCAGACTTTGACACTGATGATGATGCTTCTATCCATCAATAAATTCAAGGTCCTCTGTGCTAGTATTTCTGGCTGACCTAAGCACAGACTCCTTCAGCACCACTCTTGATATCATCCATCTTGATAGCCAAGCCTGCAGTACTGAGTCTTCCATTGTTTGTGTTGGTGCTGAGATCTAGCCTTTCCTGAGTTGTAGCTGACCTCTGAGGCTTTGATGTCTACTAAAAAGCCAACATTCTTTGTATTGAATGTCTTCATTTAGGCAGCTAGAAGACTGGAGACAATATGGGTGCAATATCAGGTGTAGATTTATCCCCCAGGAGTCTCAACCTTTGGGTATCCCTTAATCAGATATCTTGTTTTTTATACTTATCACGAAGAGGCAGAGGAATGGAAAGCTGCTATCTCTCTAGAGTGTCCAGATCAGTGAAGTCTGCACATTCAGATGACCCCCCCTTTGAGTGACCTAATGGAAAAGTGTAGGATGAGGCATTTGGACTTCCCCCATGGAATCTACCACTCCAGACACAATTCTAGGCAAGGGGGGTGGGTGCTTTTCTCCATTCCTCAGTGACGCCCCAAGTTTAGGGAAATATTGGAATTATGAACCAAAGGAGGCCATGGCTAGTCAGTCCTGCCTCATATATATCATGGACAGTCCCTCTCACTGACACAGTGGTGGCATTGGTGGTGAATATGTAACCTATTCTTAAGAGACCATATAAGATTCTCCATCACGGACTGTCAGGCTTGAAGCAAGGCTCCCCTGGCTGATTCTAGTGTGCTAGCAGCAGCCCTTAACAAAGAGCCTTTTGAGGATAACCTTGCAGTCCACTCCTCAGATAATTATATTTTTTTTAACACACCTTTATTGAATCGTCACTTGTGTCATAAGCAAATTTACATTTAAACAAAAGTAATCAAACTGTATTAACAAATTAGCATTAGCAAATATTATACTTCACATATATTGCTATATATCATATAACCTAAGCAACATTACATAAATTATGCAATTCCTGCCCCCCCTTTTTAAACAAGAAACATCTTTATTAAACTGTCATGTACAACATAAGCAATCATACATTTATATAAATGAAAACAAACCACACCGACACAATCCTAGTTGCAAGCATTTTACATCACAAACCATCTGACACACTCCCAGTTGCAGACATTATACATCACTTATAATCTACTCAGTATTTTAGTCAAACATTACATAGCTCATTTAAGTTCTGCTGTCTTTTAAATCTCATTCCTTACCTGTATGTATCGTTCCCACAATTCCCATTTTTCCTATGTAGTTTGCTCCTACCCTTTTCTAAAGTTCTCAATTATAGTTGTTTTATCTCTGTTACTATATTCACTACTTCTAATATAGTTGGTTTAGATTTTAATTTCCATTTTCTTGTAATTGCTTTTTGGCAGCCACCATAATTAGACACAGCAAGGCCTTACCATGTCTAGGTAATTCCAATTTTGTATAATAGCTCAAAAAATCATCTCCCTCATCACACCAATCCGCCCACCCAGCATCTCTGACAGTGCACCCCCAAGGAATCCTTAAAGTCCGACAACTCACTACACTCCCAGAAAATATGTTCCCAAGTACCTCTGGCTTCCCTGCCTCACCTCCAACATTTGCTGTCTACTTGAGGAAAACTTCTCCAGAGTCTTCTTGAGGTATAAAAATTTCTATGTAAATATGTCCAAGCAAAAATCCTAAATCTAGATTTTGTTGAATATTTGAGAAACATACATATATCCTCCCATTGTTTCTTTGTGAATTGCTTATCCAATCTCTCTTCCCAATCTTTTCTAACCTCTGATTGATTCTTATAGTTATCATGCTATATTGTATATGCTCTACTAATTATTCCCTTTTTAATGGCAGCTTATGTTCTATAGTCTACTAAAAACTCTACCATTGCTGGTCTTTCATTTAGGACCCCCCCTATTTCCTTCTCTTTGCTTATACTTTGCCTTCCCTATCAAGGATTAATATCAATCTCTAACCTGCAGTCCAAATAAATTATTGGCCTCTTCCCATTTCCCATTCTATTACCTTTCCATCTATAGTTATTTACTCCCAATATCTTGTTCCTTTGCCAGTTTTTCTCCAATAAATTCCAGCCCCCTCTTGCCTATTTTCTTTATCCCTAATTGCAGTCAACCCTATCGGCAGAATATCCTTTCTCAATTCCTGTGTTGGTTTAATTCTTAGAATACTTTCTGCTACTTTATGGGTATAATATTCTGTATGATTATTGTTATTCCCCATAAAGGCCTGCATCCAAAATCCCAGTCTGTCCTTGTTTTTTTGAGGACTCCCCTCCATTTCAGCATCATCCCTTTCTACTTTATAGTGTTCTGCTTGTGCTATGTATAGGAGCCTTAAATGTGTAGCTCTGAAATACTCCTTCAAATTGGGTAATCCCAATTCGCATTGTTCTTCTGGAAGAATCAGCTTATCCCATGTGACTCTTACCATCTTCCCCTCCCAGATAAAGTCCTTCAGCTCTTTATTAATTGCTATCCACAGCTTCTCCTCTGATTGATAAAAATATGCCTCACCTGTGTATAAGAGTAAAGGGAATAAAACATTTTGACTGCTTGTATCTTACTATCCATATCCATGTAACAAAGCTTCCATTTTCTCAGTTTTTGTATTATGTTTTGTTTAATCTCTTCCCACCTATCCTTAGCTGCCACACCAGAATCATTTTAAATCCATACTCCTAAATACTTAATTTTATCATGTCCCCATAAATATGGACATTGCTGAACCAATTCACGTGTGAGTACATAATTTACAGTTGTCTTTGTTTGAGCTTCATTAATTTTGCATCCCGAAAAGATTTGAAACTGTCTCAAAATGTTCCACAACACTGTAATGTCTCTTTCTGGTATTGTCAGGTATAAAATAATATCATCTGCAAATAGAGCCAGACTACCATACCGATTATATCCTTGAATTTCTGAGTCCCTTATTTTCTTTGCCAATGATTCTAAATAAAATGCAAATAAAAAAGGGGAAAGAGGACACCCCTGCCTGGTTCCTCTGCTCAAGCAGAAATTATCAGAGAGGACTCCACTCACTTTAATTTTCACTTCTGATCCCTCATATATTCTCATTATCAACCCTTATAATTTTTCAGGAAATGCAAATGCTTCCATTGCCCTGCTCATAAAGTTCCAGCTTACTTTGTCAAATGCTTTCTCTGTATCAAGACCCACCAACACCAATGGCATCTTCTTATATTCTGCTTCCCTCTAGATCATCATTGTTCTGTTAATGTTGTCAAATGTTTGCCTTCCCTCCACAAAACCACACTGATCCACATCTATCAATGTTGGCATTACTTTTGTCTTTCTTTTAGCCATTGTAGACATGAACACTTTATAACCATGGTTTAGTATTGAAATGGGCTGGTATGAAGCTGGGTCTGATGGATCTTGACCCTCTTTAGTTATTACAGCTACCACTGCTTTCTGTTAAGATGTTGGTACTTCTATTCCTCTTAAAATACCGTTAAACAAAACCTTCCAGATCTTTATTAGTTTTTTTCCCTCCTAGCTTCCAAACGTCCACAGGAATACCATCTATTCCTGGGGACTTTCCTGTAGATTGGTTATACATCACAATTTTTATCTCATCTTCTCCTATCATAACTGTTAGCAATTAAGCCTCATCTACCTCTAACCTTGGCATATTTAATTCTTCCATAAACATTTCCATTTGTATCTTTTTCTTGATTTCCATATTTCTCTGTTTTATACAGACTCTCATAGAATTTCCAAAATATTTCTAATACCTCTACAGGATCTCTTGTTACCTTTCTTGTTATAGGCTCCCTAAGCTTGGCGACAGCCCTTTCTACTTTCTGTTGCCTGAAACATCGTGCTAAAAGTTTTTGTGCACTACTGTTATAAAAAAAAAAAACAGTTGCTTAACAGTAATATTTCTAAACTTGCGCATATTATTGAGGTGATCCCTTATTTTCTGCTTAGCATTCTACAGTTGATCCTCTTCTTGTTCTGTGAGATTCCTCCTCTTCTGCAGTAATTTGACATTTGTCATTCCCTTTAAATAAGTCTTGTTACTTCTTAACCATAGCTCTCTTTCTTTTATTTCCACCCTATTTTTAAACTCCACCTTAATTTTATCCCACTCCCTAGCTATATTCTCCTCCTGAATAATCTCCACTACCCAGTCCTTAAATTCCTGTCTTTTCAACAGATAGGTGGGAAAGTGTCAGCACCAGATAATTATTCGTAGGCTATAGATTGATTTTAGAAATGCACTTACATTTTTGGTACATTATTCATTAAGGTGTTGAATTACTCTTGTGAAACTATTCAGCAGAATCTAGCAAGAACATACCTTGGACCTATGAAAACATTGCCTCGATGTGATCTCTAAAGGAAATTTTCATCACAGGTAGCAGCAGTGGTTAATGTATTTACAGTGTTCAAGAGATTGGTTCATGATGTGGCTAATGGAACGGCATGGGTGACTGGGTCAAACATGGTGATATCCAATAATGTCTGACTCATACAATATAGTTCTGTGGACATCCTTCCTTGTTTGTGTCCCAATGAAAAGCAATCTGTAGAACAATAAGCAAGAAGATAAGTTGTTTACTGCTGTTGGCATGATGTATACCTCAGAGGACCATTTCCAGAAGCCAGAAGAGTTTGTGTAACTTGTGGTTAAAGAAAAGATGAACAGTCGTCCTTCAAGCAGCAATTGCAGAGAAGTTCCCATAAAGGAACAAACACCAACCTGGAGCCACCTACTATCTACGGCTCCAGGGATTCCATTAATGTTACCATATGGGGGTCAGCCGCAGAATCTGAGGATTTGTCTGACTCCTCTCCAGAGGCAGCATAGAGTGATATCTGTCTCCATCTCCAAGCATGGCAATATGGACAACTGAGGCAATATCTGGATTCTAAAAGATTCCATTTATTTCACTCCAAGACCATTTTTTCCACTGGTGCTGCGGTAGCGTTGTCACCTCACAGTAAGACGCTGTTCGGTTCGATTCTCTGCTAGAGCATCTTCTTCGTGGAGATATGCATGAATTGGTGTACCTATGTTGAAGGCTGTGCATCAGGGCTGGTAACTCGGCATGTAAAAATCAACTACCAATCATTAGCGGACCGGAGTTCCGCTGTGGTGACCCCTAACCGGGAAAAGACAAAAGACACAACAACAACAACAACCATTTTTTCCACTACCAATGTCTTACTCTTTCAGGAGGCAACAGCCAGAGTCGAGGTTGCAGACCTCTTACTGAAAAGATCCATGATTTCACTACATTAGAAAGAGTTGAGGGTTTATTTTGGGGGTCTTTTTGGGACCAAAAATGATGGAACCCAGCTCAGCTTAGACAGTCACTGGAGTTGATCCATTTCCTGAAAGATGAAAATGAGTATGTTATTTGGACCTCTGGAATGCATCGACTTTCATATCAAAATAGCTAGGGTGCCCAGTGAGGGTGGGAGTTGGTCATTATCAATTCAGAGTAACTTCTAACTTTTAAAGTTTGAAATCCTCCTTTTCGGCATTCTTGAAATTTCACAAAGCCTTCTTAAGAGGCATTTTCTTTTTAAGATCATTCTTTTGAATATAGCCCTACATCTTTGGGATCTAAATGTTGTACATGGAAAGCTAACTGTGATATTTTTTAAACTGTGATTAGGGCAGGGCTCAGGTTCCTGGCCTGCAAAAGCTTTGTTCATAGTGACTGTTACTTGTATTTTTTTTTCAACTAGGAGGATTTTTGAACTACAGGTTACTCGAAAAAATCCCACTGTATTACTTTTTAAGGACAGAGTCTACCCACTAATCCTGCCTTTATGCCAAAAGTTTATACCATTTGTGATGTCCACCACTGCTACCAATATGTGTTGTCCCCACTCTGGGCCAGTAATCAAGGAGCCTGAACCCTCACTACTGACACTGGAGAGGGACTTGCACTTGGAATACAAATGGATGCACTCAGTATTTCCAGATGAAGACCTCTCTGCAACAAGTACAATTTCCCTTAAGACCACACAGGGAACACACTCAACCCGGGGTCTGGATGTCTCTATCTGTCTCTCTCCAGATCCCCAGTAAGACTCCCCACTGGTACAACCGTAGAGTTAGGTCTTCAGCCGAGTGTCCAACCCAAGTCCTCTAGCACCCTCTCTGTAATCCCAGTGCTTCATTTCCTTGCCCCATGTAGCTGACACACACTCTTTGAGATTTAATTTTCACACACACACACACAGGAAAGGCTGGCACTGATTACCCACTCTACTAACTTAGCCCAGACTATAAGGTAGTCAGCACAGATGGCCACAATACACATCCAAACATTTATGGCATTGCCTGGGGCCTCCCCTCTTCTCACTGAGCTAATCATCATAGGAGGTTACTAGGTTATTGGCCCTGAGTCCCTTATAAGCCTAGCCAAGAGTTTTGCCCATGTTTGGATAAGGCAGCACCCAGAGCCCCTGTCCAGCAGGGACACAGTTGGAATCTCAGGGGTGTATTTTCTGTTTCCCATCCAGTTATCCAGGCTGTGCTTAAAAAGGGATAATGAGGTACTCTGCTTGATGTGGAGAGGGAGTCTATTCCACAGATGGGGGAGTCTCTGGGACACAAATCAATCCCGCCAACACATCCTATTGATATCACAGACCAGGTTAAGGTTGTGCATATGGGTTGCTTGAGTGGAGCTTGACTTGCGGATATGCAGCATTCTCATCAAGGTGGGGGTCTGAGATTGCTTTGTATGCCAGACAGAGGACACCTCTAAAGAGTCTGTATGAAACTGAGTAGAGGGACAGGGCTTTTAGACTACCTGTGTAGGGTAGATGTTTGAGGGCCTGGATTCTCCTGGTGAGGAAACTCTGTGGTCTCTCCAGCTGCTGTATGTGCTTTGTGAGGTACATGGCAAAAAGGGCATTGTACTCAATAATTGACCTTATAAGGGAATAATAGAGGGATTTTAAAACCTCTTTGTCCCTGGATGCGATACCCTTACTTATGAGGTGGGCCATGTAGAAAGCTTTTCGTACAATGGAAGCAACATGGTGGTCAAAAGTCAAGTTGCTATCAACCTGGGGACCCAAATCCCTCACTACTGATTGTGTACTTAGGACATTGTTATTAATGTGATAACGTGGGGATGTCACTCTCCACAAAGGGGATGATGATGCACTTTTTAGCATTCAGCTTGAGGCCATGTTTCTGGCACCAGTCATTTGTTTGGGTGAGACCGTCTTGGAGGATGTCCACATCACTTGGGAAATTGATGACTGTACCCAGCTTGCAGTCATCTGCAAACTTGGTCAGCCATAGCCCACTGGTTTTGGCCTGCACCTCAGAGAAGTATATCCCAAATAATAGAGCCCCCAAGTTCGATTCCTGGGGGTACACCACACATTACGGGTCTACTGCTTAAGGTGGCTCCCCCATTTTGATTAGGTGGGTTCTAACAGTGAGCCAGTTTACTACCCATCTGGTAACATATAGATTGATGCCTAGTTTGTTGTATTTTGTATTACTTTATTGCCTTTTTCTATTTTGAATACTGTGATTTGTTTTCTTTACCTTGTGTTTTACTTGTATTTTGCTTTTAACTGCATATTAATACTTGAAAAGAGACCGCAGCTCTGTCTCTTGTGAGTCAGGTAGAAATTAGAACAGGTCAATTAAAGACTCACACATAAGATAGAAGAGGTCAGTTAAGGTTAATCATCTGTGAACTGAGGGGGTGGAGCTAGTAACTAAACGTTCTATTTAAGGGGTAAAATAAAACATTTCAGAGCTTTACTAGAAAGGCTCACCCAGACTTTGCTACACTTTGCTGTGAGGGAAAGGTTGGTTTGCTTTTTATTTGTTGTATATTGTATTACTTTATTACTTTTCTATTTTGAATACTGTGATTTGTTTTCTTTACCTTGTGTTTTACTTTATTCTGCTTTTAACTCCACCCCCACAGTTGAAAAAACTTGAAAAGAGACCACAGCTCTGTCTCTTGTGAGTCGGGCAGAAATTAGAACAGGTCAATTAAAGACTCGCATGTAAGATAGAAGAGGTCAGTTAAGGTTAATCCCCTGTGAACTGTGAGGATGGAGCTAGGACCTAAACCTTCTATTTAAGGGGTAAAATAAAACATTTCAGAGCTTTACTAGAAAGCCTCACCCAGACTTTGCTACACTTTGCTGTGAGGGAAAAGTTAGTTTGCTTTTTATTTGTTATATTTTGTATTACTTTATTGCCTTTTTCTATTTTGAATACTGTGATTTGTTTTCTTTATCTTGCGTTTTATTTGTATTCTGCTTTTAACTGCATATTAAAACTTGAAAAGAGACCATAACTTTGTCTCTTGTGAGTCAGGCAGAAATTAGAACAGGTCAATTAAAGACTCACACATAACATAGAAGACGTCAGTTAAGGTTAATCATCTGTAAAATGAGGGGGGTGGAGCTAGGGACTAAACCTTCTATTTAATGGGTAAAATAAAACATTTCAGAGCTTTATTAGAAAGGCTCACCCAGACTCTGCTACACTTTGCTGTGAGGGAAAGTTTTGTTTGCTTTTTATTTGTTGTATTTTGTATTGCCTTTTTCTATTTTGAACACTGTGATTTTTTTTCTTTACCTTGTGTTTTACTTTATTCTGCTTTTAACTGCATATTAAAGCTTGAAAAGAGACCACAGCTCTGTCTCTTGTGAGTCAGGCAGACATTGGAACAGGTCAATTAAAGACTCACATGTAAGATAGAAGAGGTCAGTTAAGGTTAATCATCTGTGAACTGTGGGGGTGGAGCTAGGAACTAAACCTTCTATTTAAGGGGTAAAATAAAACATTTCAGAGCTTTACTAGAAAGGCTCACCCAGACTCTGCTACACTTTGCTGTGAGGGAAAATGTAGTTTGCTTTTTATTTGTTAGATTTTGTATTACTTTATTGCCTTTTTCTATTTTGAATACTGCAATTTATTTTCTTTATCTTGTGTTTTACTTGTATTCTGCTTTTAACTGCATATTAAAACTTGAAAAGAGACCACAGCTCTATCTCTTGTGAGTCAGGCAGACATTAGAACAGGTCAATTAAAGACTCACATGTAAGATAGAAGAGGTCAGTTAAGGTTAATCATCTGTGAACTGTGGGGGTGGAGCTAGGAACTAAACCTTCTATTTAAGGGGTGAAATAAAACATTTCAGAGCTTTACTAGAAAGCCTCACCCAGACTCTGCTACACTTTGCTGTGAGGGAAAAGTTAGTTTGCTTTTTATTTGTTAGATTTTGTATTACTTTATTGCCTTTTTCTATTTTGAATACTGTGATTTGTTTTCTTTATCTTGTGTTTTACTTGTATTCTGCTTTTAACTGCATATTAAAACTTGAAAAGAGACCACAACACTGTCTCTTGTGAGTCAGGCAGAAATTAGAACAGGTCAATTAAAGACTCATACATAAGATAGAAGATGTCAGTTAAGGTTAATGATCAGTAAAATGAGGGGGTGGAGCTAGGGACTAAACCTTCTATTTAAGGGGTAAAATAAAACACTTCAGAGCTTTACTAGAAAGGCTCACCCAGACTCTGCTACACTTTGCTGTGAGAGAAAGGTTAGTTTGCTTTTTATTTGTTGTATTTTGTATTACTTTATTGCCTTTTTCTATTTTGAATATTGTGATTTTTTACCTTGATTTTACTTGTATTCTGCTTTTAACTGCATATTAAAACTTGAAAAGAGACCACAGCTCTGCCTCTTCTGAGTCAGGCAGAAATACATTTTCCCACCATTCCGCACAGTTACTGTTGTGTTCTTAAACACCACTGTCTTTCTAGTTGCCTGCCCATTATGTTAATTTGACTATATATCTCATTTTCTCTCTGCTTTTACTGGCTTGTGTGAGTAAGCACAGAATTATCATTTTGTGAAATCACTCCCCTTCAACTATTTACATTTATTGGCCATCCTACTGTATTCCATAGTACCAGAAAACAAAGGTGATCACCCTCTTTCAATCTATCTTGTTTTAAAAATAGTGACTCTTCACTAAAATGTAACATTTAGATAGATAAAACTTAAGTTACCTACTTTCACATCCATTTCCTCTAGTGCACACTGCAGTCTTTAGGATAAACCATTTTTTTCATCTTACCTTTAAGCATCTATTGTAAGACCACCAGTTATTGGAGAGCCCGCATTCTCCCTCTCAGTAGTCATCTTGGGATTAGTGCTTCTTTTTTCTCCTGGTGAGAGATGGAGTGCAGTTACATTATTTCCTGGAGACTGCTGATCACCAGAAAGCTTAATAATTGCTTTATAGGTGACAGCTTGGAATCTGTGCTTATATTCTGATCCTGGTGAGAGTAGGAGCAGAGTGCATTGATTCTTAACTCTTTCTGGTTGGAGACCCTGTGACTATCACTTGCTCTAAAACCTGCTAGAAACCACTAGGAAGCCTTAAACTGATACAAACACTCAACTCTCCTTGTTAATAAGAAGAAATTAATCATAGGCACTAAACAGCCTATAACTGCAAAGTACCTTGCCAAGGTAAGGGGAAACAAAAGCACCAAACCAGGCATGTCCAAGGGTCAGCTTCTGGTGATTTTTCCTGTCCACCTGGTGAATCTGGGCATACTGGGGCAATGCAGTAATTGCCTCATGTACCCAGACAACCCTCTCCTCCTACCACCCAACACTACAACCTGCGAGAGATGCACTTACATAGTCAAACTGGAAGCAAAGCTCTCTCTAGCCAAGATTGTGATAGACAATCAAGAGGAGGAGGTTAACACCTGTGCTACACCTCAAGCAACACATAGCCCTTCAAAACCCTCACCACCAACACCCACACATAGCAACACTAAACACATATATGCGGAGGCCCTTAACATTAACATGCCCAAGCAACAAGGACCTCCAAAGCTGAAACACAAACACCAATCACAACCAAAGTATCACATAGCTCACACCACCAGTGTGCCACCCAACAGCAGCCCCTAAGGCAAGACAACATACCCAAAACTTTAGTCATAGGTGACTCTATAGTCAGGCACACTGATGTCCCACTCACCAGGCTGAACAAGGAGAAAATTACAGTCAGCTGCCTATCAGGTGCCAGGATCCACCACATAACACATGCACTCAAGTCACTCCACAACAAGTACAAATGTGACTCTGTCATTGTCCATGTTGGAGTGAATGACTTGAGACATACCTCCCTGGATGACATGGAAGAGCTCTTGGATCATGTGACCCAAGCAGGTATGACCCTAGCACTGAGTAGCATCCTGCCTTCGCCCAGAATGATACCACAGTATAAGGACAAAATGATTGACTTCAACATTTGGCTAAGCTTCTGGCATCATTCAAAGGGGATCCAGTATCTGTCTGCCTGGGACGACATGATCGACAAACCACGATGCTTTGCCAGAGATGGCCTGCACCTGTCGCGCCTGGGATTCAGGTTACTGGCTAAGGCTCTTGCCACCCCTATAGTGCCTTTTTTAGGGAAGGCTCAAAGGACAAAACCACCACCATAACAGGTACAAGTATGCAAAATCTGAAGGTAATGCTACTCAATGCTAGAAGTCTTAACCTCAAAATGCACTCTCTCGAGGCACTTCTTTTTTTTTTCCATAATAAATCTTTATTGTTATATTATTTTCAAACACAAATAAGAACAAAAATAACATATATTCACAAATCAAGCATTAACTAATATCACTAATAACCACACTCTATATACAATATTTACAAGAATGCTTCCATGTAATACAGTTAAATATAAAAAGCATAAGAATAAATGCAAGTAATAGACAGTTGATTACTAAATTCTCTCCACACACATAAATAATTATTAATATTTCCAAGCTGAAAATACTATGCTAGTATAATATTAAAAATCTGTTCCCAAATTTTTGGATTATTAACATTTTTATTTTGTGGGTTTAATAGTAATTTATGAGCCAATATATGTTTTGTTGCTAGAACTCTAAAGTTCTGCCATGAAGTTTTAGATGGGTCTAACCAATTTGAAGCTATATAAAGCTTCATTAATAGAAAAATATTAATATATATAATCTCTCGAGGCACTCCTAAAAATGGAGAGCATTGATATCTGTGCAGTAACTGAGACCTGGTTCAAGGCTCCAGAGAGCACCCCTGCAATACCAGGCTACAACTCTTACCACACTTTTCGGCCACCAAACCAGGACCGAAACACTAAAGGTGGAGCAGTGTCCATATTCACACATCCAGGCTATTTGCCCAACACAATGCATCTGAAATTCTCCAGGTGCAACTAACACTAGGTAAGACTGCAATACAAATTGTAGCTTGCTACAGATCCCCCACCATGCCCCAAGATTCTCACTACACTTTTCTAAACATACTGGAAAATATTAAGATACAACCAAACGCCCTAATACTGGGTGATTTCAACTATCCTGCCATTAACTGGGAAAACTACTCGTATACTGACACCTTTGTCCAGTGGTTCTTGGAACTCATAAATTCCAATGCCCTGGATCAACTAATCCATAGTCCCACCAGGGGCTCCAATATCCTGGACCTGGTCATTACCAACATGGGAAATCGATGCTCCACACCAGTGGTCACCCCTTTGTTGGTTAGGTCTGACCATAAGCTAATCACCTTTGACATCCCACCCCCACCCCCAGTAAGGAAACATCTGTAAAAAAACTTCTCCAAGGCCAACTTCATGCTACTCAAGTCAGAAGTGACAAACTTCATGATACCCATGCAGATGGGAACTGAAAGTTCAACTGCCAAATCCTACACTAAAGCACTGTATGAGCACATCCACTTGTGCATGCATCATGCCATCCCAAATAGAAACAAGACGCTCTCCTCCAAAAAAAAGGAAGCCAATCTGGTGGTCCCCTGTCATAAACAAACTATAGAACAGAAGGAAGAAACTATTGCAGAAAAGAGGAAAATCCCAGGATGCAAAAAAACTCCCTTACCAGCCTCAGTAAGAAGCTGAGATCCCTCATAAAATCCTCCAAAGCTAGTTACTAAAATAAAATTGCCAAAGATTCCAAAGACAACCACAAGGCATTCTATAGCTATGTCAAGAATCTAAATGGCAATGTTCAGATCTGCTCTGAGCTACAACAGAATGGCATTAAATATACTGATTCCAAGGACATTGCCAATATCCTGGCAGATCAATTCAGTGCCAACTTCACCCCTCTCACCCCCTAAAGGCCCATCTCAATACTGAAAGATTGCCAAATTCCAGTAATCATGGTCACACAAGTAAAAAATGCACTCTCCAAAGCTAAGAATACAGCATTCATGGGACCAGACAACATCCCAGGCTGTGTACTACATGAACTGGCACCTCACCTAAGTGTCATGTTTGATCATAGCCTCACCTCAGGCTTCGTGCCCACTGAGTGGTGCACAGCTACAGTTATCCCATTCCACAAGGGGGGATCCACTTTGGATCCTGGGAACTACCATCCCATCAGTCTGATGAGCCTGATCTGCAAGGCCATGAAACATATTGTCATGGAACTTATAAACAAAGACATTGGCAACCTTCAAACACTGTACCCCACCAAGTTTGTGTTTGTGAAGGCCCAATCATGTCTACTGAACCTGATTGATTTCGAATCAGTCTCCAGAGCCGTGGACAAGGGTAAAGCAGTCCACACAGCCTATATGGACTTTGCCAGGGCCTTCAACACCATCACCCCCACTCTGGAATCATAGATAAACTTACTAAGTTGGTCATAAATCTCTGCATCACTCGATGGGTTGCCAACTGGCTTACTGACAGAACCCACACTCTAAAAGTATCCGACTCCAAATCCAACTCCAGACAAGTGACAAGTGGAGTACCTCAAGGTTCAGTCCTGGGACCACTCTTGTTTGGCATCTACTTCTCTGAGGTACAGGCCAACACTTAGGGACTCTGACTAACAAAGTTTACAAATGACTGCAAACTGGGAGCCATTATTGAATCCCCAAATGATGTGGATATTCTACAAAAGGGCCTTACAGAAACAGATGCTTGGTGCCAGAGCCATGGGCTCAAGCTCAATGCCAAGAAGTGTATAGTTATCCCCTTTGGGAAAAAACATGTATCCATGAATTACCACATAGGTGGCTGTACACTAAACACCAAAAGTGTGATAAGAGACTTTGAGACACAACTGGACAGTGGTTTCGTCTTCGATAACCACATCGCCACAATAGTCAGGAAATCCTTCTATGTGGCACACCTCATTACTAAGGGCTTTTCATCTAGAAAAAAAGGAGGCCATTGTCCACTGTACTCATCCCTCATTAGACCCATCATAGAGTACAACGGCCCATTTGGTATGTACCTCACAAGACATCTGCAACAACTGGAAAGGCCTCAGAAACACCTCACTAAAAGAATCACAGTCCTAAAGCAGATGCCCTATGCTGACCGACTAAAAAAACTCCAGCTATACTCTGTCACATATCGTCTACTCAGATGCAATCTCTGCTTAACATACAAGGCCATGTGAAACCTAGAGCTGTTGGACATGCTACATAAAGAAATCCCAATCCATCAGATACACACGCTCCAGGGACCTAAACCTTGTCATCACAGTGAACAAAACATGCTGGAGGGTTAGGTTCCTGACCCAGAGACTCCCCATACTCTGGAATAGACTGCTCATACATGTCAAGCAGAGTGCCTCCTTGGCCCTCTTCAAAAGGAACCTTGACGACTGGATGGGAGATAGGAAATTTACCCCAGGGATCGTGTCAGTCACCCTGCTAGACAGGGGTCCAGGGAAGTAAACGTGGGAAGAAATAGTCAGGGAATTGTTATGGCTAGGCTTGTACAGGTTCTAGGGCCGATAGCCTAGTATCAACCTATTAACCTAGTTGAGAGAGTTTATCTACTATGTCTGAGTGGGAAATAGTGTTGAAGGCTTTTGCCAGGTCAAGGTAGGTGGTGTGCACTGTCTTTCCCCTTGTCCATGGCTTAGATGGCTGTCTCAAAGAAGTCGACCAGATTTAATAGACATGATCTCCCTTGACAAAGCCAAACTGTGTGGGGTCAAGTATTTGGAGGTTGCCAATGTCACTGTTAATGAGGTCCTTGATAATCTGTTCCATGGCCTTGCAGATCAGGCTAGTTAGGCTGATGAGTCTATAATTTCCTTGATCAGTGGATGCTCTACCTTTGTGTAAATGGATGACAGTGGATGTCCTCCACTTGGTTGGGACAAAGCCACTACTCAGGCTTTGGTTGAAAAGGGTGTCTAACGGTGCTGCAAGTTCATGCCTGAGTTCATGTAGGATGCAGCCTGGGATGTTATTGGGTCCCATGGAGGCTGTATTTGTTGCCTTTGAGAGGGCAGTGGGACCTATTCATAGAGATAAGGGGTGTAAGGGGTGGGGGCAGATACTGGGGATGTCCTGATTTACTGATGGGGGGACAGAGAGGAGAATTTTTCACTGAATCTGTCAGCTAGTAGATTGGCTATATTTACAGCATTTGTGTATGTGCTGTCCTTGACCACCAGTTTTGAATAGATCTGGGTACTTCCTTTGAGATTACAGACATATGTGAAAAAGGCCTTATGATTGTCTCTAATATATGTGGCCAATTTGGACTCAAAGTTCACTTTAGAGGATATCATTAGTGCTCTTATTGGCTTGTTCAAGCTAAGGAGATATTGCTTCCAATTGGGCACCTGCTCCTTCTTGGTCCTGGACAGCAATTTTTTTCCTTTTGTTATATAGTTTATTTATTGCAGATGTCCACCAGACAGGTTTACTCTTCCTTGGGGAGGATGATTTTGTCATGTCAGGTATTCCTGATTCCATGCATCTATATGAATGCTTGTATAGTACTCTGGTGTACATTTGGACATTGGTGCCAGTTCCTACAGTGGGAGAAGGGCTGTGAAGCTGTTTATGCCATCCCTCAGGAGGTTGTAATCAGCTTTGGAACAGTTTTTTTGTTTGACCCTAGCTAGAGGGGGGATCAGGGGAGATGATGATTTCAAAAGTAACTGCTTTATGGTTGGATCTTACCAGAGAGGATGATACCATAGGGGTGCTGCAGTGGTTACTCATGTTGATTAATACCAAGTCCAACATATTATTACCTCTTGTGGGGATATCGCCTAGCTGTTCCAAGGTATTTGCATTGATAAAATCAAGGAATCTCTGGGCATTATTGTTCTGGCATGAGTAGGTTTTCCAGTCTATGGTTGAGTCATCCAGGATCAGGGTAAAGGGTTGAATCTTGATAGATTTGAAGAGGTCCAGATAGGTGGAGTTGGGGGCCTGTAGCTACATATAATTTGAATAGGGGTCTTGTCAATGGTTAACTGCACCTGTAGTATCTCTTTTGCGTTATACTGTTTGACCAACCTGGAGATGTGTGTGTCTTTAATATATATTGAAACTCCACCTCCTTTGGCTTTGCTGCCCATGGTTTGAGGTCTGAATGTATGATAGGATGAGTAACCAGGTAAGGCTGAGTTCGCTCCGCAGCTTTGAATGAAGTTTCTGTGACTGCACAAATGTCAGCATTTCCCAAGGTTAAGAATGCTTGCAATGAGTGCAGTTTCATGTTTAGACTCCTAGTGTTTAGCAGCATGACTTTTAATTTGCATTTTTTTTTAATTTTTATGTTGATAGTATTGACCTTATGACTTTTCCTAAAAAAGGCATGATGGGGGAACCAAGGGCCTTTGCCAGAAGCCCAAGTGAGACAGGTGCAGTCCATCTCTAAAGCATTGTGGTCTGTCGATCATATCCCCCAGGAATGACACCAGAAACTAAGCCAGGCTTTGTCCCAGACCTACCATCTCCAGTCCTATTCATCACAGTGGGGTTTTGAATTAATGGTTTAACACTTCATTTACATTTCCCTTAATTTCCTTAAAATAAATTAGCTGGTTAACAGTTCACTGTCCCAGTGTCCTCTATTAAAACATATACATTTAATTCAGTTACACTAATACATGCACATTACTTATGATTTCAGCAGGGTGCACTGTTGATAATACATTTCAACACAAGCAAAGCTCACCAATACATTTTCAGTGCAAGCATCTTGTATAAATCAGTTTGCTATACAAATGGCATACAGTTCTTAGGGTCATAGGTAAGTACTGGGCTATCTGCCCGAGGGCATCTGTAAGCCTAGCCAGAATGCGTTGGCTTTCACCGCCCCCTTAGATTAGTTCCCTGTGCCTCTGTCCAGCAGAGCCAATAGTTCCCTGTACCTCTGTCCAGCACAGCCACTACAGTGATCCCCGGGGTAAATTTTCTGTTTCCCATCCAATCGTCAAGGTTTCCCTTGAAGAGTGTTAGTGAGGGGCTCTGCCTAATGTAGATTGGAATCCTGTTCCAAAGTATGGGAAGTCTCTGGGACAGGAATCTATCCCTTCAGCAAGTCCTATTTATCGTTGTGGTGAGGTTTAGATCCCTAGAGCGTGTGGCTCTCGGAGATGTGTTTTTTTTTTAGGTGGAGCATGTCCATCAATTCTGGGTTGGACATGACCTTGTATGTCAGGCAGAGATCACCTCTGAGTAAGCGGTATGCAACCGAGTACGGCTGGAGTTTCTTCAGTCGGGCTGCATAGGGCATCTGTTTGAGGCCAGTAATCCTCTTTGTGAGGTACTTCGGTGGTCTTTCCAACTGTTGCAAGTGTCTTGTAAGGTACATCCCAAATGGGGCATTGTACTCTATGATGGGTCTGATGAGTAGAGGGGCACAGTAACCTCTTTTGTTCTAGATGCGAACCCTTTTGCAATTAGGTGGGCCACATAGAAGGATTTTCTAACCACCTTGGCAATATGATTATCAGAGGATCCCTTGTTACATTTTCTGTATTTAGGGGACTACCATGTATGTGGTAGTTCGCGGGTACTTTGTTTTTTTCAAAGGGGATGACTATGCACTTTTTGGCATTTAGCTTGAGGCCATGATTTTGACACCAGGTATCCGTCTCAGTGAGACCTTCTGGAGGATGTCTGTATCAGCTGAAGAGTCAATTATGGCCCCCAGTTTGAGTCCTCTGTGAACTTGGTCAGCCATAGTCCTCCTGTGCTTGCCTGTACCTCTGAGAAGTATATACCGAACAGGAGGGGTCCCAGGACTGAGCCCTGGAGGACTCCACTTGTAACCGGTTTAGAGTCGGACCTAGAGTCTGCAACTCTCACCATGTGGGTTCTATCTGTGAGCCAATTGGCAACCCATCTTGTGATGTAGGGGTTTATGTTCAGGCTGGTGAGCTTGTCTATAATACCGGAATGGGGAATGGTGTAAAAAGCCTTTGCAAGGTCTAGGTAGGCTGTGTGAATCTCCTTTCCCTCATCTAAAGCCTTGGCAACTATTTCAAAGAAGTCGACCAGGTTTAGGAGGCATGATCTGTCCTTAACAAAGCCAAACTGGGTAAGGTGCAATGTTTGGAGGTTCCCTTTGTCTCTGTTAATGAGTTCCATGATGATGCACTCCATAGCCTTGCAGACCAGGCTAGTCAGGCTTATAGGGAGATAGTTCCTGGGGTCCGTTGTGGCTCCACCTTTGTGGAGCGGGATAACTGCTGCTGTGCGCCACTCTATGGGTATGTAGTCTGTAGAGAGGCTGAGTTTGAACAGTGTGTTTAGTTGAGGGGTTAGTTCATTTTGGAGTTTGTGTAAGACATGGCCTGGAACACTGTCCGGTCCCATTGAAGCTGTGTTTTTGGCTTTGGATAGGGCTGTTTTAACCTGTGTGTCAATGACTGTTGGGGCTGTACATTCTTCTGGTATGGTTATGGGCCCTTTAGGGGTGAGAGGGGGTGAAGTTTGCACTAAACCTGTCTGCCAGAATGCTGGCAATATCAGTCAGTTCAGTGTATTTTGTGCCATTCTGCACTAACTCAGAGCAGATCTGAGAGTTTCCACTTAGGTTCTTGACATAGCTAAAGAATGCTTTGTGGGTATCTTTGGAGTCCTTGGCAATTTTTCTTTCGAAGCTAGCCTTAGATGATTTTATGAGGGATCGTAGTTTCTTGCTGATACAGATCAGGGATGTCTTTCCTTCTTGGGATTTTACTCTTTTCTGTACAAGTTTCCTCCTTCTATTGTATAGTTTGTTTATAGCAGGGGTCCACCAGACTGGTTTCCTTTTCTTGGAGGAGTGAGTCTTGGTTTTGCTTGGGATAGCATGATTCATGCATTCTTGCAGGTGCTCATAGAGTACCTTTGTAAGGGATTCAGCAGCTTGGACAACATTGTCCTTTAGCATGGGGGCTGTGAACCTTTCCACCTCGGTCTTAAGTAACGTGAAGTTTGGTTTTGAAAAGTTTTTCATGGTGGTTTCCTTGATTCAGGGTGGGGGCGGAATGTGGATATCCAGAGTGATTAGTCTATGGTCTGATCTAACCAGCGAGGGGTTGACCTCCGGTGTAGAACACCGGTCGCTCATGTTGGTAATGACCAGGTCCAATATGTTGTCACCTCTGGTGGGGGTGTTGACTAGTTGATCCAGGATGTTAGAGTTTATAAATTCTAGGAAGCGTTGGACAAGGGAGTTAGTACTTGAGTAGTTCTCCCAGTTAATGTTTGGGTAATTGAAATCACCCAATATTAGGATGTTTGTTAGGGCCTTCATATTTTCCAGTGTCTCCAGAAACGTGGAATGGGGGTCCTGGGTCATGGTGGGTGATCTGTAGCAAGCTACAATTTGAATTGCAGTTTGCCTGTTGTTAGTTGCACATGGATGATCTCTGAGGCATTGTGCTGTGCCACTAACCTGGAGGTGTAGGTATCCTTGATGAATATGGATGCACCCCACTTTTGTGTTTCGGTCTGGGTTCTGTGGCCGAAAAGTATGGTATGAGTTATAGCCTGGTAGTACTGGAGTGCTCTCTGGAGCCTTAAACCAGGTTTCTGTTACTGCACACATTTCGATGTTCTCCATACTGACGAGTGCCTCGAGTGCATGTATTTTGAGGTTTAGACTTCTGGCATTGAGTAGCATTATCCTTAGTTTTTGGTTGATTGTGCTATTTACAGTGGTGGTGGGTTTATCTTTTGAGTCTTTCTTAAAAAAGGAACTATGGGGTTGGCAAAAGCCTTGGCCAGTATTTGAAAGCCTAAGGGTGGCAGGTGCAAGCCATGTCTTGTGAAGCAACGTGGCTTGTCGAGCATGCCATCCCAGGTGGACAGATACTGGATCCCCTTTGAATGACTCCAGAAACTTAGCCAGTTGTTGAAATTGATCATTTTTTTCTTTATACTGTGGCATCATTCTTGGTGAGGGCAGGATGTTACTCAGGGTCAGGGTCATACCAGCTTGGGCTACATGATCAGAGAGCTCTTTCATGTCTCTTCATGTATTCCAGGGAGGTATGTCTCAGGTCATTCACACCAAGATGGACAATGACAGAGTCATATTTGTACTTATTCTGGAGTGACCTGAGTGCTTGTGTTATGTGGCAGATCCTGGCACCCAACAGGCAGCTAACTGTAACCTTCTCCTTGTCCAGCCGAGTTAGTGGGACCTCATTGTGCCTGACTAGAGTTGCCTATTACTAGTGTGTTGGGTATCTTATTTTGCCTTAAGGGCTGTGATTGCATGGCACACTGATTATGTGAAGTATGTGTTTCATGGTTTGTGATGGGGTGTGGAGGTTGCTTGGGTGTCTGCTTTGGAGGTCTCTGTTGCTTTTGCAGATTTTTATTTAGAGCCTCAGAGCATGTTTTCATGTATTTATGTGTGTTATTTGCTGGTGTTGGTTTAGTAGGTCTGTATGAGACTGGAGGTGTGTTGCAAGTATTTTCCTTTTCATCTTGAGTGTCAGTTCCAGTCTTGGGTTAAGAGAGCTTTGCCTCCAGTTTGGCTGTATAATTGCATCTCTCGCATATATTAGTGTTTGGTGGTAGGAGGAGAGGTTGTCTGTGTACATGAGGCAGTTGTAACATTGCCTCAAAATGCCCAGATTTACCAGTTGGACTGGAGAGTACACCTGAAACTGCCCTTTGGACATGCCTGAATAGGTAAAGTGAGCTGTTTTACTGATTGGCTGGTAGAGACGAATAGAGAGCCTTGTCCTTCTGAACAGTATAGGGGGGTCTAGTGCGAGGGTTAATTAGTGCTTACTATGAGTTTTGAGCAAGTGCTGGGCTGTGAAATGAATGGTTTCAGTGCTTAAGTTGAAAGTTTGTCTAGTTCCAAGGGAAAAATTGAAGAGTAGACTTCGTGGAGCCGGGACTAGTTTAACCCTAGCTAACTGGTGCTGCCCGGCGAACAAAACTGCGCAAATGCGGTTTTTATAGCAGGGAAATGAGAGAGAGAGAGAGAGAGAAATTAGCCCAAAATGGCCAATAAACTACTAACTTCTGGGCTGAAACCACTCCTCTAGGGACAGATAGGCTGCTCAAAGCTCCCCTCTCTCACAGGTGAACAGAGAAACTTCCTTCTATCCAAGTAACGTCTGGGCAACACAGAAACTTGTAACACAACCCTGAATTCAGCAATAACCTGAAAACTGGACTATACCAGTTCAGAAAGGCAGAAAACAAATATATATATATATTTTTTCTTTTCAGAAAATAAAGCAGATACAATAAAAAAACAGTTTAAATGCACAGAAATGGCTATCACACTTTAGTGTGTAGCCTACAACAGTTAAACAGATTATTTAAACACAAAAATGACTTAGTTCAAGAGCAGGCAGCAAATAAGTACAATATGTAGCAGAAACAAGCTATTTAAATCACAGAAATGCTAAAAAAAATTGGCGTTTTAGGCGGAATTAGTTAAAGACAGCAAGAAAATGCAGAAAAATGATACTTAATCACTCCAAATGCTCTCTTTTGTCTCCCTGCTGCTGTAGAACTCTGCAGGACACCTGGCAGGCACTTGCTGAGCTGAATACAAGTGCAAAAAACACGCAAATGCAGTTTTTATAGCAGGGATATGAAAGAGAGAGAAATTAGCCCAAAATGGCCAATAAACTACTAACTTCTGTGCTACAGCAAACAAGGTGCACAAATTTCAGAAAGGAACAGTTCAAATAAGCAGGCACAATAAGCCTTTAACCAGAAATTCCCAGCTCAGAAGGGCAGGATCTAGCCTCTCCTCCCACAAGAGTGCAGACCACAAACCTTCTTAATGTAAAATAACTGTCCTGAAGCCCGAGTGCTTAAACCAGAACTAATGCGCTTTTAGAATAACCACAAACCTTCTTAATGTAAAACAACTGGTCTGAAGCCCAAGTGTTTAAACCAAAAGGCTTAGAATAACAGTTACAGTTTAATCAGGCTACTACCAAGCAGTAATAATACAATTGAGTACTTTTAAGAAGAAGCACAAGCAAAATAAGGTAATAAAGTGGGAAGAAACACAATTACAGTAAAAGCAGATGAATAAAGTAAAATTTTTTAAACAACAGAAAACGAGCAAACTGATTTAAACAAATTACCCAATTAACCAGTAAAAAAACTCAAAACTGAGCCCTGTTCCAGCAGTCTTCAATCAGACAAGCTCTAACTGCACACTCCTGCCACTAGGGTGCAGGGGAACCTTCTCCAAAAAGATGGCCTGGATTAGAGCTGAAGTTATACAAACAAAGCTAGATTCAGCAGGCCTGAATCTAGTCTATGCTACAGCAGACAAGGTGCACCAATATCAGAAAAACAGTTCAAATAAGCAGGCACAGTAAGCCTTTGGCCAGAAACTCCCATCTCAGAAGGGCAGAAACTAGCCTCTCCTCCCACAAGAGTGCAGACCTTCTTAATGTAAAATAACTGGCCTGGAGCCCAAGTGCTTAAACCAGAACTAATACACTTTTAGAATAGCAGACACTGAGCCTTCAATCAGCAATTCCCAACTTAGAAGGATGTACGCTACCTGTCCTGCCACAACAGTGAAGACCACAAACCTTCTTAATGTAAAACAAATGGTCTGAAGCCCAAGTGCTTTAACCAAAAGACTTAGAATAACAGTTACAGTTTAATCAGGCTACTACCAAGCAGTGATAAATGCAGCAGTATAAATACAATTGAGTACTTTTAAGAAGAGACAAAAGCAAAATAAGGTAATAAAGTAGGAAGAAACACAAATACAGTAAAAGCAGATAAAGTGCAATTTTTTATATAACAATAGAAAACAAGCAAACTGATTTAAACAAATTACCCAATTAATCAGTAAAAAACTCAGAACTGAGCCCTGTTTCAGCAGTCTTCAATCAGACAAGTTCAGGGCCCAAGTGGGTATGCCTACCCAGATGTTCTCTCTGTATTAGGTAGGATGAGCTAATGAGACTAGACTAGGATAGAGCTGGGATAGGGCTGAACAGATGTAAATGGTAGGAGTGTCTGAAATCAAAATATGATCTCACTGTACTCGGTCGAGTGAGCAAATGAGATGAGCCCAGGAGGAGTGTTCAAGCACAAATTTACAGGAGTGGTGGTCAATTCCAAAGCCACCAAGATTAATACCACAACGTGAACAGGCAAGGTGGGTGGGGAAAACTAACTGCAGACACAGAGAGAGCTCATAATTTTCAGTGAACAAATACATAAACAGATAAATGCAGTACTATTTTTAACACAATATTCAATGAAACAATAAAACAGAAAAAATGAAATGCAGTACTATCTTATAACACTGCATGTTTGTACTTATCTCAGCTTGTAATAAAGTTGACGAGCTCAAGTATGCAACTATTCAGCAGAAATAATTCCAGAGATAAGGGACTAAGACTTTAAGGCACAGAGAAACCCTCTAGGCTAAGACTTCTACACCGAATATCAATGAAGTGAGAAGAAAAAACACACTAACTGCAGACACAGAACGAGCTCAATTTTCAGTGAACAAATAAGCAGATAAATGCAGTACTATTTTTAACACAATATTCAATGAAACAATAAAACAGAAAAAATTAAATGCAGTTCTATCTTATAACACTGCAAGTTTGTACCTAACTTGTAATAAAGTTGATGCAGCTCAAGTATGCAACTATTCAGCAGAAAAAAATATATCTAATACATTTGTAACACAAGCATCTTGTGTAAATCAGTTTCATATTCAAAGGACATATCCTTATTTACAAAACTCCAGCTGGCTTTGCTGGCACTTGCCCATATTATCACACCATTTATACATATAGACAGACTACTGTCCCACCTCAGTTTGCTAAAAAAAAACAAAAATTAAAAAAGGGGGGCACACATGTTGCATTGCCTTGATGGTCATAGACCAGGTTTTGGGGAGGGGGGGACACAGGTTGCATTGTCTTGATGGTCATAGACCAGGTTTTGGGGGGGGTGCACACAGGCTGCATTGTCTTGATGGTCATAGACCAGATTTTTATCTAGAACCAAAGATGCCAGTAAGAATGATCAGCTTTTTGATCCTATTCATTCAACCCATCTGATCAGACATATGGATCCACAGAGCTGCTTATCAAATCCAATCCAGCAGCATCATTCCTCCAACCTTGAGCCCATTCAGACATTTCCTTCCCACAATGCATCTGTCTCCAGAGTTACTTCAGATGTAATTTATCTCCTTTATGAATAGACAGAAATCTGGGCAACTAAGTGCTTCACCTCATTCTTTCTATTTTTATTAGTGAAATTGTTGGTAGTTCAGGATTTTTCAATACCTGGATGATTGGCTCCTAGCTGACCCCCTCAATAGAGTCCCTGATTCAAACCAAGGATTACCTTATTTAGCCTCTGCTCCTCCCTGAAGATATCTGTCAACCTTCAGAAGTCAAACCTGACTCCTTTCCAGGCCTTCATATCCACAGGGTGCAAATTGGATTTGACTGAATGTACAATCTCTCAAATGCAAGAAATACCTAATACAGTCTCTCCTACTCAGTCCCACCCATCCTGCAGCTCTGGTCATGAGATCAATGTATCTTATTGCCTCATTTATTCTAATGGTTCATTTTGCTTGCTTTCACATAAGAATCCTACAGTAGCTGTTACAAGCCCAATGATGTCCTCTTCATCCTCTATCCAAGACCATTGTCATCATAGAATCTTGCAGATCTCACTTGAGATGGTGACTGAAAACTCCTCTGTTATCTGTGGGAAAACCATTGTAACCATTTTAATTGCTATTGCAACAACAGACATGTCCTTCTTGGGGTGTGGATGGGGGCTACTACAAAGGGAGGCTAGTACAAGGTCAATGGTCAGATCAGAAATAGGAAATACACCCCGGGGATCACTTCTGGGGCTCTGCTCGATAGTGGTACAGGAAAATAACTTTCTTGGGTGGCGTAAGCCAGGGAACCTTGTTGGCAAGGCTTACTTAGGCCCTTGGGCCAACAGCCTAGTACCTACCTATGAACCTGGATACTACCTTTCACATACTGTTCCTGGAATTGAGGACAGTCCTCCTTGTGTTGCAGAAACTTCTGAACCTCTTTCCCCAGGATGTATTCTCCATCCAAATGCACAATATGACTACAGTTTGGTATATCAACATGCAGAGAGAAACCAGATTCTGTCCTTCATTTTGGGAAGTAATGAGGGCATGGCAAATAGGCAATGGCCTTGAACTGCTCTCTGGTTGCAGCACACATCCTCAACATTTACAGTTGTTTAGCAGACAGGCAGGTGTCTCCTCATGCCTCATGAGTGGTCCCTCAATCCAACTTTAGCCAACCAGATTTTTCATCATTAGGGCCCCCCTTGCTGGGATCTCTTCACCTCAAACACCAAATGCAGCAGATAGTTTGCCTAGATTCCCTCTCTGGGATAGTCACTCAGGCATGCCCTGTCTCAGCAATGGCATCCAGGGGCTACTTTATGCCTTTTCACTTCTATTAGTTCCCAGATTCTTTCAGGAAAAAAAAATAAGGTGCAAAGCAACTATCATCCTTATAGCCTCGTTCTGGCCCTGGCAAATCTGGTTTCTTCTTCTGAAACCTTATCTTGTAAAGTCCTCTTGGCTTCTGGATCTAGTTATTCCCCCCCCTCCATCAAGTCTTACTTAGATGTTTTGAACTTAAAGCTAGATGCTTGATTTCTCCAGTTCTGGTGATGGCCAGAGATTGTAATCTCACTGAATAAGATGGTTAAAATACTTATAGGTTCCATTTGCAAGATATACTAAACTAAATGGAAACCGTTCACTATCTGGGTGGATAGTCAAGACATCGATCCCCTTTTGTGCATCAGTATCAGACATTCTCCAATTTTTGCAATCTATTTTTTCAGGTGCAGTCCAGTTTTTCCACTATCAAGGTAAAACTAACATGTATTTCTAGCTTTCACATTTCGGAGACCATACTGTATAGGTTCATTGGTATAGACTAGTCTAATGACAACTGAGGCCTTTATAAGCCTAGCCATGCACCCCAAATGTATACCAAGAGCTATTTTGCTTTAGAAGTTATTTTAAGAGTTGTATGTTAGGGCATGATTTAACTGCTGCCTCTGTCCATCAGGGATATAGGTGTTAGACCAGGGGTGAATTTCCAGTTTCCCATCCACTGGTTCAGGTTTTGCTTGAATGGGGTTAGGGAAGGGCTCTGCTTCACATGAATGAAAAGCCTATTCCAGAAAATGGAAATTCGCTGTGATACATATCTATCCCTCCTTGTCCTATTTAAATCCCATGCAAAGATTAAATCTTTAGATCTAGTAGTCTTGATGATGTTCATTTTGTGAATATTCAAAAGATCCATCAGGGTAAGATCTAAGGATACCTTGTGTGCCCAGGCATAAGCTGTCCCACAGGAGTCTGTAGGAAATAGAGCACAGGGACAGAGATTTGAGGCAATATGCATAGGACACTGTGTTTACGCCCTGTATTCTTTTTGTGAGGAATCTCTGTGGGCGTTCCAGTTGTTTCATGTGCCTGGCCAGGCACATACTGAAGGGAGCATTATATAGTCCATGATGGGCCTGATGATGGCTGAGCATAGTGGCACAATTACTTCTCTGAACCTAGATGTCATGGCTTTATTTATAAGCTGAGTGACAGAATGATTTTCTTACTGCCTTAGGCACATGTTGGTCAAAGGCCTGGTTACTATCTCCGTGTACGTGGGGTCTCTAAGTCTCTGACTACTGTGTATACTTTTAAGAATGTTTTATTGATGAGCTGGTTTCCCTGGGTGGCTGACTTCTCAAAAGGTACTATTATGCATTTCTTAGCACTGAGTTTTAAGCTGTGGCTTTGGCACCAGTCATTTGTATTAGACCTTCCTGTAAAATGTTAGTAAGTTGGGGGGGGGGGGTTCTATGATTGCTTTGAGCCTGCAATCATCTGCAAACTTGGTAAGCCAGAGGCCCTTGACATTAACCTTGACATCCAAGAAATAGATAACAAAGAGGAATGGACCCAGCGCAGAGCCCTGGGGTACTCCACTTGTGACAGGCTCTTTATGGAGGTGGTATTTCCGATCCTAACCTCCTGGGTCTTACCTGTGAGCCAGCTGACTATCCAGTGAGTTACATAGGGATTTATGCCTAATTACTTGAGTTTGTTTACAATGCCTGAGTGGAGTATTGTATCACATGGCTTGGCTAGGTCAAGATAGGCAGTATGGACCAGTTAGCCCTCATCCATTACCTTGTTGACTTTCTCAAAGAAGTTCACCAGTTTCAATAGGCATGACCTACCTTTGACAAAACCAAACTGAGTTGGGTCCAGTGCCTGAAGGATTCCTCATTAATATAATTGCTAATCATTTCCATGACAATTCTTTCCATGGCTTTGCATATTAGATTAGACAGACTAATGGGTCTGTAGTCCCTGGGATCCATTGATGGCCCACCCTTGTGCAGAGGTATGACTGTTGTGGTCCTCCATCTGCATGACATGAAGCCTGTTCAGAGGCTGTGGTTAAATAATGACTCCAGTGGCTGTGAAAGGTCATATTTCAGGCAATTTAGGAGGCATCCTGAAATATTGGCCTTAGAGAACACCTTTAAGACCTGATTTCTACTGATAGTTGGACGAGTTATATTAGATGGTGCTTCCTGTGGGCAGCTAGGGGTGAGAGGGAGTAAAGCTGGAGTTGAATTTCTCAGCTAGAAAATTTGCTATATTTCCAGTTCCCTGAATGAGGTTCCATTTACCAGCAGTTCAGCACACTGTTATGTGCTGCCTCTGAGGTTTCAGACATAGCTGAAGAAGGCCTTATGGCTGTCCTTGGCCTGGGTCACTATCTTTACCTCAAAATTTGCTTTGTTGGACTTAATTAGTCCACTTAATTGTCTAGTCACTTTGATGAGAGAGTTTTTACCTTTTTTGGTGTTATACTTCCTTGTTTTAATTATGACTTTTTTATTTTGTTGTACAACCTCTTTAATTTTGGAGTCCACCAGGGTGGTTTGTTTTTTTATGTTAACTTTGGGATTACTTCTGGTAGTGCAGATGTCTCTATGCAATTATTGATGTGGTTGTACAGAGCTTCTGTGAATAATTCTGCATAGGCTGCTATGTTATCTGGGTTTAGAGGGGCTTGACATTTTGACAGGTTGTCAAGATCTCAAACATTCAGAATTCTGAAATGAACTCCCCACATAAGGTAAGGTGCAATGACCAGAAAGCATCCATAATTTCAGAAAATGAAGCTAGCACACACCATAGTCATAGTTGAAATGCATAAATTTATTGTTCAATATACGTCAATATTCATCCTGCAGATCACAGGATAGAAAATAATCCAGACCGGTTTTGGGAAAAACTGCCTTCATCAGTGTATCTAATCTATTTAAACAGAAAACAAGCATATGCACTCTGCAGTCAAATACATGCAGTTCCCATTAATTAATTATATATACTCATTCAGTCCAGGTGAAAATAATCCACCCAGTCTGTCTTAAATTCCAAGATTTTTATTTTTTTTTACTTAGAATGTTATGCCATCCTAACTTATTGACCCTATTTTCTGAATTTTATCTATTATGATAAAAGTAAATTTTGCTGTTGAGTGTTTTTTCGTATGCTGGTGGGGACATCCTTATAGGATGTCAACCATGTGAACATTGCTCTCTTTGCAAATATGTAGCAAAGACTAAAGAATTTATAATGCGAAACACCCCAAATATTTTTTAAATTTATGTGTTTGGAAATTGCAGTTCTGACTGGGTAGTTTATCTTTCTAAATGCACATATTCTGCATTTTATATTAGCCAAACATCATCTTTCAGAGCTCGTATGTCTGAACATGAACGATATTAAGAACAAATGTACGTCCAATGCATTATACAAAATCTCTTATTGTCCAAACAAAGAACTTAAAAGGGAAGAAGGACAGATACTGAAAAAATGGCATTCTGACACAAAAGACAGGTCTAGGGGATCTCAAAGCAGTGACAACAACAAGGAGTATCTGTGACGTAAATCCACTTCAAATTGCCTCTCCTCAGCTCTCCTACCTCAATCTAGCCTTTGCAAAACAGTGGGAAGGCATTACTCAGGACAAGTGGACACTGCAGATCCTAAGAAGGGGTGTCAGACAATAAGGAACCAAGATCCATGGCTATTTTACCCATCCCAAAAGACCAACAACGGTGATGCCTTCACATGTAAAGTATTTCATGAAACAGGGAGCTATAGAATGAGTTCCAGAAAAAGAACTAGGAACAGTGTTTTACTCAAGGTTTCTGGTTCCAAGAAAGGAATCATCCTGAAGATCCATTCTAGACCTTTCCAGACATGAACAAGTTTGCTGGTCACAAAGTTTAAGATGTCATTGCAAAGTCTTTTGCTCTTGATTCTTCCATATTCCCTTGTGATGTTAGGCTAAAAAGGATGCTTATCCGCAGCTCTGTAGCCAAGCCAGACAGGTGATTCCTAAGAGCTGAAGCAGGAGTGCTCATTACCATTTACCTCTTTACCCTTTGGCTTATCTACTGCACCCAGAGTATTTACAAAGTGCCTGCCTCCAGGCATTGCCTTTTGTAGGACAAAGGGTGGTCACATTTATACGACTCCCTCTAGCGATCACCGTTTACAGCTTCCAGACCATAGGGTTTTCCCTATTCTTCCAAAAGTCGCCTTTCTGGGAGCTGTCCTGGATATAGGCAGACAAAAAAACTTTATGTCAGACAAAATCCTGATGATCCCAGTAATGCACTGCTGCAATGTTACTCATGGGATTCTTGCCTGCAGAAGCCTGATGACTAGCCTAAATTCTAGAGCTTTCCCCTTCCTCCTCGGACAATGGTGGTTTTCCTCCCCTACTAAAGTCAATGCTTTGATGGTATAAAGGGATGTCAGCTGGTTCCATCAGATTTTTCTTCCTGCAGTTCAATGAGCATCTTAAGCAATCTGGTTGCACTTTGAGCCTATTGAGTCAGCCTGAAGACAAAGTTTGCAGACAAGTATTCCTGTTAGGGAATTTCTTTATCTTATAACTGCTTTAAGAGTTCATTGTATTGTAGAGGTCAGGATCCAAGCTAATTCTGTCAAATGTAGGAAGAAAATACACTGCCCAGGACGTCCACAGCTTGTCATTTTGCTTGGGTCCAGTGTGCTTATTCAGTTATGCACATGGATGAATGTGAAGTACCTCAACCATAAGTTCTACTTTTGGTCTAATCCCAACATGGTGCCCACCAGTTCTTCCGATGCTTTGGAGGTCACCACTGCTTCAGAGTCATCCCATTTGGCTCAAGGATACCTGTGTCTGTGAAACAACTTTGCAGCTCCTGTACTTGATGCCTCGTTAGATGACGTGTTTGGCATGAGTTCTGTGGTGATCACCATGCCTATAGCTCCTAGCACATCCTTGCAAGCTAAAAGGGGACACTGGTCAGTTCTCATGCTGCTGAACTGGCCTCTGGTGCTGATGCTTGCATTATCATCAGAGAAAAGACAGCAATATCCCAACTCTTCTTATCCAGAAGGAAGTTCAGAGACCACATAGAGATCTTGGTCATCTACAACTGAGAACACTTGTCCAAGTACAGACCTAAGACACCAAAGCCAAAATGATTATCTTATCAGTTTGCCTCAGCCATCACTGACTGGGACTGGACCCCCTACCAGCCAGGTCTCTATTCAATTGGCTTATGATTTCATGGAATTTTTAAAGTCTAGGCAACCAAACTCTAAAAATAAGCTTCTGTGTAAGGTGGTACTACCTGTTAAAAGAAAATTTGAGTCTTCTCCCCAGAAGAGAGTAAGGATACCTCCGATGTAAAGGTCGAGCTGGCTTATCTATGCCAGATATCCCCAGCCTGTTATATGGAATCTGATAGTGAGGGCAATCTTTCCACAGCCTTACCATCTGAGTATCTTTGCTTTAGAGATATACTTTAAAGGATGAAGAAGAATTTCAACTTGGAGGCTGACAGATTTATCCCAACCGAGGATTCGGTACAGTTTCTGGACCTACCATGGCTATATCTTCAGTGTTTTGATGTCTTGGATTTGATGTCTTTTTGTCTGCACCCTTGCAGCCTGATTCCCAGTCTTTTGCTCACAGGAGGTAATTTCTACATGAGTCATGACTCCCAACAAACATGTGTACTAAAATCCTGTTGCTGATCCATCAGTCATGTCCATGGATTGCAGCAAAGGATCCAGTGTGGCTACAGCCAGAAATTTAATTCCGTATGGCAGGAGAGTAGAATGGTAAACCACCAGTTTGGAATAAAGACTTGCACCTCAGCTACACTAATAATAGGACCCTCAGTTGTGATTCTCACATGTTAAACTTCCAGGAGTCTGTTAATGAGAATAAAGGTAAAGAGGAGAGAGACTTTAGAAAAGAGTCATTTGGTGTATGCAGTAGGCACTCCATGAAATATTTTGACAGTGCTGAAGATGTGTCATGCAGGGCAGATGCTTCAGAGTTTGTGGTTAGGAGGGGTGCATAGATTTGGACTAATCTTCTTCCAAAGAATGTAAGGGAGCTCCTGGATGTTCCTGTGGATAAGGAGCACCTGTTTGGACCCTAAGTGGAGGTGTTCAAGAAACTTGAAGAGAAAGGGAAAACTGTGGTTAGTCAAGGACTTTTTATAGTCACCATCACAAATATATGCCAAACAATATAGTAAAAGCTGGCCCTTTTCTCCCAAACAATATAATAGAGCTTAAAAGGGGAGATGGATAAGTATGGAAAAAATGGCAAACTGACAATTAAGACAAGCCTAGAAGCCCTCAGTGCAGTGATAACCAGAAAGCAGCTATGACTTTTAACAGCATTTTCCTCCCTCCTTACTAAAATGCCCACCCCAATCCCCTCCATCTCCCAATCCTCCCACTCTCCTCTTTAGGAGGCAGACTAGCCTTCCTTGCAGACTAGTGAAAAGTCAATTACTTAGGAGAAGTGGATCCTACAGATTGAATCCTTCATAAAAAAGGGATACAGTGTACCTTTTCAAGAGAAACCAAAATTCACGGGCATTCAACTTGTCCCAAATGTTCAGCATCATCTGATGACCCAACAGATAGAAAACCTCATAGCATGAGCAGTCAGTTGCCATAAAAAGGAAAAGATTTCTATTTGTGTTTCATTCTAGCCCCAAGAAAATAAGCATCTAGCAGACTCATTCTTGATCTTTCATGACTGAACACATTTTGGAAGTTCCAAAATTCAATATGTCTTATTACCTGCTCCCACAAGTTTTTAAGGTGATTTTAGATCTAAAGGATCCCTATAACAAAGAGGGAAGGCAATTCCTAAGATTGGAAGTAGAGGCTCACACTACCAATTTGCATCCTTACCCTTTGGCATGTGAACTGCACCCATGGTATTTACAAAGTGCCTGGCTGAGCTGGTTCCAGTCATTGTTTTTTAGCAGGGCAGAGGGTGTTCACATGTATCCACACTTGGAAGATTGCCTTACCCAGGCCTCATCCCTAATGGAAATAGAAATGGCTTTCAAGATCCCTATGACCTGCTTCCAAAAAGTAGGACTATCCTTGAGCCTCCAAATGTTTCAGTTAAGGCCAGAAAGGCAAGTCACTTTCCTGGGAACACTTCTGGACATGGATGAGCAAAAAGGCGTCTGCTCCCAGACAATATCCCATCCCTAACCCAATATTTCAGGAAGACTGCCATTTGCAACATATTTCTACTGGGAAATTTCTCAGTTTTTAGGTATATGGTCTCCTACACATGCTGATGGTTCTGCCTTGGCAAGAGTGCACTTGGAAATACTCTAGTAATGTTTAAGAAACAGCTGGTGCAAAAATGCTCATACCCAACAGATTAGCAATCTCTTTCTACCCTGCATCAAAAATGAAGTTGTGTAGTGGAAAGGGTAAATCTCTGAACCTAGGGGTGTCCTTCAGAGTGGAGTCAAAGTCTCAGATTCTCATAACAGACTCCTTGGACTCTCATGAGTAACCAACATCGGGGAAGCTGAGCATGCATGGGACTTAGGAGCTCAGTTCTATCTCTTCTGCAGACTAGCCATGCAGTTATGAGAACTGACAAAGTAGGTAGGACTCGGTACATTCTTCAGAACAACAGCCAAGCAGACTACTTAAAGCATTGTTACTCCTCAACAAATGGATGTTAAACAGGAAAGCGTTCCTAGATTTAGTCTACAAGTGAGTTATATCAGAAATTGACCTTTTTTCTTCTCCAGAATGAAGGCTAGTGAGCAAATATTACACAAGGATACTTTCAAGAGAGGCCTGAGTGACAGATGCCTTGTCCAGTCCCTTGGCAGGTCTATATTTTGTATACTTTCCCTCCCATTCCCTTAATCCTTATGCTAGTGCAAGAGACCAAAATCCACTTAGTAGCACATTTTGGCCCAGACAACATTGTCCTTCCTCCTGCTAACCCTAGCAAATATATATATATATATATATATATACAAACATTGTTGCATTAGGGATGTAAGCAAACATACATTAACAGCAAAGACAACAAACCATATTAATGTTTTTTTTCCTTCTACATACATTATACATCACATATCTTTTCTTTCTTTATAACTTTCATCAGTCCAACATTACATACTGTGCTCAATTCCTCCCTTCCCTTAAACCTCAGTCTTCCTAGTCTTGAACATTATTCAGCATGTATTGTTTACACAATTTCCATTTATTTCTATGTCATTTTGTCCTTATCTTTTCTAGAGACCCCTATGCCATTTATTTGTTTTGTCTTTTTTGTAATATTGAATACTTCAAATACAGTTGGTTTATATTTTGATTTCCATTTCTAGTAATTGCATTTTTTGCAGACAGCAGAATTAAACTTAACAAAGCCTTACAAGATCTAGATAATTCAGATCCTATTTCCCAGCGCACGAAAATCATTTCTTTATTTACATACATTTGGTCATGCAATATTTTTGACAGAGTACTCTGAAGGGAATTTTTTAAAAATCTACCAACTCATTTCCATTCCCAAAACATATGTTCCCAGTTAACTCTCTTCCATATCACACCTCCAACACTTGCCATCTACCTGAGGAAAAGAGGCAAAATTATTTGACAACTGCTTCAGGTATAAAAATACCTATGTAAGCACTTCCAAGCAAAAAATCTTAAACCTTCTGGACTTCATTGCAACTTGGGAGCTATGCATATGTCCTGCTGTTCTATTGTTTCCTAAGCAATTCTACTTCATATGATGAAGGGATGGTAAACCACAGTTGTCTTAGTACCAATGGTCCTATGTGGTACTTCTTGTCTCGAATCTTGGATATTTGCCTCCCCCAACTTTTAATCATTATTCAAACTGGAAATGAATTTGCTAAGTCCTTTAACCCCAAAACATGATGAAACCAGCTCAAGACTGACAATGCGCTCCTTGCTAGCTTTAAACGCCAACCTCTTTCCTTTATTACTAAAATATATGCCTTAATTTTGTCTGGTGGAATTGGTCATGCTGTTTCCCAACCCTGGAATAGTCTGGTCTGCAAAATTTGTACGAATTTATTATACCTTACCCTTGTCCTTCCACTGAGGACATAACACATTAGCCACTATTCTCATCCACCCCTAAGGGCCACAGTTGACCTGGCAGTTGATCTGGGATTGGATTTGCATTTGAAGCCAGCAATCTGAACCAGGGCCACTGTTAAAGAGAAAGGTAATCTGCCATTGAGTTATCAATGTCCAGTATGCATTATGCCTTAACGTCACATTCATTGTTAAGCATTTAAAAGTGAAATGCCTCATTAATCTGCCTAACAATCCTTTGCCCCCTAGTTGATTCACTATATGAACTACACTGCTATCAGAATGAAGCTGAACTACTCTGTTCTTTATGTACCCCCACCCCCTCAATATCTCTAAGGCCACCACCCCTGGGAAGAATTTCATCTCTGCGATTGAAGTACCTACCGTCTCCTTAACCTCAGTCAGCCATTCCACACTGAACCACTGGATCCGAATGGAGAGATGATAAGTCAGCAAGCAAAGGAGAGTAGTATTGCTGAAATTGAGTTCATCCTCAAGTCTTGGTGAGTACTTTCACAAGGTGGACCCTGTTTTTCACAAAGTCTCACCAAGGCAACACTGATATAGCGACTGTATTTTATATACCATATATTATGGACAGAAGTAGGTCAAAAATTAAAAAAGATAGCTGGGTGCACAAGACCCAGGATAAAAGAGTGCCCAATCCTGGTAGGCACACTGGTGCCAGGACTGAAAAAAATGACAGTGTAGAATCATCCTCAAAATACAGAAACATTCCTACAATGGGGCCAGGCCAGGCCCAGGGGGAGGATGGCCCCCTGTTGTAGAAGGAAGTAGCAGTCCTCAAAAATCACAAAAACTGATAGGCAAAAGAACAGTCATAAAGAAGATAGAGTGGACTTTTGAGGATAAGAAAGAAATTATGTATTGTTACTTTTATGCAAAAAAGCCCAGAATTTCCAGACAGAAGATATACAAATATATTAAAAGAGAAATTAAGGGCAAGAAAAACACTTCCACAAGAAAAAATGTTGGAAGTTTCAAACAAAAAATTTTGTTCATTAATACAACAGATTTGTGAAAAACATCATATAGACCAAGAAACTTTGATGTGTTTGGAAAAAGAAGCATCTGAGGAAGTGCAAAAATATAGACAACAAAACTAGAGATTTTTGAAAATTATAGGTTCATAGGTAGGTACTAGGCTATTGGCCCAAGGGCCTACGTAAGCCTAGCCAACAAGGTTCCCTGGCTTACGCCACCCAAGAAAGTTATTTTCCTGTGCCACTGTCGAGCAGAGACACAGAAGTGATCCCCAGGTTGTATTTTCTATTTCCCATCCACTCATCAAGATTTTTCTTGAAGAGTGCTAATGAAGAACTTTGCTTGACATAGATGGGTAGCCTGTTCCAGAGTATGGGAAGTCTCTGGGACAGGAATCTATCCCTCCAGCATGTCCTGTTTATTGTGGTGACAAGGTTTAGGTCCCTAGAGCGTGTAGCTCGGAGGGATTGGGATTTCTTTAGGTGTAGCATGTCCAACAGCTCTGGGTTTGACATAGCTTTATATGTTAGGCAGAGATCACCTCAGAGTAGGCGATATGCTACGGAGTAAAGCTGGAGTTTTTTGAGGCAGTCAGTGTAGGGCATTTGTTTGAGGCCAGTAATCCTCTTTGTGAGGTACTTCTGTGACCTTTCCAGCTGCTGAAGATGTCTTGTGAGGTACATTCCAAAAGGGGCGTTGTACTCTATAATGGGTGTAATGAGTGTCAAGTAGAGGGGAATAATGACCTCTTTTTTCCTGGATGAGAATCCTTTTATGATGAGGTGTGCCACGTGGAAGGACTTCCTGACTACTGTGGCAATGTGACTATCAAAGGAGAGACTACTGTCCACCTGGGTCCCAAGGTCTCTTATCACACATTCAGTGTTAAGTAGATTGCTGCCTATGTGATATCTCATGGATACAGAGTTTTTACCAAAGGGAATGACACTGCACTTTTTGGCATTGAGCTTGAGGCCATGGCTCTGACACCAAGCATCTGTCTCAGTGAGGCCGTTCTGTAGGATGTCCACATCATTTGGGGACTTGACTATGGCTCCTAGTTTGCAGTCATCTGCGAACTTCATTAGCCAGAGGCCTTCTGTGTTAGCCTGTACTTCAGAGAAGTAGATACCAAACAGGAGAGGTCCCAGGATGGAACCCTGTGGTACTCCGCTTGTCACTGCTTTGAGGTCAGATCTGGAGTCTGCAACTTTTACAGTGTGGGTTCTGTCAGTGAGCCAGTTGTCAACCCATCTTGTGACGTAGGGATTTATACCAAGTTTAGTGAGTTTAGCTATAATTCCAGAATGGGGGATGGTGTCGAAAGCCTTGGCGAGGTCAAGATAGGCTGTGTGAACCACCTTACCCTCTTGATCAGATTCAGGAGGCATGATCTGCCTTTCACAAACCCAAACTGGGTGGGATCCAGAAGTTTAGAGGTTACCCATGTCTTTGTTTATGAGTTCCATGATGATATGTTCCATGGCCATGCAGACCAGGCTCGTCAGGCTAATAGGTCGATAGTTCCTGGGATCAGTGGTGGCTCCCCCTTTGTGGAGTGGGATAACTGTTGCTGTGCACCACTCGGTGGGCACAAAGCCTGATGAGAGGCTATTATTGAACATGGTGCTTAAGTGGGGAGCCAGTTCGTTCTGAAGTTTGTGTAAAACGCAGCCTGGGATGTTGTTCGGTCCCATGGATGCTGTGTTTTTGGCTTTAGAGAGTGTAGCTTTTACTTGTGTAGTTGTGATTACAGGTACTTTGCATTCTTCCTGTATAGATATGGGCCCTTTAGGGGGTGAGGGGGGTAAAGTTAGCACTGAACCTATCTGCTAGGATGTTGGCAATATCAGTTGGTTCTGTAATTTTCGTGCCTTTGTGCTGTAACTCAGCACAACGTATAAAAAAGAAATATGGACATAGGAAAGAGAGAGATTTGATATAGTGCAATATCTATGCAAAGTCGAAAGCCAAATTAATTAATACAAAACTGGTAGCCCCAAAGATATTCAAAGAGAAATACAGACAATGGCATTCAGGGATGGAAAATTTCACAATAAAAAAATAATATCACAAACAGGGAATGTAGAAAAGAAGATTAGTAAAGAAGACGTTAAAAAATAGAACTTGAAGTTAAAGAGTTCCTGCGAAGTGAAAGATTTGGTGTAGAAGGTCTAACACAGATTACATCACAGCATGATGGAACGATTTCCCAAAGTAAGGAAAAACAGGAAGATCAGGAAACATCTGAAGAAGAAATATGGACTTGAGAAGGAAAAGGAGCTATAATATGGTACAATATTTACGCAAAGGAGAAAGCAAAACTAATCAATAGAAAAAGAGCAGCACCAAACATATTTGAAGAGAAATGGAAAACCTTACAGGCCTGAAAATAAGAAGACAGAGGAAAAGTAGAAAATAAGACCAGTAATGGAGAAGTTAAAGAGGTTATTGAATACCTATGAAGTGAAGGATTCAGTGTAGAAAATCTAACAGAAAACACCACAGCAGGATTGAGCAATAGACATCCAAATTAAGGAGAAACCACTGGAATGGGAAGCAACAGGTCAGGCACCATATGAAGATATTTTGGAGCCCTTCATGAGAAACCAGTATAAGCATTCACGGTACTTACGTATTATCTCAACCATGCATTCTGACAATCGCGTTACTTATGGTACTGAATCCTTTCTCAATAACATAAATGACGTGATTGCGAGAAGGCATGGTTGAAGTACCCTTCCTTCTTCTCTACTGCCAGGACAGAACTTACCTTCTGCACCTTCCTTGTCGCTTTGGAGAATGAAATATGTCTTAATTTTGCCAGACTCGGGCTGCAGCCTTCAATTTAGCTGTAGGAAGTGGTGGTCTTGTGCTGTTTTTTTTTTTTTCTTATTTCAGCTGTTTTCTTCTTTTTGCTTTGGGTCACCTCGCAGCAATGTGCCCAGGACATGCTGAGCTGGGTTATATTTGATGCTTTGGTCCTGCTGGTACTTAAGGGTCTAGTTCCCAATTGTAATTGGGTTCACTGTTTTGCAGTCATTGAAAGACCATGCATTCTTGCAATCACATTGGAGAAGTACACAAAAAGTGTTTGAACTCTGAAAGTACCAGGCACGACTGTGGAGCAAAGGTATAGTTAGGTATTAGGGTTGGAGACATTTTTTTTTGCTGACTGCTCCGATTCAGTAAGGACAGACCGATATTATGCTATGTGGGTTTTTGTTTTGATGACTATTCCACTGTGCATAGACTGTGGAGCAAAGGAGTCAATACCATAAACGTGGTTGCGATAATACATAAGTACCGCATTCACTTGAAGCTGGGCAGCAAAAGAAGGAACAGAAATCTGGGGCAACTCTGACACAGTCAATGTTGAGGAGTGATAGGTCAGTGAGTTCCTATATGACAGAACAACGGATGACACAGGATGAAATTGAAGAGAATGTGCCACAGGAAGATGCTATAGAACTTTCTATAGAATGCCTGTAGGAAATGGAGAACAAAAAATGTGCCCTCAGTTTAGAAGAAAATGAGCCAAAAGAAGAGTTGCTTGATTTCATGGAGATAGGCATATTACGATCAATGAAAGCAATACATTGCAGAAGGTCAATAAAACCCAAAAAGTTAGAAGTTTGATAAAACAAATGAACACAGTAATTAGGATTGTCCATAGAGATCCATGTGATATAATAGAAGTAAACAGGATATATTACTGTGCAGCTAAATTAATAACTGATAAATTTCTACCACAAGAACACTGGGTAGTTAAGAGAAAGAAAGGGGAGAAGTCGAATACCATCATGGAAGTACCGATCAGAGAAAACCATAAGGCAATTAAGACAAGAAGTTTCACTGTTAGAAGAGTACAGAAGAGGGAATAGAGCAGCAAAAATACCCAGAAAAATAGATGTGATAAAAGCAATGTGCAGTATTATAACAGATCAGGATTTATCATGCACTATTTTAAATAATAAACTAAAAATATCAGCGCAGGCAGAAAAACTTAGAAGATACACAGATAAATATAAAGGAAAAGTACAAAATAAGCAACTTATTGATGACCCAAAAAAGTTTTGCAGAGAATTGGGAAACAAGATAAAAAAATTGAAAGACCACGAAAAAAAGAAGAAATAGATACATTTTGAAGAAGTATTTATGAAGATCCTGTGGAACATAACAAAGATGCTAAATGGATCGAAGAAGTAAAAGAAGGTATAAGAAGTTCAAAGGTACAGCATATGAAATGGGATGAAGTAACAGCCAGAGAGATTGAAACACAGTTAAGAAAAGCCTCTATTTGGAAAACCCCAGGCCCAGATGCAGTACCTACCTTCTGGTTAAAAGTATTAACATCTTTGCACAAAGATTTAGCCATGAGTAAAAACTATTTATATGCACACTCGAACAGACACCAGCCTGGTTAACAGGAAAAACAATGCTCCAACATAGGAGTGTACCTGCAAGCTACCCTAAAAATTATAGACCACTAACTTGCCTTCCGATGACTTATAAACTACACACCAGAAGTGATGCTGACAGAGTTTATAGTCATTTAGAAGAAAACTCAATTATGGCAATAGAGCAAAAGGGCAATAAAAGAAAGTCATATGGAACAAAGGATCATTTGTTGTTAAAGTCATAGTGGAGAACTGTAAAAAGGGGAAGAATTTAAGTATGGCATGGATTGACAACAAAAAATAATTTGATAGTATCCCACTTTCATGGATATAAGAATGCTTAAAAAATGTATAAGATGCACCCTACACTGATCGATTACATTACAGTGATCATGAAACAGTGGCAAACCACTTTCCAATTAAGCCATGATAAAAAACAAATTATTATTCCAGGGTGTGGTGACCCTCCACTGCCAACCAGTAATTAAGGAGGCTCAATCCTCACCTCTGGCAACAGTGGGGGATTTCACTGAGAGGATAACAGGTACACACACACACAGTATTTCCAGATGCAGCTCTCTGCATCAAGTGCAATTTCCCTTAAGAGCACACAGAGACCATAGTCAGCCCGGGGCTGATTTCTCACTCTTCTTCCAGATCCCCACTGGCACAGCTATAGAGGTGACATCTCAGCTGAATGACCAAGCCAAGACCTCCAGCACCAACTCTGTCCAACAAGTGCTTCTTGTCCCTGCCCAAGTAGCTGACACGCACAGTTGTTGAGGTTTGATTTACACACACACACACACACACACACACACACACACACACACACACACACCTGGGAAAGGCTGGCACAGCTTTACTAGCTATGCCCCCTTCTGCCCAAACTATAAGGTAGTTAACACTGCCACCAGTCACTCCTTATCAACTACTTTAAGGCCGTTAAAAAAGGGTGTCCAATCTTACTGTGTAATATTAATATTAATACAAATGGTAGTTTCACCAAGAGCAAGGCTATTAGGAGTGGCCCACATAGTGTCGCCAAATAAATATGCAAGTACTCTCAAAACTTAAATATGTCTCACAAAGATTAGCCACAATAAAAGCTTTAAATATATTTAATAATAAATAATAAAAGAACAAGAAAATACCCAGTATATATTCAAAGTGACATTAGAGTTCAAAACCACAGGAAATATTTAAAACAACATTGTAGGACAGTCTCAAATAAATAAAGAAAAACATCTAAACTATGCTTCACTATATTCCTGACTGAATCTAAGAGAGTTACTATACCCTAGTTAACGTAATTAAGAACAAGGCAGATGTGGTGAATGGATCTTAGTTGTTGTCAGGTCCAAGACATAATGCAGAATGTTGTCTCTCTCTAGAAGACATCTCAAATTAATATCTCAAATATTACTGTTGGGATGGCTTGCAGAATGACATAATTTCTTGTCACCTGACTGTATCCTAGGTGAAATCCCCACTGCTGGAAGCTAGCAGTATTTAGCATCTACCTGTGAAAATACATAGACCTCAGATCTTTGGAATTTGCTGGAAGTCATAAAGTAATTACATCCCTTCACATTTCAAGAATAGTTATTATTTCACCTTGGAGACAATACAGAAAGCTCCCTAATTTTAGACATTGTCTCCTTGCTGCATTAAAACTGAAATATATCATCTTTAATTGCGTAGCCATAAAGTAATTTTATTTCAGCTATTTTTCTAAAGTTTACTAGACTCAGGTTAACCTCCTGTATCCCAGTTTCCACTATTAAAATATATACATTTAAACAGCTACAATAGGGCATGTGCATTTCTTTCCTTTTCCAGTAGGGTACACTGGTTACATTTCAAAAAACACTTTGCAAATACCTTCAAATAGTTTGATGTACACATGACATACAGTTCTAATACATTTGTAACACAAGCATCTTATATACATCATGTTGATATTCACAAATGACATATAATTATTTACAAAATTCCAGATAGCTGTGCTGGCAGTATCTCTCTTTGTCACATCCCTCTTCATGTGAACAAACAGAAAACGTTAATAAGCATTTTAACTGTTAAATAATCAGCACAGTTATTAGAAGTGTTCTGCATTTCTGTGATGGAAATCTACTGATGTTTACCACCTGGAATTTAAAATGATAGACCTTTACAAAATTATTTGGTTGAATTACATCAGAAATGTTGCTGACTTCTGTCCTAATTTCCAGACCACCAAAACTGTTGTTGCGTAACTGTTTGAGACACCAGAGTATGCAGTATGTTAGCTTATCTAAGAATAACTTGGTGAGTGAAAGCAATTTGAAGTACCTTCTCGCTGAGACTTGTATAGGCTAGTTGAAGTGTTCTGAGGTCACATCATGCTTGTCACCTTTTAATGATATCGTCACTGATTTTTTGTTGCCAGAAAACCTTTATGAAAAACTGGACTACCAATAATTTCTTTTTTGCTGCCATCTGACAATTCTCTAACTGCAAATATTCATACACCACTGTGGCACTCGTACACTATAATGTCGAGTGATGTCACCGGAAATGTTTTTACTCTGTGTTCCCATCATATTCCCCTGCCCCTTCATTCTTATTACTAGCTCTGGGGTAAGAAATGTGTATTTTTGAATATGACAAGTCGGATAGGCTTATTCTGATGTTGAAAATAACTAGCATACTCTACCGTATTTTAAACTGTACTGCACAAGCTGATACTGCCATGCATAACTGGCCTTTTCTGAGACATTTGCACAACTACAGACTGCTGATCAGCATTACAACACATACTAGCAGCCATGCCCTTCCCCCAGTTTCTTGCCATATGTGATTTGTCCACATGTTTATCTGCCTTCTCTTCAATCCAGCCTTCTCCCTCAAATTAAACAATTTTGTGCCTATGCAAACAGAGGCTAATAGAGATCAGATGGATTTTAGCCCAGGAATTTCAGAGTGAAAGGAACCATTGCAGTACTGGCTGTCAAGGCAATAACACTTTTCAGTAGCCCCAGGTTGTTAGCAGCAAAAATGATATTCATATTGCAACGAGCAAAAACTTTCCTATGTGTAGCTACCTGCTCTTCCCATGATGCCTCATTGTCCATCATCATCATCAACAACCAACTTTTTTCCCACTTTTCTACATGGGGTTGAGGTGTCACGTCAACTGTTGCCATCTTTCATGATTTAATGCCACTGTCCTGTCCTTTTCAATATTCATGCCTGACTGTCGCAAGTCTTCTCTGAGATAGTCCATCCATCCCTTTGCAGGATGCCTTGGTTCCTCTTACCTACTTCCAGTCTGTCTGAAATCTTCTTCATCAGATTGTCTTCAGCTTTTCTGCATATGCCTGAACCACCTTAATCTGTATTCTTTTACCTTCTCTGCATCTGTTATGATGACCTGGTTCCTTTGCTCCACAGCGTGCATCTTACCACCCATCTCACAAACTTTATCTCCCTCATCTGTAGCTTCCTCAGCTGCTCTGCCTTCACTGCCAAGGTGTCTGTACCATACAGTAGTACTTGTCGCACCACTGTTTTGCATAACTTACTTTTCAGATTCTTTGGCATTCCTCTGTCGTACACTACCCCTGACATTCTCTGCCAGTTGGTAGAAGACCCTACAGATTCTATTTTTGACTTCCTTTCTCCTTAACCACCCCTCCCATATATATGTGAAGTTGTTGACCTGTTCCACTATTTTCCATTCTATCTTAAGTCTCAGCTTCGGTTCACTATCAAAATAGCGACATTGAGATGTTCGCAGATATAAATCCAAAACACAGATGTTTCAATGTTCATCTGCTTGAACATCTCAATGTTCAAATGTTTATATTAGCGAATGCACTGTGCGTTTTCTAATATAAATTCAAAAAAAATGTACAGAGATCACGGTACAGTGCTGTTTGGGAAATTCATCCCTTACCTCACTGTAGTGCAGTCTTGGAGTTGGAATATATAGTTAGCGGGGGGCGCAAGGTATCAGCTAGATAAAGAAGTTTGCCTTTTGTATAGACCATTTTGAAGTTGTACTTCTGCAATTTGAGCATCATTGTCTGTAATCTTGCTGGACCTGAATGCATAAGCTTCTTTAAAATAGTAACTACCTAGTTGTTCTAATTTGTTGATCAGTGTTTTGTGTATTACCCTATCAAATGCTGAAGTTAACTTTATATAAATTACATTAAAGCGCAATTTTTCATTCATAGCTGTTATTATATTGTTATAGAACATCATGTTACAGGTAGTAATAGATCTATTTTCAACATATGCATTATGATAGATGGTTCTAAATCCATAAGTAATGACATAAGTGATGTCAACTATAGGAGTTTTGTTTACATTAGCTCCTATACTAACATCATGTGATGTGTTTGGAAACAATGTCGCATCTGCTGATATCTATCAGCAGATTCAACATTGTGTCCTGTTTGTTTTTTTCATTTTCGTGGTTTACTTTCGATATGTTGAATGAAAATTGTTTTGACGTTCGACATATTGATAGTAAACCCTCAGATTCTTGTGGTTATCCCCATTTGCTGCCATTACTACTATCATATTTGCACTCATTCATCCCATGTGCCTTCAATTTTGCTTTGCATTCACTTATCCTTTGCTAAATTTCTTTTTCAGAGTCTGCCTATAATGCCACATTGTCTGCATACAGCAACTTTGTTGATCTGTTCCCTCTGACCTGTTTGCTAATGTTGTCCATCACCAGTATGAACAGCAGTGGTCTCAGAGCTGAACCCAACTCCTCTGTGAGTCTGAACACTGTTCATACTTCTGTCATTGGGACCTTGTACATAGCCTGCACTAATTCTACCAATGTTTCTGGGACTTTGAACCATCTCAGGACAGCCCAAATCAGCTTTCTTGGGACCTTGTCATACAGGTTCATTGTTCATAGTTTAGTAGTAAGCTAACTGCTCTTGCGAACCATTTTAAGCCTAGCTAATTATCCCTTGCGAGACTCAAACCCTGCATCTTGTGCTTGTAAGGCAAACACCTTAGCCATTAAGCCATATGTTTTCTTTAAGTCTAGGAATGTGCTGTTTGACTCTTTCCTCATCTCCAGCTTCTTCCCAACTATCTGTCTCACTGCAAATATTTGGTCAGTTGCGCTGCATCCTGATCTGAATCTAAACTGCTCATCTCACATCTTACTTTTTATTACTCTGTTTATTCATTTATCAGTTGCCCTCTTCAGAACTTTCATAAAGTGTGACAGCAGTTTGATACCTCTATACTGCTCACAGTTGTGAATGTCTCCTTTGTTCTTGGACACTGGCACTGATATGCTTATTCTCCAGTCATCTGGGACATGCCTTTCTCACCATACTCATAAGAATACCTTCAAGAGCCATTTCTCCTCAACTCATACATCATCATCTTAGCTGCTGTGACCTCATCTTAGCCTGCTGCATTTTGTTTTCCTTAGGTGCTGTTCTTCTTGTAGGATGGGCTCTTCTTTATTTGCAGGCTGTGTCTGGGGCAGTACAGCATTTGTGTGGTTTTCTTAATTTAGAAGTTGATGGAAGTACCCCTTCTATCTGCCTTTGATGTCTTGTGGACTGGTAAGCAGGTTTCTGATGATATCCTTATTAAGGGTGTATTATGACTGTCTTCTTTATCTGCCTGTCTGTCTTTGCCTTTAAACCTGATATAGTTTGTTTGTGCCATCTACTGAGACACATTGCAGAAGCCAGTAGAGTGTCTCTGATGCCTTTTGCTTCTGCTCTCTTAGCCAACCAGTATTCCTTCTTAGCATATTTTGCCTTTTCTATCTCCCACTTTTTTTCTGCTCTCTTTCTTTCTTTGTGGACTTCTGTATTCTACCACCAGCTTTCCTTATGTACCTTATATCCATATTTGGCTCAGCCACATATCTATTCTGTAGTCCTCGCACATGCCATTTTGAGACACTGCCATTCTTCTTTAACTCCACCTATTTCCTCTGGTTCTTGAACTGATAGAGCCCTGAGTAATCCATTGAACTCTTGTACTTTCTCTCCAGTCAACTTCCAGGTCTTCAGCCTAGTCACTGTTGACCTTAGAGCCTTTTCTGATCACTGTTTGCAGCTGATTATGTAGGTTGTCTATTTCACTTGGGATGATTTTGCAATTACTGATTCTATCCCAGTGCCCTTTCCTTGAAAGGAGGAAGTGTACCTGAGTTGCATGTTTGCTACTGTTGTATATAATCTCTTGACTGTCTCTGTGGCTGAATCACATGTTAGCTACCATCAGGCCATTTGCCATGCAGAAGTCTAAAATGGCTCCCTCTTCTTTTTTCCCATTGTCCCATACATGTGGATCCAGGCAGTCCTCATATCTTGTAATGTCTGGCCCAATATGTGCATTCAGGCCCCTTATTATCAGCACCAAATCATATTATTCTAGTAGGTTCTGCTACTGCAGACTGAGTGCACTCTTTTTCTCACTATCACAGCCCATCTGTGGGGCACAGGTTAAGATTATGAATAGTGTCCTATCCTTATATTTGAGTCTGATTGCCATAGGTCTTTCAGTAATTCTGATGACATCCCTCACTGTCTTCTGAAGCTTGTTCTTCACCAGAAGTCCCACACTGTTTCTAGTCTGTTCTCCACCTGAGTAGTGGACTCTGGATCCCAAGCCAAGGGGCTTTGCTGCACTGCCCTTCCATTTTGTCTTCTGGATACAGAGGCTGTACAGCCTGCTCCATATCATTATGTCATCAACTTCCAAGTTGCATCCTGTCAGTGAACCTATACTCAATATAGCAATTCTCAGTCCATGCTTGGCAGGTTGATTGGTTTTACATCCAGCTTTTGCTCAACAGCGATATCTCAGGTAATTCAAGCTGGGCAGCTGGATACTAGCCAGCCAGGAGATTGTTGACTCAGGGCTGTTGGGCTTTATGTCAGGCATACACTGGCCAATAGGGGCACATAGACCCTTCCTACCATCTGCATAGGTTCCTGGTGGAGGTCAGGTCCTCAATGCACTTATTACCAGTAACTCACATGCCCTTTTTTTGGTGACATTAGTCAACATGACCAAATCACCTAGTGACAATTTTTACACCATCAAGTGGCTAGCATTGACATGACATGCAGTCTGTGATCCATGTTCTCCTATCTAGATGATGTTTTCCATCATAGCTGATACCTAAAGCAGTTAGTCCATACAACTCTTCCTGCCACAGGAACCATCTAAAGGTCTATGCTGCTGCCAGCAACTCCATTCTTGGGTGAGTTTGAGGTAGAAGCAATCAGCATGTTTTGGGATGGGGAAGCAATCCCACATAGACACAGGATGAGCATGAAACTTCATACAGGCATTGGCCAGAAGTCAGGATCAAGCCTTGTACCTTATGCATGGAAGGCAACGACCTTAACCATTATGAGACTTTCGTCTGTCATTTGCTTCATTTCCCTTCCATTTTACCCACTATATCTTTTGCGAGTCTTTTGTTTTCCAGCGTTCATTCTGGCAGGCAGTTTCCAAGCATTCAGTACCTCATCTTTACTAAAGTGAGGACTGGAACTGTTCCTCTGTAGTTGGTGCCCCTTTCTTTTCTACACTCACCCTCAGTTTTTCATTTACAGCATTCATTTATGATCTTATTGTACTAGTATCATCCTCTGCAAAAATAAATAAATAAATACATTTCCCTGTCTGAACAGTATCTGGCTGGCTTAATAGTTATGGTTGCCAGGTTTTCTGATGCCCGGTGTGGAACATTTTGTATGGAAATGTATTTTTGCAGGACAAACCATACCTGCAACCATTTGGAAATGACTGGACTTATCGCCAAACTAAAGGCTTGCATTTATAGACTTTGAGCTGTTTCTGTTGTTTTATGTCATGCTGCAGTGTACTAAATACCAAATAACTGTTTTATGCATCTGTTAGAAGAAACATAGAAAATATTACAGTACTGAAATCTCATGACATTTGCGATGTTTCATGAAGTTTTTTTTGTATGACACAACTTCCCAAATAGAGACTGTCCTGCATATGGAAGAACAGTTAGGCCATCTTGTAGGCAGTCCTCTGGATCTACATTTCCTTTTCATGAAAAGTAATGAGATGCAGGCATGTATGAATAACCTAGTTCCCATGTGCTTAGAATGCAAGCTTTTGGTTCCCGTGTGCTTAGAATGCAAGATTTTGGTTCCCGTGTGCGTAGAATGCAAGATTTTGCAGTTAGCTGCTTAAAGAGTCAGTAGCTAGTTTTGTGCTATACTTACTCTTTAGACAATTAGCTTTGAGTCCTTTTGTCCAGTGTTATCAATAATGTACTTTATGATTACCGTTCTCAGACTTTCCTTGCCAGTGCCCATTGGAAGGACTGTGAATCTACCAGGCTGAAAAATTTAACTTCCTTAAAAACACTGGTAAATTAATTTTATTTTTCTGTCACTGAGTTATTTTGTATATTATTTCCTAAGGAAGCTCCAAATGATTGAACTGGAAACTGCCTGGGAGTGAGTGTAAGCTCTGCAGCTGCATGGAGGATTTTAAGATGTGTTGCAGCTGGAAAAGTGTTTTAGCCGAAACAAAGTTTTAGTTTAAAAAAATAAATTAGAGTAGTGATTAAAATGTATTTGTATTCACTGTGTAATTTGATCTTCAGAAGTTTTCTAAAAATGCTTATAATATATTTTTAAGTATTACTACTACTTCCTATAGGCAGAACACTGGGAATTATTGTTATTTCAGGAGTCTTACCAGCTACCAGAACACCTGCTGATGAGTTTCTAAGGGAAATCATTTATTAATCCCAAATAAAGAAAAAGTATGTCACTTAACTTTTAAAGATATAATTTATTTCGATACTAATATGAAGCACTGTAAGTACAAATGAATGGACAAACTACTGAAGTTTAAGTAAAACCACCATTAGTTCCTGCGGCAAGAAATGAGATTTGCATGTGCGTATTTTTGTAGTCAGACTGCCCTCTAGTGGCCAAGAAACAAGGCTACAACTTTAGGGAAGTCCCAATATTGAAATTACATCACCAAAAGACTAAACAGCTGCCCTGCAGCTTAGTTTCCAAATCATGCTTCCTGTAGCAATTATCCTTTAAGATATATAGATCTTCTTCTTTTCTTTTGGCTGTTCCCATTAGGGGTCGCCACAGCACATCATCTGTTTCCATTTCTTCCTGTCCTCTGCATCTTGCTCTGTCACACCAACCACCTGCATGTCTTCTCTCACCACATCCATAAACCTTATCTTAGGCCTTCCTCTTTTCTTCTTACCTGGCAGCTTCATCCTTAGCATCCTTTTCCCAATATACCCAGCATCCCTCCTCAGTACGTCCAAACCAATGCAACCTCGCCTCTCTGGCATTGTCTCCAAACCGTCTAACCTGGGCTGCCCCTCTAATATACTTATTCCTAATCCTGTCTACCCTCGTCACACCCAGTGGAAATCTTAACATCTTTAACTCTGCCACATCCAGCTCTAACGCCTGCCTTTTTGTCAGTGACACTGTCTCCAACCCATATAACATACCTGATCTCACTACCCTCTTGTAGACTTTCCTTTTCACTCTTACTGGTACTCGTCTGTCACAAATCACTCCTGACACTCTTCTCCACCCACTCCACCCTGCCTTTACTCTCTTCTTCACCTCTCTTCCACACTCCCCATTACTCTGAACTGTTGATCTCAAGTATTTAAACTCATCCACCTTCACCAACTCTACTCCCTGCATCCTCACCATTCTTCTATCCTCCCTCTCATTCACACACATATATTCTGTCTTAGTCCTGATGACCTTCATTCCTCTCCTCTCTAGAGCATATCTCCACCTCTCCAGGGTCTTCTCAAAAATTCAGTCAATAGGAAAAAAAATCTGTCTGCAAAGTACGGTTTTATTCATGCAGCAGCTGAGGAATGGCAGGTATAAAAAACATGTTTGTCTAATGAGAATAATGTAGACCATACCTCTGAGCTGTCCCTGAATTTCAGAGATGTCCCTGATTGGTTGAGAGCTATGATGTAGACTGCTGTCATCACGGTGCTATGCTTAATAATAAAGTTTTAGCCGGGAGGACAAAAATGTAGAAGCTTTTATTTGGCTTAAAGGGACAATCACAGTTTTTAAAATTAGGGTCTGATTTAAGCTGACAGAAGTCACACCCACTTTGACACATCACTTTCATCCCCACCCACAGTGTCATTTTACTATTAAATATCCTGTAAATACACAGTTCCAGTCTTGTTTCAACTCCCAGGCTAAACTAATGTTTAGATTTGTGTTCCTCTGTGACTTAAATTGGATTGGGGAACTACGCCCCCAGCTCCTGGCTCATATTTAAAATAATGAAAGCTGTGCCAGGGAAAAGGGACACCAGTGTATACTAATTTTTAAATTTTTTAAATTTTTGCATCACTCATGCTCCTACAGATGTACAAGCAGCCCGCTCATAAAAAAATGTGCATTTGTCTAGTAGTATTCAGAAATCAGCACATATCAAACTAGAAGCTGAAAAAGGAACAGAAGAGTGTGTCTACTAATCCTCCAGCCTTCTGTCACACACTTGTTTTCTATGGAATTACTAGCAGGTCAGAAAGTCACTTCACCAGGCTAGTATTCAAAAATCAGAATACAGTAAAACATGAAAGAAAAAGAAATATGGTTTCCACTATTGTTTGCCTGACTCGGATGCTTTCTATAGGTAGAAGCCATGTTATAAAATTGTTGCAGAGGGCCAGGATTCACAGTCACCACAGAATAAAATATTGAATGAAAGAAACAAAAAAAATCTGTTTACTAATGTTTTAAAAGCCTTGCATTACCAATGTGCTTTCTATAGTAGCAGCAGCAGTCAGGTCATAAAATGCCTGAAAGGCTACTTTTCTTAATGGGTAAAATGCACAAATTAAACTAATGAATGGCTCACAGGGGGAGTTGTTGTCAGTACAACTGCAATTTGAGATGGAATTTGGGTACCTTTGAAACTTCTTCAGGCACTGTTCTCCCATCCCAGCAACAACAGCAGCAAGATGAAATGTAATAAACAACAAGCTGGATTCACCAACCACGATTTATTCTGTAAAAAACTTGAAACTCTGACGTCTCGGCCTTAGCCTTCCAGGAGTATAATGAAAAATGAAACAAGCTCATCTTATATACAAATCTAGGCACATTAATCAGATCAATAAAACAATTATCTTATTAAAAAGTATTAATTAACTAACCAAAGTTTTCCAATTAAAATCTTCATTGAGCCCATTAGGACACAAAGTTTTAAACTTTAAAATGTAAACAGTTTCTTTATATAATAACATTTGTTTGATCCTTAATAAATCAACATCATTACTTAATATTTGTTCCAAAATTGATGCTTTTAACATTTTTTCATCACTATTGTGCATTTCAAAAAAATGTCGTGCAACAGGACTTTCATTCTTGATGTTAATTATGTCCCTAATGTGTTCTAATAATCTAACCTTAAAGGGTCTTTTAGTTTGACCTATATAAAATTTTTGACAGGGACATTTTAATGCATAAATAACTCCCTCTGTTTTGCAACTAAAGCATTTATTAGCTTTAAAAGGGATGTTGTTTATATGATCAAAATTAGAAATGACAAAGCTACAAGCCTTGCATTTACCACACTGATAAGTACCTGTGGGTCTAACTTGTTCTATCATGGTATCAATAGGCATACTAAATCTACTTCGTACCAAAAAATCTTTGATATTTCTGCCCCTTTTGTATGAAAATTTTAAATGAACATTTAACCATGATTTAACATCATTTAAAGTGCTAAAATGTTTCCAAAACAAGGATACAATCTTAACCAATTCAGGAGTGTAACAGCCATAAGTAGTAACAAAATACATAGTTTCTCTAACAGCTTGATTGTTTCGACTAGTGTAGAATTTTGATATTTTTTTCGATAATCCATTTTGTTTATTAATATAATCCCTTAGTTTATTAAGACTTTCATCCAGATTAGATACATTATACCCTCTTTTCAAAAATGAATTGTACACAAAATCCAATTCCTTCCTAAAAATTGTTTCATCATTACATAACCTAAAACACCTTAACATTTCTCCATAAGGTAAGGAGTTTATGGTATGTGGAACATGTCCACTTGTTCCATGTACATACAATGTATAACCTTCAAACTTTCTATTCACAGAAGTTATTAACTTATAACCGCTAGAAATATCAAGAATTACATCTAAAAAAGGAATTCGTAGGCCCAATTGTAACCCATCAAAGTCCAATGAAAATCTATTGCACTTCAAATCAGAAATAAATTCTGTAGCCATGGACCGTCCACCTTCCACTAAAAAAATTAAATCATCTACGTATCTGTAGTATCTGATAACATGTTGTAGAAAAAACTTGTGTTTGTAAATATATTCATTCTCAAATAAACCCATGGCCAGATTGGCATACATGGGGGCAAAAGATGCCCCCATCGCTGTACCTGTTTTTTGATGATATGTAGAATGATTAAATTCAAAAAAATTATTAGTTAAAGAAAAATATAACAATTCTATAACATACTCTGAAATAGGAGACTGACCCAAAAACCATCTCAAGGCCTCTAAGCCAAAATTATGGCTTATGTTCGTATAGAGGCTTTTGACATCAACTGTCAACCAATACATATTTTTGTTCCACTTTATATCTTGAATTTTGCTTAAAAAATCAAATACATCTGTTAAAAAAGAGGGTAACTTATTAACATAAACTTTTAAATAATCATGGAGAAAGATGCCTATGTTTTTTAAAAAATAATTATGGCCTGATACTATAGGACGACCAGAAGGTTTATTAAGATTTTTATGGATTTTAGGTAGGCAATAAAAATATGCCCTACTACAGCCTTCTGTCTGGAACTTATTGTTAACATCATTCAGATTAAAATAACCTAATCTATGTCCTTTTTTTATCAGCTCCTTATATTCAGATATAGCTGAGTAATATTTATTTACACTGCATACTTGATAAACATTTTTATCATTAAGATGTTGCATACACATATCAAAATAATCCATATTATTTAGGACTACTAACTTATTACCCTTGTCAGCAGGTTTGAAAACAATGTTATTTTTCTTACTTAAATTCACTAAAATCTTCCATTCTTTTACTGTCATATTATATTCAATATTGCTCTTAATAGACATAAATTCTTGATGCCCTACCTCCAAAGAATGATTAACCATCTTAATAAAGTTAGACACATCATAATTAGTTACATTCGGAAAAAAATTACTTTTGGAGGAAATCTTATCAGTATTAAGTTTAACATAAGCATTAATCGGCTCATCCGACATACAGCTATAAAAACTATCATTTGAACTTGACGTCACAGAGTCTGAGTCTACACATTCATTAACTGCATCTAAACTAAAAAAATATTTCAAGTAAAGTTTACGGCTAAACCTAAACATATCCATTTGTAATTCATGTAATCTAGAAACAACAGTAGGAACATATTTTAGACCTAGATTCAATACCGAAAGTTCTGCACTACTAAATTCATAATTAGACAAGTTTACCACATAGCTGTTTGGCATGTTAACAATGTCTCTACCATCTTCCTCGTTTGTAGCCTCCTCGCCTGGAAGGCTCAGATGGAATGTAGTCCGACTGTTCCCGATAGCGTTTCTGCCTCGTATTATCCCTGTGTTGTGGTTGTTCAACACGAAAATTCTGCCTGAAGTGTTCCGGTTCATCAGGAGGAGGTAAACGTGGAAAATCAATGTCTGCTGCATCTTCTTCAAACGATGTATAGCCGTTCTCTGAGGCAGAAGCAGAAGAGTTCAAAAAACGTGCTCTATCAGCGTCCTGTTGAAATCTCACGTGTTTACGCCCTTTACTGCGATTGGTTCTAGACACGAAAGCTTTGTTCAGTTCATAGTCGCGTAGGTCACGCAACAATTTGCCTTTTTTTCTATCTATCAGTGTAAGTTCATAATCCTTTAGTTTCTCATTCATCTGTTTAAGGAATTCATCCAAAAAGGATGTGGCTACACATTTGGATAAGTCATTACACATTTTTTTAATGTCAGCACACAATTCCTGTTGTTTTAAGCGGTCCCGTTCAACTAATATATGTAACCACTCCGTGGTACATTTGTGAGCTGCAGCAACCCATCTTTTATGAAACAGAACTTCCGTATCTTTAGAAAGATCAAAGGGTGTAGTAGGATCTTTAAATGCACGTAATCCCCTAGGGGTGATCTCAGTATCAATATATCGCTGTAGACCACATATGTTAAAGAAGGTAGCAGTCTCTTTAACCATTTTTTTCTCCAAGTTTTCAAGAAGAACTTTATGCTCCGCTTTATCAGGAACTAAATTCTTTCTGCCAACACTGCAGAAAGGGTTAGGGAAACGTTTGTTACGTTCATCTTCCCACTTGTCCCATAATATATTGCCTTTGTCCAGACCAGTTCTAGTAGTTAATAGTCTCTCACCTCTATCAGTGGAATTGCTAACAAAATTGTCCAAAGAAAGCTGTGAACCATCCATGGTGTCACGTAACACCCGAGGAAATTGTGCCAGTGAATCCGAATTTTTAAATTTTTTAAATTTTTGCATCACTCATGCTCCTACAGATGTACAAGCAGCCCGCTCATAAAAAATGTGCATTTGTCTAGTAGTATTCAGAAATCAGCACATATCAAACTAGAAGCTGAAAAAGGAACAGAAGAGTGTGTCTACTAATCCTCCAGCCTTCTGTCACACACTTGCTTTCTATGGAATTACTAGCAGGTCAGAAAGTCACTTCACCAGGCTAGTATTCAAAAATCAGAATACAGTAAAACATGAAAGAAAAAGAAATATGGTTTCCACTATTGTTTGCCTGACTCGGATGCTTTCTATAGGTAGAAGCCATGTTATAAAATTGTTGCAGAGGGCCAGGATTCACAGTCACCACAGAATAAAATATTGAATGAAAGAAACAAAAAAAATCTGTTTACTAATGTTTTAAAAGCCTTGCATTACCAATGTGCTTTCTATAGTAGCAGCAGCAGTCAGGTCATAAAATGCCTGAAAGGCTACTTTTCTTAATGGGTAAAATGCACAAATTAAACTAATGAATGGCTCACAGGGGGAGTTGTTGTCAGTACAACTGCAATTTGAGATGGAATTTGGGTACCTTTGAAACTTCTTCAGGCACTGTTCTCCCATCCCCCTACAGCCAAAAGTGAGCATACTCCGAAAGGCAAACCTGAAATGTAAACAAAGGCTGAGTCAAAACAAAAACTCCCTGGGACTGTCCCTTTAAGAAATTGCTAGCATCTGATTTTGATGTGACTAATGTTAATAATATCCTTGTTTCTTCTGGTAAAAAATTCTGAAAAAGTGAGACTATTAGAGAAATGCAGAAGGCCTCCTTCAAATACAAAAATAAAGTGTTTGGAGCTATCTGAATTTTTGAAGGGACAGTTGTTGTGCAATTTTGTTCAGAGTGCTGCCTCTCCCTGTCATTTTTTCAGAGGTATTGGGAGAGAAAATATTTCTGAAGAAATCTGTTTCTATAAAAAATGTAAGGAAAGAAACAGAATTTAAATGTTTTAAACTGTAGAAAGAACTTCCCTCTTCAGGTCTTGACACAGACCACATATGTCAAACATTTCCATATCCAACTGCTTTTTCTTCATGTTTTCCCAGTATTGTGGTTTGGAATATGGGGCTTGTAGGACAAATACTTATTATCCAGTTAATGAGTACTTTTCAAGGAGTGGATGTCTTGACACCTAGTCACTTGTGGCTGTTTTGTCCATGGGTCACCCATTTGTCAATGAGTAAATCTGTGGCTTCTGTGTTCACTGATTATAGAAAGATTATACAAAAGTATTCAGAGTCAGTTCAAAAGATTGCATCACCTTTTAGAGCTAAGCTTAAACCTTTACATTCTAGACAAATGTTTACAAAGAAGGGAACAACCCCCCCCCCCCCAACACACACCAAGTTCAAAAGAGGAAGATATTAAAGATCTGGTACATTCAGATAATTTTTTTCACCGTTGGAGTATGACTTGGATGAGCTCTCTAACTTCATCTCACCTCCTAAAGATGTCCTTCAAAGAAACACTCAGTGTGGTGAAGGGTATTTTGAATGGTACTGGCTCTGTGGTACAGAAGGCTGGAATACTGACTATGATTCATCCAACTTGGGTTTGACTACTGATTCCCAGCACCTAAGGAATTGGCTGGGGTTATGGGAAGTGTAGTAATATCTTTACTTTGCTCTTGCTACTTTCCAGTCATTGGTCCGCTTCTGTTTAATCAGACTATTCATTCCTATCACTGGGGCAAAGTTCATCCAGGAGAGGTCATCATTTAGGTAGCTATCAGGGGAGGCTCAGCAGTTTTTTTTTTTTTAATGTATACATTATCATCCCATGTGTGCGCTTGGATTGTAAAGTAAGGGAGCTTACACTGGGTTGACTGCGCTGGTTACCCCTCACGTCTACAATGGAGTGTTACCAGTAATTAGTTCTGCCTCCCATCCATGAGCATGAATGGTGGTTCCCCGTTTAGTCAGAAAAATCACACTGCCTTGTATGCTGTCCAAGTACCCACACCCACTCTTCCCCTGGGGAGAAGTGAGCGGAGCCATGCCTCTTCACTCTACCCCTTCCCTGTCTGGTTCTTCCAGTGCTGGGGCTGCTAATTATAGCCCACTTACGTGAGTTGTAGTCAACGCTCTGTCCCTGTGCTCCACAGAGCCAGAATAATATAGTGGTATTTTATTGTTTCTCCTACCCTGTGGTGAGATGAGGTCAGAAGTAAATCCTGACTTCTCAGCTCAGAGAGAAGCTCCAGTGGCAGACACTTTTCTGTTGCATAGGGGAAAACTAATTAAAACAATGTTCCACCTAAAAGTTAGCAAGGAAGAGAAAGAAAGTTCAAATTCCACCAACCAAGCAGTTAAAACCTTTGGCCATTTCATCCTTTATAGAATATTTTCATTGCTGGATTGAGGAGAGACACTTGATGCATGATATTCTGCACACATCTCAGTGAAACTGAACTGACTGGAGTCTTGAAGAACATGGCTGCTCATAAATAAATCAGTGGTAGAACCTTATACAAGAAAATTTGAATCTTAGAAATAGTCTAGGACAGAAACAGACAAAGAAGCAAACAAAAATATAAGACAAAATGAGAGGCATTCTGTGAAATCAGGGGCAGTTTAAAGCTGTGTAATGTCAGTTTTGTTTCATGCAAACAGTAGCCACGTTAAATTATTTTTCCAAATTATTTCACACAAATGCACACTAGTCCTACAAAGCCAGACTGTTTAAACTGAACAAATGGCAAGGGGGTAAGTTGCTTTCATGCACAAAAAGCCCCCATCAAGGAGTTATAGCCTTTTGGTTCTCTGTGTCCCATCAGGTTGTGATGAAAAAAAAATGCATCAGGGACAAAGCAAATAAAAAAAAAATTGAGGGACAGAGGTCCAAAACCAGGGACAGATTTTAAGTATGACTCATATACTTACGAAGCTGCTAGAATGCTATCTGTTCCCATTAGCATACATTTTCTTTGCCCAGTGCAAAGTGTTTTTCCAACTTTTTCCACACAAATGCATGCTGGTCCTGCAAAGCCAGACTGCTTAAAATGAACAAATGACACACGTGCAGCCTCTTTGCTTTGTATAGCTCATCTGATTGTAATTAAAAAACTCTCAATCTCTTTGTGCAAGAAATAGGGACTAATCCAAAAAATAACGAGGGACTGATTTTAAATGTGGCTCTTATGCACTTAGAAAAGTCTTACATAAATAACATGTTTTCTGAAGGATATGAAGTCTACAAGTCTATAACTCAAATGTGTGTCATTATTTAGTTATATGCATACATCTAGCATGTGAAGTCAGCTACAATGACAGATCGCTCAGTTTCCAAAGGTACAAGATGCTAAGCCAACATAAAGGAAATCCTCGAAGCAAGCATTAATCAAGTAAACAAAACCACCCCACATATCTTCTCCTATTCTCCCTTCTCATAGTAAAAACTCCACACTAGGCCCGAAGACCCATCATTTATTATTTAGACTTTGCAGGATTCAAGGCATTTATTGTTGTGTCTGCAGGCATTAATGCCCAATCATTCTAGATGGTGGGTGCAGCTGGGGCAGCACTATTCATTGTTTTATCAGGAGTGCTCATCGCTCACGTTCACTGCAGAACACAAGCAAATGCACTTTCAAATCACTTTTAAAATATGAAAACCATAGAATAGGCTGATAAAGTTTATTTTTGAATACTCTGGAAAAAAAGATACTGAGTGGCAAGCCATGAGTCCCCTCGAAGCACACTCACCCAAATGGATACTCAAATCACCCCTATTATAATCCACCACTATATATACTATATATATAATACAGATTATCTATGTATCTATCTATCTGTCTGTCTACCTATATATCTATCTGTGGATTTACTGACATGTTAATGTTGACAAAAAACCTCAACATGCTTCTGTGTTCTGTGCTTGCTCCAAGGAATAACCTCGAAACAACCAAATTCGGAAAATCTGTAGTTTTTTTTTTGTTTTTTTTTTTTTTTTTTGCTGGGGGCAAGCCCCCGCTGTATCCTGCACCCCCTATTAATTATATATACCAACTCCGAGATCACACAATCACTGGGGAAATGGTATTTTATTTATTTACTTGTTAACCAGGTTAGTCTCATTTGACCAGTTGCCTCTTTTTAGGAGAGACCTGAGGAGTGGAAATGTGGCCACGGCACAATGGAACATCCACTACTCTGTTGGATTAATGCTATGGGATTTTTTAACATCCACCTGAGCTACCACCAACTCAGGTGGATAGGGTCTTGGTTTAACATCTCACCCAAAACATGACACACTCAGGAGTGCAGCACCCTCTCATGTTGCACTGCAGTGTTGTATTTCTGCAGCCTCAGAGACTGTTGATCTCACATACTCATTAACCATCTGTTGTGTTGACCAAAACTTAGTTGATCATAGCTAAATTGACCTCTGTATTGTCAACCCTCAGTGGTTCACAATGCATACGATTAACAGTTGTGTGGTAATGGGCAATCCCCTGGGAAGGGATTATGCCCCTTCCCCGGTGATTGTGAAATCTCAGAGTTATTATATATAATGAGTGCGGGGGGGGGGGGGGGGCTTGCAAAAAAAAAAATCTTTGTGCACTTCATTATGTTCCAAGCAGTAAACTGGGCACATGCACACAATGTTATTGTGGTAGCTTTATTCATTCTGGTCTAATAGTTAACTGGAGGTTTGACAAACATTGTGGTAAGGATTCATAAGCGGGCCTATCATAAAGTGGTAAGGCTATGGCAAAAAGGGCCTTTTGGTGAGATCCTAAAAAACAGTGATTGAGAGACACATTAGCTACAATGAAAAAAAGACCTGAGTATGAGCTAATTTGCATGTGTCTGAATCACTTGTTGATTCTCTTAAGTGCTAACAAGTCTTTTTCCGCTGTCTTTACAGTAATCACCACTAGCTGCCAATGGATCACATTAACACAGGCAAGCACCCGCCCGACATGCATGACTTTGCCTGTTGCACTGCTCTGTCCCTTCTCCCAGAGCCTTACAGTTGGACAATAATGCTAGACATCGTAGTTTCATACATTTGTCTTCTTATTTGCAGTTTCTTGCTGCAAGACCTGTTGTTCTATAAACTTTTGATGTAATGATTAAAATGTTTTCCCTTGTGTCCCCTCACATTACATCCACTGCTCATTAGTCTAGAGATAGTTGGGAGACATGACAGCCTCTATAAACATGCATACACATACACGCTCTCTCTCTCTCCAAACATTAAACACCCCCCCCACCTGAGTACACTCACCCATACATATACACATGCACCTAATGTACCTGTCTCATAATTAACCCCTCTACTGTAATCACACAGGCAGACACACACTTGTACACACATACTCACACACCTGCCACACTCTTACCTCTGCATACACTCGCAAATGCAGCAATGCATACATGCACACACACTCGTATACCCCCCCAACATCACCTGTCTGCTAATCACTACCTCTAACATCATCTCACCCACTGAAAGTAATACAGTCTTTTGGTTGAATTAATTAATGTAGCTGGTGGAAGAGATTTATGTACCTGAGCTGCTTTAAGAATTGCTCAGCTGCATAAATCAGTTATAGCAAACATTTGAGATGGTGTACATCATTGTTGTAGGGCTCTTCCCTTTGAATGCCTCATTAACATTTGCTATAGACCAGAGTGAGGTGTTGCACCTCTTTCAGGTACGCAGTGTGGTAGGGCTGTCTAAGAATCAGAAATGGTTAATGACAGTGTAAAAAGGGCATATCACTTATGGTAACATTTCTTAATCCTAGCACAGGTTCTGTATTACTCATTTCACTTACTGAAAATAAACGTTAGTATAATCTTACTTTTTAAAATTTTCAGCCAACCTGCCAGCTGCTGAACATAAATTCAGTCCATTAATGCAGGTAAAGCTTTGTTTTTGTGAATTCATGCTTAAAGCCACTGTTTTTTCCATTTTCACTGGAAAGTCCAGTAAAATTCTAAAATTTGGTCTGAAATACTAGTAAATAGAAAGGAATTCATGGACTTTAGCATTTTACCTGTGTCTCTCAGTCAACAAAACTTGAGTAAACTTGAATTTCTTCATCCAGTTTCGTTTATTTAGTGTTCTGTTAATGTTTAAAAGTTTATTTATGAAATATGTGGTTAGTGATTCATTGTCAGTACTAAGTCTGTGTAACAGCAGGCTGCATAAAAATATAATGTCACCTGGCAGAAGTTTTAATTAATGTAGTCTCTCTTATCATTTATTGGGACAGTAGTTAGCATTTTATCTGCACACTTAAAGCAACTCACTTAAACACTACCTTTAATTTATATGGGCTTCTAATACCAGAATGGGAATGGACCCCATTCCTAAGTCAATGTATGATTAAAGTTCTTGAAATTAGTATTGTTTCAGTCTTTGATGTTAGCCAAAAGTGCTCTTTGCAGCACCCAGAACCTGTCCAGAATTGACTCCTGCAATTCATACTGAGTTACATGTATTGTTAGCATATCTAAACAGGACTGTAAATTATTTATTTATTTTTTTTGCATGTATTTTTCTCTCCTTTAATTTATTTCTTAATCTTTTTATCTAGAAAGTCTTTTTTTTTTTAAAACAAGTTTATTGTTTTTAACATACAAAATAAATATCATAACAATTTTATACAAGTAATTGAAATAGAAATGATTATAACATTCAATAAAATAACCAAAGTATTTACAAAGACATCCACTACAATCAAATCAATTGATTAAACCATAATGTCATGCTATTGAATCTAAGATTTTTTAACAGGTTTTGTAAAGTATCCCATATAATATAATAAGATGTTTTTCTAGTAGTTCTTGATTTTATTGTCATCAATTCCATATGGCACACTACAGTCATAACATTTTTAAATTCATTAAACGAAGGAGGTATATCTGAAATCCAATTTCTGGTTATTATTTTTCTAGCCACTGCTAGAATAGACCATAGCAAGGGAAGCTTAACCTTTTTAACACTTTGAGGTACAGGAGTGTTGAATAATATAAGAGATTTAGAAATAATGAAATTATCTGTAAAAAGTGCCTGCAAAAAATCATTGATTGACTTCCAATATTCTTTCAATTTTATACAGTCATAAAACATATGTGCCCAATCAGCATTAATTTCTACATTACATCTTTTACATAGATTGTCTTTATTATTTATTTTATTCATCATCAAAGGTGTATAAAAGGATCTATGTAAAAATTTCCAAGTAAAAAGTCTCCAGATAATGGAAGAAGTAGTTTTATAGGCAGATTCCAATATATATTGTTTATCTTGTTGATTTGGTGATTCACCATTAATGGAAGTGAAATAATTCCAATAGGTATCTACACTGTAATAAGTTTCTTCTCTGATAACTTTATGTATGTATGAAAGCTTACCTTTATCAGAAACTTTATGTTGTAAATTTAATATCAAGTAATCAATCAGTGTTGGAATAGATTCTTTAACTGTTATAGACATTAAATCAATTTTATTAATGAGATGTTGTCTAAAGGTCTGAACTTCTAACCAACAAGTTTCTCTCAGATCAAATTCTTGTTTTAAGAAGTCTAAATTTTTAACTTTATTATCAGATAGCAACTGATACCAGTACTTTAGATCATTATCTGTGACTAAATGAGTTCTTTCAGAAGTGGATGACAAAAGCATACCTCGTGTATACATTATAGGGAATATAATAAAATTCCATTCCTTATATTTAGGATGCATGAATATAAAATTACGATAACTAATAATAATGTTTAATGGATAACTAACTATATATTTTGGTGTAATAGGTGAAGTACAGAATTCTTTTAGTAACCATAGCATGGAGTTATTTACAATCATATTTTTATGTGTTAAAGAAATTTTCATGAAGTGAATACTAATTAGTTCCCAGTAATCTTTCCATTTTGCAACATATGACTGATCTATTAACAAAGTAATAACTTTTATAATAGAAGAGATAGTATATAAGTTAAAGTCTGGAAAAGAAATGCCCCCTTGAGACCAGCTATCAGTATGTTTCTTTAATGCAATCCTAGGTCTATTAGGTGCCCATAGGAAATTTAACATTAGTGTATTCAATTTCTTGATAATTATTTTTGTAGGTGGGAGTATTATTGATTGTATTAAGTATAATATCTTGGGGAATATTATCATTTTAATAATTGTAAGTCTCTCTTCCATAGTAAAAAACATATTATTCCAGGTATTGAAAAGATTTTGTATATTAAGAAGACAGGTATTATAATTATTATGTATAATAGATTTAATATCTTTAGTTAATATTATACCTAGATAAGTTATCTGACCTGAATTGGGTATATATTTACTAAAATCACTAATGAGAACATTTTTTTGTGTATATATAGGTAGTATTTTAGTTTTTTCTTCATTGAATATTAAACCAGAAATATTTTTAAAATTCATCATTTTATCAAATAGAGACTGCATAGAAGAATTAGATCTTGCTGATGTAATTAGAACATCATCTGCAAAAAGTTGAATTTTAGATGTTGTGTTTTCATCTATTTCAAATCCCTCTATATCAGTACTGTTTCTGATCAGATTAGCCCAAGGTTCCATTATTAAAGTGAATAATAGTGGAAAGAGTGGACACCCTTGTTTTGTACCTTTTAATATGGGTATTTTTTGTGAGACATATGTTCCTATCTTAATGTAAGCCAATGCTCCTTTGTATAGATGCTCAATTAGATTTACAAATGCATCTGAGAAGTTTGTGCACTTCAGTAAGGTAAACAAGTAGTCCCAACTTACTGAATCAAATGCTGAACTTATATCGAGACTAATAAGTGTTAAATCTTTCTTTCTCCTATTTGCAAAATCAATTAATGTTAAAGTCCTCCTTATATTATCAAAAGTGTTTCTATTTACAATGAAGCCTGTCTGATCTATATCTATAATGCCTGGGATGATTGTCTTCAATCTATCAGCAAAAATACTCATAAACATTTTATAATCAACATTAAGTAATGAAATGGGTCGATATGAAGTGCATCTAGTTGGGTCTTTATTGGGTTTTAAAATTGGCGAAATAAATGTGTATTGCCAAGATGGGGGAGTTATTAGCTCATTTTGGGCCAAAATAAAAACCTTATGTATTAATGAGTATGTACTTTTAGAAAGAATTTTATATATCTCTGGTATAATACCATCATTACCTGGTGCTTTGTTTGATTTAAGCTTGTTTATTTGTGTAACAACCTCTGTATATGAAATACTTTTATCCAATAGTTTAGTCTGTTGTTTATTAAGTTTTTTATTCATGTTTGTAGTTATAAATTCCTTTATTTTAACTTTAGGTTCCATATTAATGTTATTATGATTAATTTTGTGAAAGTGATTTCTAAATTCATCTAATATTTCTGGTAGACTAGAAACATTCTTCTTTTTCCTTGGAGAGAAAATTTCTTTGATATGATTTTGCTTATTCAACCTTTTTGTTTTATTTTTAAGTCTATGTAAGTATTTGGGGCTTATTGAGTAAGACAAAAACTTGTATTTCTCTAAAGTTATTTTAACTTTATGGGTTAAAATTTCTTTGTATTTCTCATTTAGTTTGTTTATTTCTTCAATGACTTTCTTGTCCATAATATTTTCTTTATTATTATGCTTATAAGAGTCTAATTTACTTTGAATATCTAATAATTCCTTATCCCAAGATTTCCTTTTATTATTATACCATCTGATACTCTGTCCATATAGATATGATTTTAAAGCATCCCAAACATAAACAATGGAGACTTCAGGAGTATTATTTATGTCTAAAAAATGTTGCACTTCTGAAAGTATATAATCTTTATAGTCTTTTAGTTGAGTTAAGTATGCTGGTATCCTTTTGATCTGAACATTGTAAGTACTTTTTATCATGAACTCAAAGACAATTGAATTATGATCTGATATAGGACATGAAATGATAGTTAATTAACTCTGTTACCATCTGGTTAGAAATAAAGACTCTATCTATTTTTGAATAAGTTTTATATCTGTTAGAAAAAAAGGTGTATGGTAATGATTTTGAGTCTATCTGATTATTAATATCATTTAAATGATAAGAATTAACAAAATCCTTTAAATGTTTTGCATTAGATGTAATTTTCCTTTTTCCTATAGTAGTAGTATCTTTTTCATGTAGGATACAATTAAAGTCACCTGCTAAAATAATATCTCCTATAGAGAATGATATGATCTTATTAAGATGGTATTTCACTGTATTAATACCAATTCCTGGTATCCAATATACATTGATTAATGTATATGTCTTTCCATTAATTTGTATTGTAACCATACAAAACATTCCTTTATCATCTTCATAAGACTTAATAGTTTTAGGAATGGGCATACTTTTATTCCATAAAATAGCCACTCCTCTTTTTTTCTGAGTGTGCTCTGAACTAACTAATACTGTATATTTATTTGTGGCTAATTTATCAATATCTTTTTTCAGGAGATGTGTTTCTTGTAGGAATACTAAGTTGGCCTTATGTAAATTAATGTATCTTATTAAGCTTGCCCTTTTACATGGGTTATTCAGTCCATTAATGTTTAAAGAAATTCCTTTTAGAGAAGTCATTTGGCATTTTTAAAACATATAAAACTTATAATCAGAATAACAATTAACAAAATAAATAATGTTATACCTCCTCCTTTAGGTGTACCTTTAAATATAGCTGTATTTATTGAATCTCTTATGGGATTTTGTATAAGATTCGATTTTCTTTGTAGTGACAATAAGCTTACAAAATGTATTGTGGATGTCAGCACTATATATAAACAACAGTGAACAGAAGAAAATAATATAAGGATTAAACCTTGCACCCAGCCTGGAGTTAAAAACTCCAACTTTGAGTAGCACATACTACTCAAGTTAACCCCCTACCCTAAACAGCAGTACCTCAGCTGCCACCTTATCAATTTAATACTAGTTATTATTAACTAAAATTAACAACTTTCAATTAGATTATCTAGTAAGACAAAGCTAAACATTTGATAAATCAGCATCGAATAAACAAATAGAAACTTTTAAAAACAATTCATACTGCTATGTACATCTATTTAGTATAATACATTTATAATCAAATAGCATTCAAATAAACTTGATATTAGTAACCAAGAAGAGAGAGAAAGAAATAAAAGAAGTGAGCGAGGGAGAGAGAGAGAAAAAAAAATATATAGGGCATATCTACATATTAATTTATTCAAAGTTTGTAAAAATAAGTACTGATGTTCATTTAAAGTAGATAACTTAGGCTATTATGGTTCAGACATTACATATATTAAGATGTACCTATTTTCTGTCATAGAAATGCAGTTAACAGCTTCCAAAAGACTTTAAATTACTTCCATCAAAGCTTTTTTCTCATACTTATTATTGCCAGTAAAATAAAATATGTTTATAAAAATGGTTATAAATCATACTGCATAACTATGTAAATTCCCAGATATACTTGCATTATTGTGATGAAAGCCATCTGTATTTTATATATCTGAACTGCTGCTTTAAAATATGTCACATGACAACTTCTTCTAAAATATAATCATAATGATATTTATACTTGTCATTTAGATAAGTCAGATGAATTGTAGCAATGTATATGTTTAAATCATAAGTATTTACATACATTAATATGTTGCAGTCAAGTAAACTTTCAAAAACATATGTATATATGTTTTACTTTCTATGCCTTCTAAAATATCACATTTGCTTTCTATGGGATACTGAATCATTTAAAATCATTATAACTTTCATATTTTATAAATTATAACATGAATAAGTAAGTAGTTATAAAAAATAACTCACATTTAAATGTTATAGAGTTCATTTTCCATCGCAGAGTCACATTTGCAGCAGTTCTACTTCCTGGTAGAGTGTTCTTCTTGAATCTGCGATGTGTCAGTGTGAATTCAGGGGTCAAAGTTCAAATTGACTGTATTCAGCTTCTGTGCGTGAATTCTGAGTGTTGAATCTTTTAAAACAACTCAAGGACACTATTCACGAGGTAACCCACATCCCAAATTGTCTCCCTTAACATTCTGGTGGGAATTTTGATAAAAGCAAGTGACTGACATTCATTTAGCAATATAAATGAAACTAAACAGAGCAAAACCTTCGCAAAGTATTTTACAAGTTATTACAGCCTCTATGACAGAGAAACTAAGCCCACAGTTATTAATATATAATACAACTAATTATTTATGCCCCTATTCAATTTTTATACAAATCTTATTATTTACTGTATCAGTATGATCAAAAGCATGTAAATGTACTTATATGAAAGAAAACACAGAGAGAGAACAGAAAAAAAAAAGAGAGTAGAAAATAAAAAGAGAGTAAGAGAAAAAAATAAAAAAAAAATAAAAAAAGGAAGCTATAAAAAGTATCTACAGTGGAATATTACTTGCTGTTTATATTAATAAAGATAGATATGAAACATATTATTTACCACTGTTTAGTTCTAATTATTAGTAATTAAAGCATGACAGATTATTTGTAAACAAGTATAAGCAATAGAATCATGGGAAAATAGTTGGCAACAGTATTTAAACAGCATATATACTTTTTTACAAGGAATTAATAAGTTATTATTCCACTTATCAGATTTTCATTACACTTCTCTCCCTGCCCTCCCCCACCCCTTACTGAATGCATAATCAAAAAAGAATGTCATTATTTAAAAGAAAAGAAAAGAAAAAAAAATGTATCAAATTACTAACCTTGGTTCTCTTTGTCACAAAGAGAAACAGATTGATTGATAGCTTGTTATTAGTTCCTCAGATATTTTGACTATTTATGAAACAAAAACAGTTCTTTGTACACAGAAAATAACTTTGATTAAATCTTTTTCAGAATATTTGTGGCTTTCTGAAAATGCAGTAACTGTATTTAAAAAGGTTAATAGTGAAGAAAAAAGAGAGAGAGAGAAAAAAAGAAAAAAACATAGAACAAGTCATTTGTTTTTTAGTCTCTTTTTCTTCTCTGAAGTCTTCCATGAAGCTTCTGTTGCCAACCTCTTTAATGAAGGACTAGCCCATTCCATTTCCTCTATTTTATCCAAAATCTTATTTTTTTTGATAAACAGCAATGCAGAGTCTAAGTCTTCAAAAATTCTAGGGCCATCAGGAAGAAATATTTTTAGTTTGGCAGGAAACAGAAGGTAGGTTTTAAACTGTGCTTTCTTAAGCTCCCTTATTAATGGCAGAAAAACTTTTCTTTTAGTTATTACAATGGAAGAATAGTCATTGTCAAAACACACAGTTGCCTCATTAATTTTAACAGGTGCTTTAGCCCAAGCAGAATTAAGTACCATCTCTTTATCAAAAGATGATAGAAATCTAACTATAACTGATCTAGGATACTTTTTGTTAGAGTTAGAATTAGATATGGATCTATGGGCTCTTTCGATACCAAAAGAAAATGCTTCTGGCAAGTCTAAAGTTTTAGGGAGCCATGTATTTAAAAAAGAAGTAATATTGTTACCTTCAATATTTTCTGGCAGTCCAAAAATCCTAATGTTATTGCGCCTAGATCTATTTTCCAGGTCATCAAGTTTAGTTTGTAGATGTGTGTTCTGTTTCAGCAAAACTCAATGTTGATTTCTTCTTCTTGGATTCTATTCTCCATGTCATTTACAGTCTCTTCTATGCCTATAATCTGAGTCTTCTGTTGTTGCAAGTCTATATGTAACAAGTCTATTTGTTTTGTAGTTTTTTCTATGAAGGTATCAATTTTAGTATCCAGTTTATCCATTTTGGCAGTAAGTTGCTGGATTGTAGATATCAGAGACTGAAGTTCTTTCTTGATGCTGGAATCTTGAGAATTTGTCTTACTGGAACTCATTTCAAACAGAGGAGCTGACAGAAAAATTTCCAAGGTGATTTCTGACAGGAATATTATTAAAATTTTCTTTCTTTTTTAGATATTATTCAAGAAATAGATATTCCAAACGTATTTAGAAAGAAAATTACTTCATAAATTCATTTTTAAAGTAATTATTTCCTGTCAGTGCTGTGAAATTGGTGGAGCTGAAGAAATCTGCTGCTATCCTGTGTTCATCCTTGGCCACGCCCCTTTCATCTCTTAATCTTTTTGAATATCTTCTATCCAGAAATACTGGACTTCTTGCATAGTAACAATATATAATTTCTTTCTTATCCCAAATAGTCCACTCTATCATCTTTATGATTGTTTTCTGGCATGTCAGTTTTTATATTTTTTTGTGGACTACTATTTCCTTCTACAACAGGGGGCATCCTCCCCCAGAACTTGGCCTAACTCCATTGTACAAATGTTTCTGTGTCTTGAAGATTCTACACTGTCATTTTTTCCAGTCCTGGCACCAGTACGCCTACAAGGATTGGACACTTTTTTATCCTGAGGCTTGTGCACCCAGCTGTCTTTTTTATTTTTAACCTACTTAGTCCTTAATATATGCTATATAAAATACAATCTATATATCAGTGTTGTCTTGGTGATATTTTATAAAAACAGGGTCCACCTCGTGAAGGTACTCATTAAGACTTGAGGATAAATTCACTTCCAGCAATACTACTCTACTTTGCTTGCTGATTTTATTATCTCTCCATCTGGATCTCAAAAACACTACCTGTTTAGGGTAAAAGATATAAAATAAAGCAGTATAAGATCAGTGGTTAATATACATTGAAAATTAATAATCTATAGTTGTGACAAGCTCGTTTAAATAAGGGTTCTTCTTGTCTGTTGATCAAATTCTTAGGAAATTTAATTTAGGTATGTCTTATAAATTATTAATTAATTTCTTAGAAGATCAGTAGATTATTTGCATTATTGAAATGAATATGAGACAAAAACATTACCTAGAATTTATGAATTTCTAATATCAATTATAAGAGGTGAAATTTCATCTACAATAAGTTGATCCAAATTATATAAAATATATTTCTGTTGTATATATTGTACATATGATAACATCAATAAAAAATTTATACAAACTAATAGTAGTAATAATAATAAAAGTAGTAATAATAATAGTAATAAGTTCAGTGGCTAATTCAGGAAAGATGTCTTGCTCCAGTAAATTTGCAGTTAATAAGCTGCACGTATAAGCTATTTATAAGGATAGGACAGAAAAAAATCACACGAGTTTGGGAACAGATATCTAAAAGTAAGATATCTTCACAGATTTGAGAAAAAGTGGTGATGAATATTACATAGGCAGCTAGATATCACAAATATTGGGCCGGATTCACGATGGCTTGCACGGAGTGTACGGTAGAGTAAGACTCCATGCAGCCATCATGTCTGACGAGTGATCCAGGAACAGCTTGTAGGGGCTTGTAAGAGAGCTCCTAAAACGTCTCCTACATGGACAGGGCTGGGATATGTAAATGACCTCACTTGCAGCCGAAAGGCATGCAAATGAGGTAAATTTGCGATCCAGGAATCACAAACCTGTCCGAGTAGGAGCCGTGTTAGCTGCAGAAATGTACTCAGTTGACAACTGAGTACCGTACTGCAAATAGCACAATGGAGTCTTGTCAGCTCCAAATAAAGGTTGCATATGGTTGAGGAAGCATGCCAATGGCCAAATATATGGCCATTGGAAATGTTCCCAGATGCAAAATTAAAATAAAAATAATTTTTTTTTCGGCGATTTCCGATGTTTAAGTGTAGCACAGCGCCGCGCAAACGGGGTGCACTAAAAAAAAATCATAAAATAAGAAAATAAAAGCCACAAACGTGGAATCTATGAAAACTGTTAAATTACAATGTAAGGGAATAGCAGGCTGAAGACAACATGGCCACAGAGTAGGGGTTGCTAAGGGGAGAAGCCCAGTCTAAGACATGTAACCAAGCATTAGTAGGCAATCCTATGTAAATGAGTGTTAGGATAGTGAATCGCACTTTTACATAGCAAATGAGCACAGTCAGTGGAGTGTAGGAGTAGGATATGGGGAGTAACAGTGTAGGAGATAGGTGACATCACAAGGGGGATATGTATGAAAGTAGTGAAGCTCATAGGAGCAGAGTGGCATGTGTCAGCTGTCAGTTAGACATCATGGAAAGAGGTGTGTCAACAGGTAGGCCAGGGAAAGCTAAGAAATGGAAGGTGTATACTGTGGATAACACCAAAGGTTCTTGCTGAGCGGGTATGCGCGTGGCTGTAAACCCGAGTAAGACAGAGTGCGCGTGTGAAAGCCGGAGTAAGCATGTATAAGGCTGTTTAAAGACCTGTAAGCATGTTTGCACTGGTGTGCGTGCGTTTTAACCTGAATAAGCAAGTTTTAGTCCGTCTAAGCATGTGTGCGCGTGTGAGCTGCTGTGAGTGTGTTTGCGCTTGTATGCGAGTCACTCCCCCCTGAGGAAACAGAAAGGAAAAAGGAAGCACAACAAATAGTAGGAAGCTACCAGGGAATACTAGTAGAGCTAGCAGGTGAAAACAATCAGAATCAGGCAATTACACAGGCAGAACACTAGCCCAGCCCAGCACTTAAAACTCTGCAAACAACAGTGCAGTTTGTTTCTCTAAAGAGACACTGCAACACTGGAGTAAGCTACTAGAGGTGAAAACTGAAAAAGCTTCACTCAGACAGAAAATGACACAAGCATCCTACAAAAGGGCCTCATAGAAACAGACAACTGGTGCCAGAGCCATATCCTCAAGTTAAACGCAAAAAAGTGTATAGTCATACCCTTTGGCAAAAACTAAGTGCCCACAAATTACCACATAGGTGGTAACCCATTAAGTATGGAAGAAGTGATAAGGGACCTGGGGACCCAAGTTGATAGCAATCTCTCATTTGACAACCATGTGGCCAAAGTGTTTAGAAAAACGTTTCATATAGCCCACCTAATCATGAAGGTATTCACATCTAGATCAGGGGAGGTCATCGTGCCTCTTTACTCATCCCTCATCAGGCCCATAATTGAGTACAATGCCCCTTGTGGGATATACCTTATCAAACACCTGCAGCAGCTGGAAAGACCACAAAAGTATCTCACCAGGAGGATCAAAGGGCTCAAACACATGCCATTTGCTGCCTGGTTAAAGAAACTGCAGCTCCACTCAGTGGCATACCGCCTGCCCAGAGGTGATCTGTGCCTGATGTATAAAGCCATGTCCAACCTGGAATCAATGGACATGCTGCATCTTGGAAAATCAGAATCCCATCAAGCTATGCACTCGAGAGACCTGAACCTCAGGACTGAAATAAATAGGGCATGCTGGAGTGACAGATTCATAACCCAGAGGCTCCCTCCACTCTTGAGTAAGCTCCCACTCCAGGTTAGCCAGAGTCCCTCATTGACTCTCTTCAAGAGGAATCTGGATGAGTGGATGGGAGATTGTAGGTCTACCCTGGGTATCGCTTCTATGTCACTGTTAGACAGAGGCACAGTATACTAACCTTGAAAAATGTCATGGCAGACTCCAGTTAAAATGTGTGTTGAAAGCCAAACACACTCTGGCTAGGATTATAAATGCCCTAGGGCAGATAGCCTAGTATGAACCTATGAACAGAATCACACACACCAACTAGTACAACTGTGGTTAATGTGGAGTAATGTTTGGCAATGTCCACCCAAGTTGGTGAATACACAGCAATGTTGGACAAGCCTGGTTTAAGTAGGGCATAGCTGAACAAAATGCAACATGCTCATAGTTGCCCAACTGGCCCTTAACCAGTCTGGTCTGCTCAGTATGAACATTTAAAGCAGTGATGGGACTCAAACCCATGATACTGTGCACCATAGTGAAAGTACTGAACCAATACACCATGACAGTATTGCAGTGTTCAGCCAGTATGAAAGAATGTTGACAAGTCTTTGCAAACTATCCCATGGAAACCCTGCAGGCACAGCACAATCCCTGCTGAGTTATGACACAAAGGAGTCTGGCAGTAAGAACACAACATGACTTCCAACACACACAGTATAAATGTCAATATTGGTCATGTTCACGCACAGTCACAAATGTAGTGGACTTCATATCACAGCATATGGAATAGTCACACTGGGCATGCTCACACACTTGGATAAATGAGACATATGTCAGGCAACAAACCATGGAAAGCCTGAACTGGGCATGCTCACACACTTAGGCCATGTCTGAGTATAGCAGTCGGCCACACATATCTGGCAGTTGTATGTGTTAAGCCAGGAACCTCCCACGATCCAGCAATCTGCCCTGTGCACACAGTTAAATGACAACAGACACATATATTAATATACTGGAACCCTGTCATGATCAAACATGTTACGCAGATACACAAGTTGTTCATAGAAACTGGGAAAGCTACGGCAATAAAGACCTGCAAACAGTATCAGCAACAAATATTGTGCATCCCCAACATAAACATAGGTGCAGAGGTTGGTGCTAGGCTGTCTGCCCTAGGGAATTCATAAGCCTAGGCAGAGTGTATTTAGCGTCCGCCTCCCCAGTAGAGTAGCCTACTGTGCCTCTGTAAAGTAGGTCACAGAAGGCACCCTTCAAGGCTAGTTTGCTGTGCCTCTGTCAAGCAGGGACACAGTGGAGATCCCAGGGGTGAATATGCAATTTCCCATCCATGCAGCTTGATTTTGCTGGAAGAGGGTTGGCGAGGGGCTATGTCTAACTTTAATTGGGATTCAATTCCAGAGTGAGGGGAGCCTCTGGGTAATGAATCTGTCCCTGCAGCATGTCCTATTTAGTTTTGTGCTGAGGTTTAAGTCCCTGAAGTGTGTAGCTCTAAGGGTCTTGGATGTTATGAGATGGAGCATGTCCATTACTTCTGGGTTTGACATGGCCGTGTACATCAGGCATAGATTACCTCTGAGTAGGCGTTAAGCAACTGAGTAGAGCTGGAGATCCATTAGTTGAGCTGCATAGGACATCTGTGTGTAGCCCATGATCCTCTTGGGGAGGTACTGTTGTGGACACTGTAGTTGCTGCAGGTGTAAGGTACACCCCAAAAGGGCCATTGTAGTCAAACATGGGCCTGATGAGTGACTAGTAGAGGGCCACAATGACCTCCCATGATCTACCTGCAAACCGCCATGTGATAAGGAGGGCTATATAAAGGTCTTTGCAATGACTCTGCCAATGTGATTAGCAAAGGAGAGGTTACGATCTATGTTGGTCCCCAAATCTGTGAATACATCTTCTGTACTTAATGGATTACCACTTATGTGGTGATTTGTGTGCACCTTGTTTTCCCCAAAGGGGATGACTATGCATGTCTTAGCATTTAGCACGAGGCCATGGCTCTGGCAACAAGCATCCATCTCTGTGAGACCCTTATGGAGGAAGCATGTGTCAGCTGCAGTGTTGCTTATGGCCCCCAGTTAGCAGTCATCTGTGATGTTTGTTAGACATAATCCCACTGTGTTAGTCTGAACCTCAGAGAAGTACATACCGAACAGGACAGGTCCCACGACTGAGCCCAGTGAGACACCAGTTGTACCTGGTCTGGAATTGGACATGGCACCTGCAATTCTGACCATGTGGGTTCCATCCCTGAGGCAGATAGCAACACATCTAGTGATATAGGGGTTGATATTTAAGCTGGTAAGCATATGTATGATGCCTGAGTGGGGTATTGTGTTGCAGGCTTCTGCAAGGTACAGGTAGACTGTGTGAACTACCTTGCCCTCATCCATGGCTTCATTAACCGTTTCAAAGATATGAACTATGTGTAAGAGGCAAGATCTGCCCTTAACAAAGCTGAATTGTGTATGATCCACTGTCTGGAGGCTCACAATGTTTTTGATTATGACATCCATGATAATACGCTCCATAGCTTTTTCTACCACACTAGTCAGGCTTATGGGATGATAGTTCCTGTGGAGTGGGAGCACTGTATCTGTATGCCATTCTCAGGGTACATATCCTGTAGTAAGGCTAAGTTGGAACAGTGACTTAATGTGAGTGTTCAGTTCTACTCAGAGCTCGTGTAGGACACAGCCTGGGACACAGTCCAGTCCCATACATATGCTGTGTTATTTGCTGTGGAGAGGGCACCTGTCACCTGTGCATCTGTGATGTTAGGGAGGTTACATTCATTTGGGATGGACATCGGTACCCTTCGGGGGTAAGGGGGGTGGTGTTTGTGCAGACTCTGTCTGCCAGGGTGTAGGCTATGTCTGTAGGTTTGGCATATTTTGTGCTATTATGCAACAATTCAGAGCATATCTGTGTTGTTTCCACACATATTCCTGACATAACTAAAGAAGGCCTTGTGATTATCTGTAGTGTCTGGTCAATTTCACTGTCAAAATGTGCAAGTGATGATTATATGAGGGATTGAAGTGTCTTGCCAATACTGTTCAGAGATGTCCTCCCTCTGTGGGATATTGCTCTGTTATGTACTAGCTTCCTCCTTCTGTTGTACAGCTTATATATGGCTGGGGTCAACCAGACAGGTCTCCTGTTTTGGAGGAGTCATGGTTTTATTTGGGATAGCATGATCAATGCATACCTGCAGATGCTCATACAATGCGTTTGTAAAGGATTCTGCAGATTGGGCTGTATTATCCTCCAGCATAGGGGCTTTGAAGTATTCCACCCCGGTCGTCACAGGTGCAAAGTCTGCTTTTGAGAAATTCTTTACAGTGATTTCCTTGGCTGGGGGTGGTGACGGGATATGGATGTCCAGGGAAAGTGGTTATGGTCTGATCTTAACAATGTGGGTTCTACCTCTGGTGTGGAACACAGAGTCCCCATGTTGGTGATGATCATGTCCAATATGTATTCCCCCTTGTGGGTGTGGTGACTGGTTGTGCCATAGCACATGGATCCACAAATTGTAGTGGCTGTAGGGTGATGTTGTTGAGGGCCTGAGTAGTATCCCCAGTCAATATTTGTGTACCTGAAGTCAACCACTATAATGGTGTGTGTGAAGACCTTCATATCCTACACTGTTCCCAGGAAAGCCTGGTGCGGTTCCTGGGTATGGGAGGGGTGGTCTGAACTACACACCAAACCAAAAGGCGGTTTTGCACAATAGTAGTTGTATATGTATGACCTGTCATGCTTAGTGCAGTGGTACCAACCCAGAGGTGTGTGCATCTGTGATGTATATGGATACACCCCCTACTTGTGTTGTGTGTTACAAGTCCTGTGGTCACGAAGCATGGTATAGAACATAACCTGGCAGTGCCGGAGTGCATATGTGACCCTGAACTAGGTGTCTGTTAATGCACAGATATTGTTATCCCCCATACTGAGGGATAGTAAAAGATGTACATTCCTCTTTGGAAAGACTGATGATGTCAGCACCCTATAAATACAGCAGGAGAAGGGAAATCATCCAGTAATGCCAATAGCTCGCTGTGCTAATGCTTCTCTCTCAAGTATCATAACATAGTTAGGTAGGGGTTTGACTCCTGCAAATGCTGTGTGTGTGTGGGGGGGTGGCAGGAGTGTGTGTATGTATGCAAGTCTCTGTGAAAGGAATGGCCTTTTTGAAGACTGGGATAACACACTAAAAGATGTACATTCCTCTTTGGAAAGACTGATGATGTCAGCACCCTATAAATACAGCAGGAGAAGGGAAATCATCCAGTAATGCGAATAGCGCGCTGTGCTAATGCGTCTCTCCCAAGTATCACAACATAGTTAAGTAGGGGTTTGACTCCTGCAAATGCTGTGTGTGTGTGTGTGTGTGTGTGTGTGTGTGTGTGTGTGTGTGTGTGTGTGTGTGTGAGAGTGAGTGTGTGTGTGAGGGGGGGGTGGCAGGGGTGTGTGTATGTATACAAGTCTCTGTGAAAGGAATGGCCTTTTTGAAGACTGGGATAACACATGAAAAGATGTACATTCCTCTTTGGAAAGACTGATGAATACAGCAGGAGAAGGGAAATCATCCAGTAATGCAAATAGCATGCTGTGCTAATGCATCTCTCTCAAGTATCATAACATAGATAAGTAGGGGTTTGACTCCTGCAAATGGTGTGTGTGTGTGTGTGTGTGTGTGTGTGTGTGTGTGTGTGTGTGTGTGTGTGTGTGTGTGTGTGTGTGTGTGTGTGTGTGTGTGTGTGTGTGTGTGTGTATGTGTGTGTGTGAGGGGGGGTGGCAGGAGTGTGTGTATGTATGCAAGTCTCTGTGAAAGGAATGGACTTTATGAAGACTGGGATAACACATGAAAAGATGTACATTCCTCTTTGGAAAGACTGATGAATATAGCAGGAGAAGGGAAATCATCCCATAATGCGAATAGCGCGCTATGCTAATGCGTCTCTCTCAAGTATCATAACATAGTTAAGTAGGGGTTTGACTCCTGCAAATGCTGTGTGTGTGTGTGTGTGTGTGTGTGTGTGTGTGTGTGTGTGTGTGTGTGTGTGTGTGTGTGTGTGTGTGTGTGAGGGGGGGGTGACAGGAGTGCGTGTATGTATGCAAGTCTCTGTGAAAGGAATGGCCTTTTTGAAGACTGGGATAACACATGAAAAGATGTACATTCCTCTTTGGAAAGACTGATGAATACAGCAGGAGAAGGGAAATCATCCCGTAATGCGAATAGCGCGCTGTGCTAATGCATCTCTCCCGAGTATCATAACTTAGTTAAGTAGGAGTTTGACTCATGCAAATGCTGTGTGTGTATGTGTGTGTGTGTGTGTGTGTGTGTGTGTGTGTGTGTGTGTGTGTGTGTGTCTGTGTGTGTGTGTGGGGGGTGGCAGGAGTGTGTGTATGTATGCAAGTCTCTGTGAAAGGAATGGACTTTTTGAAGACTGGGATAACACACTAAAAGATGTACATTCCTCTTTGGAAAGACTGATGATGTCAGCACCCTATAAATACAGCAGGAGAAGGGAAATCATCCAGTAATGTGAATAGCGTGCTGTGCTAATGCGTCTCTCTCAAGTATTATAACATAGTTAGGTAGGGGTTTGAATCCTACAAATGACATGTGTGTGTTTGTCACACAGTTTGTCAATGTGTTGTTTGTTTTGCTTTTATTATTGTATGACATATTATTATAACAGTAATTTCAATGCAAACATCAGGTATGTGTGTGCCACATACAGATATGTACCTGTGACTTTTAATAGTTCCTATGTGTGAAGCCTGCCTCATATCATTACAGTTGTTACCTTTGCCAGCATGTGCCGCAGCTTACCAGACCTTAGACCATACCTTTATGTTGGTGACAATGCAGGCTACTGCAGTGATCTGTGTCCTAGGCCAACTATGTGACACACACCCATGAAAGCTTTGATAGATTAATGTGGGTGAGGGTTCATGTCTGGAGTATGTCAGACATGTTAAAACACAGCAAAGTCTGTGAGTGATGGACATCCAGTGTAGGTGTATGGCAACTGTTGCCGATATGCATACAGACACCGTCTTGCTTAGGTGATACACCGAGGGACTGCAGAATACCTTTGGAAATGTGAATATCATAAGATAGACAAGATAACACTTGTCCACATGTACACGCCATTACCCATTCTACATGATGGGTGCTACCACCTACATGGTACTGTTGGAATACTATGTTAACTACAAGTGGATGACAATGCTACAGTTGCGTTACAGCAATACAGCATGACTTGGACAACAGGTATTTGTCTGTATGATACCCTTGTGGTGGGTAGGTGTGTCATGTGTAGAATGCATTGTAGGCCACTGTATGCATTTGCAGTCGTGGATGGACATATCTGTAGTGTGTTGACATGTACGTGAGACTGCTATATGCCAAATAGTATTGTTCCCAGGGATGTGTGTGGCTCAGTAAAAATGGTTAATGGTATAGTATAGTACTGCAGGGATATCTCTGACACCAGGTTCCTACATCTGTGTATCAGTTGAGGAGACAGCATGTAATGACCACGGAATGTCAGGCTATGTAGGCTGTGTATAGTACCAGATTGCAGACCATTGACATATGGAAACCATATCACCCACAGCATACTGTCAAACCATGTCATGTTGCATGCTAACCATGTTCACAAATGTACACCTGCAACTCTGTGCTGCAAACATCACACATGTACTGTCCACACCCCAACACATGCAGGCACAGGTACACACAACAGCCATGTGGCACATGTGCAGACAGTACACTTTGGGAATTAACACTGGTGTATACAAAACTACAATGACAATTATAGTTAATGCATCATGCATGCTTGAATATACCCAATATATCATTACCCTGTACTGTTAACAACATGATATTATTACTACAGTGCTATGTAGTCACCCTGTGCATCAGCACCATGCTATCCTATTCCTGCATCAATGTTACAGATGGCAGGAGGTGGCACAGTTTCATCATATGCACAGGGTGTGTACTTGGTTTGCCAGAGTATGCCATTGACACATCCAATCGACATGTATGTGTGTGTGTGTGTGTTAGTGAGGGACAACAGTACAACATGGGGCAATGTTGATGCGAGGTGTGTGTGTATGTGTTAGCCCTAGGTGTTAGCATTATGTGTGTGTGTATGCTTGCACACAGTTCCACCACATGGCTGCCATATACGGGTGTTTGTGGACAGCCACAGACTGTACCTGCCAGGTCATACAGATCAGTGTCTCTGGCCACGGACACTGTACCTTTGCCTGGCAGGGGGGCTACGGACAGTATCAGTTACTAAGCCAGACTGGATACTGTCATCAGAAGCAGTGGGTTGTTGACTGAACAAATGTCCCTGCTGGGACTGTCCAGAGCCACGTGCATGTGGTCTTCTAGGACTGTGTAATGACAGCACAGACCCAGCATCTCTGGGGCTGGTACTGGCACTATGGGAGCGGCTGTGGGTTTGTTGTCGTCCACGACGACTGCCAGCTGATGATGTTGCTGGCATATGTCCATGTCAATGCCTCAACCGTCTTGCACTGTCCTGGCTCCTGGACATGTAGTTGTGGAAGAGATCTAATGTGTCCCCCCAATGTCTATCAATGACCTCACTGAAATTACAGATGGCAGCCGCAACGTCACGCATAGTGTCATTCATAGCAGTGCGATGTGCTCTAAGCTCCCTCAGACCTTGTCTGGTGTACCGTTCCATATGTGCCTGTGTCTGCATTACAGCCCGGAACATAGCTGAGGTTGAAAGACCTCTGTGGCCACGTCTGACAGAAGCAGGATGACCACGGATGCTCCCACAAGAACCCCTGGACATCTGCCTGTGTGGTACCATGTCAGGAATCTGGCCATGACTGCTGTGAGGGAGTGCATGTGCCAATGATACCACACTACCCTGGTCAATGCCCACTGTATGCTGTCTCTCAGCTAAGGACATTGGTGACAATGGATGTATCGGCAGGATGACTGTGCACATTGATGGGGTTGACTGCTGTGTAGTGTCGATTGGCTGACCAGCGACAGACCCTGTCACTCCTCCCTGTGCCATTACACATGTATCATCATTATCACTATCCCCAGCAGTGGCTTCAGGTTCCCTGCTGCACTCCACCAGAGCAACATCAGAACCTGTGAGAGGAAGATAGGAAACACAGTTTACAAATGTGTACACGATGTTAGCACACATGCACGCATGCACACAGGTGCACATGCACACAGGTGCACATGCACACATGCACACAGGTGCACATGCACACATGCACACATGCGCACATGCGCACATGCACACAGGCACACATGCACACATGTGCACATGTGCACATGCACACAGGCACACATGCACACATGCACACAGGTACACAGGCACACTCCTCAGTACAGCAGATACAAACACAGACACACCTGCAAACCAACACATGCACAATACTGTTTGAGGGTGGGTGACAGTATCACAGGGAAAAACATCACTGCAGATGTGTCAGCATGCAGATTATGTGTTGCACAGGAACATGCAGTGCAAGTGTAGACAGCCCTTGTTAATAACAGTATACGTGTACTTGATGGTTGTGTGTAGTTGTTCAGTGATTGTCTCCACCCTGAGACACAATGTGTACAAGGACATAATGTTGTGCAAGTGTTACAAGCTGTGGGTGCATATATTTGTGCACACACACACACACACACACACACACACACACACACCCAACACATGACGGTGCTATGCAGTAATTGCTATGTGTACTTTTGTGGTCAGTGGAACTGGATGTGGTGTAGTAACATGAGCCATGATCAACATGCTTCTTGTGATCAGTCAACAAGAATAATGTGTGCCAGACAGGCAGCTAGCATGCTGTACCTGAAGTGCAGTAACATGACTACATCCACAATTACACAGCCACTTGTTACATG